>NC_140588.1:729081369-729710976 GCF_964204655.1 Triturus cristatus
CAGCAGGATATAGGAGAATTCCCTTGGGGGGGTTGATGTTAATTTTTTTTATATATTTTGTCCCAATATGCTTGTAAGGTGGGGCATTGGAATAACATATGGGCAAGGTCGCCAACATGTGTATTACAATTCCAGCATGTAGGGCTTTGTCTGAGTTTACGTTTAAAAATCCTTTCAGGGGTCCAGTATGTCCTGTTTATTAGCATAAGCTTAGTTTGGGATAATACTGGCAACATTTTATTTGAGAAGGGAGTTATATGTATTTTTTGTCCCAGTCGAAGGGGATTTCTCTGGTGTCAGTTTCGGATTCCCATATTACCTCACCCTTTAAGTGCGATTTACGTGGTTTAGGAAATAAACGTTTGTAGATTTTAGAAACAGTGTGTCCTGACTTTAGTAGCTGTAGCTTCCTTGTGAGGATTGACGGGCCGGTAGGTTTTATAGAACGTAGCATGAGTGGTGACTTTAACTTTCAAAATGTATAGAAATCTAAGTAGTCTAGCACAATTTGTGTTTGAAGCTTGGAGAAAGATGAATGGAGTTTCCCTGTAAAAAGGTCTTTGACTAGGTTCATGCCGTAATTCGATCATTTTTCCCAGAAAAGCATCTCTCCATCAACCCTCAACCAATAAGGGTTGTTCCAAAGAGAGGTTAAATTGGATTTGTTAATATTTACCGCAGATAATTGGTCTAGGCGTAGCAGGGCTCTTTTGGTGTTTTGAATGATATGTCTAGAATGGGGGATAGAAGAGAAATTCATGGTTAGGTGAGCAGCTAACGGAATTTCGTAAAAGATTGATCTTTCTATTTCCACCCATATTGGAATGTATTCAGAGTGGGGGAGCAGCCAGTTAGCTCCTTGCTTGCAAAGATACGCAGTTTGATAGTTCCTGAAGTTTGGAGGGCCCAGACCCCCTTTTTCTTTTGCTAATATATGTTTTTTCAAGGAAATTCTGGGTCTCTTACCATGCCAGAGGAACAAGATCAACATCTTATCGATCTTGGACAAGAAATCATTAGAGAGTGACATTGGTAGCATACTGGCTAAATAGTTTACTAATGGGGAGATCATCATTTTTAGTGTCTCTGCTCTTCCCCACCAGGATAAAAATTTGGGTGACCAGCCGTCTAGTAACGTTGAAATGTTTTTAATGAGCGCATTCTCATTGGCCGGTAGGGTTGTAAAATCTAATCCTAGGCACTTGATACTATTTGGTTGTCATAAAAGGCCCGAGTTACCGATTATTTCCTTGTCACCAAGATTGTTTAGGCGTTTTACCTCTGTTTTGTCTTCATTTAGTTTATAACCAGATACCACAGAGAAATCCTCTATTGAGGTCATTAGTGCAGTTATAGCATTCTCCGCGTTCTCGGAGATGATTAACACGTCATCAGCGTAAGCTGGTATTTTGACCGTACATTTGTTGTAGCGTATTCCTGTGATCTGGTTGTTGTTTCGAAGTTGATAAAGGAACGGTTCTATCGCTAGTAGGAACAAGGAAGGAGAGAGAGGACACCCTTGCCTAGTGCCCCGTTCTAATTTAAAAGAGGAGGAGAGGTATCCCCAGCTCTAACTCTGGCAGAAGGGTTAAAATACAGCGCCATAACCATGCGGATAAAATTGTACCCCAGATTAAATTTAATCTTGTGTTGCTTTAAGGTAGGACCAATCAATTTTGTCGAAAGCCTTTTCGGCATCCAGTGTGATCGCCCCTGTTGGAGAATCTGTAGTTTTGGCTTTCTCCAGAACGTGACATAAAATACGATTATTATCACTAGAGAGTTTGTTCTTGAAAAATCCAACTTGTGAAGGGTGAATACGTTTGGGTAAATGCTTTTGGAGACGATTAGCAAGGATCATTGCATAGATTTTGCAGTCTATATTGATCAGTGATATAGGTCTATAGTTTTTAGGTTGTGCTGGGTCCTTCCCTTCCTTGGGTATTACAGCTATGATAGCCTCTGCAGGTGTCCTGTTAATCTGGCCGGATTCGCTAAATTCGTTAAGCATGTTTAGTAGAGCGGGAATCAAAGCCGAGGAGAATGACTTATAGAATTTAGCATTAAAACCATCAGGCCCCGGCGTCTTCCCTACTTTAAGGGCTTTTATCGTGTCACCCATTTCGGTTGCAGTTATTGGGCCATTCATTTCAACTTTGTCTTGTTCAGAGAGGGTAGGTAGGTTGAATTTGCTTAGATAGTCATGGGCTTTAGCGGTTCCCAAGTCTTGATTTTTGCCATACAATGTACTGTAAAAATCTATGAAAATGTCTGCTATTTTGTCAGGGTCTGAGTGAGCTATTCCCTTCTGGTCTATCAAGTTCTTAATCGGATTTTTTTGTACTTTGGACTTTAAGTAGGAAGCCAAGCTGTTCCCTGGCTTGTTAGACTCACATAGTCTGAGGCTTTTTTTGCTTATTAATCCAAACTCCTGCCCTGTTACTTATTATCTTATTATACTCGTATTTCTTTTTCACTAATTCATTCAAGACAGATGTTTCTCTAGATATAATATGCTTTTCTTTCAGGGTAGAAATCACATTTTCTAGCTTTTCAAGTTTACTGTTAGCATCCCTGTTCATGGCAGACCTAATTTTAATTATCTCACCCCTTAGAGTGATTTTTAGTGCCTCCCATCTTGTGAGGTCCAAAGTGTCCCCTGTTTTGTTTGCCGTGAGGTAGTTTTGGATTGCATACTCAATACTTTGTCTATTTGATTCTGCATCTAATACCTCGTTGTTGAATCTCTGAAGGGATTGTTCTTTAAAAGGTTTCGGGTCAGTTATGCACAGACTAATACATGAGTGATCTGAGATCACTCTCGGCTCAATGGAGGTTTGGTCTATTCTGGGCACAACATTGTTCGAAATAAGCAGATAATCAATGCGTGAATAAGAATAATGTGGAGATGAAAAAAAAGTGAACTCCCTACCTGTGGGATTTTGTATCCTCCAAGTGTCAGATAAATTAAAGAGCTTCATAGATTAACCTCTTCCGTGCGCATGACGGCCGGGAGTCGTCATGTGTCACGGTGGGTGTGTGCGCATGACGGCTCCCGGCCGTACGAATCCCCGCCCACTAATACAAACGCCAGCACGGCGCGGGAATTCCCCGCGCATGGAAGGGGTTAATAAAGGCTTTGTGTGACTTGTTGACACGAAAAGGGCAACGTGAGTCCCTAGCTAGGATTGGGTCCATTGGTAGATTAAAGTCACCCGACAGAATGTGCATGGCTGAATCTGGAATTGTTTCAATTTGCTTACTGAGATTTTCCCAGAATGCCGAGTCATTCCTATTGGGGGCATAGATGTTTGTAATGTAGAATTCCGTGTTGTCTTTTGCTAGTTTCGTTGTAACCCATCTTCCCTGTGTATCGGTAGAGCTTCATACGAAGTCTATGTTGGCTGTTTTAGCTACCAAAGTCAGGACACCGTTCTTTTTACCTATAGCTTCAGAGCCAGGAACCTCGCTGTATAACGTGTTTCTAAGTGAGTTGAATTGTTTGGAGTCAATTTTTGTTTCCTGTAACAGGATGATATCACCCTTCTGTTTGTGGAGATAGTGAAGGATCTTCCATCTTTTGATCAGGTGATTTATACCCTTAACATTCAGTGAGACTATCTTAAGATTGTGTTGGGCCATAGCTATCGGTAGAGTCTGAGACATCATAAGTGTGGTATGATCATGGTGATCATACATCACACTCCACTTCTAACAAGGCTAATATTATGGTAAACTCTCCAAAATAATTCTTGTGCAGTCCAGGTGAACCTCCTTACCGTGGCTACAATGGAAGGAGCATTTATTATACTACATAGCGACAATTGATTTTGAGGACTAAATGCCACCTGAAAGAAATAAAAAACATATTAATACTTTCATTGGGTCCAGAAGTGTAGGAAAGTGCCCTTTTTGACATGCCCCACCACCACTTTTTGGCTGGTATTTGTTGTGATTTCGGCTAGAAGTGCACTGAGTTCCTGCTAACCAGGTCCCCAGTGCCAGATCTCTTTCCTAAAACTGTGCAACTGTTTTCTCCAATTTGGTAGATACTTTTGTGCACTCGGTAAGCCCCTAGTAAATGGTTGCCCCGCTACCTAGGGGCTGAGGTACTAAAAAGGGTCCCCAAGGGCTGCAGCATGATTGGTACCACCCTAAAGGATCCCTCACCAAGCTCATGCAAATTGTCTCTGCAGGCTGCGTGTCTTGGTGCAGACAAAAGTGAAAGAACGACATAGCACACAGCCTGTGCACCATGCCTGCCGATGCTGCTTGCAGTATAAGTAAGTCACCCCTACAGCAGGCCTTACTGTTCTAAGGCAGGGTGCACTGTACAACATGTGAGGGCCTAACTGCCTGAGCAGATATGCCAACGTGCTGGTCCATGACTTCCAGAACAAGTGATCAGGTAAGCCATTTTAAAGCATGTGCTGGACACTGTTGAAAATGAGTTCCCTAACTACATGATGGCTTCACAGAAAATAGGGAAGTTTGGTATCAAACATCTTGTACTATAAACCCACACTGATGCAAGTGTCAGATTTAGTAATACATGCACCCAGAGGTGCCCCCTGAAAACCTACCAGTTAATGGTGTGCTGACTGACTGTTTTTTGTCAGTCTGCCACCAGAGACGGGTTTCTGACCCCCAAGGGAGAGGCTCTTGGCTCTCATGGGGCCATAAACCATGTCTGCTCGGGCAGAGGGTGCTTTACTGCCCCCGTCCAAAGGATGGCCAAAGAATTAACATTCTAGGAGCTCTAAAGAGCCCCACTGTCTTTGGTATGTGAATCTGGCTTCTCTCACAAGAGAGGCAACCAACCTCCTTTGTCCAGAGCCCTTTGACACCTGGACAGGTGGGAACATTAGGCAAGATAGGCTTGTGCACCCTCAGGCCAGCGCCACCGCTGAACTGGGTTACCCGAAATGTATGCTACTTTTCAGTAGAGACCATCTTGGTAATGCCCAATTTAGGATCTCTGGGACAGGCTTATGCCCACTTTCCCCAGGAAGTGGTCATTTAGGGAGTGTAGGGACCGCAGGGGTAAGCGGCTTATTGGCTAGGGTCCTATACTCCCCTAATGCCCCTAAATAAACTATTTAGGGGAGTCATGGCACCACAAAATCATATTCTGCCAACCAAAAGAAAATGAAGTGCCAAAGTGCAGTGAAAGCAAGAACTGCAGAAGTAGCAACTGACTTGGAACCAGCCCTGCCGGCCTGTTCACCTATTCTCGACAATTGTGCCAAAGTCATCTTGCCCTGCAAGCTGCTGATCCTGTAAAGTCTTGGAGGACTGCCAGCACTTCTCCAATGACTCAGAAACTCCGGTGGAACAGCAGAGCTGATTCCCTGCATCTTGCGAGTACCAAAGACTCAGCTGTGAGGTTCCAAGACCGTGAAAACCCGATACCGGAAAGCACCACTGCATCTGAGCCACCTAGCCTGACCTGAAGTGGGTCATGGTGCCAATGTTGTCCCCACATTCCTGCCAACCTATGAAGAAGAAGGACACTGAAGAGCTGCAAAAGCACAGACTGAAGAAGAAGCAACTGACCTAGCACCTGCCCCGCTGGCCTGTCTGCTGTTCCAGACAGAGTGCACCAAAAGTTGTCTTGTCCTGCAGCTGCTGTGTCTCCAAGTCCTAGGAGGCCTGCGTGCCTTCAACAAAACCTAGGGACTACAGTGGAGCAGCAGGTACCACAAAGAAGACTGTGATACTCCCAAATCGCAAAAACCAGATGCAGCAAAGCACCACTACACCTGTGCTTCCTATTCTTAGTGAAGTACGCCAACTGTACCAGCATGGTCCCCCTTCCCTCCAGACATAAAGACCACCTTGGACTTGCTCACTGTGGATTTCCCCACGCCACCTGTCACCTCTGTTTGCCGTATTCCTTTACTGTGAGTGCTCCCAGTGACTAAAATCCGATGCCTAAAGACACCTCTGCAACCGTCGCCCCTGGAGAACAGGACCAAAGGCATCCCCACGTCCCCAAGCATTGTAAGAGTTGAGCCTCCCTGTTGGTTCAACCCAACTGGTCCCCCAGTCCATCCTGCTGCTTCTTTTCCAATTAACCGATCTCCATAGACTTGAAGGAGCACCCAACGCTGTAAGGCACCTTTGCACTGGGCCGCCCTAGTGCTGCCTGAAGTGAATTTTTGCTGCTGCCTTGGACTTTGTCCCATACTCACCTTAAGTCCAGAAGATTGGTCCCATAAGTCACTTCTGACTGCCCGAATGTAATACATGTTTTTCCTCCTGAGATTTACATTACCACACAGTGTGTCAATCTTGAATTAAAGTATCAAAAACCTGTTTTTTTCAAACCTGCTATTTAAAAAAGTACTTACCTGATTTTGATTATCTTGCTGCCTAAAGTTATATAAAGATGAGTGTTATTTTTATAAATTGGTGTGGACCCCCTGTGTGTATCATTTATTGACTGTGTGTGCAGCAAATGTCTAACACTCTTCTCTGATAAGCCTAGGGCTGCTCGACCACACCACCCATAGAAGAGTGCCTTGGGATTGCTAGAGCAAGCCCTTGTCCACTAATAAGGGAATACTTGGACTCTTTGCAGTGTATACCTCTTCTTGGTATACCATATATATTCAGTTCGTATACTTGAGAGAGTCGAGGAGGCACTATATCTAAATATTGAATACCAGGGATGTGATGCCAGCTACAGAGTTGGGTTTTTGTTTTTTTATTGGATCAAGTTTCCTGAAGACACTTGTGGATTTTGGTCAATATATTAGGTTGTCCTGAAGACTAGTTGGGTGTTCGGATGCACGAAATGAGCATTTCACGAACGAGTGGTTGATTGAGTTGCATCAGTGGTAGGATTGAAGCGGAGTTCAGTGTTTTCATCTTCACCTCTTTTGCGAGTGTGGATGGTGGCAATTTCCTGTGATGTGTCATCGGCTTATAAAATTATATCACTTGGGCATTACTTAGGACATTAAAGAGGTGTCCTTGTGTAGGTTCACCTTGTGATATGAGATTGAATATACCAGTAAGTTTGCTAAACCCAGGGTGGGTTAGTAACTATGTTTTATGATTTTTTCCACAGACGCAAGCATTAGCAACGAAAGTGCTTCTGTAAGGGACGAAAACTGTACATGATACATTTCCCTTTGACTTGGTGGGAGCTGGTATGTGGGCCCATAGCTCCCACTAGGTAAATATTGAATGATGATAGAATAGGACTAATGATGAGTTCTTTCTTATGCATCTTAATGATTGAATTTTAATTATACTGAAGAGAGCCTGTGTATGGATATATCCCTTCTTAACTGAACCTCCTTGTTTTCTTTGTGTCTGTCAGTCCTTTTTTGATGTTGTTTGTCCAGGGAGGTGATTGTTGACCTTGTTAGCCCTGATGAATTTGCCACAAAGATTATGGCAATGAAACATGTTGGCCGTCATTAAAATGGTTCACAACATGCTGTGTTTTAAAATGTGAGATAGACTCCCAGCCTGGAATAAAGGAGAATAGCACCTGTGAGTCTATTCCTTTTTTAATTTGAGACTTCTTTGGTCTTGTCTTTTTCATGGGGGACACAAGTTTTCTTTATCTTTACTTTCCTCTTCACTGGACACATCACTTTGTTTTGAGAAAGTTATCGATGATGAAACAAACGTGGGCAAGCTGGTGAGAACCTGCCAGTAGCTCCTCTGGCGGTGCACACGTGAAATACTTTCTCTTTTCTTACACACTTTTTTACACATATACATTGGAAGCTTATGGTATGTGTAAACTAAACAAAATAGAAAATCCTCTCAAAGTTCTGACTGTTCACTCTTTCACTTTATCGGTTTCCTTTATTCTTTAGAGTATGAGGCACGCTGGATTGGGTTACACCAAGACATTAATTAGGTGATTGAGGTTTTTGATAAAATTATCTTCCCTCTTCCCAACCTTGGCTAAATTAAAGAGTGCCTATTTGTGCCAGATCTTTGTTGTTAAAATTAGTGTTGAGTGGAGGGTGTTTTGGCATATTATCCCTCTTTAGCTCCTTTTTTGAATTACCATATAAAGAGCCAGCTTCCTACATGAAGGATTAAGAAGTCATGGACATCTTCATTGGGAAAGGATGGTAGGGGAGGTTAATGTGTTTGTTGAAGCCATAATAAGATTTTCTCCCAAGGCGTGTATATGGGTCACCAGATACACATTCTTTCACAGGAAACAACAAAAGGAAGAAACTATAGATGAATACTTCACAACATCGAAGGAATTTCTCATTAGATTGCAGGTTTGGAGGCCTACTTGAAGAAGTTATTTAGGGATTGAGCCCCTCGTTCTCCAGGGAGTTCAGTGTGCAGCACCAGGACACCCTTGGGTATGAGTGCGCATTTTAAGCTCCTAATAATAATAATTGATAGAAGATCGAGGAGTACTGCATGTGCATGTTTCAATAATACTGGAAAGGTTGTGGATTAGAGTTAAAAAGATGTATTGTCTATAGTAAGTAAGGAAGAAATGTCAGGAAGGATTTACTTAAGCGATAAAGAAAACTACTGAATCTGAGACCTGAGGAAGTAGCCATAGTTAACCTTGACAAAACTGGTAACAAGTCATATAAAAAAGGGGGCAAATCTTTTGTAGTTAATGAAAAACTAAAATGTTACAGGTGTGACAGTACATCCCACTTAGTACGCAGTACAAATTGCCCTGCACTATAACAAAAGTATAGTAGATGTGGGAAAATTGGACACTATTATTTGTCTGCCAGATGAAAAAAGAGAAATGTGATAAAGTGAAATGTGTTGAGATAGATGGTACTAGAATGGAGGATACTAGTACTTCTAGTGAAGAGGATAGTGAGTGCACCTTTAATATTACAGAAAAAGTCATAATAAATATCTCAGATGAAAATAGCGAGAAACAAATCTGTATGTTTCATGAAGCTGGGGGTGTAGGAACACATATAGCAGCAGACTCAGGGTTATCCTCTGTTATTGTGAAGGAAAAAATATGAAAGAATAACTTTGAAAAAAATCAGGGTCTTTTCTGGAGAACTCTGATATTGCACCAGAAAGTTACACGTGTGAGACTATTGAAATGATTGGATACAGGAGATTGATTTTCAAATTCAAGAATAGGAAGGCTTGTGGAAATTTATACATAGTAAGAAAGGGTCCATCAGTCTTCGGGAGGTTGGACCATATATTATTAGACCCCAATAATCAAGAACAGGTTTCAATTGTGGATGAAGGAGAAGCAATGGTAAAGTCAATGAAGAAGAAATGTCCCAATGTGTTCGCTGGAAAAGTTGGAAGGTTGAAACATTTTGAGCACAAAATCATTGTCAAAGACAAAGCTATTCCTAAAGCCCACAAAGGATTGAATGTACCAAAGACAGTCAGGGATGAAGTCAATGAGGAATTAACATAATTAGTTGATGCTGGAATCATGGAGCCAGTAGAAGCAGCGAAGGGGTTAGCTCCATTAGTAGCTAAGTGCAAAGCCGAGATTAAAGTGAGACTGTGTATTGATCTACGTGATCTAAATGATAACATTGTTTTAGATCAATTCCCTTTACCCAGGATCAGTGAAATGCTGACTATGACAAGGGGTATGGAAGTATTTTCCACCCTTGATCTATCTGCCGCCTATCACCAAATACCTCTTCATAAAGAGATCAAGACATACACAGCATTCATTCCTAAAGTAGGGTGCTTCCAATTTAAAAGAATACCAATGGGCTTAGCAGAGGCAGTATTCTAATGCCTTATATTTAATCTGTTTGGAAAAATGAAAGGGATTTTATTTTTCCAAGATAATGTACTAGTTATGGGAAGAGACAAAGAGGACAATGACAAGAAATTTGAAAAAGTACTGGAAGTTCTAGAAATTCAAGGTCTTACAGTTGTGCCAAATGTAAATGTGCTAAGAAATATGTAACTTATTTATGTCATGAAAGTAGTGGATGTGGAGTCAACCCTAAGAAAGGTTTTTCACTGGCTATTAAAGAGGCTCTGTATCCACAGAATAAAGAAGACTTAAGGTCATTTTTCGGGTTAGTGGAATTCTTTTTGAAATTTGTAAGAGATTTTTACATGAAAACTTTCCAAGTGAGGAAGTTGCTAAAAAGAAATGTAAATTTTCTTTGGTCAATTAAATGTAAGCAAGAATTTAATATTATAAAGGAGGCAATTTGTTCTACACCTGCTCTACAACAGTTTAATCCCTATCGTACTAGCATAGTGACCACAGATGGCAGTAGCAAAGGTCTGGGTGCAGTTTTGTCTTAAAGAAATAGTGCAGGAGTTAAAACCATTATTGCCTTTGGTTCACGAGCATTATCACCTTCAGAAGAGAACTATGCAGTGATAGAGAGAGCACTAGATATGTTTAAACACAGCAGAGAGGCAACAAAACAGGGCAGGGGAGCCAGGAAAATCCATACACTTCTAAGACCCTTTCCAGAAGCTTCTCCACCCTCCAGAAGAAGGGCACCAGGGTATAAAAATAGGACCTTCGGACCCACTCTTCAGTAGACTTCTGGGCCTGTGGATACTCTGCCAGGAAGGTCTACTGTGCTGCTGGAAGGACTGCTGCCCTGCTGGATTGCAGCCGTGTTTATCCAGCTTCTCTGCTACCTTCTGCCTGGGGACAAGGACTGGATCTTCAACTGTCTCAGGATTTCCAGAGTGACTCACAAGTGTTAGTTTGCTGGCCTCAGATTCAGAGCCACAGGGACACAAAAGGCTTCCTCCATCTTGAACCAGCACTTGGGCCCAGCCTTAGTGAGCCCTGACTCTCCAAGTGTACCCCTCCAGTCCTGGACCCTTATAAGTGGAGCCCAGATGGCCAAAATCCAAAAGTGGGAACTTTGAAACTTTTTGACTAAAAGCTGCTTTGAGAACCAGGAAGAGACCGAGACCAACCTGCTCGCCTATCCTACCAAGTTGCATCGTCGGTCTGATTTTCTTCGCAGCTTCTTTTGCTATGTTCTTCTCCAAAGCAGCAAATCCTTGTCAATGGTCCTTCATCAAAGTGGTATCTGACCTCGTGGAACTGTCTTCGGCTGCAGCCCTGTGCCTCTTCCCACTGGCAACTTTCAATTTCAATTTCGGAGACTAAGTTCGAACGTAGAAATCTTCACTGGAGCTTCGACCCAAGGCTAACCAGTGACGATGCTCCCTCTTCAGACACTTCCTGTGGCCTCACCCTGCTGAACTTAACCTTCTTAGAACATTTTTCTCAAGAATGTTTCCGAAGTTAAGTGCTGACTGGGCCCAATCCACTTCTTGTATCTGAACCGTGTCCATCGCAATCGGCCATATTTTTCGACTTTGACCTGGTCTCGCACTACTAGATGTTCGCGGTTGGCGCTTTGATCGTTAGGTGCTATTTTTTACTAAAAGCATATAACTCTGGTTCTACTTATTGGATTTTTGTCATTTTTATGTCAAATAATTTATTAAAATGTATTCAATTTTTCTAAATTGATTGTGTATTTTTTTGTGTTGTGTTTTCACTTTCTTATTGTTTGTGTGCTGCATAAATACTTTACACATCACCCTTAAGTTAAGCCTGACCTCTTTTTTGTACCAAGCTACCTAGGTTTAAGCACAGCTTAATTTAGTGACTTTTTGTGGTTCACTGTGCAAGGGACTGTGGCTGTTTCTTGTTATGGGCTCACACCCAATGTTCCATCTATTTTTGTTTCCTCTGTGTGTGGCAGTGCAAGATCTCTTTGCACTGCACTCAAGGCTATGTGCACCAAGGAACTGAGTATGCTTGTGAGCGCTGCGCTCAGCAATATCCATCCAGGGCAATTACTACTCTAGACTATTGTTTACAACAAGAGCGAAAACAAGTGCATTTCACGCATTGAGCTCTGTTTAATAGGGTCTTGACACAGTTTGTCAATGCAGATAAAAATAAATCACATGAATTCTTTACTCTTGTGGCAACTAAACCTAAGATTGAAAAAAGAACAGGACTTAGAAGGTTGTACAATTATAAACTTTTATTGGCCAGCAGCACTGATCTAAGCAGTCAGTAGGAAGAGACAGCTATTATTAAGCCATAACTGAGATCCTGGCTGGACCCAGGGCAATATGCTGAAATGATTCCCAATGTAATTTGCCTAAACTGGGACACAATGAGCAGTGCCCGCATGTTGTATGCTTTCCTTTCTTAGCAGAAATCTGCAGACGGTGAAGGGGCTTTCTCATTTACAATTCAAGTTAGGCCCAAAACAAAAGCCTTATTTAAAGGGCTATCATCCCTCTTTTTATTCAATAAATTATCCTAGCTGGGAGTCATCTGTAGCGTAATACCTAGATGCTAATTCAATGGAGGGGAAACAAAGGCACAGAGATTATCACTTTACAAGTCAAGTACTTAAGAAAAACATTTGAGGCAGGTTTTTGACTTTGTTTACCTTTTGTATATAAGTTATATGCATGTACTGTATGAAGGCAGGCATTTTGTATTAAAAATGCATAGCTGAGATAAGCAGAAAATCAGGATTTAAAGTGCAACACAGTGCTATGGGTTGTCTGTAGGTGTAATACTTTATTACTATGCAAAGAAACCATTTATAGCACCCTTATATGAAAAATTGAGAAAGAAAACAATAAGGTTCTATGCCCTTGGCTTGCAGTTTGCAAGCAGCTTGTTGATGTTGGCTTATAGTTCACTGTGCTATATTAGAAAGATTGCAATATGTAAAATGCAAATAATAAAAGTATCTTCATCTAAAGAAAAAAAAAATACCGATCTACATAAAATTCAAATCTGTGATCGAAATGTTATGCATTGTGCTTTGCAGGTGACACACTAACAATCTATGCAACATTATGAGTCAAAACTGTAAATAGACATAACTCAGATCTCTCCAGCAACTACATTAAACCCCAGAGTTATCTTACCATTATTATTATGCCTGAGATTTGATGGGCATGCACATATCTCTGCAGAAGTAGCCTGAACCCATAAGATATTTTACAATGCAGCCTTTGTGACCAATTAAGCTCAACAAATTTACTGTCACGTTTGTTCTTGCTGACAATTTTTTTTACAGCCGAGTTTAATAAAAGTAAATGTATAAGTTGACAACAAGACCCTAGTTTTCATGACTCCATTCCATTTGACTCCATTCCTTCCTGTTGACACACATTGGCTACCAATTTATGTGTTCTCTGCATAAATGTTTTATACTTCCAGTATTGAATGTCATACATCAATTAGCTTTTTGTACTGGTTTCATGGTGAAATCGCAAAAAAGTGGATGATGTTTTTAGATGAACACCTACAGGATAACAGCCTAACAGAGCTAATCATTCCCCTAACGTCCCCTAGTTCCAACAGCACCTTATGTAAACAGCAAGACTTGGAAAGGGTTGCGGTCTTATTTGTGTTTCTGGTCAGATTTCAATTTCCATAAATGTGTATATGAATATGGCAACGTAGCAGAAGGAACACCTGGGAAAAGAAGTGGGTGTGCCAAGACATTAACAGAGAGAAAGTCAAGTTCACCCTGACTCCAATAGCCAATGCACAAGCTTTGAACATATTTGTAATGTAAATCATTCAGCAAACATCATGCTAGAATATAAGCTTGCCATCAAAGTTCAAGAAAGTGTATTTCTTTAACATTCTGATGCATTACTACTTAGTTCATCAGACTATCCGGAAAGTGTTTATTAAAAGTTTGTGTTTTTAAACGTGAAGTGAGAAACAGTCACTCACATAACAGCTACTCATACTGTGGCTGAAATGCAGGCCACTTCCGCTACAATAAATAAATGCTATGGGCATTACATTAATGCCTACATTGTGCCTGCCCCCAAATGCTGCTGCTGCTACTGAATTGTTTCTTCAGTTTTATATAGCGCAAACTTGACCCAAATGCATTGGAGCACTTTAAATAAGCACCTGTTGAATTACACAAGGACTCATTCATTATTCATAGGAACTATGAGATTATTTGATTTGCCCAAAGTGACAGGATGTTTAAATTGACTGCTTCCCAACATTTTTCTTCAACCCTTCATGTGGGTTAATGCTGCCTCCATCCATCTTAGTTAACTGGGAAAGTTGCACGTGCCCAGCGCAGTTTAGGTTACCTATTCATAAACTCCCACTGCCCCTGGGTTTACTGTTCTGGCTGCACTCAAATTACAACACAATCTCAGCGCCTCTCTTAGAGCCATCAGATTGAATACAGACTTGCTGGACCTGCTATCCAAATGTTGAGATACAGTCACAGACTAGAAATGGCTCAATTCCAAAATGCAAACCTGTGGCTATTATGAAGCCTTTCAGATTTTTTTGGGGGACCAAACACAAATTGTATACTGACTGGAATTTGAACCTGACTCCGTGGCTCCAAAGTCGGTATCTCTGACCATAACGCTAAACACTCTCTGCGCAATCCTGGTAGACCCTCAAAACTACCGGAGCAAGCAGTAGGTGCAGAGGTGCAAAGCTCTCAGATGTTCCTAACGCAATGTGCTCATTGCAGAAACTCCTACTCTTCCAACCAGCTTTGCAAAAATGGCTCCACCGCTTCTTGCACTTTGCATACAAAGTGACAGTTTTTTGAGCTGCTCTTGTTATCTTTAAGCATATGGCTGGCAAGTTATCTCTTGTTGATATGTGAGCTTTGGGAGAGTGTGTGCGCGCTGGAGAAAGGACATGTGCACGCTCGCACGTGCGTATGTTAGAGGAAACTCTGCTTATACCCCAGTCAACCAACAATCCAGTTTCAAGACTTTCCTTTTTGAAAACAGAGAGGAGGAGTTCTAGCAGATGGAAAGGTCCTGGAACGGGTGCACCAGCTTTGCGCAACCTGAGATGCAGACCATCTAACTACAAATGTTAGGTATGGTGTCTGGTTCAAATCCCAGAAATCACTCATTTATCACTGTGCTCCCGAAGTGAGGATAGGTTTGAGCAGATATATAATTGGGCATGGTAGGGCTTTTCATTGTATACAGGTTGCTTATAATGCTGATTACTTTGATCAGTTGTACATGTTTTCTAATTGCAGCACAGTTGTTTCATGATAGAGCACAATAGTTTCAATAAATATTGTAAACTTTCCTCGTGTCTTTGTTTTGTCTATTGTGGACTTGCATGAGGGAGAAAATGAAAGGTGAAGATCTGTTTCCCCAGTCCTGCTGGGGACTAGAGAGTTGTGTTCTGGGTTGCCAATTTACCTGTTACTCTAGGAAGGTTAAGATGGCAGGTAAGGCACTATGAGCTAGTCAGATTTTGGCTCATAGGTAATGATGTGATATGGTGACTCAGTCCCTACATTCTGATGTCCTGTGATCCCAGGCATAGTCTTGTTTCCAAACAGGATGCCTGAAACAATATTAAGCATACCTAAACGTGCATGATGTATGTTGATATGATTTGTTGAAGCTTTCACAGCTACAAGGATCAGCTTCATATGTCTATATTGCCAAATTTAAAAGTAATGGTTAGAATTTAAATACTCTAATCACTATTTCTTTCTTAACCAATGATTTGAGGTTAACATTTCTTACTTTCAGCATAGACAGTTTCATGTTGCATCTCTGGTGTACTGATCAATCAAAAGCAGACGGCCTCCTGACAGACTCAAGTTACTGATGGCTGAAACTGCAGCATGTTTATCCATTTGACATGGGCACCCAGTACTGCATTTGTATTGCAGGAGTGAAGCAATTGACAAGAACTGACAAAATACCTCGCATCTTCTGCCACTGCAGTGCATTTAGGTAGAAGCAGGGCGCACTGATCTTATTTCATGGTGATGACCTGAAACATACACAGAGCAGCAACGTTTGTTAAGTGCCATGGGGAAAGTGGTTGAGATTCCATGTCACTGGCTGTAGCATCATTTAAGTTATCACAATGATAGGGACCTGATAAGACTGTAAACTATGTAGCAAATTCCAGAAATGGAGATGCAATTGTGTGTGTATCTTAGCAAAAGAAAGGCAATCCTCTTTCAGTTGGGCGTAACAATTTTGTGAAATGAGCATGTTTGAATGTCAGTAGGGGTAACTCACCTTCTTGCGTAGCAGGTTAATAACACAAATGCTCTAATATGCCATGGGGTAATTAATGTTTGGTGTGTACTGTATTCTTGAAAAATACTGTCCTCTTTGGAGTGCAGAACCAATATAAAACGGGCTGCCAACACAAACTGAAGTATCCAAAATAAAATAGACTAAGGTGAGAAGAAAAACACCAGAATACAGCTAGAACAAATGCAGATGAAACATAACCACTCACCTCAACATACAGACGAGATACACAGCACACCGATACCCACGCCCAGGGTCATACTGTAGCATCAAAAGCAGCGCTGGCAATAATGTTCAAACCAGCCCACTCCCTTCTCCTTGCACAACCTCTCTCTTTCCATCCATCCATCCATTCTCTCTCTCTCTCTCTCTCTCTCTCTCCTTCTCTCCTCTCGCTCTTTTCCCTCTCTGATCAATTATCCCTTTCTATCTACCATCTGCACTAGGAATGCTTTACCACGATTGATTTTGCTTTGGAGAGTTCTATGCTAGCTGTGCAAACAAAGTAGTTAGTTGAAAGCACTGAATGTCGTAGGGGAGACCGTTTAAGGGCTGCAGGTCAGTTTTAGAAGGCCAGGGCAGCATCTAAGCAGCTGTTCAATCCTACCTATTCCTGAGAAGAATTTTATTTTTAGATAATATGTACATTAGGCAAAAGATAAATAATATATATTGAAGTAAATATTAGCCTAGCTCCTCCCTACAGGGATGCTGTAGTTCAATATTAGTCCTAGCCCTTCCATACAGGGATGCTTTGGTTCAATTAAGTTCTGCAGTTTTATCCAATTGTTCAATATATTCATGTATGTGTCATGCTTTGTATCTGGAAGAAGCATATTTCCACTTTGAATATAAATATTTTCCAGCCTGATCAATATAGAGCCAACACTTATGACTTAAAAGGTGAACGTACATTCACCTTTTGCAAATCAGTTCGTTGCAGGTTTTTAAATATGATTTTGTACACAGGTCAAGGCTAAGAAACATAAATAAACACTGATATTTAACTGTAAGAATACAGCAGGAATCAATATTGGCTTAATATTTGAGAGAATATCCCTAACACCGGGATAATATCCTCAGACTCTGAAAAGTACAAGCTGAACCGTATGGCAAAATATACAAGTATTTTATGAATTAACACCATTCTGCCATAAGAAGCTCACAGAGAAATTGATAGCGCTATTTGGAGCTCTGTGTCTACTAGCAATGAAAACGTGATGGGTGGATTTCTGAAATTAATCTGAGCCACTAATAATTACCTAATTACTTAATTTGGCATTCCATTCCATCGTTTCTTGCCCCCAAGCCATCACAGATAGGAACTAGTCATATTCAAATCAGCCTAGATCCTGCTCCAGACCGAACTGCCATGCTTGGTCCATTCTGAGCCAAGTATAAGTAATCCCATATCAGGTTTGGGCTATGTAGGCCTCGCTAGTAAGTTCCTAGGGTACAGCGTGCTCAGGACCCATGCCCGGGCATACTCTTCGCAAGTAGGGCGTTGCACTGAGAACAAACAAAAAAGAAGCATTTGCAATGCAATAGGTCTCGCATTTGTGCAAGTTAGAGCTATAGACATTGTAAATGACAGTGAATGTATGTGGTGTGGAGTGGAATTGTTAGTAGTGGAATTTTGTATGGTGGAGTTGTGTGGTGTGGAGTGGATTTGTGTGGTGAAATTATGTGGTAAGGTGTGCAGTGGAATTATGTGGATAGTAGTTATGTGGTATTGAGTGTACTGGACTTATGTGTAGTGGGATTGTGTGTTATGGAGTGTAATTATGTGCAATGGTATTTTGTGTTGTGGAGTGGTATGTAGTGGATTTTACTTGATGTGCTGTTGAATTTTGTGGCATGATGTGGAATTTTGAGGTGTGGATTGGATGTTTGTGGTGTGTAATTGTGTTGAGTTAAATTATGTGGGTTGTTGAATTATGTGATGTTGAATGAAAATGTGTCAGTGGGAATTGTGTGGCGTTGAGTGGAAAATATGTTAATTACTATTGTTTGGCATGTGTCAAGTGTATTTATGGATAGTGTTGCTTCGTGGCTTATACTGAATTTATATGGAGTGTATTTATGTTCTATGGAGTAGAGTGTAGTTATGTTGAGTTGAATTATGTGGTGTTGAGTGGTATTTAGTGGAGTGTAAGTATACTGTGTGGTGAATTGTGTAGGGCTGAATTGTGTGGTGTACAATTGTGCAGAGTTGATTTATGTGGCATGGTGTGGAGGTGTATTTTCTGGAGTGTAAGCCTGTGTTTTGGAGTCATGTGTAAATATGTGGCATGAAGTGTAAATATAAGTGAAATTATGGCTGGTTGAATTGTTTGGTGTTGAATTGTGTCGTGTGGAGTGTAATTATGTTGGTTGGAGTGGTATTAAGTTGCGTGGAGCGCTATTGTGTGATGTGGAATTATGTAATATGGAGTGAAGTGGAAATGTGTTTTTTAATTTTTAAGATTGTAAATACGTGGTATTGAATGTTGTGGAGTGGAATTATTTATAGTTGAATTGTGTGGCATGGAAATATGAGATGTTCAAATGTGCTGTGTGTGGAAGAATTATGTGGTGTGTATTTGTAGAAGGCAAAACCAAAGGGGATGATGGACAGAGTGTTGAACATTGCAAGCACTCACCCCCAGTCAACTGATCTGGGTTTAATCCATCATCATTCTTTAGCTCACTCCGCCACCACAGTTCAGACATGGCCATATGCAAATCAGTCTGACCCTGTGCCTCATGGGAACAGTTCAGCCCGAACTGCCAAGCCATGTCTTCCCTGGACCGGAAACAAGCATCCTGGGACCGGTTTCTGGCTAATCAGCCGTCATCAGCCAGGCTAGCGTGAATCCAGTGGCAAAGTGAGCAAGGGACCCACGTCTGGGCATACCCTGCCAACTTAGGGCGAACAAAGCAAAACCAAAGGGGATGATGGACGGAGTGTTGAACATTACAAGCACTCACCCCCAGTCAACTGATCTGGGTTTAATCCATCATCATTCTTTAGCTCACTCTGCTACTCCAATTTAGACACGGCCATATGCAAATCAGTCTGACCCTGTGCCTCATGGGAACAGTCCAGCCCGAACTGCCAAGCCATGTCTTCCCTGGACCGGAAACAAGCATCCTGGGACCGGTTTCTGGCTAATCAGCCGTCATCAGCCAGGTTAGTGTGAATCTAGTGGCAAAGTGAGCAAGGGACCCACTTCTGGGCATACCCTGCCAACTTAGGGCAAACAAAGCAAAACCAAAGGGGATGATGGACGGAGTGTTGAACATTGCAAGCACTCACCCCCATGAGCCACAGGGTCAGACTGATTTGCGTATGGCCATGTCTGAGCTGGGGTGGCAGAGTGAACTAAAGAATGATGATGGATTAAACCCAGATCAGTTGACTGGAGGTGAGTGCTTGCAATGTCAACACTCCGTCCATTATCCCCTTTGGTTTTGCTTTGTTCGCCCTAAGTTGGCAGGGTATGCCCAGACGTGGGTCCCTTGCTCACTTTGCCACTGGATTCAAGATAGCCTGGCTGATGAGGGTTATGAACCCGAAACCGGTCCCAGGATGCTTGTTTCTGGTCCAGGGAAGACATGGCTTTGCAGTGCGGGCTGGACTGTTCCCATGAGGCACAGGGTCAGACATTTTTTCATATGGCCATGTCTGAACTGGGGTGGCGGAGTCCGCTAAAGAATGATGATGGATTAAAACCAGATCAGTTGACTGGGGGTGAGTGCTTGCAATGTCAACACTGCATCCATTATCCCCTTTGGTTTTGCTTTGCTCGCCCTAAGTTGGCAGGGTATGCCCAGACGTGGATCCCTTGCTCACTTTGCCACTGGATTCAAGATAGCCTGGCTGATGAGGGTTATGAACCCAAAAATGGTCCCAGGATGCTTGTTTCCGTTCCAGGGAAGACATGGCTTCGTAGTTCGGGCTGGACTGTTCCCATGAGGCACAGGGTCAGACTGATTTGCATATGGCCATGTCTGAACTGGGGTGGGAGAGTGAGCTAAAGAATGATGATGAATTAAACCCAGATCAGTTGACTGGGGGTGAGTGCTTGCAATGTCAACACTCCATCCATTATCCCCTTTGGTTTTGCTTTGTTCGCCCTAAGTTGGCAGGGTATGCCCAGACGTGGGTCCCTTGCTCACTTTGCCACTGGATTCAAGATAGGCTGGCTGATGAGGGTTATCAACCCGAAACCGGTCCCAGGATGCTTGTTTCCGGTCCAGGGAAGACATGGCTTGGCAGTTCGGGCTGGACTGTTCCCATGAGGCACAGGGTCAGTCTGATTTGAATATGGCCATGTCTGAACTGGTGTGGCAGAGTGAGCTAAAGAATGATGATGGATTAAACCCAGATCAGTTGACTGGGGGTGTGTGCTTGCAATGTCAACACTCCATCCAGTACCCCTTTGGTTTTGCTGTGTATTTGTAGAAGCCATGCTCACTATGGCATTTATGTCACAGGATATAAAGTTGTTAGTTTGTTGGAAGAAGACTTCTTTCGCACATCTAAAATGCAGGCCTAAACCGTGAACAAGAGTGTGAAGGGAAAAGTTTGCACTTGAGGAGTAGCCCGTACATTAGAACAGAGTATTATTTTTCCCAGAAAATTTTCACCTGAAAACATCTCTTTGTATGTTTTGGAAAGTGCAAGAGTTTGTTCCCATTTATGTAAAACGTCCACAACGCACCCACTACAGCGCTGTTACACAAGGTGTATTTTATCGAGGTGCAGAGGGCACTAGGACCCTGCACAAGACCAAAGGGAGGTGCCAGCCACCGGACACGACTTCCGGTCAAGAGAGTGGACGTGGCAGAGTGAGGAGACCAGAGGAGCAGAAGGACGTGCCTGCGAGGCCAACAAATAAAGAAACTGCAAGCCCTTATCTGTGTCCTGATATTCCTTGGGGGTCAGGGCAGCCTGGAGACACTACAAGGTGTACATTGTATGTTATTGAGTTTTTAATTATAAATGATCAGTAAAACGATGCTGTCTTCCCTCAGAGTGCGCCTGTTCATGCTGAGTTCACACGTGTTCCAAAATGCAAATATACCCTGTGATGTAAAGTCACTGCATTTGAGAGAAATGTGGGGCTAAGAGGACTCCTCCCCCTGATAGAAACACATACACACGAATGACCTTTTACTCAAAATTGACGGAAATTAATTAATATTATTTGCCAGGAGGCAAGAAGTTCAAATGTGAGAAAAGGGATCCTTTGTTGGGGTGTAACCCTGCGTGGTTCTCATCAGGTGCAACACTTGGAAGTATTTACACTTCAGTAGTGGTAATTGCTAGTGATGCTCAGTTAACAGCGAACAGCCTGCATTAGGAGTCACAATTACTGCTAAATTTGTAGAATTGGTAGCTTCATGGCAGCCAGTCAATTCTGAATAGTAGCCATTTCTTGAAACTTCAAGCTTGACCTTTTTAGGTCGAGCCTAGCGGCAGCGCCCATGCGAGACTGCTTGTTGGAAGGGCGTTCTCCGGGGGCTTCAGAATACGTTCCTTGACCACCCTTTGACCCACCTCTCCCAGAGCTAGGCCGAGCAATGGCGGGGAGGCCCTTCCTGGAAGGGTCTCGTTCCTAGGATCGTACACGCTGAGCTTACACTATTTGACAGAGGGACACCCCACAGTAGTTCTTAGTAAGACAGTATACTTTATCGATAGTTTCAGGGGATCTTTATGATCCGTGATACAGCTGAGCGGTGGCGGTTTCGTGATGGGGGTATTGGGGTAGCGGGACAGTCTTTAAGTTCAGTGTCTCTGCGGAGTATCCTTCGCACAGCTCTCAATCCTCGAGCTGGGAGATTTGGGTTCACTCGGCAATCTCCGCCGATCCTTCTGGATAGGAGCGCCGCGAGTCTCTCAGTAGGCACAGGTGGTTTCAGATTCTCGGGAGCCGCGACGGCGTCAGCAGGGCTCAGATGGTTCAGAGTTCGGGGAGCCGCGACAGCGCCAGCAGGGATCAGATGGTTCAGAGTTCGGGGAGCCGCGACAGCGTCAGCAGGGCTCAGATGGTTCAGAGTTTCGGGGAGCCGCGACAGCGTCAGCAGGGCTCAGATGGTTCCGTGGGTCAGGTAGCGTCCTTGGGTTCAGAGGTCGGTCGAGCCGCGACCCGGTCAGCAGGGCTCTCGTAGGTCCAGGTCTTCTCTGCACCCCTTGTTATACTCCCCCTCCTCTTTGAAGTCCGGAGTCCTCGCAGAGAGGGGTCTTGGTGCCTGGGGGCGGTGTGTTGGGATTTCCTGGCGCTCGGCCCTTTGATCTGTTCAGGTTGGTCTGAGAGGGACTCCAGACGCCCAACATGTGAGGCGCCCGCTCACCGGGGGCCTGGCGGCCGATCGAAACCCTCCTTGGGGAGGAGATCAGAGGTGTGACAGAGACGGCGTCTCCCGGTCTTGCTTGGGGGTTTCTCTCTCCCTCGGCCGGGCATGCGTGGTAGTGTCTTGGGTTTTGCTGGGGCCCCGGCCGGCCATCGGGTTTATTGGGCCATGGTGGCCAGAAGCCTGTGATACCAGGGATCAGGTGTGGTTGCAGGGTTGCTTACTGGTCGGGAGGGTCCATGCCACAAGGCCGGTCTCACACGTGCCCCCCCCAGCTGAAAGGCAGGGAGAACTACCCATCCACTTGGGGGTTCTCCTCGCCGAAGCGGAAGAATCGGGACAGGCCGTCAGCGTTGGCGTGGTCAGTCCCGGGGCGATGCTCCACAGTGAAGTCCATCCCCTGGAGGGAGATTGACCATCGTAGCAGCTTGGGGTTTTCTCCTCTCATTTGCATCAGCCACCGTAAGGGTCGATGATCCATTTGAACTCGGAAGTGGGTTCCGAACAAGTAGGGCCGTAGCTTTTTGAGGGCCCAGACTACTGCGAAGGTCTCTCTTTCAATAGTGCTCCACCGTTGTTCCCGAGGTAGTAACCTTCGGCTGATGAAGGCTATGGGCTGATCTATGCCTTTGTCGTTGAACTGTGAGAGGACTGCCCCGATGCCGTGCTCCGAAGCGTCCGTCTGGACCACAAATCCCTGAGAGTAGTCGGGGGCTTTGAGTACCAGAGCAGTACATATAGCGGCTTTCAAGGCGTCGAACGCTTTTTGGCACGGGGGAGTCCACTGTACTTTCTTCGGGTGCTTCTTGGAGGTTAACTCTGTGAGGGGGCCTGCGATGCTGCCATAGTTTTTAATAAACCTCCGGTAGTAACCGGTGAGGCCTAGGAAGGCCCGGACTTCCGTTTGGGTCGCGGGGGAATTCCAGGACAAGATGGCGTCGATCTTCGGCTGGAGGGGGGCGACCTGCCCGCTCCCCACCTGGTGTCCCAGATAGATCACTGAGCCCTGTCCAATTTGACACTTGCTGGCTTTGATGGTTAGGCCTGCCTGGCGCAGGGCCATCAGTACTTGTCGGAGGTGCTGGAGGTGTTCGGTCCATTGGGCGCTGAATACTGCGATGTCGTCTAGGTACGCTGCGCTGAACCCCTCTAGCCCGGCCAGGACCCGGTTCACCAGTCGCTGGAAGGTGGCCGGGGCATTTTTCATCCCAAAAGGCATGACTCTGAAGCGGTAGTGCCCATCCGGGGTGGAGAAGGCGGACCGCTCCTTGGCTCCCTCAGTGAGCGCAATTTGTCAGTATCCGCAGGTCAGGTCGAAGGTGCTGAGGTAGCGAGCGGCCCGAGGCGGTTGATGAGCTCGTCTGCACGGGGGATAGGGTGAGCGTCCGCTCGGGTGACCGCATTGAGTCCCCGGTAGTCTACACAGAATCTCAGCTCGGGGGCGACACCAGGGGCTGCTGCTTTCGGGACCAGTACTACCGGGCTGGCCCATGGGCTGTCGGAGGGTTCAATCACCCCTAGGGCTAACATCTTGGCTACTTCGGTCTGGATGCAGGTCAGGACCCGGTCAGGGACTCGGTAGGCTCGGTGTCTTACCGGCGGGCTGTCTCCGGTGTCTACGTCGTGGACACTCCAGTCGGTGACCCTAGGGGTGAGGGAGAAGAGGTCTGTGAATTGTCTCAATAGCTGGCGGCAGTCGTCGGACTGTTGGGGGGTGAGGGTGGATGAAAGTCTCACCCCCTCTACGGAGCCATCTTTCTCTTTAGCACACAGGGGGTCCGGAAGGGGCTCTGTGTCTTCTTCAGTCCCATCGTCGGTGGCCAGGAGCAAACTCAACTCCGTCCTCACGAAGTGGGGTTTGATGCGGTTTACGTGGAGGACCCGGAGGGGGTTCCGAGGAGACTGAACATCAACTAGATACGTGACTTGACTCTTCCGCTCGACCACTTTGAAGGGTCCAGTCCATCTGTCTTGGAGGGCGCAGGGTTTCACCGGGGCCATTACCCAGACCTGTTGGCCCGGCTGAAACTCGACCAGCGTGGCATTCTGGTTATACCAGCGCTTCATCTCTTCTTGGCTAGCCTCGAGGTTTGCCTCGGCGAGCTCCCGGAACTTCCTGGTCTGGTTGCGGAGCGCCAGGATATAGCGGAATACATCGGGAGGGGTTCCTCGGGGAGCCGTTTCCCAGCCCTCTTTGACCAGGCTCAGGCATCCCCGGACGGAGTGTCCGTAGAGTAATTCGAATGGACTGAACCCCAGAGATTTTTGGGGGACTTCCCGGTAGGCGAACAGGAGGCAAGGGAGGAGGACGTCCCATTTCCGGCGAAGGGGTTCTTCGAGGCCCATGATCATTCCTTTCAGGGTCCGGTTAAAATGTTCGACTAGGCCATTGCCTTGGGGGTGGTATGGGGTGGTGAATTTGAATGACACCCCGCATTGTTGCCATAAGGACCTCATGTACTTGGAGATAAAGTTCGTGCCACGATCACTCACGACTTCGCGAGGGAACCCCACGCGGGAGAAGATCCCCATCAAGGCCCGGCCCACCACGGGGGCCGTCATGGTGCGGAGGGGAATGGCCTCTGTGTAGCGGGTGGCCTGGTCCACCAGGACGAGGATGAACCGGTGGCCCTGGGTGGTCCTGGGATCCAGGGGTCCCACGATGTCGATCCCCACCCGCTCAAAGGGGGTACTAACAACGGGGAAGGGTTGTAGCGGAGCCTTGCGCTTCCCACCACCTTTTCCGCTGGCCTGGCAAGTGAGACATGACTTGCAGTGGGCCTCTACATTCGCTCACATTTTGGGCCAATAGAAGTGGGTAACCAGGCGATGATATGTTTTGTCTTGGCCTAAGTGTCCCACCAGGGGTACATCATGGGCTAGGCCTAGGAGGAAACTTCGGAAGCGCAGGGGTACCACCAGTACCTGGGCCGATCCCAGCTCGGCCGACTTCTGTTCGCTGTACAGGAGGCCGCTTTCCCAATATACCCAGTGGGTTCCGGACTGGTCGCCTGCTGCCTGGGCTTCGGCCTGCTGTCGGGGTCCAATGAGGGAAGGGCAGGTGGCTTGTTCCCTGCAGAATTCTTCTCGGGAGGGACCTCCCTCGCAGTGCCAATGGGCCATCTCGGGTAGGTCCCCGAGCTCGGCCAGTTGCTCGGGGTCTGGATGCACTGACCCGTCATTGGGAACGGGTTCTTCTTCCGGGAGAGGGTCGTCGGGCTCCGGTAGCGCGTCCCGGTCCTCGGGGACGGCGACTGGGTTCAGGGGTAAGGCCTCAACTCCCTCGGGGGAAGGTGATCGGGCAGACATGTAGCGCGTGGTGGCGCATACCCATTCGGGTAGGCCCATCATCTCCAGATGGGCTCTTCGTTCCACTTGTCCCCACAGGGAGCTCTCAAGGTCGTTGCCCAGGAGGCAGTCTACCGGTTGGGATGTTCGGACTGCCACTCTCAATTTACCGGTGACTCCCCCCCATTCGAAGGGTACCAGGCCCATCCGGCAGAGGCTCTCGGAATTGTCCGAAGATAGGACTGGACAGAAGGCGTCGGGCAGGATCTGGTCTTCGGAGACCAGGTGGCAGTGGACCGCTGTGACACTCACCCCGGTGTCGCGGAGGGCCTCGACTCGGTGACCGTTGACCGTCACTTGTTGTCGGTATTTTTTCGTGTTGGCGGCTAGGGGTGTTCCGGGAACCATCTCTCGGTCTCCTAGGGAGACCAGGGCCATGGCTGCTGGTTCCCACTCCTCGGAGTCTTCCATCTCTCCTCCTAGGGCTACGGAGGCCATTTGTCGGGCTGGAGGGGCTGTCGCTGCGGGTCGTTGGTACATGGGACACTGGGGGTCACTGGCATAGTGTCCGGTCTGTTGGCAGCGGAAACAGGTGATCTTGACTCGGGGTCCCTGCCTCCCCGGGGGCCCTGTGCTGGCTGGAGGTGGGGCTGGAAAGTGCGGGGGTTGTCCTCTGGGGGGACTATGCTGGGGGCCCACCTGGGATTCCCTCGGTCTGCCTTGGTTCCCTCCGTCCCTCTGGCGGGGGGGTCCCTGACTGTGGCGCCCGTAGTCTCCCACGGGGCCCCGGGAGGCCCGGGTGTTCACCCATCGGTCAGCTTCGACCGCCAGTTTCCGAGGGTCAGTGAGCTTGCTGTCCAGGAGGTGCTGGCGTAACTCCACAAAGCAATTTGCGGACAAGTGTTCCCATGCTATTAGGTCAAACAGTTCCTCAAAGGTGGAGACCTTGCTGCCCTTGATCCACCCGTCCAAGGCCCTGCTGTAAAAGATCACGTATTCTACCCACGTAGTACCGAGTATCTTTTTGCAGTCTCGAAACCGTTGCCGGTACATCTCGGGGGTGAGTCCATATCTGGCTAATAGGGCCTCTTTCATGTGGCTGTAGGAATTCAGCACCGTGGAGGGCAGGTCCAGCAGGGTATCTCTCCCCTCGCTCAGGAACCGGCCCCACAAGCCAGCCCCCCAATCCTTCTGTGGAACTCGGTGGGAGGTCATGGCGACTTCATAGGCCTTGAACCACTGCTGGATGTCGTCGTTCTTGTAGTATTCCTTCACCACATCCTTGGGGATGTGGACCTTTGGTTCCACGGCGGGGGAGTCGGTTGGTTTCCCGTGGTTCTGCACTCCTCACTCTTGGCCTTGAGTTCGATCTCTTTTAGGCTGCGTTCGTGTTCTAGTTGAAGTTTTCTTTCTTCGTGTTCTCGCTGGCGTTTCTTTTCCTCGAGTTCCCCTTGTAGGCGTAATTGTGATACGGCTAACTTTTTTTCGGCCAATTTTAGCTCTCCCTCTATTTTTAGTTTGGCTAGTTCTAGTTCGTGGTTGCGGCCCCTCTCTCGGTCCGCTAGCTCTTCCAGGGATAGGCCCCCCTCTGTGGCGTTGCTCCTTACCGGGATGCTTCGTGGTTCGTTTGGCGGCTCTTTTTCTCGGGCGTCTCCTTCGGTTTGGGGCAGGGAAGCTCCTGCCTCGACCCAGGTTTTCAATGCTTCCTGGAAATCTTCTTTAGTGCTTAATCCGGTGGTAGCGATTCCAAGGTCTTTGCAGAACTGTTTTAGTTCTCGATGCGTATAATATTCCAACCAGTCCTCTCGGAACGTCAGGCTTGTGTTGGTTCCTGCGGTACTCATGGTGGTTTCTCCTTCCATCTCCTTTCGGTAGTGCGTCAGCCGTTTACTGTACGATCTCTAGGTGTCGGCTCGGATCCCGTCGTCTGCCACCAAATGTTGGAAGGGCGTTCTCCGGGGGCTTCAGAATACGTTCCTGACCACCGATTGACCCACCTCTCCCAGAGCTAGGCCGAGCAATGGTGGGGTGTCCCTCTGTCAAATAGTGTAAGCTCAGCGTGAACGATCCTAGGAACGAGACCCTTCCAGGAAGGGCCTCCCCGCCATTGCTCGGCCTAGCTCTGGGAGAGGTGGGTCCAAGGGTGGTTAGGAACGTATTCTGAAGCCCCCGGAGAACGCCCTTCCAACACTGCTGTAGTAGAGTATGGGAGAGAAGCCGCGCCCACTCTCCTCCCATATTTTTCATTGGCTTGTGTCATTGTCTTTTGTAAATGCTGCCTTCGGATTCCTTAATAGGCTTGTTAGTCCCTCCTTAGTACCGACTTGTCTTAATTTGTTCCCTCCCATGGCGACTGGCCCTTTTACTTCAGTTGTTACACGGGACATGTTTTTTAGTCTGTAAGCACTATTTACTTTATTGAGTTTCTCTTACTGCAGGCCAGACATGCGCTGCTTCAGCCGAAACCGCTTGTGTTGTTTTAAGCAGCTCGGCTGCCCCCGTAACACAGGTGCCTGCTTTCAATCACTTTAACCCAGCATTATCTTGTGTCTGTTTCAACCCCCCCCCAGTAAAATGGATTTAGAAATGATTATCGAATTAAGTCATGTGAATTCAAGGAAGCACATAATCCTGTGCTAATGGGCTGAAGCTGACAACAGCATATCTGCGTTACATGTCCTGTGTACTAAAGCCACCTGATGGGTTGTTTTCAAAAGCCTGTTTTATTAACAACATCACCACCAATACCACCACCACCAATACCACCATCATCAATACTGTTGTAATCTGTACAGGATGACACTTGTAGCCATGTTGTAGGTTTCAAAGCCTTCTTTATTAGTTCCAGTTCCAGATCACTTCAGACAAGGTTCAACCACGTACCAGCTTCATCATTAGTCTATCTAGGCCCTTGTAACAGCCTTATTTAAGCTCCATGTACAGCCCATATCACGGCCCCACCAGGAGCAGCCTGCCTAGCTGCTCAGCCCATCTCCAACTGTCATCACTCACCCACACAGGCACCCAGGCATTCCATTCATCACAGTCACACCAACATTCCGTTACCATCTCTCACTCTGGCTGAGCAGCTAGGAAGACCTAGGCTAATTACAATTAAGTAAAACTCAGGATATAACATTATCCCTTTCCTTTTAAAATGAAAACAAAGTTTACATTACTACAGCAAAGAACTATACACAAAATAAACCGTAATGTCCATAACTCAAGGATGCAACCAAAAGTAAAACATCACTAAAGCAAGAACAAAGTAAATTAAAGAGAAGAAAGGCAAAAACGACATATCATAATATAACATGCATCAACATTACCCATCCTCCCTCATGAAGAGTATTATAACAATTTACAACGCACCTAACACTGCGTACTTTGGGGAAGACTTAACACTGTCTAACTAGCAGTGACCCCTCCTTTTTTCCCCTGAACATACAAAATACACGTAGTGAAAGGTGAACACACCACGACAAACACCCGAGGCCATAAACAGACATCAAGGGTGAACCGACACCACAAATACACGTGTACCACAATATGGACCACATAGAGGGTACACAACAGTGAGGCGCAGGGCGACTTACACACAACCACATCTGAAGCGCAGGGCGACTTACACAGGACAACACGTGATGCACAAGGCGACTTACACACAACAACAACTGAAGCACAGGGCGACTTACACAGGACAACATGTGACGCGCAGGGCGACTTACACACATACAACACATGAAGCGCAGGACGACTTACACACAACAACTGAAGCGCAGGGCGACTTACACAGGACAACATGTGAGGCGCAGGACGACTTACACACATACAACACGTGAAGCGCAGGACGACTTACACACAACACAAAGAAGTGGGGAAACCACCCACCACGACCAGAACTCCAAACATGTAAGGCAGAAACTGTGGCATACCATACAATGTACCCTTGTACATACATTAGGAATAACACCCACTGGTATAAGTAAGATAATCCGTATACCTACCCCCATTTAGATCACTAACTGGGACTAAAGCCCAACCTCATCCCTCTACTAAGGGATAAACTGTGATGACCACCCACTAGGAGACTAGAACCTCCCAACCAATAACTGCGTAAAACAACTGTGGCATCACAACATGAAATGGAACACCATAGAACACCAGAAAACTGTGCCCAATGCTGGTGAGTGTTCTCTACGCCGAGCACTAACACTAAACTGCCATACATCGTAGATATTTATCCTGTAAAATAACGTGTACCAATCCACTAACTACACTTGAATACGCTACATATAGAATACAGCGCCAGAGTCACCTTGACAAACTCAATGTCTGCTCCACCACTGTGCACTTAGAACCTTCATGGACGAAAAGAGAAGACTGCCTCACGACTTCGAAGAAGATCGCTGTTTCCAGTTCGTGCTCCGATTGCCAAACACTGGATTGTCCCTGGAAATCTTGTCGTCAAGGTAAAACTTTATGTAGAAAAGAAAAACAGCGTGGTTGGCAGCAAATAACGTGATGGCAAATTCGAAGACACACGGAAGATCTCTCGTAAACACAAGATGGCGGCACGTTTTGTTACGTGTGCCGGGTGGCTCACAGTGCGTCAATGCACTCAAAACATCTAAGGCATAGCTGAACCTGCCAGGCACGTCACAACTGAAGATTCCACAATCGTGATGAAAGGACTTCAACGAAGGAACTGCACGCGAACCCCAAGTTGAAGGTAAGCGTGCTCGCGCGTTCCATTTTAAAATGCGCTGTTGCAGTTGAACTGCCATCGCTGCCTCAAACGTCAGCAAACCCATGAACAACACTGAACATGTATGTTTAAATATTGTAAAAATGTGCTCCAGCCATACTTTAAATTCCAAACGAAGCACAAGAGTTCCCCGTGCCTCAGAGTAGGCAAGTCATTTCAGCATTTGACTCACTTAGATAGATCCGTCTTTCTGCAGGCAACGGGACTAAATCGTATGACGAGTAAAAACTTGCAGAGACACGACAGTTTTAGTTTTTCAAACCATAAGCCCACGTTGTGTAACCATTCCTCGCAGAATAAAAGCAAGACCATTTTGCCACACACAACACCTCGATGCAGCGTAACCGCAGACAACACAGCAAATACTATTTTTTCTACCTTGTGGGTGAAGACAACTTGTAGAAAGAACATCCAGATATGTAGAAAAAATATTCCTTTGTATAAAACCTCCAGGCACAATATCTCCACCTTGTTCGCTGACGCTGCTTGTACTTTCTAAGTGCCAAAAAAGGTACCCATCTTAACAGAACCACACCGCTCCTGTGTGGCACTTGTGAATTTACTTCACTGAGTTGGACCGCAACTCACATCTTAGAACAGCCACTCTCCTTTACTTCACTGAGTTGGACCACAACTCACATCTTGAACAGCCACTGGATACATCCATACGGCAGATTTAAAAGGAAGAGGTAGGGTGACAAGCAGTCATTTCACACCCTAACAAACAGACCATACCTTTGGTCAAGTCCATGGAGTAAGATCAGGCAGGACACAGGTTGGGGCCGTCCGATGACTGGACACTGGTGGGGCCGGCTTGCCTTTTACTCCATACTCCATACTGTTTCATGTATTTTTCTTTCTTTTTTCTTTGTAGTTGCGCTGGTTCTCACGGTTTCTTTGTAGTTGCGCTGGTTCTCACAGTTTCTTTGTAGATCTGTTCAGTCCTTGAGTACGCTTGGGTCCAAGTCCGCTCGTCGCCAAAATTAATATGTTGTAATCTGTACAGGATGACACTTGTAGCCATGTTGTAGGTTTCAAAGCCTTCTTTATTAGTTCCAGTTCCAGATCACTTCAGACAAGGTTCAACCACGTACCAGCTTCATCATTAGTCTATCTAGGCCCCTGTAACAGCCTTATTTAAGCTCCATGTACAGCCCATATCACGGCCCCACCAGGAGCAGCCTGCCTAGCTGCTCAGCCCATCTCCAACTGTCATCACTCACCCACACAGGCACCCAGGCATTCCATTCATCACAGTCACACCAACATTCCGTTACCATCTCTCACTCTGGCTGAGCAGCTAGGAAGACCTAGGCTAATTACAATTAAGTAAAACTCAGGATATAACAAATACCACCATCATCAATACCACCAAAACCACCCCCAATATCACCACCACTGCCAATGCGACCACCACCAATACGACCTCCACCAATACCACCACCAACACCACCAATACCACCACACATACCACTACCACCTCTACTAATGTCAATACCACTACCACCACCACTGCCAATACCACCAGCCCGCCTATGCCACCACCACAAATACTACCTCCACCAACATCACCACTACCTCCACCAATACCACTACCACCACCACTGGCAATGCCACCACCACCAATACCACAACCACTGCCACCAATATCACCACCACCAATATCACCACCACCAATACCACCTTCACCAATGCAAATACCACTACCACCAATACCACCACCAATACCACCACCACTGCCAATGCCACCAGCCCCACCTATGCCACCACCAATATCACCTCCACCAATACCACCACCGCCGCCACCACCACCAATACCACCACCACCACTGCCACCAGTATCACCGATACCACCACCACCAATACCACCACCAATACCACCACCACCAATACCACCACCAATAGCACCACCACCAATACCACCACCACCAATACCACCACCACTAATACCACCACCACCAATACAAACACCAATAACAACACCACCAATACCACCACCACAACTGCCAATACAATACCAACACCAATACCACCACCACTAATACCACCACCACAATCTATACCACCACCACCAATACCACCACCACCAATACCACCACAACCATCAATACCACCACCAATACCACCACTAATACCACCACCAATCCCACCACCAATCACCAATACCACCACCACCATCACCAATATCTCCATCACAATTACCGCCACCACCAATACCACCACCATTAATACCACCGCCACTTCCAATATCACCACTTCCAATACCACCACCACCAATACCACCACCACCAATACCACCACCACCAATACCACCACCACCAATACCTCCACCACCAATACCTCCACCCCAATCCAATACAACCACCACCAATAACACTGCCAATATCAATACCACCACCGCCAATACCAATACCACCACCACAATACCACCACCACCACTAATACCACAACCACCACTAATACCAGTAGCACCACCACCTATACCACCACCAATATCACCACTAATACCACCACCACCACCAATACTACCACCACCAATACCTCCACAGCCAATCCAATACGTCCACAATCAATACCAATACCACCACCAATATCAATACCACCACCAATACCACCATCACCAATACCACCACGACCAGTACCACCAATAGCATCACCAATACCACCACCGCCACTAATACCACTACCGCCACCACTAACACCACCCCCACCACTACCACCACCACAATTTCTATCACCAATACATCCAAAACCACCCCCACCACCAATAACACCACCACCAATAACACCACCACCAATAACAACACCACCAATACTACCACCACAATCAATACCACCACCAATACCGCCACCACCAATACCACCATCACCACCAATACCACCACCACCAGCATCAATACCACCATCTCCACCACCAATACCACCACTACCACAACCACCAATACCACCACCACCAATACCACCACCACTGGTACCACCACCAGCAATACCACCACCATTACCAACACCACGAATACCACAACCGCCAATACCACCACCACCACTAATACCACCACCAATACCTCCACCGCCAATCCAATACGACCACCACCAATACCAATAACACTGCCAATATCAATACCACCACCGCCAATACCAATACCACCACCACTAATACCACCACCACCACTAATACCACTACCACCACTAATACCAGTAGCACCACCACCTATACCACCACCAATAGCACCACTAATACCACCACCAATACCACCACCACAATTCCCACCACCAATACAACCCTTTCCACCAATATCACCACCACCAATAACACCACCACCAATACCACCACCACAATAAAAACCACCACCACCACCACCAATAACGCTACCACCAATACCACCACCACCACCAATACCACCACCAATACCACCACCAATACCACTATCACCACCAATACTAACACCATCATCACCAATACCACCACTAATACCACCCCCAATACCCCCACCCCCATATCACCAATATTTCCACCAATACCACCACCAATACCACCACTAATACCACCACCAATACCACCACCAATCACCAATACCACCACCACAAATATGATCACCAATACCACCACCTCCAATACCACCACCACTAATACCACCACCACCACCACCAATACCACACCACCTCCACCATCACCAATACTACCACCACCACCACCAATTCCAACACTACCATTACATCACCAATACCACCATCAGTACCACCAATACCACCACCACTGCCACCACCACGAATACCACCAACACCCTCACCACCAATACCACCACCACCACCAATACCACCACCACCAATACCACCACCAATACCACCACTGCCACTAACACCAACACCACCAATACCATCACCACGACCAATATCACCACCACCAATCCTCCACCACCAATACCACAATCACCAATACCACCACCAATACCACTGCCACCGATACTACCACCACCACCACCAATACCACCACCAATACCATCACCACCAATACCACCAACACCACAACCACCACCAGTAGCACCACCACCAATACCACCACCACCAATACCACCAATACCACCACCACTAATACCAATACCACCACCACCACCAGCAATACCACCACTCGTACACCAGCAACCCCACCACCACGAAGACCTTCCCAACACCAACCCAAACAAATCAAAATCAAATCCAGCCAATCCTTCCCAACCCCAACACAGCCAAACCACCCTATAACTAAAATTAAAAGACACTTACCTGACCGCCTCTTCTCCTGGTCCGCGTTGGCGCCTCTTCCCTCTTCGAACTGGAACAGCACAACGTCAGCACTGCGTTGCAACCTGCTGCAGCGCCAGGATTGGCTGACGGCACAGCCTACTCCTCGCCCGCCGCCTGCCCATTAGGAGACCGAGGGGCTCCTAATGGGCATGCGCAAGGCAGTAAAAACACAAGTACGCATGACTGGGCACGGAGTAAAAAGTAAGCTCCATGCCCACTCATGCGCACTTGTGCTGCCTTTCCCTGGGGTCTGACAATGCATGTCAGTCAACATGACGCCAGACCGCCCACGGTCCGACGTCATGCTGACTGACATTTACAAGGAGGGAGCTGCGGGCAGAAGCAGTAATTCGCTAGTGGCTCTGGGTCTTAGAAGCAAAATCCAGAGAGCAGTGTTCCAGTTCTGAGAGGAGCAATTTCAGTGAGCAGTGTTCCTGGCTCGTGAGGAGCTGGCTCAGTGAGCAGCGTTCTGGGTTCCGGGGGCAGGGGGGCTACGCCCCCATGTCCCAATGGACGCACCGCGCCTGTCAGGAACATATGCACAAATCAGCGTTTCACAATAAATTAAGCACAAATATGGCTGGGGCCCTAGGGGCGTACTAGACCATATACTAAAAAAGAGACTTAAGAACAACAACTTGAGAGGGGACAAGGCCTAGGGCCTTCAGAAGCGCTGGGGCCTCACTAATCCACACAAGGCAGGTAAGTAAAGGACCCACGGGAGACGCATGCAGTGTAAGAACACAGCCACGGATCCCAATTGACTTCAATGGAGCAAGTGGCGGTTGGAATTTTAGTGTTTTAGGATACTTCGGGAGAGTCTACAAGCAAGTCACTTACAGGGTAAATAGTTCAAGAGCCAACACACACAGGAGCACCGTATTGCTGGAGTTACCTCGCCCAGGGAAGCCGGGTGCATAGGTGTCTTTTGGTGTCGGGTCGCGGCGTCGTTTTCAATAGGAGACAAAGACGACTTGCTGCTTGTGAAGACAGGAGAAGTGTCCGGTGGAATCCAAGGCTGGATTAAGAAGAAGGAAGACCTGAAAGCAGAGGGGACAGTGTTCAAAGTCACTTGGCAGTGACCCGGGGCAAGGAAGATGGATGCCCACAGTCGTCGGGTAATTTCAGGTGATCACAGGTGTCTTGACTCTTCAGCCACGAGGTCCAGGAGGTGTCGACGATGACCAGGAGCTGGATTCGGCGTGTCCCACAAAGTCTGTAGCTTACTGCGGTGTCGGTGACCAGATTGGAGCCAACAAGCCTTGGTAACAGCAAGTCTTGTGGAAAGGACAAAAAGTCAGCGGTGCAGACCAGCAAGGTCTGAGGGACTCACCCAGCAAAGGTAAGTCAGGGCAGGCATGGAGCAACCAGGGGAGCCCTTTGGAGCTGTAGAAAAGTCTTCTGGGGACCCACAGGCCAACCGGCAAGGGATTGTGAAGACGCCTTGGGAGGATTCACTCAACAGGGGCCCACGGTCACTCGACATGGGGTAGGCCTCTGATCTTCAGTGGAAATTCTGCTGGAGGCTTGGACCACATGTGGTCCAATGCACAAGTTCGTAGAATGTCGTGAAGGGGTTGCACTTGAAAATAGTGCACGGTACCCAGGGATTGCGGTTCCTCGTCACTCGTGGGGTCCACTTGCCTCAGCATCGCTGGGGACTCACAATGGCCTTGGAGAAGTCAGGAAATCCTCTTCCTGGGCTGCAGGGACTTCAGACTCCGGTGGGAGCGGGAAAGTTTGCGACCCTTGATGCAAAGTTTTGGTGCCTGCCAAGCAGGGGAGTCACTCCTTGACTCCAAGGGAGATTCTTCCGTCTTCCAGAGGTAATGGAACGACGAAGGTCCAGGATTCTTCTTCAGAGCATCGTCCAGGGATATCTACTTTGCAAAGGCAAGGGTTCCCTAACTTATACTAGAAGGAAGGGAGGGACTAGCTCTATGACCCCTCCTATGGGAGGGTCAGGGGAGTGGGTGGTTACACCCACTTCCCTTTGTCCCGTTTCGTGCCAGAGCAGGGGCAGGTAGCCCCTGAGCCGGTTTGAACTGGCATATGCACAGAGGAGCCTACTGCTCCCCCAGTGCAGGACTTCAAAGCACTCTAGGAGTGCACCCACCCAGCCCCAATACACTAAACCCTGTCTGGGAGGTGGTCACCCCTCCCTGTGACAGGATACCTATTGTTGGGCTGAAGTACTGGGTAATTTAGACCCAGCGGTGCAGGGGCACACACCCTATGACTTCTGGGTTCACCCTGTTCCGGACCTACAGAAACACAGAGTCTTCTGGGTGAAGTCAAAGAATCGTTTATTGGCTGCAGACCAATGACAGGTATCCTAGAAGTACAACAGCGTGTATGTTCTCAGGAGACTGCTGAAAATCATAGGAACGGACTTCATCTTAAATACGCTTTTTCCTGCCTCAAGCATACATTCCTAGGTTTTATGATGCGGCAATATGCAAGTGTACATTACAAAGAAAAGGCAGAGTCATGATGACCATCCCACATTCTAGTTCGGCCAGCCCACAATGATTTACACAGTAAGATTCAGATCCCATGTTTGATGTAAAGAGACCCCCCAATAAACATGAGCATCTCCTGTTTTGGGAAACAAGTCATAAAGCAGGAACAAGCAGGTGTGGAAAAGATTAGCCAGGGGATTGTGTAGAATGAAAGGGTTTTATGACGGGTCAAGCCCTGATGCTAATCACAGATGGAAGGAGGAAGGGGAGCTCGTGAGACCGGTTTGACCCGGGGCAGCAGAGCCAGCTGCCCAGGTCACAGAGAAGTCAGAGGGAAAGCCCATGTACTGTGAGGCCCGTATTTACTCCATTATAGCCTATGTGAGGGCAATGACAAGATGGCCACTGCTTCCAAAATGGAACCCGCGTAGTAAGGCAGAATAACGTGTACACAGTGCATTCATAGCTAGAACGATATATAAAGCACTCGTACATGCCGCATTTACCATTTGCGGTTCGCTAATACCGACATAGACAGGGGTAGGGCCCTGTCCCCTACGCGGTCCCGAATATTAAAGTACGACAGACCCTCCTTTTGCCCTTACATAGGCAATCACTATACTCATCTTAATCCGAGTCTAGGTCAATGTTCACGAAGTCATGGAGATGTTGCTGTAGCATCATCCTATTACTTAGCTCGTCCCTCGATACAGGTTTCCTTACACATAAGGTAGTACAGAGACCACATATCGCGGGAGCACACTGTATACACAGGCAGAGCAGGAAAAGAATGGCTAAGATCATTCCAATGACCATCAGAACTTTCCATCCCCAGGCAGATATCAATTCCCAGAACCACCCCACCAGTGACCAATCTCCCTTATCCACGTGTATGGCTTCAGATATTTTATGGAGTTTGGAGATGGCTTGATACACTGTTGGAGCATTATCTGGTATGAAAATGCAGCAACTGGATTGGATGACCTTGCATACCCCACCGCGGTCTGCAAGAATAACGTCTAGAACCATGCGGTTCTGCAGAGTCATGAGGCGATCCGCTTGGAGCTCAGCTGTCAGATTACTAAGGGCACCAGCCGTTACATTGACAGTGGATTCAACCACACGTGTCAGCTGTCTCAGGTTCCTACTATTGACCATAGGTCCCCAAAACGGCAGGAAACCCAAGAAGAAGTCTCCTGCTTCCTGACCGGCAGTGTCTTCCCTACTAATCACACCTCTCACAACTCTGGTCTTGTGATAGTCAGAGGCAGCAGTAAATGTCGGCGGTAGCAAGTTCGCAATATAACATGTGCCCGAGAAATCAGGGGGCAGCCATGTATATGCTCGGTCATGACAGATGAAATATGTGCCCTTAGCAGCCAAAAACGCAGGGGAAAACTGTGACGGGAAAGTGTACGTTTCAGTACAGTCACTTCTTCCCAGTTGAGCTCTAGGATTCTGACCATTACCCTGTAAGCAGAACCGACCCATGTGGGGTACGACCCAGATTGGAGATGAGATTTTCCGCTGTCTTTCACCCAGACTAATACTATACCCCGTCGCGTTCCATCCTACATAAGGTCTCAACTCTTCTTTGGGAATAGATGAGTATGCATTGATATCCCTACTCATATCGGCAACTCCTTTCATCAAAGCCTTATTATTGGTGATAGGTCTGATGGAACGCGGTTGGCGAGGGGAGTATGTATCTAGAGCATAGAGAAACATGGTTTGGAATGCCCATGACGATCCATTGTAACTGTACGGCAGCACCAGGTAGGGAATACCCTTGTTAATGGTATGTGGCATTAAGCCACACACCCAGCAATTGGTCGTATTCATTACCAGTTGGTGCTGGTGCAAGAGCTGGATAAACGAGTTGTTTACAAACTCTGATCGTCTGATCTGTTCGTGCTCAGGCAAAGGGTGAAAAGAGTGAGAGGAGGCAGTAGAAAGAGATATAGGCTGTTCAGTGGGTGCAATGGGCTTTTGAGCGGAGAAAAACACAAATCCTACAATAAACATTATGATACTACACGATGTAAAAAGGCACAAAAAGACAAAACATTTACTTTTCATAATTTTACACATCCTTGCGTTAAAGTTCATTTCCTCAATTGGTCTCTCCATCTTAAAAAACTCCATCCTCTACTCGGGCCGCTCGCGGTGGATGAGTTTCTTCTGCTAAGGGGTACGCCTGCCAGTCCAGGGAAACGCCCTAGACCAACCAGAACCGTTGACCTAGCGTCTTCGGCCTGTACCCCAGAGTCTTGGCACCGCGACCCTGCGGCAGAACCCGGATGGTGGTTCGAAAAACAAAAATCAAGAAAGTCCTTCAGATGGGAGAGCAAAAAATGTCAAAAGGGAAAATAGTGAGGAAATCTTTATTTGTCCATGGGCCTAGGTCTCAAATTATAGCGGAGACGGCCAGGTGCTGTTTGGTCTTGAAACAAGAGTTCAGGCTCAGTGGTGTCCAGTCGACTTGATGGTGGCACAGCTTCCTGCAGAATATTGTCACTCTCTTGGTCTGAAACTGTGCCTCTTAAGCGTGCGTCACTGAATGGTACAGAACGAGGTACAGTGTCTGTCTCTGAGTCGGCGATACCCTCCTTGACCCACTGGTCATATGGCAGAGGCAAGGGGACTACCTTGCAGTGAGTACCATGAATCCAGTGCTTCTTCCCTTTCACTCGCACTGCTGATCTTGTTGAAAGAAGAACAAGATGAGGGCCAAGCCAGCGGGGCTCGTCGTTGCTCTTGCGCTGGAAGTTTCGGACCAGGACCCACGTACCAGGGTTGATAGGGTGTCCAGGAGGTTCAGAGGCTTGGGGAAGGGTATCATGTACCTGTTGGTGCAAAACACGCAGTTTAACAGTCAAATCATACAGGTAATCGAGCAGTACTGGATGCTCTATTTCGCTAAATTTCGCCGGCCTTGGCACGCCCCATACATTAGCCGGGCGGCCAAAGACGACCTCATAAGGACTAAGTCCCACTCGTGAGTGTATGGTCATTCTGGTGGACAGGAGTGCTAGGGGCAGAGCGTCAGGCCATTTAAGACCGGTGCTCGCCTGGATTTTGGCCAGCTTGAGCTTTAAGGCTCCATTGTAGCGTTCTACTAATCCAGCTGATTGGGGGTGATTTGCAGCATGGAACTTCTGCTTTATCCCTAGCCCTTCACATACATTTTTCATCACTTTACCCACAAACTCACTTCCGTTATCACACCACACCATTCTTGGCATCCCAAACCTAGGGAAGAATTCCTTCACAAGGGCTTTGGCTGTGGATAGGGCAGTGTTATCTTTCAGAGGATAAGCCTCTATCCATTTTGAGAAAGCACAAACAACCACCAGTACATATTTCAGGTTGTTGCACCTTTCCATGTGAATAAAGTCCAGCTGCAAAACTTCAAATGGACATGATGGGGGTGCAAAGTGACCAGCCGGAGTTGGGGTTCCCCTACCAGGGTTGTACTTCAAGCATACTATGCAATTCTTGACCACATTCTCTGCACACTTGGGAATCCCAGCATTCTGCCATACTGGAGCCAACAACTTGCATATACCTTTCGTACTGATATGTGCCATTCCATGTGCCATAGTAACCACTGGAAGCACATATGCATCAGGCAACAACCATCGCCTATGTTCTGTCAGATCAATCCAACAACCATTCTCATCCAACTTACCCATACTTTCTCTCCACTTGCTTAACTCTTTCTCTGTGGCTTCAGCTTGAAGCGACTTCACACTCTCTATTGTGTTTTCACACATTCCCACATTATTAACCCATCTTGCGGGGCCTGCAACATACATTCTAGTCTTCACATTCTGTGCTGTTTCTCTCGCGGTCTCATCAGCAAACGCATTCCCACGTCCAACATCATCTGTGACTTTCCTGTGCGCACTGCATTTCATGATCGCAACTTGCAACGGTAGGGTCAGTGACTCAAGGAGATCATTCACCAACTTGCCATTCTGAATTTTAGCTCCATGCGACGTCAGGAACCCACGCTCCTTCCACAGTCGCCCAAAATTATGAGCCACGCCAAAGGCGTACTGGCTATCTGTGTATATGTTTACTCTCATTCCTTCAGACAACACACATGCTCTCGTGAGGGCGATTAATTCTGCTGCTTGGGCCGAATTATGTGGCACTCGTGCAGTTTCCACGACCGTGTGCAAAGTCGTGATAGCATATGCAGCAGTCGTGTCACCATTAGGGAGCTTAAAACATGACCCATCTACCCATAAAGTGCCATCACACTCAGTCAGGGGAGTATCTTTTAGATCTACTCTCCCTTTCGTCTCTTCTTCTGTCCTGAACAGACAGTCATGTTGCTCAATCTCATCTGAGTCTGCTGGAATTGGCAACAATGTAGCTGGATTCAGCGTATTGCATCTCTTTATGTGTATGTGATTAGCTAACAGTGTAAGTTCGTAGCCTGATAATCGTGCACTAGTCAAGTGTTGTGTCTTGGTTCTATTTAATAATGTGTCTACAGCGTGTGGAACCATGACAATCAATGTGTTGTCCATTACCAAACCAGCAGATTGTCGGATAGACATCGCTGCAGCAGCTGTCGCTCTCAGACAGCTTGGCAATGCCCTCGCTACAGGGTCCAAGGTAGATGAAAAATATGCGCATGGGCGCGGTCTGTCGCCAAAAGGCTGTGTTAACACCGACAACGCACATCCATCTTTCTCGTGAACATACAATGTAAAAGGTTTGCTGTAGTCAGGAGTACCCAACACAGGTGCTGAACATAATGCATTACGCAATTCCACAAAACTTTTCTGGCACTCTTCAGACCATGGGATAGGATTCGGTGTGTCTTTGCATGTTAAGGCTAACAAAGGTTTTGCCAATAAGGAAAAACTAGGGATCCAATGCCTACAGTATGAAGTAATGCCCAAGAAAGCACGTACTTCTCTCTGTGTCTTCGGCACACTTAACTGTGCAATGGCTTGAATTCTTTCTGGGGTCAGTTTCCTTCCCTCCTTCGATAAGAGATGACCTAAGTTGGTCACTTCTTGTCGACAATATTGCAGCTTAGAGAGAGACACTTTGTGATGGAAAGCGGATAAATGGCGCAACAGTGACAATGTGGCTTCTTTACAGATCTTCTCAGTATCCGCGGCGATCAGTAAATCGTCCACATATTGAATCAGGATAGCGCCACTAGGTAAAACAAGTGCATCAAGCTGCGCTTTCAAAGCCTGACTGTATATGGATGGACTCTCACAGTAGCCCTGTGGAGCGCGTTTGAAGCGGAAGCTTCGGCCTCCCAGACTAAAACCAAAAATGTCCCTGCTCTCTTCTGCAATTGGGATACTAAAGAAAGCATTCTTTAAATCAATCACTGAAAACCATGCAGCAGAGGCTGGAATCATCGTTAACAAGGCAGTTATATCAGGGACAACCGGAAACTGTGGCACAACAATCTTATTAACCTCTCTAAGATCGATCACAAATCTGTAAACAGGTGGCTGTGAAGGATCCGTTCGTTTTAAGACAGGTAAAATCGGACTATTGCAAACGTTGCCTCTTGTCTCTTCAATCACACCCTTATTAATCAAGTCGCTGACAATGTCCAACAATGCTTTCTGCCCTTCATTAGAGATCTTGTACTGGGGAATACGTGGCAGTCTGACATTAGCCTTTAAAGTCACCACATATGGCGGTATTTCCAAGAGGCCCACATCATTGGGACCAGTAGCCCAAAGGGCATCCGGAAGGGATGACAATTCAGGTGGCATTGTGTTTTTAGACAAGTACATTGGGGAAATCACTTTCTTGCCTAATGTAAGTTGTACTCCTGAAGGAGAACAATACAGTGTAGCGTGCAATCTTTTCAACAAATCTAATCCCAGCAAATTCTCACCACAACCTGTTGTCAGGATCAGGGGTGCTTTCAGCTCGCAAGGTCCAACAGAAAGTGACATGGGACTAGAAATCGGGTTCCTAACTGGGGCGCCAGAAAAACCTACTGAAACATTTATATCGCCAGACAAAGGTGCGCCAGGGAGTTTTGAATGCATGATTGAACTCTTTGCAGCACCAGTGTCTAGCAGAAAAGGCTCCGTTACATTTGCTGTAGTCACCTCAACATACGGTCCACTCTGATCCACTGGCACTGAAACAACTCCCTCTCTCTGTCTACGGCTGTCCTAGTAATCATTATTCTCTGCATCACCGTCCTCTGCATAATAATCATTACTATAATACTGTGCCGTATTACTAGTCGCGTTAGCTTGCTGATCAAAGCTATTGATGGTACTTTGAGGCGGCAGAGGACGCGCGTTCTGGGGAACACTTCCACGCCCTCGGCCTCTAGGAGCTTGCTGACCACCCCTACCTCTTGCGCCATACATATTACCGTTCCGCTGCAGCAATTTAGGGCAACTGTATTTAAAATGACCTTCCTCTTTGCAGTATGAACATTGGTTGGGACCTACAGGGACACGTGGTTGGTAATACCCGTTCATTTGCTGATTGTTCTGAAACTGTTGGGGTTGGTGATAGACACCTTGGGGTTGCCTATAATTATTACCACCTCCACGTGGCGGATAGGCCTGCTGTAAAAGGACCTTTGTCTTGAGTTCTTTCGTTTTCTTCTCTGTTCTATCTTTCTCGTCCTTATCTCTATTTTCGTAATACTGTGCAGTAGCCAGTATTTGCGCTGAAGAAGAAACAGCCCAAGAACTTTCTGAATCTTTTAACTTTTTACACAGGTCAGGAAGTAAATTCTGCACGAACTTATCCACAAATAGCCGTTGGCCACCCTCAGTACTCATATCTTGCCCACTGTGATCAATAAACGTTTCTTCAAACCTAGTAAAGAAGTCTGACACTGTCTCATCTTTCTTCTGCTTGCATGCAGATAACTTGTCCCAATTTACGCGCATCGCAGGCATTATTGTCTTCATATACGTGATGATTCTACCAGGCAATTCAGCTACTAAAGGTTCTGGTTTCGCACCACCAGTTTGTCTAGCATCAGCAGCAACAATGTTAGCCCATGTATCCCCTAGTTCTGCATTGTGATCTACATTACGAATTGATCCCCATAAAGGCTGTGGAACAACATTACCAAACAACATGTCTATGTCGGCCAGATTCATAATGCAAGACCCTGCCGTCTGTGACAACTCTTTATAATAACCTGCAGGGTTTTTACGGGGATCAGGCAAGGACTGCTTAAGCGCTAACACCTCAGAGCGCTTCCATGGAACATGTACCCAAACACGCTGGAAATGCGCTGCCACAGCGGGGTTACCACCGGCAGCTGCAACCGCTTCCTTCCATACCGGGGGAACTTCTCTCATAGGGTATTGTCGCGCTTTTGCCTTTTTCCCCACAAGGACCTCTTGTTCAAACAATGACTGTTGACAATCGTCATTCCTTAAGGATAATACAACCGCAACTGCTTTATCTACTTCGCGGTCCACAATTATACCAGTTCCAAAATCAAACCTCACTCTACACAACTCCTGCGGGTTCGGATTTCTACCACTATCCTCCAATTCTTCACAGAGAATTTCGCACATTTTCTCAAACACATATCTTTGTTTTGGGGCATCCCATTGATGGAAAGTGTTAACAACTGATTCCACATCATACAGTGAAGGAAAAACGATCCATCTACGCGCCATGTGATCTATTACCTTTTTCTCATCGGGGTTAGGCAATTGGCTGCGCAACTGCTTACGCTGTACACCAGGAGTTGCACCAGATGACCCAAAGAGAGGAGACATTAATGTAGTAACCACATTAGCTAAGCGATATCGCGCTGAAGGAGAAGCTGAGGCGAGAACAGGGGGAAAAACAGAGGGAAGAAAAGAGGATGTAGAGACAGGTACTGGAGTGGTGGAAGGAAGAGTGTTAGGGGAGGCAGTTACTGAATTAGGCAAAGTCGCAGGAAGTGCTGGGGCAGTTGGAAACACAACTGGCGGCGCTTGAGAGGACTGCGCTACAGGAATAGGAACTGGTTGCAAAGCAACTGGCGGTTGCGGCAAGGCTTGCAGTATATTCACTGGAGGTGGCATATTTACAAGCTGGGGAGGCGCCGTGGCATTTTGAGCATACGGGGGTGGCGAACTCAACAAATGTGACATCAGGGGATCTTTCTCCTTTTCTTCTAACTCATTCTGCTTAGAATGTGGTAAAGCTGGGTAACATTTGTCAATCCCTAACTTGCGCTGCCTATGCAATTGCTCACTCATCTGCTCCTCCTCATTGTCTTTAAATTGTACAGCTGCTTGCATTACTGTCATACCTTTCTCTCTCTTATTATTTTTCGCTAACTTAATTTCCTTTTGTTTGGCTTCCTTTCGCCATAAGCGGAAAGAGTCAAACATCGCCGGCCGGGCTTTATTCTTAAACAATTTAATTTCCAAATTATCTAAAATATCGGTATCAAAACTACCATTTTGGGGCCATTTTAAAACACCATCTTTCCTGGTGTAGTGGATCCATACTTCGTTATATGCAATGGGGCCTACGCCATGTTTCACATAGAGCTCATAAGTTGGAGTTCCAACCGGAGGAACCGGACATGATTCCTCTAGCTGGAAATCTTTTCCACAACCCAAACAGAATAATCTACCAAATAGTCCAGAACCAGGCATCTTTGCTCACTAGTCTAGATCCAAACGTCAAAGGATTATCGATTACGATATCCTCGTGAATACACGAGTCCTCTGGTTTTGGCGTTTGCAAACTCCAAAGTACTAATTCAAATGATCCCGAAGGATACCAAAACAAATGGGAGACGCTCCACTTATACTTAACTGAATATTGCTGATCGATGGCGTCACCAGAAGACTCTCTTGATTGTTTCGCTCTCTCAAAACTCGTCAAGGGTCCAAAACAGGTCGATTAATCAGGGCAGCAGTCCTTCGTAGCCGTCGGGACGCGGAGAACCTCGCAGAAAAGACTTTCGGACCACGTCGACATGCAGGGGTCGATGAAGTGGCGGCCTTCCTCCGGAATTTCCACACGAAGCTCCTCACGAACCTCTGGCTTGGACTGGTACCGCTGAAATCGCCCCACGTTGGGCGCCAAACTGAAGTACTGGGTAATTTAGACCCAGCGGTGCAGGGGCACACACCCTATGACTTCTGGGTTCACCCTGTTCCGGACCTACAGAAACACAGAGTCTTCTGGGTGAAGTCAAAGAATCGTTTATTGGCTGCAGACCAATGACAGGTATCCTAGAAGTACAACAGCGTGTATGTTCTCAGGAGACTGCTGAAAATCATAGGAACGGACTTCATCTTAAATACGCTTTTTCCTGCCTCAAGCATACATTCCTAGGTTTTATGATGCGGCAATATGCAAGTGTACATTACAAAGAAAAGGCAGAGTCATGATGACCATCCCACATTCTAGTTCGGCCAGCCCACAATGATTTACACAGTAAGATTCAGATCCCATGTTTGATGTAAAGAGACCCCCCAATAAACATGAGCATCTCCTGTTTTGGGAAACAAGTCATAAAGCAGGAACAAGCAGGTGTGGAAAAGATTAGCCAGGGGATTGTGTAGAATGAAAGGGTTTTATGACGGGTCAAGCCCTGATGCTAATCACAGGTGGAAGGAGGAAGGGGAGCTCGTGAGACCGGTTTGACCCGGGGCAGCAGAGCCAGCTGCCCAGGTCACAGAGAAGTCAGAGGGAAAGCCCATGTACTGTGAGGCCCGTATTTACTCCATTATAGCCTATGTGAGGGCAATGACAAGATGGCCACTGCTTCCAAAATGGAACCCGCGTAGTAAGGCAGAATAACGTGTACACAGTGCATTCATAGCTAGAACGATATATAAAGCACTCGTACATGCCGCATTTACCATTTGCGGTTCGCTAATACCGACATAGACAGGGGTAGGGCCCTGTCCCCTACGCGGTCCCGAATATTAAAGTACGACAGGGCCTCCTCCACTGCGAGTTTCGGTCATCAGCAGGAGGGCAGCCCAGTGTCTGTGACTGGTGGCATCCATTTTGTGATGCCAGGGCTCTTCAGGATTCTACTGCGTTTCCACAGTAAGTACATGTCTATCCCTCTAGAAGGGTTGGATCATACTCCCACACCAGTTACTGGAGTGGGGGTATGATTCCAAAGCGTTTGACACCAAACACAACATGTTTTGATGCAGCCATCCCAAAGTTAGCATTAACTGCGAGGTTATAATGCACTTAAGAGTATATGGTTTGACCGCATTCACAAACAGCCCCAGAGAATAGACTCTGAGAGCTGCAGAGGGGCCCTGCTCAGGCAGAGGCACCCCCTCACATGGAAACCAAGCACCCTGCCCTCAGGATTGAAAGGGCCTGTCTTAGGGGTGACTGATAGGTTTAAATGTGTGTGCAGGGAGAGATATAGTGAACCTATATCTCAGTGCGGAGGGCTAGCACTACCTCACCCAGGCTGCAGTAGCAGGCCTGTGGTGTCAGATTTAGTCTGCTTCCCAGGGGTGGCATAATACATGCTTCAGCCCCTGGTAGGCCTGTGAAGTACCTATGCCCTTGGTACCTAAGGCACCATATACTAGGGGCTCATAAGGTACCACAGTATCCAATCACTAGTGCACCTAATATGCACTCCAAGTTGTTTAGAGAGAACAGAGAGGCTGGGGCCCTGATTAGCAGGGTCCCAGCCAGACTATAGCCAGAAACCAGTGTAAACATCAGAATAAAAGTGGGGGCAACATAAGGTGCAGATCCTACTCTCCTACACTAAATAATTATGGCTCTGCCATATTTGCCACATAATACAACATCTGCTACATAATCTGACAATTTTAACTAATAAATTGCGTGTAGCTCAAACGAATCAAAAGTTACAAAAAAATGTGATGTGTTGCTGTGAAGTGGACGGCCCTTTGCAAAGGTTGACTGATCACCTTTCTCATTGCTGCATTTGTATATTACACTGGTACTAATAAGGCAAAATCTTCCCAGAGACTGTTAGCATGTGTAAAAACGTCAAAATAATAAAGTGTCAGAAAATATACTGCATTACGTTGCAGCTTTTTTTGCTTCATAATTTAGTCATCACTTTGGCGTAATTGTGTCTTCTTTTGCTGCATAATTCCAGGGGCCCCAAAGCAGTCAGCACATCTTAAAAGTGCTTGTGCATGAAGCAGAGAGAATGTGAAGTTTGCAAACTTAGTTTTGTGTGCGTGCAAATCCTGCTTTGCCAATCCCTGGTGAGTTGCAGCTACTACTGTTGAAACAAGGCCAATACAGGTACTAATGGGTGAGGCGGACAGGCCTCAAGGGCAGGGCCGGCTTTAGCGCTGGTGGTGCCCTGTGCAACAATGTTTGTTGGTGCCCCCCAATGACCTCCTCCGCCTCAATTCCACCCTAGGGTTTTAGAGCACTTTACATCACACACGCCACACAGAGGCAATCAATTATACATGTGTAAATCACTGTACAGGAATGTTACATAAGACAAAGGACTAAAAGGTGTAGAAGTCACATGACAACCATACTAGTGGGCAGTATAGTTTAATAGTGATTGGTCTGGACTGGACAAACACAAACTCAGAATTTAAAACATAATACCATGGTTGGGTGTTCTCTTTAATAATCAGAATTGATTTCTATTTAAATGAACACTTTTTTGCAACATTAGGATAATCAAAGACTGGGGGAAAAATGATAACGCTCTAATTTATACCGTGAAGTTTACATGCAGCTCTTAGATGACAATAGCTCACTGTTCTATGTTAGGATTTTAACTTCTAAATTGCAAGTAACCAAAGATCTGTCTGACAAAAGCAGTAACCCACTGACCTATTTACATTATGTGCACTTTGTGATCTGCATGGTACATGTTCTTTGCAGCAGGCACATTAACCCCCTGCGCAACCTTTCCATGAATCAAAACTTCCACTAGACAAAACTTTGATCTCTCTCTAGGAAGAACATTAATCAACGGAGTTATGATAACAATTTTATAGTTGCCAGAAATTACTGGAGGCCAGGAAGGAGGCAGCAAGCACTTTTAAAACCATAATATATTTGCCACCCTAAGTCAGCACCCAGTGCGAACACACCGGTCGCACCACCCTAGAGCTGGCACTTCTCAAGGGTCCTGTGACCTCAGTGACAGAGTCACTGTTGCTATACTGTGTGCTGCTTCATAAGCCTACCCGCAAGACTAGAGGTGAACTTCAGTATGGGTTGCGGTGGACAGGCCTCCAAGGTTAACCCACACTTGCCCCCACTAGTGCAAACCTGCTGGTGCTAAGACACCAGGGCTTCTATGGTCTTGCGGGGCCTTCTTAGGCCTAGCATGGGAATGTGCTCCCTCAGGAGAGCGGACTGGTCAGGAAGGCTGAACCTGGTTCCCCAGTTCCAAATTCGGCAGCTCTGACCATAGTGCCACATCCTCTCCCTCAATGAACACCATACTGCCCCACTGAGAGAAACTCGCACGGCCTTCAACTACTACCCAATTGTGCCCTGCTATACATACCTGGATGCGACTCAGTTCAAATTACGCACCAGACAAGAGCCATACGCTGCCTAAAAAAACGTAACAAATCTTCAAAAAAGCAAACCCTAATAGGGAATCCAATATTGAGTTAAGCATATGAAATGTAAGCAGGAACAACATGGTTATCTCAACACTTTTACACTTACTATTCAGAAATCAGTGAGTGCTTGTGCCTGAAAAGTTAAGGACATGACTAGAGGGCCCGGAAGGGACCCACTAAAATGTCCATTGCTTATATCCTTACAAAACGCAAGCAGTATGGTTTAAAAAAAAAACACATCCATGAACACCGAGCCGCGGTACGCATTTTGATTTTCAATCCACCCTTCAATCCGGCATTGCGGTATCTCCAGGAATGGTGCATTTACTCATTCAGGGAAAACAATGCTGTTCAAAGAAAAGATTAACCAAAAGTAGCGCTTCACTGGCAAACTCTGTATAGTGGCGCTAATGTGTTTGGGTGTGAATAAAATCAATCTGGCTGCTTTGTGAACACTGTCTTGCTTTATTTTTCATATTTGAACCTTTTATTTCTGTCCGTCCCGGAGGCTGTACTTTGGAATAGAATAATGTCAGAAAAAGACATTTGCAGCTAAAGTATTTTTCTTTTTTGGATCCATTTCACAAGGGAACAAACGAAAGGAGGAAAGAGAGGATGAGATACGGTTTTCAGTGAGGAGGAGCGAGACAGAAAGAGGGAGTAAGAGGAAGAAAGGGAGGGGAAGCAGCTATCACCGCTAGAGCAGAAGTGGACACTGTCCTGGTCTTCTCTGGCAAGAACGAAAAGACAGAGTCCTTTTCCTTCTCTGCCCACCGCGCGTCCCGAACGGCCAAGAATGCCGAGCCTTCCCTGCAGGCCATGGTTATTTCTACCGTCCTGGGACGCATTATTAAAGTGAAAAAAGTAGGGGCTCGGGATCTATTGATTTATAGAAGTAGGGGCACGCCGTGCCCTCCCAATCCCGCCCACTTCGACCGCTGCGGTGGAGGAAGGTTGCTGCAAGAGGCCGAAAAGCAAGACGGCGGTAGCGCTTATCAATGGAAAATGTTAAAAGCTTCGTACATAATTGTTGCACTTACGTAAAAGTTCACACTAACTGTTGCCTCAGTAAGACGCATGATCTCACGCACTACAAAGTTTCAATTTAGAAAAATTGTACTTAAGAAATTGCAATGTAGTAGGTCTTGAGAAACAAAAGCAATGTGCCGAAATTCAAAGTGGAAGACTACGAAAAGAAGGCAAGTGTATCCTTTTTTTTTTTTTTTAGTTAAATAATTTTTATTGAGAATAGAGAACACAGAAATACAAAAACAGTAATAACGTTCAGATAAGGATATAAATATATGATTATATAGTAAAAAACATTTGTGGAACAAAGATATTAAAAGATATGGGAACATAAGACGACAGAAGCTTAGAATATCAATCAGTAGACTCTGCACAATCTGAACTATAAACTAAAAAAAGAGGCCCTGCTGTAAAAGATCACGTATTCTACCCACGTAGTACCGAGTATCTTTTTGCAGTCTCGAAACCGTTGCCGGTACATCTCGGGGGGGAGTCCATATCTGGCTAATAGGGCCTCTTTCATGTGGCTGTAGGAATTCAGCACCGTGGAGGGCAGGTCCAGCAGGGTATCTCTCCCCTCGCTCAGGAACCGGCCCCACAAGCCAGCCCCCCAATCCTTCTGTGGAACTCGGTGGGAGGTCATGGCGACTTCATAGGCCTTGAACCACTGCTGGATGTCGTCGTTCTTGTAGTATTCCTTCACCACATCCTTGGGGATGTGGACCTTTGGTTCCACGGCGGAGGAGTCGGTTGGTTTCCCGTGGTTCTGCACTCCTCACTCTTGGCCTTGAGTTCGATCTCTTTTAGGCTGCGTTCGTGTTCTAGTTGAAGTTTTCTTTCTTCGTGTTCTCGCTGGCGTTTCTTTTCCTCGAGTTCCCCTTGTAGGCGTAATTGTGATACGGCTAACTTTTTTTCGGCCAATTTTAGCTCTCCCTCTATTTTTTGTTTGGCTAGTTCTAGTTCGTGGTTGCGGCCCCTCTCTCGGTCCGCTAGCTCTTCCAGGGATAGGCCCCCCTCTGTGGCGTTGCTCCTTACCGGGATGCTTCGTGGTTCGTTTGGCGGCTCTTTTTCTCGGGCGTCTCCTTCGGTTTGGGGCAGGGAAGCTCCTGCCTCGACCCAGGTTTTCAATGCTTCCTGGAAATCTTCTTTAGTGCTTAATCCGGTGGTAGCGATTCCAAGGTCTTTGCAGAACTGTTTTAGTTCTCGATGCGTATAATATTCCAACCAGTCCTCTCGGAACGTCAGGCTTGTGTTGGTTCCTGCGGTACTCATGGTGGTTTCTCCTTCCATCTCCTTTCGGTAGTGCGTCAGCCGTTTACTGTACGATCTCTAGGTGTCGGCTCGGATCCCGTCGTCTGCCACCAAATGTTGGAAGGGCGTTCTCCGGGGGCTTCAGAATACGTTCCTGACCACCGATTGACCCACCTCTCCCAGAGCTAGGCCGAGCAATGGTGGGGTGTCCCTCTGTCAAATAGTGTAAGCTCAGCGTGAACGATCCTAGGAACGAGACCCTTCCAGGAAGGGCCTCCCCGCCATTGCTCGGCCTAGCTCTGGGAGAGGTGGGTCAAAGGGTGGTTAGGAACGTATTCTGAAGCCCCCGGAGAACGCCCTTCCAACACTGCTGTAGTAGAGTATGGGAGAGAAGCCGCGCCCACTCTCCTCCCATATTTTTCATTGGCTTGTGTCATTGTCTTTTGTAAATGCTGCCTTCGGATTCCTTAATAGGCTTGTTAGTCCCTCCTTAGTACCGACTTGTCTTAATTTGTTCCCTCCCATGGCGACTGGCCCTTTTACTTCAGTTGTTACACGGTACATGTTTTTTAGTCTGTAAGCACTATTTACTTTATTGAGTTTCTCTTACTGCAGGCCAGACATGCGCTGCTTCAGCCGAAACCGCTTGTGTTGTTTTAAGCAGCTCGGCTGCCCCCGTAACACAGGTGCCTGCTTTCAATCACTTTAACCCAGCATTATCTTGTGTCTGTTTCAACCCCCCCCCAGTAAAATGGATTTAGAAATGATTATCGAATTAAGTCATGTGAATTCAAGGAAGCACATAATCCTGTGCTAATGGGCTGAAGCTGACAACAGCATATCTGCGTTACATGTCCTGTGTACTAAAGCCACCTGATGGGTTGTTTTCAAAAGCCTGTTTTATTAACAACATCACCACTAATACCACCACCACCAATACCACCTTCATCAATACCACCAAAACCACCCCCAATATCACCACCACTGCCAATGCGACCACCACCAATACGACCTCCACCAATACCAACACCACCAATACCACCACGCATACCACTACCACCTCTACTAATGTCAATACCACTACCACCACCACTGCCAATACCACCAGCCCGCCTATGCCACCACCACAAATACTACCTCCACCAACACCACCACTACCTCCACCAATACCACTACCACCACCACTGGCAATGCCACCACCACCAATACCACAACCACTGCCACCAATATCACCACCACCAATATCACCACCACCAATACCACCTTCACCAATGCAAATACCACTACCACCAATACCACCACCAATACCACCACCACTGCCAATGCCACCAGCCCCACCTATGCCACCACCAATATCACCTCCACCAATACCACCGCCGCCACCACCACCAATACCACCACCACCACTGCCACCAGTATCACCGATACCACCACCACCAATACCACCACCAATACCACCACCACCAATACCACCACCACTAATACCACCACCACCAATACAAACACCAATAACAACACCACCAATACCACCACCACAACTGCCAATACAATACCAACACCAATACCACCACCACTAATACCACAACCACAATCTATACCACCACCACCAATACCACCACCACCAATACCACCACAACCATCAATACCACCACCAATACCACCACTAATACCACCACCAATCCCACCACCAATCACCAATACCACCACCACCATCACCAATATCTCCATCACAATTACCACCACCACCAATACCACCACCATTAATACCACCGCCACTTCCAATATCACCACTTCCAATACCACCACCACCAATACCACCACCACCAATACCTCCACCACCAATACCTCCACCACCAATACCTCCACCACCAATACCTCCACCCCAATCCAATACAACCACCACCAATAACACTGCCAATATCAATACCACCACCGCCAATACCAATACCACCACCACAATACCACCACCACCACTAATACCACAACCACCACTAATACCAGTAGCACCACCACCTATACCACCACCAATATCACCACTAATACCACCACCACCACCAATACTACCACCACCAATACCTCCACAGCCAATCCAATACGTCCACAATCAATACCAATACCACCACCAATATCAATACCACCACCAATACCACCATCACCAATACCACCACGACCAGTACCACCAATAGCATCACCAATACCACCACCACCACTAATACCACTACCGCCACCACTAACACCACCCCCACCACTACCACCACCACAATTTCTATCACCAATACATCCAAAACCACCCCCACCACCAATAACACCACCACCAATAACACCACCACCAATAACAGCACCACCAATACTACCACCACAATCAATACCACCACCAATACCACCACCACCAATACCACCACCACCAGCATCAATACCACCATCTCCACCACCAATACCACCACTACCACAACCACCAATACCACCACCACCACCACCAATACCACCACCACTGGTACCACCACCAGCAATACCACCACCATTACCAACACCACGAATACCACAACCGCCAATACCACCACACCACCACTAATACCACCACCAATACCTCCACCGCCAATCCAATACGACCACCACCAATACCAATAACACTGCCAATATCAATACCACCACCGCCAATACCAATACCACCACCACTAATACCACCACCACCACTAATACCACTACCACCACTAATACCAGTAGCACCACCACCTATACCACCACCAATATCACCACTAATACCACCACCACCAATACCACCACCACAATTCCCACCACCAATACAACCCTTTCCACCAATAACGCTACCACCAATACCACCACCACCACCAATACCACCACCAATACCACCACCAATACCACTATCACCACCAATACTAACACCATCATCACCAATACCACCACTAATACCACCCCCAATACCCCCACCCCCATATCACCAATATTTCCACCAATACCACCACCAATACCACCACTAATACTACCACCAATACCACCACCAATACCACCACCACAAATATGATCACCAATACCACCACCTCCAATACCACCACCACTAATACCACCACCACCACCAATACCATACCACCTCCACCATCACCAATACTACCACCACCACCACCAATTCCAACACTACCATTACATCACCAATACCACCATCAGTACCACCAATACCACCACCACTGCCACCACCACGAATACCACCAACACCCTCACCACCAATACCACCACCACCACCAATACCACCACCACCAATACCACCACCAATACCACCACTGCCACTAACACCAACACCACCAATACCATCACCACGACCAATATCACCACCACCACCAATATCACCACCACCAATCCTCCACCACCAATACCACAATCACCAATACCACCACCAATACCACTGCCACCGATACTACCACCACCACCACCAATACCACCACCAATACCATCACCACCAATACCACCAACACCACAACCACCACCAGTAGCACCACCACCAATACCACCACCACCAATACCACCACCACCAATACCACCAATACCACCACCACTAATACCAATACCACCACCACCACCAGCAATACCACCACTCATACACCAGCAACCCCACCACCACGAAGACCTTCCCAACACCAACCCAAACAAATCAAAATCAAATCCAGCCAAACCTTCCCAACCCCAACACAGCCAAACCACCCTATAACTAAAATTAAAAGACACTTACCTGACCGCCTCTTCTCCTGGTCCGCGTTGGCGCCTCTTCCCTCTTCGAACTGGAACAGCACAACGTCAGCACTGCGTTGCAACCCCTCAGCCAATCCTGGCGCTGCTGCAGCGCCAGGATTGGCTGATGGCACAGCCTACTCCTCGCCCGCCGCCTGCCCATTAGGAGACCGAGGGGCTCCTAATGGGCATGCGCAAGGCAGTAAAAACACAAGTACGCATGACTGGGCACGGAGTAAAAATTAAGCTCCATGCCCACTCATGCGCACTTGTGCTGCCTTTCCCTGGGGTCTGACAATGCATGTCAGTCAACATGACGCCGGACCGCCCACGGTCCGACGTCATGCTGACTGACATTTACGAGGAGGGAGCTGCGGGCAGAAGCAGTAATTCGCTAGTGGCTCTGGGTCTTAGAAGCAAAATCCAGAGAGCAGTGTTCCAGTTCTGAGAGGAGCAATTTCAGTGAGCAGTGTTCCTGGCTCGTGAGGAGCTGGCTCAGTGAGCAGCGTTCTGGGTTCCGGGGGCAGGGGGGCTACGCCCCATGTCCCAATGGACGCACCGCGCCTGTCAGGAACATATGCACAAATCAGCGTTTCACAATAAATTAAGCACAAATATGGCTGGGGCCCTAGGGGCGTACTAGACCATATACTAAAAAAGAGACTTAAGAACAACAACTTGAGAGGGGACAAGGCCTAGGGCCTTCAGAAGCGCTGGGGCCTCACTAATCCACACAAGGCAGGTAAGTAAAGGACCCACGGGAGACGCATGCAGTGTAAGAACACAGCCACGGATCCCAATTGACTTCAATGGAGCAAGTGGCGGTTGGAATTTTAGTGTTTTAGGATACTTCGGGAGAGTCTACAAGCAAGTCACTTACAGGGTAAATAGTTCAAGAGCCAACACACACAGGAGCACCGTATTGCTGGAGTTACCTCGCCCAGGGAAGCCGGGTGCATAGGTGTCTTTTGGTGTCGGGTCGCGGCGTCGTTTTCAATAGGAGACAAAGAAGACTTGCTGCTTGTGAAGACAGGAGAAGTGTCCGGTGGAATCCAAGGCTGGATTCAGAAGAAGGAAGACCTGAAAGCAGAGGGGACAGTGTTCAAAGTCACTTGGCAGTGACCCGGGGCAAGGAAGATGGATGCCCACAGTCGTCGGGTAATTTCAGGTGATCACAGGTGTCTTGACTCTTCAGCCACGAGATCCAGGAGGTGTCGACGATGACCAGGAGCTGGATTCGGCGTGTCCCACAAAGTCTGTAGCTTACTGCGGTGTCGGTGACCAGATTGGAGCCAACAAGCCTTGGTAACAGCAAGTCTTGTGGAAAGGACAAAAAGTCAGCGGTGCAGACCAGCAAGGTCTGAGGGACTCACCCAGCAAAGGTAAGTCAGGGCAGGCATGGAGCAACCAGGGGAGCCCTTTGGAGCTGTAGAAAAGTCTTCTGGGGACCCACAGGCCAACCGGCAAGGGATTGTGAAGACGCCTTGGGAGGATTCACTCAACAGGGGCCCACGGTCACTCGACATGGGGTAGGCCTCTGATCTTCAGTGGAAATTCTGCTGGAGGCTTGGACCACATGTGGTCCAATGCACAAGTTCGTAGAATGTCGTGAAGGGGTTGCACTCGAAAATAGTGCACGGTACCCAGGGATTGCGGTTCCTCGTCACTCGTGGGGTCCACTTGCCTCAGCATCGCTGGGGACTCACAATGGCCTTGGAGAAGTCAGGAAATCCTCTTCCTGGGCTGCAGGGACTTCAGACTCCGGTGGGAGCGGGAATGTTTGCGACCCTTGATGCAAAGTTTTGGTGCCTGCCAAGCAGGGGAGTCACTCCTTGACTCCAAGGGAGATTCTTCCGTCTTCCAGAGGTAATGGAACGACGAAGGTCCAGGATTCTTCTTCAGAGCATCGTCCAGGGATATCTAGTTTGCAAAGGCAAGGGTTCCCTAACTTATACTAGAAGGAAGGGAGGGACTAGCTCTATGACCCCTCCTATGGGAGGGTCAGGGGAGTGGGTGGTTACACCCACTTCCCTTTGTCCCGTTTCGTGCCAGAGCAGGGGCAGGTAGCCCCTGAGCCGGTTTGAACTGGCATATGCACAGAGGAGCCTACTGCTCCCCCAGTGCAGGACTTCAAAGCACTCTAGGAGTGCACCCACCCAGCCCCAATACACTAAACCCTGTCTGGGAGGTGGTCACCCCTCCCTGTGACAGGATACCTATTGTTGGGCCTCCTCCACTGCGAGTTTCGGTCATCAGCAGGAGGGCAGCCCAGTGTCTGTGACTGGTGGCATCCATTTTGTGATGCCAGGGCTCTTCAGGATTCTACTGCGTTTCCACAGTAAGTACATGTCTATCCCTCTAGAAGGGTTGGATCATACTCCCACACCAGTTACTGGAGTGGGGGTATGATTCCAAAGCGTTTGACACCAAACACAACATGTTTTGATGCAGCCATCCCAAAGTTAGCATTAACTGCGAGGTTATAATGCACTTAAGAGTATATGGTTTGACCGCATTCACAAACAGCCCCAGAGAATAGACTCTGAGAGCTGCAGAGGGGCCCTGCTCAGGCAGAGGCACCCCCTCACATGGAAACCAAGCACCCTGCCCTCAGGATTGAAAGGGCCTGTCTTAGGGGTGACTGATAGGTTTAAATGTGTGTGCAGGGAGAGATATAGTGAACCTATATCTCAGTGCGGAGGGCTAGCACTACCTCACCCAGGCTGCAGTAGCAGGCCTGTGGTGTCAGATTTAGTCTGCTTCCCAGGGGTGGCATAATACATGCTTCAGCCCCTGGTAGGCCTGTGAAGTACCTATGCCCTTGGTACCTAAGGTACCATATACTAGGGGCTCATAAGGTACCACAGTATCCAATCACTAGTGCACCTAATATGCACTCCAAGTTGTTTAGAGAGAACAGAGATGCTGGGGCCCTGATTAGCAGGGTCCCAGCCAGACTATAGCCAGAAACCAGTGTAAACATCAGAATAAAAGTGGGGGCAACATAAGGTGCAGATCCTACTCTCCTACACTAAATAATTATGGCTCTGCCATATTTGCCACATAATACAACATCTGCTACATAATCTGACAATTTTAACTAATAAATTGCGTGTAGCTCAAACGAATCAAAAGTTACAAAAAAATGTGATGTGTTGCTGTGAAGTGGACGGCCCTTTGCAAAGGTTGACTGATCACCTTTCTCATTGCTGCATTTGTATATTACACTGGTACTAATAAGGCAAAATCTTCCCAGAGACTGTTAGCATGTGTAAAAACGTCAAAATAATAAAGTGTCAGAAAATATACTGCATTACGTTGCAGCTTTTTTTGCTTCATAATTTAGTCATCACTTTGGCGTAATTGTGTCTTCTTTTGCTGCATAATTCCAGGGGCCCCAAAGCAGTCAGCACATCTTAAAAGTGCTTGTGCATGAAGCTGAGAGAATGTGAAGTTTGCAAACTTAGTTTTGTGTGCGTGCAAATCCTGCTTTGCCAATCCCTGGTGAGTTGCAGCTACTACTGTTGAAACAAGGCCAATACAGGTACTAATGGGTGAGGCGGACAGGCCTCAAGGGCAGGGCCGGCTTTAGCGCTGGTGGTGCCCTGTGCAACAATGTTTGTTGGTGCCCCACAATGACCTCCTCCGCCTCAATTCCACCCTAGGATTTTAGAGCACTTTACATCACACAAGCCACACAGAGGCAATCAATTATACATGTGTAAATCACTGTACAGGAATGTTACATAAGACAAAGGACTAAAAGGTGTAGAAGTCACATGACAACCATACTAGTGGGCAGTATAGTTTAATAGTGATTGGTCTGGACTGGACAAACACAAACTCAGAATTTAAAACATAATACCATGGTTGGGGGTTCTCTTTAATAATCAGAATTGATTTCTATTTAAATGAACACTTTTTTGCAACATTAGGATAATCAAAGACTGGGGGAAAAACGATAACGCTCTAATTTATACCGTGAAGTTTACATGCAGCTCTTAGATGACGATAGCTCACTGTTCTATGTTAGGATTTTAACTTCTAAATTGCAAGTAACCAAAGATCTGTCTGACAAAAGCAGTAACCCACTGACCTATTTACATTATGTGCACTTTGTGATCTGCATGGTACATGTTCTTTGCTGCAGGCACATTAACCCCCTGCGCAACCTTTCCATGAATCAAAACTTCCACTAGACAAAACTTTGATCTCTCTCTAGGAAGAACATTAATCAACGGAGTTATGATAACAATTTTATAGTTGCCAGAAATTACTGGAGGCCAGGAAGGAGGCAGCAAGCACTTTTAAAACCATAATATATTTGCCACCCTAAGTCAGCACCCAGTGCGAACACACCGGTCGCACCACCCTAGAGCTGGCACTTCTCAAGGGTCCTGTGACCTCAGTGACAGAGTCACTGTTGCTATACTGTGTGCTGCTTCATAAGCCTACCCGCAAGACTAGAGGTGAACTTCAGTATGGGTTGCGGTGGACAGGCCTCCAAGGTTAACCCACACTTGCCCCCACTAGTGCAAACCTTCTGGTGCTAAGACACCAGGGCTTCTATGGTCTTGCGGGGCCTTCTTAGGCCTAGCATGGGAATGTGCTCCCTCAGGAGAGAGGACTGGTCAGGAAGGCTGAACCTGGTTCCCCAGTTCCAAATTCGGCAGCTCTGACCATAGTGCCACATCCTCTCCCTCAATGAACACCATACTGCCCCACTGAGAGAAACTCGCACGGCCTTCAACTACTACCCAATTGTGCCCTGCTATACATACCTGGATGCGACTCAGTTCAAATTACGCACCAGACAAGAGCCATACGCTGCCTAAAAAAACGTAACAAATCTTCAAAAAAGCAAACCCTCATAGGGAATCCAATATTGAGTTAAGCATATGAAATGTAAGCAGGAACAACATGGTTATCTCAACACTTTTACACTTACTATTCAGAAATCAGTGAGTGCTTGTGCCTGAAAAGTTAAGGACATGACTAGAGGGCCCGGAAGGGACCCACTAAAATGTCCATTGCTTATATCCTTACAAAACGCAAGCAGTATGGTTTAAAAAAAAACACATCCATGAACACCGAGCCGCGGTACGCATTTTGATTTTCAATCCACCCTTCAATCCGGCATTGCGGTATCTCCAGGAATGGTGCATTTACTCATTCAGGGAAAACAATGCTGTTCAAAGAAAAGATTAAACAAAAGTAGCGCTTCACTGGCAAACTCTGTATAGTGGCGCTAATGTGTTTGGGTGTGAATAAAATCAATCTGGCAGCTTTGTGAACACTGTCTTGCTTTATTTTTCATATTTGAACCTTTTATTTCTGTCCGTCCCGGAGGCTGTACTTTGGAATAGAATAATGTCAGAAAAAGACATTTGCAGCTAAAGTATTTTTCTTTTTTGGATCCATTTCACAAGGGAACAAACGAAAGGAGGAAAGAGAGGATGAGATACGGTTTTCAGTGAGGAGGAGCGATACAGAAAGAGGGAGTAAGAGGAAGAAAGGGAGGGGAAGCAGCTATCACCGCTAGAGCAGAAGTGGACACTGTCCTGGTCTTCTCTGGCAAGAACGAAAAGACAGAGTCCTTTTCCTTCTCTGCCCACCGCCCGTCCCGAACGGCCAAGAATGCCGAGCCTTCCCTGCAGGCCATGGTTATTTCTACCGTCCTGGGACGCATTATTAAAGTGAAAAACGTAGGGGCTCGGGATCTATTGATTTATAGAAGTAGGGGCACGCCGTGCCCTCCCAATCCCGCCCACTTCGACCGCTGCGGTGGAGGAAGGTTGCTGCAAGAGGCCGAAAAGCAAGACGCCGGTAGCGCTTATCAATGGAAAATGTTAAAAGCTTCGTACATAATTGTTGCACTTACGTAAAAGTTCACACTAACTGTTGCCTCAGTAAGACGCATGATCTCACGCACTACAAAGTTTCAATTTAGGAAAATTGTACTTAAGAAATTGCAATGTAGTAGGTCTTGAGAAACAAAAGCAATGTGCCGAAATTCAAAGTGGAAGACTACGAAAAGAAGGCAAGTGTATCCTTTTCTTTTTTTTTTTTTAGTTAAATAATTTTTATTGAGAATAGAGAACACAGAAATACAAAAACAGTAATAACGTTCAGATAAGGATATAAATATATGATTATATAGTAAAAAACATTTGTGGAACAAAGATATTAAAAGATATGGGAACATAAGACGACAGAAGCTTAGAATATCAATCAGTAGACTCTGCACAATCTGAACTATAAAACTAAAAAAAGAGAATACTGTATCTCTGTGGAAACAATGGGTGAGTAAGCTACATTAGATAGTTTTACTAAAAAAGAAAAGAAGAAGAAGAGAAAGATTTAGAGAGAAAGGAGAGTAGGAAAAGAGAATAAAAGAAAAAAGAAAGGGAAAAGCATTGGATAGAAGAAGAGAAGTTATAAGGAAGGAGAAGTTGATGACAGATAATTCGTGAACGGTAACCATAGTAAATCAGATTTAATCTGCAGATGGACAGAGGCATGAGATATAGAAGCAATTCTATGTTCATCACATATTAAATACCACCAAAATAGAAAAGATAGTTTAGAGTTGTCTTTCCAACAGGATAATATAACTTTAAAAGCAACAGCAATAAATAAATCAAATAGCATTGATTTGGAAGGAGAATGTTCAAAATCTGGAGACAGAGTACCTAAGAACACATTTTGGATATTAAATTGAATATTATAAGAAAAAAATCGATAAACATTTTGACCAAATAGTTTTCCAAAAAACATGAACCTTAGGGCAGTAATAAAGTAAATGTATTAAAGAACCATCAGCATTAAGACATGACCAACAAGAAGGTGAAACAGAGTTGTTAAATTTATGAATAAGAATGGGAGTGAGAACGATTCTATTATAAATAAAGTAGAGAGACTGAGTGATATTTGCAGCTTTGGAAGACTTGAATATTTTTTGCCATAATTTATCCCATTGAGAAATAGATAAAGTAAGGGATAAATCCTGTTCCCATTCCATCTCAATATTGGATTTATTACGTGTGCCATGGGGCAGTGATAAAGACTTATGGATGAATGAAGCACTTGGAATGGTATCATTAGGTACTTGGTATAAGGGTGCGACAGGTGTGAATGAAGTGGGAAAGGGCTGAGATATGAAATTTTGTAAACATCTCTGGAGAGACGGGACTAAAGTGTTATATTGTCGAATATATGAGTCAGGTAGATTAAAGGTCTGTTGCAATTGGGGGAAAGGTAAAATCTCATTGTTAACTATCAACTGATTAACATAAAAAAGACCCTTTTCTCTCCAATGTTTGTAGTAAAAAGACTTATGGCGAAATTTGATGTATTTATTATACCAAAATGAGGAGGCTAAAAAAGACTGATATGCGTCAAAATGTTTAAAAAAGAGTGTGTGTAAAAGGTAATGAGAATATTTTAGGATTGGGTATTTAGAAATAAAAGTACAATTGGTCATGAATATAACATCTTGTAAGGAAAATTCATTTAATAATGAACATTCAACAGAAACCCAAGGAGGTTTAGGTAAATCCTGATAATCTTTGGACATAACAAAAAATTGGCGGGTTAAGAAAGCAGTATGATACAATCGAAAATCAGGAAATCGAACCCCCCCCTCTGTTTTGGGCCAAATTAATTTGGGTAAGGAAATGCGCGCATGTTTATTATTCCATAGAAACTTAGAACAAATAGAATTTATCTGCGTAAAATAATAATTGGGAATTTTGAATGGTAGCATTGATAATATAAACAGCACCTGAGGGACAATCATCATTTTAATTGTAAAATAAAGGAGACCAAGAAGTCAACAAATTAGTAATTTTAAGTTTTAGAGCAGTAAAATTATGGGCTAAAGTATCACGGATATTAGAGGAAAACCATGTTCCTAAATACCTGATTTTTTGAGGACACCACGGAAAATTAGTAGAATCAAACATATGAGGAATTTAAAGGTAAAATTTCAGTCTTGGAGAAATTTAATTTGTAGCCAGAAACATTAGAGAACGATGAGATTTCATTCAAAAAGGGGGGTAGAGAAGAAATAGGGTTAGACATATAAATAAGAATATCATCTGCATATGCAGAGAGTTTAATGTTGTGGGATTGTAATATTTAACCTGTAATCAAGTGATTATTTCTAATTTGTTCAAGAAAAGGTTCCAAACATAACAAAAAAAGCAATGGGGATAGAGGGCAACCTTGACGAGTACCTCTTTGCAAATAAAAATACGGGGAAAAGAGACCATTAACAAAGACACATGCTTTTGGATCTGTATATAATAATTTGATAAATGAAATGAATTTTGGACCAAATCCAAACCATTGTAGAGTATGAATCAAAAATGCCCAATTTATTCGGTCAAAAGCTTTTTCTGCATCCAAGGATACTGCGGCTAGGGGAGAGGGATATTTTTTACTAAGAGCGAGAATGTTGGAGAACATTCTAGCATTGTCAGAAGCTAAGCGACCTTTGACAAAACCAGCTTGGTCTGGGTTAATAAGTAAAGGAATAACTTTCTCCAAGCGGGTAGCTTAAATTTTTGCATACATTTTACAATCATAATTAATTAATGATATAGGGCGAAAAAATTTACAAAAGGATGGGTCTTTATCAGGTTTAGGGATAACAATAATAAGGGCCTCTAAAAAGGAGCCACAGGCTTTAGAGTTAGATAAAAATGAATAAAATAGTTCTAATAATTTGGGGGCAAAAATTGAAGAAAAGGCTGAAAATAATTCTACTGGGAAGCCATCAGGACCTGGAGCCTAAGATTTTTTCAAAGAATTGAGAGCATTGATGATTTCTTGAAGGGAAATATCCTCTTCAAGTGAGGAAAAAACATCAGGGAGAACCTTAGGTTTGGGAATATTTTGAAAGAAAGATACAAAATCTTCCTCAACGGGATTGGTAGTTTCTGTGTATAGGAGATTATAATACGATTGAAAAGTATTAATAATATCAGAATCGGAGGAGAGGAGTTGATTATTCAGCTCTGAACGGATAGGGCCGATATTTTTATGTTCAGATTTAATTTTTAAATAATTCACCAACATTTTCCCTGCTTTGTTTTGACCTCCATGGTATTTTGATTTAACCTTAAGAAGGATGTTACATGCATCAATAGTGGCAAGTTTATTTAGGGTAGATTTAGCTTTAATCAACTCTTGGAGTGAGGTAGGGTATTTGGAAGAAAAATACTTATGTTCCAAAGTTTTAATTAGTAATAGGGTTTCTTTATATTTAGCATTCGTTCGCTTTTTTTTCTTAGAGGAATAGGCAATTGTAAAAGCTCTAAAAGATGCTTTGAACGCATCCCAATTATTGTGAATTGAGGTATCCGTAGCATTGTTATGAACAAAAAATTCATTAATAAAAGAAGTTGCTTCTGAAATAAAAATACGATCTGATAGAAGGTGAGTATTAAAATGCCAGCGGCCTTGCTTGCAAATAGTGGTGGATAAGTCAATAGAGGTGAAAACGGGAGCATGGTCAGAAATAAAAATAGAGCCAATTTCCGAGGAAAGGAGGGATGGTAGAAGTGACTTGGAAATTAAAATATAATCAATACGAGATCTTGTATGGTGCACAGGAGAAAAAAATGTAAATTCTGTGGCATCTGGGTTACATGTTTTCCACACGTCAAACAGGGGGCGGGAAGACATGGCAGATTGGAATGATTTGTGAGTTTTATCTGGTTTAAACTTACAATTAGATTTTCTGTCTGAAAAAGGATCTAACCAATTGTTAAAATCACCACCAAGCACCACATTAGCATTGCATATAGATACAAGTTTTGTTTTTACAGAATACCAAAAATCTGGATCCGGTTTAACAGGACCATAAATATTAAAAAAGGTAAGTTGCACTTTATTGATGATAGCATCAACCAGCACCCAACGACCATTGGAATCACATTCTGACGATAATATTTGGGCATTAGTAGATTTATGAAATAATATAGCAACACCACCATGACGTTCAACAGCAGGAGAGAAAACTATTTGATTAACCCATTGGCGTTTGAGCTTGAGAGATTCAGCATCATTACAGTGCGTTTCTTGTAAAAAAGCAACTTGAGCATTAAGTCTAGCTAAGTGAGACAATACCTTTTGACGCTTGACAGGGTGACCAAGACCACGTACATTCCACGAAACCACATTAACCATGTTGTTGGATTAGGGTGTACAAGAGGAAACAGGAACACGCGACTGCATAATCAACAGAAAGAAAAAAAGAAAGACATCGCTTAATATGTGATAATGAGAAAGCTACAATAGAGGAAAAACACATACCAAAAAATAAGACTAAACATAAAAAGAAACAGTGAAGAGGGGAAAGAAAGAGGAAGAAGAGAAAGGAGAGAAACAGAGAAAAGAAGCAAGCAAACAGATCAAGGAGTAACATCCAGATCTGTAAGGAGAAGGAAGAACTATGAAAGAGGAACATAGTGACACCGAAGGACACGGACCACAATAATAGCTACAGAAAATAAATGAGAACCTCATTAATACAATAAAAACAGATAATCAGAAGATACCAACCAGGCAAAAATATTTTATAAACAGTAAGTAATTTTAAAGTATAAGAGAACAAGCATTTGCAATGCCATAGGTCTCGCATTTACGCAAGTTTGAGCTATTGGCATTGTAAATGGCAATGACTTTTATTTATGTTTTGGTTTTTAAAACATAAATAAAAGGCATTGTCATTTACAATGCTAATAGCTTAAATGCGAGACCTATTGCATTGCAAATGCCTGTTTTGTATGCAAGAAGGGGCACATCTGAATGTGCTGGGCTTGACAAACTACTATTATAAATGAAGGCCTTTCACTTATGCGTGCACTGCAAGCTTCTCTTCTACACCCTCTCCGCCATTTTGAAGTGTATGAATGGTAAGTGCATACCAGGCTTTCGGCACAGATTATTTCGATGTCACTTCACGAACACCAAAAAGAGGACTGCAAACAGCTAAAGGCCCACAAAATTACATATGTACACTTGTTTAACATGTAACTATATAGAGTAGCTCAGTCAACTAAACCGATGTCAAACGCATTGTGCCCGAGTTATAGGCTAAAGCCACAGGCGAAGGCCTGTAAAGGGTGAGAATGCTTAAAGGACACGTAAAGCCTAGGTCAGCAAGGTTACAAGAACACGCCACCCACTGTGAGCACAGGTTTTAAATTGAAAAGAGCAAGAATACTACAGCTTCTGCCTCCAGTGAGTCACCCTCTCCCAAACCAAGGTCTTCAAAGAAGCTTCCTGCGTTCCAATGTGTTAATATAAATTAACATTTACGGGCAATAACAGAAGCTGTTTACATATATGTGTGCAGAACTTGCCTAAAATGCAGCCTCCACAGAGAATCCACCAAACATGAAGAGACTGGTGTAACTGAAATTAAGCAATTAAAACACTCAGCCTTAATAATTGTACATATGTGAACAAGTGAGGTAGGTAAAAGAAGCTGCTGGCAGCATTAGTTCCCTGGCTGTCCTGCTCAATGAATCGATCTGCACTGGATCCCAGTCCCAGACTCGGAGCGCCAACTGGAGAGCTGCGGGGGGCCCGGCACCTCCTGGATTAGCAGTTGGAGCAGGTGATTACTGTCTGGGATATTTGGAAACGGGCGTGGAGCAACAGAAAGTGGGAGGGATGGGAGAGAAAACAGCCAGAGGAAAAAAAATTGAAAAAGGCCTATGGAAACGCAGTGAAATGAAAGTTGTAAGCCACCTAGGAGGAGCCTGGTTAAGCGGAGTAGGAAAGCCCGTATTTTTGCTGGTGCTTTGCTGTTTATTTTCGTATTATGTTTCATTCTGGATTTTATATCTGTTCACAGCAGAATGTCCTTTTGGGCGTGTAATCAGTTGATTTATTTCCTGCAGTGCAGCATTTTGTTCTTTATGTAAGGGAGTGAGGTTTTTTTTCACAAAATGGGTGTAGTGGCACAATTACGAACAATCTTACTGGTAAATAACAAGCTGTAAGGGGCGGTAGGTGTTTGGGGAAGATACGGGAGAGTAACTTAAAGTGAGTCGCTGTAAAGCCTCGAATACATAAACAGCTAGACTAACCTTGCAAACACTTTTAGTTTGCTAAAACTGGATTTATTTTTCACATAAAAAAATGATTTTTTGTTCTAAACAGGAACGTAAAGCAGATAACAATTTGTTAAAGGTATATTCTGCATATTTACAATACCATCAAACATTTACATGGACGCGCGGGAACACACACTTAGGGCACCTGTTGATTTTAGAAACTATAGCAATGCTGGAACTTTTGTTTTGCAGGAATGTGGGATATGCGCCTGGGGAGGGGGAAGGAGCTACGAAAAGCGAACACTGCTCACTACAATTGTATTAATGCAGCGCATTATTTCCGGATCGTGGCGCTGAAGCAGATTAACTCCGGAATTACTAGGACTTGCCCAAAGCGCACCCATGTGACACTGCCTTCTAGTCTCAGCAATGCACGAGCATTCTGGGACATGTAGTTTCAGGTTTTACATTAACCCCTTCGACGCTCATGACGGAATGGTTCCGTCATGAGCGTCGGTTGAGCTGTGCTCATGACGGAACCGTTCCGTCATGACCACGCCCGCGCAGGTAACGGTCAGCACCGCGGGGGAATCCGCCCCGCATGGAAGGGGTTAATCAGGATCTACAAGTCAGGCCAGTCTAGAATATAAATTAGTTTGAAACAAATATAGTTAAGGCAGGCTGACGCGGTTATATACGACTCGGGGTCATCTGTCTGTGACTGGGTGAACTACGATGCTTAAATCCGCCCAGCTTGCTCTCGTTATTCAGTTACCCCTGATAGTGAAGTCAGCTTAATAACTACTAAGTGGAGCCCTGCCACGTGCTATTGTTACTTAGTACTTGTAACTGCGCAATAGCACCATCACCATGCTTTAAGAACAGGAGATTGCTAGCAAGATGTATATGGCCTTATTTGTAATGGTAAAACCTGAAACTACTTGTCCCAGACTGCAAAGCGTCCTCTCCTAAAACGTAAAAAATCGTTTAAAGGTGGAAAACAAAACTGCATGGACCAGTAGGTGACTGTATGCTCATTAGTTCCTCGAACTCGTCACGACTTTCCCCGCCATGCATACAAGAAGCTAGGGCAACATCTTTATTCCCACAGGGTCAGGTGAATCGTGCAGTATGTGAATGTACGCCACCAAAACACTCACCTGAATTTGCTGGTGCAATTGTTCAGTTGGAGGTGAGCAATACCTCCGCCTGCAGAGCAGCCATGTGTGCAAAAGTAAAAGCTCCACTTTTGCGCCCAGCAGCAACACCGCGTGGCCTGGGATTAGCGCCCCATCCACACGCATCGGTGTAGCCCACATTTGAAGCTCTGCAGCAGCAGCCTCTCTACCCAGCTGACCACTGCCAGGTGGAGCGTGGCGCGCGCGCGCGCTTGGGGGCGGGGGAGCGGACCCTTTGAAGTGCTCCCAAAAGGTGGATTGCATGGCGGCACGATGCGCGTGATTGTGCGCGTGCTAGCAAGGCAATCCGCGTTTTGGGAGCACTTTTGAAACCCGTATTCAATAGTCTCGCTTTGCAATCGCTTACGCGATAGCAAGGCGAGACCTAAAAAAGAGTCAAACATTTGTATCCATGCCCTGGGAGGAGAGACCATGAAGAAAAAGTTTAAGTTTATCCGGATCATCAAAGGAACTTGACCGACCATCATGTGTAATTTTACAAAGGCATGGATGAAGAATTCCATATTGAATGTTAAGTTGTCTTATCTGAGGACGAAGAGCAAGAAATTCCTTGCGTCGAGCATTTGTTGCATTGGAAATATCCTGAGATATGAAGATGTTATGGCCTGACCAGATAAGACGGCGTTTGAGTCTTACAGCCTTCAAGACTTGCATAAGCTCTGTGAATTCCAAGAAAAGCATTATGATTCCACGTGGTTTGTTGACACTAGGAGGAGGATGCTCCAAACGGTGAGCTCTTTGTATATTGAGGGGATTCGATTATGTTTGAAGATCTAGCAGTTCTGGAAGAAATTTCTGCAGAAAAGCCACCATATCAGGACCCTCAACATTCTCCGGAAGACCATAAAGGCGCAGGTTATTTCTACGATTGCGATTTTCCAAATCCTCTGTGTGGATTTTTAACTTATGGATTTCTTGTTCCAGTGACGGAATCTTAGAAGTGATGTCTTGTAAGTCGCTTACACGCTGTTCAAGTTCCACAACCTTACCCTCCATGGCAATCCATCTCTCCTCAATTTGCTTTAACTTTTCGTTAGTCATGGACATAAAGGGTTGAAGGCCACATACCTCGTCTAGTATAGAGTCCAGGACTGGGTTTTGTGAGGAGAGAATAGGAGACGGAGGATCATTTTTGTGTCTTTTTGGTTTTGTACCGGAGGAGGAAGATCGAACAGCATGGGTATCACTAGCCATTGTGACTAAAAAATGTTCAGCGATGTACAAAATTGGGCACAAAAATACGTATATTGTTATAGAGCACACCAAGCGTCACACAGTAGAATAAATATATAGCTTAGCAGGCATATATTGAAGAAAAAATGCCGATCCAGATGAAGAAAATGCAATATGAAAAACCGGATATAGATTCTGTCAAGACATAAAGTGTGAGAAGCGCTGAAAGAAGCTAGTGGCTAAAAAAATAAAAAGAAAGTCTCTGTAAGGTGTTTACTAATATGAACTGCCATGCCATTAGTTTATGCAGGATAGCGCATTGAAGAAGTCTTTGCCTCCAACAGGACACATACAAAACCTGGCATCAGTACATTACACCAAGTGACACACCAAAAAGAAGCTGGGGTGAGCACTTAGAGCGTATGGTGCAATCATTATTGTAATGAGAATCAGTAGGCGAGGCTAGGTTATGCCAGGATTAATTCAGCGGTCGGCAAAAGGAGAAACGCGGGCGCCGCGATACAAAATGGCGGGCGCCCGCGATTACTGAGGAGAAAACGCCGCTGCAGCGTATGGGTTCTGTTGCGGTAAAATTACGATCCGACAGCGGTACTAAGACTCACCGCATCGTCGCCCAGCCAAGCCCGCTTTCCAAACTCAGGAAAAACATCCGTACGAGGCTGTATGGAAGGTAGAGGACACCTTCCTGCACATAAACAATCATTCCCTCAACGCAGGCACACTTGCACTATGGTGTAAGGGTGCATGCGTTGGCATTGGGCAGCTGAATTTAGAGTCAGTTTAGGGAGAAACGCAGGGGTGTGCCGTATTATTGTAAATAGGTGCATCCCTACGCTTCTAAAGGGACGGAGCCTGGCATTAGCAATTTTGGAGTTAACGCACGCTACGCAACTTTCTTGTAAGTATGCCCCAAAAGCTTGTGCTGTCCTGGCAACATTTTGTGCGCATTTACAGAGCCCATTTCCCCAGCAACCATCCAACGCTGCCAAAGTATTTACGACGATTTGTATTAAATCTTCAGATCTTTTCCCCAGCAACATTGCTCAATTACCCCTAATCAGTGTCATCAAAGTGCATGGACATGTTTACATCGGATAAGCACAACCCATGCAGTCTGCTGCTCTGAGATCATTTATCAACACTGTAGGTGCCCCTCCAGGCCGGCTCCTGTAACTACAGCTCCCTTATCACAAACCAAAAATATTCTCTACTGTCACCTCACTGGGAAACCACTATGTGTCAGCCTATTTTCCTGCACCTACGTGACCTACTCACCACGCTCTTTTGTATTCAGTAATAAATGACAAGATGTTTGCAAGGCAATGGAGCGCAGCGATATTTGGAGTAAGGCCAGTGGTAAAGAAAATAAAATATATACCTGTGCCATTGTTTTCCGTGTCTGCTACAGTGCAACTTGAGCCCTCATACAGTGGGAAATAACTTTCAGCTCAAGGACACGGATGGAGAAGAAGGTAGGAGGAAATGAGGGTTAAACTGCACTGACCAGAGTATGGTGTCTTTGTTTCTGAAAAGAATGAATGATGACAGCTCTCCGCTCATTTTGTCGTCACCAATATGGAATGCTTGAATCAGTGGCAAACAAATGTCAAACCAAAACTAATGTTTATTTCCCTGAAGTTGATATTGAAGGCTTCTTCATTGATTGGCAAATGTTTTTGTCTGTATGAGTAAACATTAAAATAAGTCAATAGATTGATACATGCATCGGTGAGTGAATGCAAGGATGGATGGAGGTGGTCACCCATTTGTTACTCTTTCGTACATCCACCCATGTAATAATCCATATACTCACTCATCCAGTTCATTATTCATTCACCTGTTCATCCATCCAGCTGTTCACTTTCGCATTTATTCAGACACTTACTGATCCATACCTACACCAGCACCTCACCCATACATCCATTATCAACCTCAAACTATTTCTCTTACTCACCCACTCATCATTACAGAAAACCACACACGCACAAACCTTGAAGAAGTGCTTAAAAAAGAAGGGCCTATTAATGTGTTAGACCTGTCAGCTTTAGAGTCCTCTTACCCCAATCATTTTGCTGTCTTATCTTCTGTGTTGCTGAATTCATTTACATTGGCCTTTGAACTCTGTGCACTTTACCACTGCTAACCAGTGCTAAAGTGCTCACACCCTAAAATATGGTAAAATTGACCTACACCTGATTGGCATATTTAATTTATTTATAAGTCCCTAGGAAAGTGGTGCACCATATACCCAGGGCTGATGTGGTATCCTAAGAATGTATTGACTGGAATGTCGGACAAATAAAGTGTTGGGACGCTGTAGGTCAGTGATGACACCTGACTAGAACTCCAGTACTGTCAGTTGATGTTGGACCTGGTTGTTACCTGACCTGTGGATGGGATACTCTTTAATAAAAAACCTACTTGACTTCTACTGGACTTCTTGCATTATTACACTGGCGAAGAGTGGACAAGAGCATCCCAACACCTCAATTTGTACTAAGAAGTTTCCTTCACTTTACTTCAATTTTGCTGGTTTGAGCCGATCTGTGGAGATTTCAACTAAAAGCCAGTGTAGAAACATTTTCAATTCAGCCCTGGCAAGGATATTCTTTATCACAATATTTCTTGTGGATTTTGAAGGTACTCTACTGTGTTGGAAAATGCTGTGAAGATCGGTAGTGCTCAAGCATATCATAAGTATTTGCCACTTTGTGCACGAGCCAGCGCATGTACCTGAGGCTGTCACCAGTGGCTTGCCATTTTTAGGTCGAGCCTGAGCCAGCGAGCAAGCGCTGCTCTGGCGATCTGTTGTAGCTACTGTACCGAGGAGATGCTCCGCCCATATTTTTCATTTGCTTGTGTCTTTGTCCTTCTTAAATGCTGGCTTCTGATTCCTTATTAGGCTTGTTAGTCCGCCTTTTATTAATTTGTACCCTCCCATGGCTACTGGCCTCTTTACTTCGGTTATTAAACGGGACCTGTTATTTAGACTGTTAGTACTATTTTCATTTTGGAGTTTCTCTTACTGACAGCACGACATGCTTTGCTTACATGGTGCCTTCTTTACAACACCGCCCTCCATCCTGTGGTCCGTGCCTTCTTTACCCCTCCCCCATTCTCCCTCCCATTGTCTGTGCCTTCTTAACTCCCCGCCCTCCCTCCCGTTGTCCGTGCCTTCTTAACTCCCTGCCCTCCCTCCTGTTGTCCATGCATTCTTAACTCTCCCCTGGCTCCCCTCCCTCCCGTTGTCCGGGATGTGCATGTTTTTCCTGGACCGCGATCCTGATTTCTGCGGTAGGGCTTGTTTGATCATTGTTTTTGTTTTTTTTAATTCCTCTGGACGGTTTTTCAATTAAAAGGCTGATTATGAACAAGCTGTACATCAGGAACCTGAGCTCCTTGGTGACAGCCGATGAGATCTGGCAGCTCTTCTGGGACAGGAAGCTGCCTCTGGTCAGACAGGTCTTGCTGAAGTCCGGCATGGGTTTGTGGTTACCCGGACCAGAACTGGGCCATCCAGGCCATCGAGACCCTCTCCAGTGAGTGCGGCACGAGTACCCTTTCCTCTCGGGCAGAGTCCTGGGCAGGCTGGGGAATTGTGCGCAGGAACAGAGGAGGATCGGAATCCACACCAGTCTTGTGCCTTGTCCCAGAGACAGACAGTGTTTGTCCCTCTCTGCTGCTGGGAGCGAGAGGAGCAGAGGCTGTGGTGTCCACAGCTGTGACAAGGCTTCCTCGGAGGGGCGAGGGGCCCCGTGGCATGGTTATTTCACTTCCCCGAAAGACCCTGAGGGTCCCAGTGGCCCTGAGTAGGCATTATTTCCAGGGAGGGAGGATGGGGGGGGCTACAGCACACCAGGCTCTGGTTCCAGGGGGCTGAAGGAGTCCATGAGGGGCCCTTGCTAATGGATTCAGTTCGCCTGTCACTCTGCCAACACTGAGTCAGTATGTGGACCTGCACAGGCTGCGCAGCAGGTTGTGTGATGGCTGCACCGCCATCTGCATGGTGTGTAGAGGAGAGTTCTCCTTGCACCGAGGGCAGCTTAGGGGCTCTACATACAGTTTCTGTGTGCCCTAGCTACTTTGTTCCTCAGTATGCAGCAGTTATTGCCTGTGCCCCACACTTCTCGGGTATAAAACACCCCGACCCTTGTCACCTGCGACGTGCCTGGCGTGCATGCCACTGAACCTATGCTGCCCACACTGTGTTGCGCGGCTGTCATAGCTCTCTCTCCTCAGGAGCATGACATGTGGTGACCATGCTTTGTGGTGTTACAGCCAGGCGTCCACCCCACATGCATGGCTTGCTGTGTGTCTGTCCTTAAGAGTGTCGCTGCCACCACCCGCCAGACTTCCCTAACAAGCCATGACCTTGCCCAGATCTGTTTAACAGCCATGCTCACCTGTGCTACAATTACTTGACACCGTGACCACCTCACCCAGGTGTGGAACCCACCATCTGAGTGTTTGCATTGCCGTCTTCCCTCTTGAAAAGATTTAGGTTCATGATTCTTATCATGGGACAGCCTTGACACCCCTCTCACAGGCATCTCCTGTGCTGCCTGCTCTCGGGGCACTGACAGTCATGGCCCTCTCTCCTCAGACCATGCATATACTGTCACTTGCTGTCACACATACTGCCCCTTGTCACATATACTGCCAATTGTCCTGTGTTAACCATGGCCCTGACGTCTGCCTTGTACTTCTCGCGCTCATGGGTCTCCACTTTTCCACCTGCCTGAACTCAGAAGGGCCTGTCAGTTCACGCTGTTTTGCTTTGGATTTACCACTTGCCTCTATTCCCACTAAGAGCGTAATCACGTGACAGACAAAATGCTTGTCCCCCCATTTCTCTCTATGCACGTGCAGCGGCTGCCTTTTAACTTTGTAAAGGCGGGTGTAAGAGAAGTATATTTGGACTGTAAACATAACCTCATGTGGTTTTTTATTATAACTTTTTAACATGCAACACAGCAGCCACAATGCTCTACAAAATAGCTTAAAGACATTGCAAAACCAATCGCTCTGGCTGTTAGACCTGGCACCTTGGCGTGAATCTCCCTCCCTCTTTTCGTCGCTGTGCCTCATGTGTTTTATGGTGTTGGCCGCTCAGCGCGCTGTGCCACTGCCAACCAGTGTCGCGGTGCGAGTGCTCCCTATGTAAATTATATATGTTGGTTGGATTCCATGATTGGATTGTTTGGTTTGCTGTCAGACCCCAGTAAAGTGCGCCAGGAGCGCCAGGGCATGTAAATGCAAACACCGCTGGTGGGCTTGCAGCACGGGTTGGGCCACCCACAGAAGCGGCCGGTAAAATATGTCTAAGGTCTGCCATCGCAGAACCTGCGTGCAGTCTGGTACTGACATGCTGACTGGCAAGTGCCCACACTTGCCGGTCCCTAAAACCTTCCCTTAACTTCATGTTAGTCACCCCTCTGGTAGGCCCACGGGCAGGGTGCGTTGTAAGCATAAGGTAGGACAAGCCTAGATGCGTGGCATGTCCTAGTAGTGAATTACCGCCATCTTGTTGTTCACTACTGCAAGGCTACCCTGTTCTCATAGGCCAGTATGGGTGGCTAGGATTGTTACATCCTATGATCCTAACCGACCCAAGGAACATGGTAGAAGATCGAGTTTAGTATGCCTGAACTCGGAATAATAAGGTACATCTTTTCCCAAGGTTTATTTTAATATTCCGCGTTTGCAAATGCCGCTTTTAGAAAGCTGGCCTTTGCTTGCCTAAACATTTCAGCCCGCCTCTGCGTGATGTGTATCTGATGTCTGGCTGGCGTGAGTGACAGGGCTGGGGGAACCCAGATGGGCAGGGCTAGGTAGCCTGGTGGTGAAAAGGACGATCGACAGGTAGATGGGTGGGAGGAGTACTCCTAGGCTCTGAATAGGACAGTGCTCTGCCACCTCAATGCCGGCTCCGCCCCCTGTGGAGCGTCTGAGGACTCTGCCCTGCACTCTGAAAGAAGAAGCCTGCATCACGTAAACAAAGTGCTCAGAAACCGGACTGGACTAGGCAAGTGCCCCCTGGCCTGGGAGAACAAAAGATTTGCTGTATAAATGTAGGAGCCCTGCTCCTAAGAAACTAGATCCGCTTTTGACCAAGAAGAATCTCTGCCTGAGGAGGAGGCACCGGGAAAGCTGTAGGAGGAAAACTGTCCCTGTCCTGGGGGATTGGCCTGCAGTGGTGACCTTGCTACCAAAGGGGAGAAGAGAAACTGTTGCTGAAGACTTTGCTTTATTTGTACTTTCAAGACTTGTGCTTTCCAAAACGATCTCCAAGGGCTTGGAACTGAGCTTGCCCCCTGAACTGAGCCCCAGGACCATTGGGCTCTACCTGATCTTCACTCGCCTGCCGCTGGACTGTGGTGTCCTTTCCCTCGCCGGAGCTGTGACCCTCGTGCCCCAGTCCCTCCCTGAGCCGTGACCAGGACTGCTTAGCCGCCCCCGCCTTGGGAAGAGCCTCGCTCGATCGGAGCCACTCCCCCTACGCTGTGCTGGGCTGCCCCTGTCACCTCGCTCGCTGGAGGCTCGCTGTGCACCTTCACCCTCTCGCCGGAATTGGCGTTGTGAGCATCTCCAAGCCTCGGACGGCCCGGACGTAATCTGCGTGCCCGGCTGCCCCGCTTTGTTCACCCGCCACCTGCAACACCCCGCCCTTGTCGTGAGCCTGAAGATCAGACCCCCATCGTGAAGTGTGGGAGCCCCGGACGCCGCCTCGCCTTCTGTCGAAGAGCCGCTGAAATCCCGCACCCGCCTTTATGCGAAGAAACAAGGTACTGTACTCACGAACTCGACCGCGAGCTCGCTTTGGATCCAGGGTCCGCAACGTTCTGATTTCACTGTCATCTGCCGTGTGCTTCCCGGTCGCCGCCTCAGCACGAAGTGCGCTGAGGCCCACAGTTACCTTGGGCCGCCTAAGAACTTTCCGTAACAAAGAATAACTTTACCGTATTCCTGAGAATTGTGGCCCCATCAGTTTAACGTTACTGGGCCTTGTATTGAATCTGCTGAATCTACATAAAAGCTTATTTTTATATACTTCCTGGTTGGTGTCCGTTTGTGGTGCATGCAAGGGGTTTACTGTATGTATAATTGCACTTGCTTAACCGTGTACGCCTGAGACTTAGCCTAGACTGCTCGCGCCACGCACCTAGAGGGTGAGCAGGGGTTATTCTGAGGAGTCATCCTTCGCCCTGACAAGAAGTAAAGGGTCCCTGCTTGTTGTGGGTACACACCTGCGCCAACCAGAGCCCCCTCAGTTCTAACACTGGCTAAACACTTATAAGGTCCCAAAGGTGAGACCTATTGGCTATGCCACTGCTTGTTTGACTTCCAGTCAATGTTCAGTGGATTCCTCGAATCAGCTGAGCCTGACGCAGCTGCGTATAAAGAAGAACTGCACTGACACATCTGTGCGTGGAGACGAGCTGTACTGCAGCTGCAGCGCGTGAGTCTAATGCTGTCTCAGGCATCTTCATGTTGGTTTCAGCATTGTCACATCATGAATGTCACCCACTTGAGGTTGTCTGTGTGCGCGAGGACCACCACGTGAATCTTGATGGTAGGGTTTGTGTCTTCTTGCACATCCACGTTTCGAGTCATCAAGAGAAATTTTGCACACCGCTGCTAGCTAGTGGATCAGCAACCAATGACTATGAGGGAAACTCCACAGTAAAAGTTAGCCTCATGTACCTTGCTTCTGTTGTTTTGGCTACCCTTGTTTTTTTGGGTGGCATAAAGATCTGCGCTGCGTAGTAGTGTGCTTCATTGGGACAGTTGACTTCCCATCGTAAAAGGCCTAGACTGCATCTATTTATCGGCACTGAAACTCTTTCCCAACTTTTGGAAATTCTTGTTTTCTTTGGAGGTTTTGTAATTTTAAGTTTATTTTTGTGGGTATATTTGTTCATATCCTTTTTCTTTGCAGGAACAACATGCCGAACATTGTTTCTCCACCATTTGTCCTTCCTTCACCAGTTGAACCACCAATTTGATGGTCCAAATGGTAAAACATTTGTGCATTATTCTAGGGTGTGTGGTTCAAATCTTACAATTGAAAGGAAAACATCTCTATTATTGCAGTGTTTTGGTTGTGAGGGACAAGAAGTGTTTGAGAACTTACCAGATTTGGAAGAAGATCTGGAAGGACTAAAAGTTTCATGCATGCATAAAGAAGTTAGATTTACATTACTTGCCAACACTTAGTACTATACTGGAAAGTTACCATTTTGGTATGAGGGAGCAAAATAGTGGTGGGAGTGAGGAAGAATATATAACTAATCTGAGGAAATTAGCCTCCACTTGTAAGTTTGGTGCTACATTGAAGGAACGCATCATAGATTAGTTTATGATTAGGTGTCGCTGGGATAAAATCCAGACAAGAATTATTGTTAAAGGATGATCCCACATTGAATGAGGCCATTTGCAATGTTAAACATGTGGAGCATTCCTTAGCTTGTGTAGAAGAGTTAGAAAAAGAAGAAAATTGCTGTGATGACGGTTGATATAAAAGAGTAAGAAATTAAAAGGTCCAATATCACCAAACGAAATTTAAAGGTGTGTGCTTCAGATGTGGAAATCCAGGCCATGTAGCCTCATTTAAGAAATGTCCTGCGCGGAATGTCACATGCAAGCTCTTTAATAAGAAGGGGTATTTTGCAAATTTTTGCTGTTCCAGAGAAAGTAATGTTCTGAAATCTGTAAAAGTGATTGAAGATTGCATTCTGTCAGTATATACAAAGGAAGAAAAAAAGAAACATCCTAAAGATCACATTTCTGTTGAGGGGCTATATATGGATATTATTTGATTCTGGGTCATGGCTTACCCCGATGTTGATTGAAGTATTTGACAGAGAGCTTAGAAAAATTGAACTAAAGGACACTGGTGTAATTCCTGGAGGTTAAGATGGACAAACGATTGATCACAGCGGATATTTTGAAACTTGCATAAGATTTAAAACCACCATGATTCATGGACATGTTTACAATCATTCTGAGACAGTTTATTCAGTTGGCCTCACTGGAGAGATCTTGGGGTTGTACTGGATCCTAATTTGTTATCTCCAGTTTAATTAAGAGAAGATTATATAAAGGAATTAATACTGTACATAAACTTAATGCAGAACACATTGATGAGAGTTCCAAATTTGTTGATGAATTCCCTGAAGTAATCAGAGGTGAGATGTGATGTTTGAAAGTTTTTGTTCACCAGGTAAAATTAAAACAGGGTGGTACACGTGTGACTGCAAAGGTACCACCCATACCCATTTTCATGAGGGAACCTGTTCAGATTAAACTGAAGAGACTGTGTGAGGAAGGTATTACTGAGCTGGTAGAAAGCTCAGAATGGGTTGCACCCATTGTTGTGGCTCATAAACATCAAGGAGACATCAGGTTGTGTGTAAACTTGAGAGCCCAAAGTAAATGTGTAATTGTTGATCATTTTCCTCCGCCCAACATCACAGAGATGGTCTTTGTTACGTGGAGCAAAATTCTTTTACTACACTAGATTTATCTGCAGCGTATCACCAAATAAGATTATATCCAGACTGAAAAAGATCTCATCACATTTATAACTCCATTTGGGACATACTGGTATGTGTGTATGCCTTTTGGCTTGGTGTTAATGGCTGCTGTTTTTCAACATATATTGTACAATTTGTTTGGGGGCCTCCGTGGGGCTAAGTGCTTTCAAGATGACGGTTTGATCCATGGTGAATCTTTACAAATTCATGATGAAAGAGTGACGCGTGTACCAAACATACTACAGGAGAATGGTATAAAGCTGACATTGAATACGTTTGTTTTTGGTAAGTAGGAAATTGAATGCCTGGGTAACTGTGTCAACTCTAAAGGGGTTTATCCTAAGAAAGATTTAGTGACCAATGTGTTGTGTCTATATAGTCCAGAAAAAAAGTTGAACTAATGTCTTTTTTGAGAATGTTGAAATGCCATGCCAAATTCATACCTGATTTAGCAGCCAAGACACTTAACATGAGTAATGTACTCAAGAAAGGGACAGGATATGTGTGTATTGAAGAATGTGAAAAGAAATTTGTGAATGTAAAAAGGGAACTTGCGAATATGTTATATTATGACATATGCCAGTACTAAGGGATTGGTAGCTGTATTGGTGCAAAAGGAGCAATAAGAACATGATTTAAAACCCAATGCCTATATCTCTAGGTCTTTCGTGGAGCAGAAACACATTACTCTACTATTGAGAGGGAGGCTTTGAGTGTTTCTTGGGCTGTGAAGAAGTTTAAACATTTTGCGTGGGAAAAACAATTCACCATTTTGACAGACCACAAGCACTTAACAGAGGGTTTGACTAGGAAAGAATTGAATATGAATTCCATGCGGATTTGCAAATGTATTGTTGGGTTACAAGAATTCAGTTTTGAAGATTTGTTATATTCCTGGTACCAAGATAAAATATTGCAGATTGCTTTTCAAGACTTTGGGCCTGATTTAGATCTTGGTGGACAGGTTACTCCATCACAACAGTGACAGATATCCCGTTTGCCGAAATATAAATCCTACTGTATCCCTATGGGATTTACATTTTGGCGTATGGGATATCCATCACTATTGTGACGGAGCAACCCATCCACCAAGATCTAAATCAGGCCCAAAGTCTTGAAAACCAATCTGCAATCTTTTATCTTGGTACCAGGAATATAACAAATCTTCAAAACTGAAGACCCTTAGTTCTGTAATTGAAGAGGAGAGCTCTGATGATAACTGGAATGCTGGACAAATAGAGTGTTGGGACATTCTAGGTCAGTGATGACATCTGACTGGAACTCCATTACTGTCAGTTGATGCTGGACCTGGATGTAACCCGACCGCTGGATGGGATGCTCTTTAATAAAGAACCTATTTGACTTTTACTGGACTTATTGCATTAACACAGCTGGTAAATTAATTACTACTAGGGGGCCTACAGCACTTTTAGAATCAATCCTTTTTGTTACGTGGCTGAAACAAATACACAGCATAGCTGCCTACATCATATTGCCGGCAGAGCGACACTACTGAAAGGACACAGCATTTAGGTCTACATCCCTGAGGACGACCTCGCGATAAGTTCAAGCCGTAGTAAGTCAAGAAGGTGCCAAGCAAAAGTGCCACTGTTATAAAAACATGAACATAAGAAAACAAAACCCCCTCCCTCCCCTCACCCCACCCTCCCTCCGCATCAGTTCAATCTGGTAAAATCATTCATTCTTGTCACCAATCATCGGGCAATTAACCAGTGATTCCGTTCGTGGATGCCTCAGGCGGTTCTAAAGGTATAAGATGCAGAATTTGCAGATATTTCGGGCAAGTGACTTCTCTCATATCTTTGGTAAGTATCTGCAAGAAAGGAGCCCACAGTTTTGCAAAGTCCTTGCCTTTTCCATCCACACTCAGTGATAACCGCTCCATTGCTAAGAGTTGCCAAAGTTTCTGAATCCAATCTCGAGAGTCCAGAATTGTCAGCGAACCCCAATGAGCTAGGAGCACCTGTCGCGCTGTCAGCAATGCCATAGCGATTTGCTTACCCCTTAGTGATTTCAGCGGAAAAAACTTAGGGTGGGGGAGACCTAACAAGGTAGACTCGGGAGTACGTGGCAAAGTAATCTGAAATGCTGCATCAATGTCATCAATGACTGCTGTCCAATAGCGCACCAGTTTGGGGCAGCGTGCCAACAAGACCACACCCCGCCAGCAGAGGTCTGACTTGGAGCTATCCCAACTCTTAATGCGCACTGCAGTGTAATACCAGTGAGTAACCACCTTATAGGCAGATTCCGCTCCAGCCATGTTAGAAGCAGTATGGTGCGCCCTATAAAAATGTGTTCCCACTCTTTGTGCGACAAGGGCCTCCCTAAGTCAGTTTCCCACCGGACCTGCGCTTTTGTGCGGTGTCTCTTGGCTTGTACCGTGATCATGGCGTAAAGTTTGTTGAAAACTAAAACGGCGATGTGATTAAGCATTCACTGAAGACATAACTTCTTTCTAGTTAAAACATGTTTCCTGTCTTATGTTGACTAATGTCCGGACTCCATTTTGTATTGTCATACCTCCGCGTGCTCAGCACGAGAAGAGTCCTATCTTCGTGTTAGTTGCTCTTGTAATCTGCCTAGTAACAGTCTATAAATAGTTCCTTTGTCCGTCTGACGCATGTCCAGACTTGACCACATCTGTTATCAGTTAGTCCTTGCTTGACCATGTTTTCGCGGGCTCAGGAGTGTGTTAACTCCGCCCACATATTGATTCTGTATTGAAAATGTCCATAAAAGGTAATGCTTTTCGCCTCATGTTGTATCCACACACTTATGAGCCCCTCTGTTGTGTATAAAAGGGGACCGTGTACGCAAGTTCTGTGTGCTACTCTATGCAATACTGAAGAGTGTTGTATGGGTTGTAGGACCACCCTTAAGGGTTAATAAACCTTGTCTTTGTATTTGCAGCTTCCGTGCCAACTTCCTTCTAGTTTACGTTACAGGAGAGCGAACCCTAGTATTCTGCAGGCCTAGCTGGGGCCTGTATTCATCAATTGGCGCCCGTCACGTGGGGCTCATCGGCGACTCGGATGCTCGAAGGACTGGTCGTGACGAAGGTGAAGAATTTGGCCGGGGATGTGATCACTGCCAGCGGCGTTTTAGTCCTGGCATCCCGAGGTTTTCTTCCTTCCCTTCCGAACTGACCTTCTGGGTGGCGCCGGTCCTCGACTGAGACCTCTTCTGTCGGTCTGCCGCGACAGCCGTTTGGGTGAATTTTGGAACTTGGCAGTTGGAATCTGGACACTCTTGATTGGTAAGAACCGTTGTACGGTACTTGCTCCGAGTTTTGAAGCCTGGGTTGGCTATTTGAGTTTGATTTGTGATGACCGGTCATATCTTGTATTGATTACTGTGAGAATATATGCGTTGCAACACATATAGGCAGGTAATGTGGAGATATTTCTCCGGAGCTGTGTAAATCTGAACGGCGCAAAGTTTAAGTGCCATTTTTGATAATACTGCATATTTTGCATTATTTTTGAGCATGCCTGCTTTTAGCGCACTCCGTAAGTGGTGCTGCTGTTTTGGAAATCGGTTAAACCTCGAGGAATCTGCTCCAGCCCCCCCAGAGGGGACTCCTAATAGGGATATGTATGTGAAGCATGGTCTTTCCTCTATAATGTACAGCACAGTGTGGAGGAAATACACCAAAAAGGATCCTAAGTTACGATGGCCTTTGTATGGATCGTTTGATATGCGTAAGATTGAGTATGTGGAACAGTGTATGTGCAAACGGCGTGCTCGCCAAGACATGTTTGAATGTGTACGGTTATGGGTGAAGGAAGTACGTGAGCGAGAGAAACGTGAGAAAGCGCTGTTTGATAAAGAGCAATGGAAAAATGATCATGTGAGAGCACAGGAAGCGAAGCGTCGGGAGGAAAGAGAACTGGCGGAGAGACAAGAGAAAGAGCGTAGGTTGCAAGTTTCGGGTCAATATGCTGTCCGCCAGCCACTTTATCCTGTCCTTACTAATCTTGAAGATGATTTTTATTTATTAGATCGCTCTCCGCCCCCTTATGTTGGCGCGTCCGCCCCGAGATCACAGGATTCTGGATCGGCTTCGGATAAGGTAGACACGCGGTCCATGTTATCAGTTGAGCGTATGGGTGAGCTTCGGAAAATTTCTTTGCGCGTGCTTAAAGGCAAGCTATCCCTTGCTGAATTGTTGGAATCTTTGGAAAGTTGGCGGGATAGAGAGAAGCTGTATTTTGCTGCAACCTTTTCTGATGATGTGATTACTGCCTTTCGGAAATATTCAGATGTTTTTGAGCCTGATGATGTAGTAGCAGATTCTAAAGCATTACGTAACGGTGTTTTTTCTCCCTCTGAGGTACCCGATGCGGTCCGACGGCTGTTTACATTGCGGGACGCGGCGAGTGAACTTAAAGAGAGAGCGCGCCTACAGGCAGCGGAGAAGGAGCGATCGGATTCACATATCAGCGGCTGCCAACCGTCTACTTCCCATTCAGATAAGAGCGAACTAGTGCATGCTAAACCGATGCGAGAGGCGGCACCTTTGTATATTCCTCCTAAAGGAGCGGGAAACAGTTCAGATATATCTTCCCCCGACGCCAGGGGATATTTTGTGTATAATTGGGTTTATACTCCCTGGCATAGAGCTGATGTTATGGCATTAAAGAATGCATTGCCTGACCCCCGCAAGAATCCAGCGGCCTTTTACGAAGAGGTTGAAGGGGCCTTGAATTCTTGTACTATGACTTTAGCGGATATAGATTTGTTCTTTGGGCTCATTTTACCACCGGATATGTGGCGATCTGTGCGGAGGGTGGATGATCAAGCCGCTTTCAAGGCCAAGTGGTCTGAGATTGAGGATGAGGATAGGGAGAGAAAACCCGCGCAAAAACCGCCCCAGATTATTTTAGATCTCCCCGCTGCTATCTTGACTAAGTTGAAAATGATTATTCCCCCTAAAAAGATTGATTGGAATATGTTAGCCTCGTGTAAACAGAAGGTTGATGAATCAGTTTCAGACTTCTTTACGCGCTTTGAGGAGACATTTCATGATTTCAGTGGTCAGTCACTTACGGATGATACGGGTCGACATCTTTTTGTGGATAAATATGTGGCGAATTTATTACCGGGGATAGCAGCTCGTTTAAAGGCGAGTGAAAGTTCCTGGTCCACCTCGTCTCCGGCATCCCTCCTGACTATGGCTCAGTATTATGAGCGTCAGGAACAAGAAGCGAAGGGGAATGAGGAGAAGAAATCGAAAGATTTGAAAACTAAGGTGATGTTAGCACAAGTATATGGTCCGCCTCGTCGTGGTGGCGAAAGAGGTAGAGGAGGATTCTATGGTCCCCCTTCGGGTCGGTCAGATGTTAATAGAAATCAATGTGCGTATTGTAAACAGTCGGGTCATTGGGCTAGAGATTGTCCGGTATTATATGCATCTCGTCAGGGACGTGGCCAGGGACCGCCGAGAGGTAGAGGGGGCTTTTCGAATTTTAGAGGGCACTCTAATGATCGTGCTCGATTTGAGCCTAACGCGCAGCAACGCGATAGACCTAATGTATTTGATCGGCAACATCAGTATCAAGTGTCTGGGAACGACCGTTCTGGGTACCATGACTCACAGCATGCGTAGGATTGCGTTGGATGGGGGTTAGAATCAGTTGAAGTGCCGGTTGATCAGAAGGGTCCTTATGTTTCAGCAAATGTTTTGGGTTCTACTGATCGGTTCCTAGTTGATACAGGAGCTACTCGTAGTGCACTGTCCAAACAATTGGTTCCGAGGGCTCCCCCATCTGGCTTAATGGTTACATCGGTAGGGTTTGATGGTACACTCTCTCGAAGCCCTCTTTCACGACCCCTTGCATTCCATGTTGACAACTTTTCTGCGCCCTGTCCGTTTCTGCTTGCCCCGAACACGCCCGACAACATTATGGGTCTTGATATGCTCAAGCACTTTCGAGCTACGATCCGCTGCTCCCCTACTGGAGTGCGTGTGATATTAAACGATAATCACCCAATGACAGACCGGATGTGTGTGGTTGCGGAGGATACTGTATTGGCTTCCCTCCCTCATTCTTTGTGGGCCACTTCGGATACTGATGTGGGACAGATGGTGATTCCGCCTGTCCACATTAGTGTCCAGGAGGGTGCGGTGTTACCACGCCTCCCTCAGTATCGTATTTCCCAAGAGGGGGAGGAGGCACTCATACAGATTGTGCAGGATTTGATTAAGGTGGGAGTAGTGGAAGAAGTTCCCTACAATGTCTGCAACAGCCCTATTTTACCCATTTTGAAGAAAGATACCGATACCAGGGTTTATCGTTTTATCATTGACTTAAGGGAAGTGAATAAGATAGTGATACCTCAGTATCCAGTGGTTTCTGATATCACGACGTTACTCACTTTGGTCCCGCCAACGGCGACCACGTTTTCAGTTATTGATTTGAAAAATGCTTTCTTTTCGATTCCTATTCATCCTGATAGCCGATACCTTTTCGGCTTTAGTTTGAATAATAGGTCTTATAGATTTTGTAGAGTCCCTCAGGGTTATACAGAGAGCCCTAGTATTTACAGTCAAGCATTGAAACGGCAATTGGATTCCTTTGTTCTGCCTGAGGGTGTCGCCCTTATACAATATGTCGACGACATCTTGTTGGCGGCCGACACTCCTAAGCTGTGTGAGCAGTGCACGTTGTCCTTTCTTTCCTTTTTGGCATCACACAATCACAAAGTGTCAAGGAAGAAATTGCAATTCTGTAGACCAAAGGTGACCTATTTGGGTCACCTTTTGTCTAAGGAGGGGCGTGCACTTACACCAGATCGTATTCAAGCAATTTTGGACACGCAGAAGGATGTGCGTGCATTTTTGGGCCTTGCTTCTTTCTGTAGACAATGGATATTGGGGTTTTCACACATAGCTAAACCATTGTTAGCCCTTTTGACAAAAGACACACCGATTCCTCTTCCCTGGTCAAATGAGTGTGAAATTGCTTTCTAGCAATTACGACAAGCCCTTTGCTCAGCACCAGTGTTAGGTACCCCTGATTATACGAAGCCCTTTTCACTGTACGTGCATGAGAAAGATGGATGTGCATTATCAGTTTTAGTGCAGATGCACGGCGACAAGCAGCGCCCTTGTGCATATTTTTCGGCTGTACTTGATCCTGTTGCCCGAGCATTGCCTGGTTGTTTTCGCTCGGTTGCGGCGACAGCTGTGTCAATACGCCAAAGCGAAGGCATTGTGTTATCTCATAAGCTGTTGGTATTAGTCCCCCATGCTGTTGATGCCCTGCTTAATCAGACAAAGACACAGCATTTGACCAGTGCTCGCTTAACGGGATATGAGTTGACGCTTTTGGCTCCTCATATTACGTTAAAGAGGTGTGCAACGTTAAATCCAGCCACATTGTTGCCGTTCCCGGAAACTCAGTCTGAAGCACGGAAAGCACATGATTGTATTTTTGTGACTGAGGAACAGACAAAGGGTCGTATTGATCTCCAGGATACACCCTTTACAGATGTGGATGGAGAACTATGGGTGGACGGATCATGCCTGAAGCTACCAGATGGTACGACTTCAGCAGCGTATGCAATTACCACATTACAAACAATAGTGGAGACAGCACGCATACCGCAGAAATCAGCTCAGGCAGCGGAACTGATAGCATTAACACGAGCATGTGAGCTCAGTACAGGATTGTGTGTGAATGTTTATACAGATAGCCGCTATGCCTTCGGAGTAGCGCACGATTTCGGCCTACTCTGGAAGGAGAGAGGGTTTCTAACGTCACATGGAGCACAGATAATGTACGGGGAGTTAGTTCACAACCTTTTGACTGCATTAACATATCCAAAGAAGATTGCTATAGTTAAATGTAGTGCCCATAAGAAGGTGGTTGATAAAGTTGGAGAAGGGAATGCTTTAGCAGACCGGGTGGCACGAGAGACTGCGATGCAGCCTGGTGCTACTGCAATGTATGTTGTGAAGTCACAGGCAGAAAGATGGCACGACGCTAGGAGAGAAGTGCTGGAGATACAGAGGACCGCTTCCGATAAGGAACGGGAGCAATGGTCCAATGATGGAGAATTAGATGATGAAGGGTGTTGGAGAAGTAAGCAGATGGATAAGTGGAAGTTACCCACAGCCTTCGTACAACCTATGGTTCAGATGGCACATGGACTAGCGCATGTCGGAGCTTCCGCGATTGTCAAATTACTCACATGAGTTTGGGAGCATCCGGAGATCGCTAGTACGGCAAAGAGGGTAGTGCAGACCTGCATGATTTGCCTGAGGTATAACCCGGGAAAGGGTACACGAACTCCAGCAGGAGGATTTGCGACACCTACTGCACCCTTTGAGGTTTTGCAGATGGGTTACATTCAGCTTGAGCGCTGTAACAATCTGAAGTATGTTCTAGTAGTGGTTTGTGCCTTCAGCAAATGGGTTGAGGCATACCCTACGAAAGACAATACTGCAATGACTACAGCCAAGATGCTATTGAAGGAGTTCTTCCCTCGATATGGTGTTTGCAGATTGTTGTGGAGTGATAATGGACCTCATTTTATAGCAGACGTTATCAAGTATGTCCTGAAAGGCCTGGGAATTACCCAAAAATTTCATGCAGTGTTTCACCCTCAGTCTGCGGGATTGGTCGAGAAATATAATGGTACTCTGAAGCTTAAGATCGCGAAGATCCAAGCTTCGACTTCTTTGACTTGGCCAGATGCTTTACCGCTGGCATTATTGTCAATTAGATCGATACCGCATTCTCAGACCGGTCTCACACCTTACGAGATTGTATTCGGACGCCCAATGAATATTTGGGGTCCACCAAAACCAAAGTCAGTGTATGATGTACCTTGTGTGATGATGAATGATTATCTGGCACAGTTAACGGATAATTTGGTTTCTATTCATCAACAGGTTCGAGAAGCGCTCCCTGATCGGTCCACAGGTGAAGGTCATAATCTCCGACCTGGCGATCAGGTTATGATCAAAGTATTTGAAAGGACGAACAGTCTGGAGCCGAGATGGGTTGGTCCTGAGCAGGTCCTGCTGGCAACGAGAACAGCTGTGCGAGTTTCCAATCGGAAGAACTGGATCCACTCCTTGCACTGTCGTAGAGTGCCGCCTGGATTGGTGGAGCCTGCTGTGTTGACCGACCATCGAGAGATCTTGACTGCGGAGAAAGGCCGTGCTGTGGAACCGAACGACACTGAGGAGCTCTTCCCGGACCAATCGATTCCTGGAGGAGGAAGATATCATCTCAGACCGAGGAAGTGATTTTTTTGTATCCAAAGACGTTGTCAGAACGGCCCTTAGGTTAGTGAAACGGAGAGCCAATGTGGCAAGGGGGGGGATCAGCCCTGCATTAGTGTAGTGACACCCGTCTTGGCCCACTGGTGAAGAAATCAACGGCTGCCTAAGGGGAAGAGTTCTGACAACTTTTAGTTTCAGGAAGATATTGACTTTTAATACAAGATGGAAAAGAAGAAGATTGTTTGTGCGACGAGTTTTATTATCAGTGTAGCTATTATTGGTATAACCACATGGTTTCTTGAGGATGTGACTCCTGCCCGTGAGTTGCTTGTTTTGACCACTCCAGTGCCTGAGGAGCATTACTTTTATACCCTTCCATATCAAGAATTGAAGCATCGCCAGTCTCATTTGAATAACACTTTCATCCAGATGTTGCATCATACCCATGTTGCTACGAATGCTACGAACTGTTGGATATGTGGTATGATGCCAGCTCATCAGAAGAAAGGAGGAACGCCATTTATACCTCTTCCTTTCTCCCATAATGGCTCTTGTAGAGCATGGTACACTTTGCTTTTTGCCACACGGAAGCCTACAGTGGGACGATTACTTTTCAGACTTAATAAGGAATGTCATCAGGATAAGGATGGTTATCCACAAGCGAATGGAACAATATGGGAATGGGAAGAATATCGACCAGACAATGAATCGATCCCCTACATTTTTACGAACACTAGAGACACAGTAGGGAAAGAGAAATTTGTGATTCAAGTGGCACAAGCTCAAGCGGATCTGTGTGTTCAGAGTGTGGGTTATATTCCTGTTGGTGTTAGTGATTGGATTATTGTACTAAATATTGATGGACTAAATACTAGTACTTTCTTAGCCTCCCATAATACATACTTTGTATGTGGGAATAAGGATTATTACCGTTTGCCAGCCGGCTGGTCCGGAGTATGTTATGTAGCATTTTTATTGCCCCCTCTATTCTTAGCGCCTGCATCCTATCATAAAGATTTGAAGTTGTTGAATAATGTGACTGTAAATAGGTATAAACGTACTCTATCCATTGATGATGTTGATCAAACTGATACTAGCTTACAGCAGTATATTGATTTTAACTTAGGATTGTTTTTCTTTGTTGGAGCTGCCCTAAATAGTAGGAAGGTTCGAAGATTAACAAGAGTTGTAGAGGCTGTGACGAATCAGACCGCTGCTGCTCTTGGGAATCTTACGGAAGAATTACAAATTACTAGAATTGTTGCATTACAAAATCGTATGGTATTAGATGTTGTGTTAGCTGACAGAGGTGGAGCATGTAAAATTATCGGAAGTAGTTGCTGTGTGTTTATTCCTGATCATACGCCATCAGTTTATAATGCTATTAATAAATTGCATAAAATCGCAGCTGAGATCCATACGGAAAATAGCACTTGGACCTTTTCTGGATGGTTTTGGGCATTGATCACTACATGGGGATGGAAGGTTTTGACTGGTCTCTGTATTATTGTGGCAATTTTGTTTTCCTGCTGTATCTGTGTCCAGTGTGGTCCTTTACTCTGTTCTTTATGTGTGTCATTCTGCATCCCTGATAAGAAAGCTATTGCCAATGTCACCTATCAGAAACATTTAACCAAAGAAGTGGAAGAGATGATGAAAATTGACATATATGATGATTATCCTAAGAAGCCGAATGTCTTCAGTAAATGCTGAAAGGGTCGTCTGTTGAAAACTAAAACGGCGATGTGATTAAGCATTCACTGAAGACATAACTTCTTTCTAGTTAAAACATGTTTCCTGTCTTATGTTGACTAATGTCCGGACTCCATTTTGTATTGTCATACCTCCGCGTGCTCAGCACGAGAAGAGTCCTATCTTCGTGTTAGTTGCTCTTGTAATCTGCCTAGTAACAGTCTATAAATAGTTCCTTTGTCCGTCTGACGCATGTCCAGACTTGACCACATCTGTTATCAGTTAGTCCTTGCTTGACCATGTTTTCGCGGGCTCAGGAGTGTGTTAACTCTGCCCACATATTGATTCTGTATCGAAAATGTCCATAAAAGGTAATGCTTTTCGCCTCATGTTGTATCCACACACTTATGAGCCCCTCTGTTGTGTATAAAAGGGGACCGTGTACGCAAGTTCTGTGTGCTACTCTATGCAATACTGAAGAGTGTTGTATGGGTTGTAGGACCACCCTTAAGGGTTAATAAACCTTGTCTTTGTATTTGCAGTTTCCGTGCCAACTTCCTTCTAGTTTACGTTACAGGAGAGCGAACCCTAGTATTCTGCGGGCCTAGCTGGGGCCTGTATTCATCAAGTTCAGAGATGAGCTTACTATCGTTCGTTTTACACCCAAGCCATTTTTCAAAGGCCGTCAGGGGGCGAGACATTAGAGGGAAATTCTCCGGTCGCGTAACCCAGTGTACGACCTGTGAATAATGGAAGGCATCGGATTCAGGCAAATCATAATCCCTACGCAGTTGAGGAAAGGGAACCACATCCCCGCGATCAAACAGGGCACCCTTTTGCACCCCTCCTCCCGCCAACGTTGGAAGGTCTGGGATGCGCATCCTGGCTGAAATTCGGGGTTGTCTACCATGGGGGACAGAGGGGAAGGGAAAGTAGTCCATCCTCTCGGACCTGCTAATCGATCCCAAACTCGGGGAGGTAACCGGAGAAGAGTATAGCCCCCATTCTCTATGCCGCCGCAGAAGCCACAATTCCCGCCATATATTTCGACCGGCCACCGTTTGATCCATAAAATTCCAGTGCTTACTGGAAAGATGCCTGTTCCATTCCGTAATGAAACGGAGACATGTCGCCTGATAATAGGCGCTCACTACCGGGAAGCCGAGCCCTCCCTGCGCTTTCGAGGAGGCGACATGCGCAAATGCGAGCTGCGGTTTCTTACTATCCCATAAGAACTTATGAAGAAGGCCTTGTAATTTGTGAAGTGCACCTGGCGGAGGACTCAAAGAAAGCATTTGGAAGATGTAGAGGATGCGTGGTAACACCGTCATCTTTACTGCCGCCAACCTGCCTGTTAGAACTGGGGTTGCCAATTCCGACACAGTAGCTTGGCGCGAGGTAGGAAGGCACCCTAAGGCAATGTGTAAAGCACTAGTGCAGCACTTACTCACACAGATTCAGCCATGCGCACACAATGAAGGACGCCATCACAGAGGCTGTGTAAAACACTAACAGGCACATGCATCAAAGGAAAAACCGGTCTCAAAGGGGCAGATTCTCAGAATCTGCCCCATTGCGACCGGTATTTTTGCATTTGGGATGCATCATCCCAAATGCAAAAATCGCAATTTAAGGAATCTCTAAATTGCAATTACTTAAATTGCGATTGCATTTAAGGAATCCCAAATTGAGATTCCTTAAATGCAATGCATTAAAGTTTAAAAAAATTGTGATTTCGCTAATAGGGGGAGCAAATTACCATGAAGTTGAACTTCATGGTAATTTGCAAAAACTTTGAAAAATGCACTTTTGTGCATTTTTCAAAGTTTCATGTCGCGCACACACATGCCCTTAGGGCATGTGTGTGTGCAACATATGTGCACAGATCAATTTCAGGGGTGCAAAAAGGTGTCATTTTGACACCCTTGCACCCTTGAAATTGCATGAGCAATTTGCGAGTACCTACTGGTACTCGCAAATTGCTCATGCAATCTCTAATTCATTCCTATGGGCCTGAAGGCCCATAGGAATGAATGGGATGGCATTTCTTAATTGCGACTCGCAATTTGCGAGTCGCAATTAAGGAATGTGTAGGAATCGCTATTTTTATGGCGATTCCTATATGCATAGGCTTTAAGATTCTTTATCTATTGCAAGTCTCTGGATATCAATTCATTTCAGGATGAACATCATTAATTTCAAGGCAACGACCATAATCAGCACATTCCATTACTTTAGGAAAGGCAGAATAGAAGAACAATTACTTCATGGCATTAATCAATCAAGGCATGTCACAGCAACAGTTAACTCATTGGGATAGTCACAAAACACCCCTCCTTTTCGTCAAATATAGGACTCAGTGCATCAGGTAATTAATTTAGAGTAACATAGACATGAATTCATTTAAGTGAACAGCGCCATCAACCTCTTTGGGCCACCATCAGTTAAATATGGCCCAACACGGGCGCAACTTCATTCAGGGGAACATTGGGGGTCAACTCAGGGCAATATCGGATGCACGGAGGGCCCTAACCCAGGGGTAGAATCAGGCGGGGCACCAATCATTCCCCTTTGCGACTCTAGTAGGAGGAGAACATCAGGGCCCCCCTCATGGAGCACACCCCTGGGCGGCACCCCTCTCTGGAGGGGGGGCGCTGCCCTGCTGGTGATTCTGGGGCCTTCTCCTACCCTAGCGGAAGGCAGAACCTACGTCGCTTCGTAGGGCCCAGTCTGCGAGGCAGGCCGGTGGCAGGGTTAGGTCTCAAAAAGGAGAGGGGGCACCCAGGCAGGACCCTCCTCTCCGCACTCACCGCCTCTTTGTTTGCAGTCCGGGGGGGAAAATAGGCCCCACAGTGGGGCAGCCTCTCACTCGGCCGTGGCAGCGTTGGGGGGCCCGGCCGGGGCTGGTCCGGGCGCCGCTCTCACTCACGCGGTCACCGGCACGGCCCGGCCCGGCCGGGCTCCGATTTTGTTTGGCGGCTCCGGGGCAGCGGCCAATGGGGTCGCGGCGTGTTGGGGGTGCGGTCGGTGATGCGGCCGGCACCCCAGGAACCACCCAGCGCGCGGCCCTCGAGCTCCCGGTCTGCTTCAGCGCGGCGGCGGCCCTCCTCAGCTTCCGGGCACCACCGCGGTGACCTGACCCTCCGGGTCCTGGTGGGCCGCAGTCCCCGTGTGACGGAGATGGGAGCGGACACAGCGCCTCCGGCGGTGGCACGACCAGCGATTACGGCGCCTCCCTCAGGTACCTGGGCGGCGGCGGTGACCTTGGGCAGCCTGCACTTGATTCTACAGCGCCGAGGGGTACTCCGCGAGCATGCTAGCCCCACGCACACCAGTGGGGGGCTTTGTGGGGTCATCGGACTTCGGGGGCCCCGGCAAGCAGGGGCCCGGCAGCCAGTCGAACCAATCCTGGGCGGCAGCGGTGATTGTGGGAGCCTGCAGTGCTCAGAGGGCCCAGCGCTAGAAGGACTCAGCGCTCAACAAGGACAGCGTTTGGGAGGCCACAGCGCTAGGGAGGTAACTCCTTCCTCAGGGGCACAGTTCAGGCAGCACTGCGCTTGGGGCACACCACACTTAGGCACAGTCAGCTTTTAACTTCAGGGGTCCAGGTCTGACAGCCTAGTGCTTGGGGGGCACAGCGCAGTACCTGCAGTCGTATAGGGCCCACAGCAACAGTCCAGGTCAGTACGGGTCTGAGGGGTAAAGTAGATGGCAGGTTCCCCTGGCAGGCTTTTCAGGGGGGAGAAGGGGGTGGAGTTGGCAGGCATCAGGGGCAGGGCGGGTCCCTGCAGCACACTGGAGATGGGCCCCCGGGTTGCCCCCTCACCAGGCAATATCAGTAGGCAGGTAGAGTCCCTCATCTATCTTGGGTACAGCAGGGCCTAGACTCAGTCAGTCCCCAGTAGTGTAGGTGTCTCCCCTAGGCCCAACCGCCTACGCTCCGGCAGAGGTTCCCCCAGGTCCAGTGGTGCCCCAACTGACTAGTCAGGTTTCCCTCCTTTCCCCTTATACCCCCAGGTCAGGTGACCCTCCTGCAAAGGCGGCAAAGCGAAATACCTCCCAGGGCTGGAAGGTTCCAGGAGCTTCCACATACTAGTCTATGGGACAAAAAGGCGGGAGGGAAAAAGATACTGTATCCCACTGTCCCAGCCTGCTCCTGACTACTAGTATGTGCGTGCAATGGCCACTCTGCAGTAGCAGGGGCCTGTGGCAGCCATGTTGTGAGGAGAGCACCTGCACCTCAGCACTGGTTAGCAGTGCTAAGGCACCCAGAGACCTAGGGCCAACAAAAAGATGGCTGAAAAAAATGAGGCAACAAGGGCAAAAAAACGGGGTAGATCACCCTAGGGCTGACAGGTCTAACACTGCCATACCACACTAGCTTGAGACGCGACCAGGCCGCCAACGCCTTGGCCGTTTGCTCCAGCAACAGAGAGTAATTAAGAGCGGCAGTCCTAGCAATGGAAGAGGTCAGCCGAATGCCCAGGTAGGTAATATCCGTGAACACCCACTGGAACTCAAAATCTTGTTGGAGATCCTGTATCTCAGTCTCCGGGATAGAAATATTAAGGATTTGCGATTTTGTTAAGTTGACCTTGAACCATGCCACCTTTCCAAAGGCAGAAAGCTCCCTAGTCAGATACCGCAGTGTCGTTCGGGGATGCGTGAGTGAGAGGATGACATCATCAGCGTACATACTAATCTTATGAACATCAGCACCAAATTTTAGGCCTGCAATGTCAGGGTTGGAACAAACGCGTTGAGCGAAAGGCTCCATGTAAAGCGCAAATAAGATAGGGGACAAGGGGCAGCCTTGCCGCGTGCCGCGTGCCCCGGGCAATAGGGAAGAGGGACGATTTGCAACCATTGACCCGCACCGCCGCCTTGGGGGAGGCATATAGACAACTAACCCAACGTATGAAATTGTCTCTGAACCTGAATGTACGTAGCACCGTGAATAAATAGCCCCAATCAACCCGATCAAACGCTTTCTCTGTGTCTATCGAAAGCAAAAAGGCCGGTGTACGCGATCGGTGAATGAAATCAATAAGGTGTAATAGTCTCTTAGTATTGTCCCCCCCCTGCCTTGTCGGGATAAAGTCGGACTGATCCGGATCCACTATGTTATGCATGAGAGGACTAAGACGTGAGGCCAACACGCCCGCAAACAACTTTGCATCCATATTAAGGAGCGAAATCGGTCTGTACGACCCACACTCAGCTGGGTCTTTCCCGGACTTTAGAATTACAGAGATGGCCGCCTCGGACATGGAAGGCGTCACCCCTCCAGTGTCTAAAAAGGAGTTAAAAAGCTTTGTTAAAAGGGGAGCCAGCTCCGCACAGAATTGTTTGTAAAACATGGCTGAAAAGCCATCCGGGCCCGGAGACTTAGCCAATTTGAGCCACGCTATTGTCGAAATTACCTCCTCGAGGCAAATAGGGGAGTCCAAGTCGTCAGCCGATGTTTTGAGTAAGGGGGTGATATTACAGGAGGCCAAATATTCCTGTGGGTCATGCCAAGGGGTGCTTTCTCTCGAATAAAGGTGCTGGTAAAACTAACGAAAGGTATCGGCAATCAGGGCATCCGTGGTATGCTCCACTGCATTCTGACCACGTATGACATGAATTTAGGACACCTGCGCCTGCGCTCGTAATCTATGCGTGAGCATCCTCCCACATGTATCCCCACTGAGGTAGAATTTGTGCCGTAGCCGTAGCCGCAGGAGCGCATGCTCAGCCCTGTCCAGATCCAAATGTTTCAGCATACAACGCCACGTTTCCAACTCCCTCCATATTCTCGGCGCCCCGGTGCATTTGTGAACTACCTCCATTTCACTTACCTCCTTCTCAAGCTCCGCTCGTTTGGTTTTGCGGAGTCGTGCGAACGAAGCCGCCACCGCGATAAATTCCCCCTGCACCACTAACTTCAAGGCTTCCCATACCGACTTGAGAGTTGTGTCCCCCTGATCATTCTTAGCAAGATAATTCTTTATAACATCCCGAATCCGTTGAATAACAGCGTCAGAGTGGAGGAGGGAATTGCGAAGGCGCCAGCCCGGAGGAGTAGAACGCACGCAGCGTGCCGGCAGCTGGACTGAGATGAGGGCATGATCCGACAGGGATTGAGGGGCAATATCTGCGGCGCATAAATGAGAGAAAAGAGATGCAGAGGCTAGAAAGTGGTCAAGACGCGCATATGTTTTGTGTGCCACTGAAAAGTATGTATAGTCGCGCTCTTGCTGGTGTTGCAATCGCCACACATCACACAGTCCACAATCAGACAGCCATTCTTTTCCAGCTCTTGACAATGCCCCGGCCTGATTAGTCCTCTGCCCCGACCTCTCTAACTCCGGATCCATTACCACATTTAAGTCTCCCACAATCAGAAGCGCTGAATCAGGAGAAGCGAGAGCCTCAGAGAGGGCTAAGCGCAAAAAGGGTTCTTGTCGCTCATTCGGGGCATATAAGGACCCAACCGTAAACTGCATATCTCCTCACTGCACTCTGAGTGCCAAGAACCTCCCCTTCAGCTCTGCTATCATGGAGACTAACTTGCATTGTGAATGTGCACTAAAGAGGATCGCCACCCCATTGCGTTTGGACAACCCCGAAGACGAAAACTGTTATGGGAAGCGCCGGTCTCGCATCCGCTTGCTGTCTTTAGGCAAAAGGTGAGTTTCTTGTAGCAAACAAATATCACCCCCAGCATTCTCTAAAAGGGAAGGTATTGCTAACCGCTTGACAGGATTATTCAGCCACCGCACATTCAGGCTCACAATTTTCAGATCCCTACCCATCATAGTGGCAGGGGGGTGAAAGGCCATACGTCTGCCCTAGCCCGCTAGCATCAAAAGCAGTGACATACATCTCACATAAACTAAATACCCGCCATTCCCGACCATGAACTGATGCGGAGTCCCCCCAAAAAAGGTACCCAAAAACCCAATCCCCAAACATAAGAGAACAGCAAAGCAAGAAAACAAGCAACAGAGAGCCAAGAGTTATGACAAGAGTTTGTCTTGATGGTCAAACGTTCAGGGGGACGTGGTACACTCCCAATTCACACCAAGTAGTACAGGGCAACCACTCCGTATGCCAGGAGTGATGGTACTACGGACATTTTGACTGCGCCCTCCCTCCGGCACCATCACTTGAACCCAGATGGGTGCCAAACCTTAAGAGGTGCAAGTAACGACCGTGCTGTCCGTCACCTGCGACACCGACGAGAGGGCTGAATCTCTCTCCAATGTTCTAGCCTCCGAATCCGGTTTGGAACTGGGAGACGATCTTCCAACCTGCTGCCACTCAGAAGAGCGCCGGCGGCGACGAGGAGGAGGCTTGTTATCACTTAACGTGGCAGGAGGCAGTTCCAGACCTAGAATGTTACAGGCGACTTCTAGAGAGCGAATCTGCAGGAGTTTGCCCTGATACTTGAAGATGAGGCGAAACGGGGGGGAACAACCTTTACAACGCAACTTTTACAACGCACTACCTTTACAACGCATTTTTTACAACGCATAATCCATTACAACGCATGACATTACAACGCATGACACTACAACGCATTTTTAAAAACTACCTTTACAACGCATTCCATTACAACGCATACTACCATTACAACGCATACCATTACAACGCATAATATTACACTACACTATCCAACACTTACCCTACTGTTGCACCCCCTGGAGTTAGAATAGTAATTTTTACCCCTATACTATCCAACACTTACCCTACTGTTGCACCCCCTGTAGTTAGAATAGTCATTTTTACCCCTATACTATCCAACACTTACCCTACTGATGCACCCCCTGGAGTTAGAATAGTAATTTTTACCCCTATACTATCCAACACTTACCCTACTGATGCACCCCCTGGAGTTAGAATAGTAATTTTTACCCCTATACTATCCAACACTTACCCTACTGTTGCACCCCCTGGAGTTAGAATAGTAATTTTTTCCCCTATACTATCCAACACTTACCCTACTGTTGCACCCCCTGGAGTTAGAATAGTAATTTTTACCCCTATACTATCCAACACTTACCCTACTGTTGCACCCCCTGGAGTTAGAATAGTAATTTTTACCCCTATACTATCCAACACTTACCCTACTGATGCACCCCCTGGAGTTAGAATAGTAATTTTTACCCCTATACTATCCAACACTTACCCTACTGTTGCACCCCCTGGAGTTAGAATAGTAATTTTTACCCCTATACTATCCAACACTTACCCTACTGTTGCACCCCCTGGAGTTAGAAAAGTAACTTTTACCCCTATACTATCTAATACTTACCTTAAATGTAATTTAATATTATGCGTTGTAATGGTATGCGTTGTAAAGGTAGTATGCGTTGTAATGGAAATGCGTTGTAAAGGTATTTTTTAAAAATGCATTGTAGTGTCATGCGTTGTAATGTCATGCGTTGTAATGGATTATGCGTTGTAAAAAATGCGTTGTAAGTGCATGCGTTGTAAAAGTGTGCGTTGTAACGTCATACATCCGAAACGGGTGACCCCAGTAGTAAGGAATACCATGCTCTCGGAGATGGCTGGTGGTGGGCTTGAATTTTCTGTGCTTAACCAAGGTGGAGGCCACCAAGTCCTGGTAGAGTACCGGCTGATGGTCCTGAAACTGCACCGGGTGAAGGTCCCGCGCCCGACGGAGGATACGCTCCATAAGTTGGAAATCATGCACACAAACGAGGATATCCGGGGGTGAAGCTTTAGTGCCACGAGGGAGTCCCACCCTGTGGACTCGGTCCAATTGGATTTCCTGACCCCCATCATCACTGAGGATGTGACGAAATAGCCCGCTGACATAAGCTCGGAGGTCATCGCCTTCCCCTTTCCAAGGGACGGCCCGAATTCGGATGCTATTACGCCTGGAGCGATTCTCCAAATCCTCCGCATGGACCTGAAGATCCATATTCTGGTCCCTGAGGCGGATCATTTCCTGTTGAAGCTGATGCAAATCGTCCTCTTGCCCCAGGCCGTGCTCCTCCAGCTTCGCCACCCGGTCCCCAATGGCATCGACATCCCGCCGGACTTCCTTTAAATCAGATGAAAGCTGTGAGCGCAGGTCTAGAATATCTTCTTTGAAGTCCGAAAACAATTCGACCATAAAAGCCTTGGTTACAGGCGTATCGCCATCTCCTGAAGGCGACATCTTAGTGTCTGTCTGCGAGGCGGGATGTCCCGATGCTTTCTGCAAGAGGTCTTTCAGGGGTTTCTCTTTCCGACCTCTGGCCGACGTCATCGCGAAGCAAACACGGCTCGATCCGCCACGAAGCACCCCCGAGATGGTTCAGAAGGAGATAGCACTCCGGACCCACAGTAGACCGACTCATTTAGAGCCAGGCAGCCAAAGACCCAGCCAAGCAAGAGAGCGGAAGCAATTCCCACGTCGGAGCGGGGTCAGAGCCAACTCCAAGATTCAAGAGTGTGCCGAATAACCGGCCGTGAGGTAGGCAAAGTCGTCCACCAACCAGGTCCCTCTTACCACAAGATCATCGCACAGTCCAGGAGAGTGCAAATCGCCAGGCTGTATCTCCAGGGCCCAAGAGGGGCAACGGCCCCACTGTCATCAAAGCGAGGGCAAGAACCGCATGCGCTAGACTCCAGATATAGTCGAAGGAGCGGTAGAAGGGGAGCACCCAGATACCCACCACTCCCTCACAGCACCCAGGGCAGAACCACCGACAGATAAATCAGCCCTCAGAAGCCTTCAGGATTAGTAGGCCAGTCTGCAGCGCAATGATGTGGGAAGCCAGTCTCGATACCGGGAAAGCAGACCGCCGCACCAGTACCAGGTCTAACCCCACTCTGGCACGCAGCAGACCACTGCCAGTAGGTCTCTGAGTCAGGGGCAGGAGACTCAGTTTGGGCCCCGCAAAGGCTGACCTCTGCATACACTTCCACTGCATGAGGCCGGCACTGCGTGGCAGCAGAGGCTTTACGTGCCAGTGCGTGGTCTGGACGCCACTGCAGAGCTCCAAGTCACAGGCCGCACCATCCAATATAGGCCCCACACTCCACCAGGACCATCTGCTTTGTGCCAGCCAGCAAACGCAGCAGCGCCCCACGCCAAGCACTCAGGGGGGGTATCCATAGAAGAAGGCAGTTCTGACACTATCAAAAGCGGAAACCTTCCCCCATTAGCAACAGTGCCGTCCGCCGCCCTGCGGACCGAGTCTCACACCCAGAGCCGGTACTGCACCACAGGCCTTCCGTTCCTCACCTCTGATGTGTATAAGTCTCCTAATCAGGGGCAGGAGACTCCGTGTGGGCCCCGCAAAGGCCGACCCCCGCAAACACTGCCACAACAGGGGGGCCGGCACTGCGCGGGAGTAGAGGCTTTACATGCCACCGTGGGGTTTGACCGTCACCACTGAGCCCAGAGTCACAGGTCGCACCATGCAGGCTAGGCCCCACACTCCACCGACCATCCGCCCCGTGTCAGTCTGCAACCGTAGCAGCGCACCCCGTCGAGCACCCGGGGGGGAGGATCTGCAGTAGAAGGTAGCCCTGACACTGACCAGAAGCGGAAGCCTCCCCCATCAGCAACAGCGCCGTCCGCCACCCCGTGGACCGAGCCTCTCCGCCAGAGCCGGCACCGCACCACAGGCACTCCGCTCCTCACCTCGGACATGTTGCGGGGGCGACCGCCTCTCCAAACCGGCCGCAGTATCTGCCGATGCCTCCCAGGATCGCAGACTCTGACGGGCCGCATCACATCGCACAAAATGGCGGCGACTCCGCGGTGCCCCACCATATATCCTCGCCGGGGCCACCACACCTCGTATCTTTCCTCACGGGGCCGCTCACGAAGGGGGCCTGGCACCAGCTCCCTCCGCCGGGCAGCCCCGATCACGAAAGCTCCACAGGTCAGCCCCCGCAAGAGGCCCCATGACGCCCTACAGGCCGGAGCTAGGCCGGGGCCGGGCAGTCAGGACAACAGTGAAAAATCACCCAGAGGCAGCAAAAGAAGCTCGTCGTCGGTGTCAGGGCATCAACAGGCACCTCGGCTCCAGACGGTAGGCTGGGATGGGCTCCCTGGAGGGTGATAACACAACGCTTATGGCTGGCGGCGCCGGAGGGATAAGGACACGCGTCCTATCACGCCGCCATCTTAACTTCGCCCCTCGGGCACGCACTTTTCAGTTTTACTTTGTCCTGGTAGTGAAAAACCCATAAATCGTTTTTTCACTACTTTGAGGCCTACCTCTCTCATAGGATAGCATTTGGTCAGCTTATTACAGGTAATAAGTGATAACTTTTGTTTGGGACTATGTAGAAATGTTAGTTTGGGGTATATAACATTTTAATTTAAAATCCTCTTTAATGCTATAGTCGAATTTTAAGCGACAATTCTAAAAATGTCACTTTTAGGAAGTTACAAATTATATAATGACAGCTGTAGTGCACACAAATGTATTCAAGTTATCGATTAAACTAAAGTTGTAACATTCAGACTTGGTGTGCTCGCTTTGAGGTGGTTCTACCCGACTACCCATTCAAAAAGAAGTACAAAGACCAGGACCTAGTAGTTCTGGACAAAGTGAGCACTACAGGGGGTACTCAATCATGAGTGTTCACAAATTATCAATACAATAATCTGGACTGTGAAAAACCAAATTTACATTTAAGAACATGAATCCAAGATCACAATCTGTTACGTGAAGAAAGTAATGTATATTAGGGACGTCGGTTGGCGAGAATCTCCAATCCTTCTTTATTCAGAGGAAAATTCATGCAATATCGGAGAGATCTCAATTTAGATGATTTCAATTGGTTGACAATCAAAGAAAATCCATTCCCAATGCATTTCGGGTGTGCAGAGCACCCTTCTTCAGGGAAAATCTACAATGAATATATACAAGTATACATAAATGTGATTGCATCAATGAATGCATAGTAATAATATAGCCTTATATTTGTTGGGAGGAAAACGTTAAATTAATGAAAAAACTTGATCATTAAGAAGGTAAAAACAACATTCGCAATGAGCAACCAGATGGGATAACCAGAAACACCACACGACTTCAGTATGTTAGTTTTGTCGACAATGTATTAGTTAGAATACAAATAGAATAAGATGTGTAGGGTCCCAAAAAAAAAGAATTCAAGTGGCTGGCTGCCGTTGCCAGCAAAGGAACGTGATGAGAAAGAAGATAACCCGTGAATTGAAAGTCTTTGCGGTCGATGTGTTTACACTACCTTAAAAAGGCATTCTAGAAATTTGCCCGTGCATAACTACAATGCAGGTCAATGAACATCGTGTTGTAATCAGCTGTCTCGCGTTGATGATGTTGCCTGGTACAAAGTCACTGTGAATAGCCATGAAAAATACAAAAATACAAAAAGGCCCTTAGTGACTTGAATTATAAACGATGTCTTATCTCTCGTGTATTCAAGAGACCTCTCTCACCTGTGTGTGCGTGCCTCGCCGGGTGTTTACTTGCAACGTACCGCTTTACCGAATATAAATCTGTGTCAAAAAATATACAAAAGAAATTCTAAGTGAAGTGACTAATCTAAAAATACGTAATGTGCCAGAATCACTCTGTGCCTGAAATTGCACTTACATGTGAAAAGTCATAAACCTCTGGTGTCGGTAGCCTCTTCAAATGCGCTTACGAACCGTCCTGGTTTCTTTGAGATGTGATGCCGCGTCGAGTGTATTAAGTGCTCAGATTGGACGCGTGGCGTGATGAACATGGAGAAAGGACTCCTAGTTGTCACTAAGACAATTATGCGGCCATCTTAATGTGGTATCGGAAATATGGTATACGTAGAGATATGTACTACAACACCCACGTGCACTGTGAGGGACAGCAGAACATGTGCATACATTGCATTTTCAATTCAAAACAGTGAACAAACGAAAATATATATGTAACAATGCAACTCCTGAGAAACCAGTGTGTTTTGATAATGGTACTGGTTGTCCAGTGCCAGCTCTGCCGTTATTAATAAACGTTCACATTCTGAATCATTTGAGTCATGATACATGTAAGTGAAAAATCGTGTGCTAAAAGTTATATGGAAACTCAACTGGAAAATACTTCATTATAGACACGTGACACATGTTGCTGCATTAGCAAAAATACATCATAGCTTACAATCGTAACATCTCATCACTAAATCACGGTGTCTAATCTGTCTAGATGTCAGTTATACATGTGAAAAGAAACTGCGAAACCTTAAAAAAAACAACTTGTAATTGTGAATTAACCTGTCACTAACTTTAATCACGATATAAGTGCCAAAACAAAATGGAACCCAATCGGTAACACGAATTAAACTGCCTGTTAATACACTTGCTGTCACCTCCAATAAAAAATGTAAATGTGTGAGTGAAATAGCCAGTTAAAAGGTGGTGCCTGGATGCCCGTCTGGAGTATGTCGTGTCAAGAGTCAATAGGTTTTTTGGGTCAATATACAAGGCTGACCCTAACATAAGAGTAGAATAAGAACAAAATCTCTTAACTCACCGTTAGACAGTCATTGGGTATCAGCACATCATTCGATAGCACAACTCAGATTCTTCGTTCTAGAGACGGTTACCACTTATACTGACAGAGACCCGTCCAGGTTCATGACGCAAAGGGAAACCTTTTGGATCAGGTACCTGGACACAATGGCTCCCAAAGGTCTCAATGATAAATTAGAACTTTCGTGCTTCCTCTAGGGTCAGCCTTGTATATTGACCCAAAAAACCTATTGACTCTTGACACGACATACTCCAGACGGGCATCCAGGCACCACCTTTTAACTGGCTATTTCACTCACACATTTACATTTTTTATTGGAGGTGACAGCAAGTGTATTAACAGGCAGTTTAATTTGTGTTACCGATTGGGTTCCATTTTGTTTTGGCACTTATATCGTGATTAAAGTTAGTGACAGGTTAATTCACAATTACAAGTTGTTTTTTTAAGGTTTCGCAGTTTCTTTTCACATGTATAACTGACATCTAGACAGATTAGACACCGTGATTTAGTGATGAGATGTTACGATTGTAAGCTATGATGTATTTTTGCTAATGCAGCAACATGTGTCACGTGCCTATTATGAAGTATTTTCCAGTTGAGTTTCCATATAACTTTTAGCACACGATTTTTCACTTACGTGTATCATGACTCAAATGATTTAGAATGTGAACGTTTATTAATAATGGCAAAGCTGGCACTGGACGACCAGTACCATTATCAAAACACACTGGTTTCTCAGGAGTTGCATTGTTACATATATATTTTCGTTTGTTCACTGTTTTGAATTGAAAATGCAATGTATGCACATGTTCTGCTGTCCCTCACAGTGCACGTGGGTGTTGTAGTACATATCTTTACGTATACCATATTTCCGATACCACATTAAGATGGCCGCATAATTGTCTTAGTGACAACTAGGAGTCCTTTCTCCATGTTTATCACGCCACGCGTCCAATCGGAGCACTTAATACACTCGACGCGGCATCACATCTCAAAGAAACCAGGACGGTTCACTTCGTAAGCGCGTTTGAAGAGGCTACCGACACCAGAGGTTTATGACTTTTCACATGTAAGTGCAATTTCAGGCACAGAGTTATTCTGGCACATTACGTATTTTTAGATTAGTCACTTCACTTAGAATTTCTTTTGTATATTTTTTGACACAGATTTGTATTCGGTAAAGCGGTACGTTGCAAGTAAACATCCGGCGAGGCACGCACACACAGGTGAGAGAGGTCTCTCGAATACACGAGAGATAAGACATCGTTTATAATTCAAGTCACTAAGGGCCTTTTTGTATTTTTGTATTTTTCATGGCTATTCACAGTGACTTTGTACCAGGCAACATCATCAACGCGAGACAGCTGATTACAACACGATGTTCATTGACCTGCATTGTAGTTATACACGGGCAAATTTCTAGGAATGCCTTTTTAAGGTAGTGTAAACACATCGACCGCAAAGACTTTCAATTCACGGGTTATCTACCTTCAACATTCTTTCTCATCACGTTCCTTTGCCGGCAACGGCAGCCAGCCACTTGAATTCTTTTCTTTTTTGGACCCTACACATCTTATTCTATTTGTATTCTAACTAATACATTGTCGACAATACTAACATACTGAAGTTGTGTGGTGTTTCTGGTTATCCCATCTGGTTGCTCCTTGCGAATGTTGTTTTTACCTTCTTAATGATCAAGTTTTTTCATTAATTGAACGTTTTCCTCCCAACAAATATAAGGCTATATTATTACTATGCATTCATTGATGCAATCCCATTTATGTATACTTGTATATATTCATTGTAGATTTTCCCTGAAGAAGGGTGCTCTGCACACCCGAAATGCATTGGGAATGGATTTTCTTTGATTGTCAACCAATAGAAATCATCTAAATTGAGATCTCTCCGATATTGCATGAATTTTCCTCTGAATAAAGAAGGATTGGAGATTCTCGCCAACCGACGTCCTTAATATACATTACTTTCTTCACGTAACAGATTGTAATCTTGGATTCAAGTTTTTAAATGTAAATTTGGTTTTTCACAGTCCAGATTATTGTATTGATAATTTGTGAACACTCATGATTGAGTACCCCCGGTAGTGCTCACTTTGTCCAGAACTACTAGGTCCTGGTCTTTGTACTACTTTTAGGAAGTTGTAATTTCTTCTCCTAACCATTTGGTACCCGCAGTCTGTTATCGGGGTCACATGACTAGCTGTATTTGGCAGTTAGTCTTTGTGTATTCCTCCCAGACAGCCACACAATAGAGGAGCTGAGTGATGGCAAGATCGGCCATCCAAGTAGGATGGGGTTGGGGGTAGAGCTGTGCACAGTCCTACTTGCACTTCACAGACACTGCCTCAGCTCACACACAAAGAACTTCACACTAGCCTATTGTGCTCCCAGACAGACTGGATCCAGGGTAGGGAGGCAAGTAATTCCAGACACTTCCGTGGGGGGAAACTCCAAAAGTTTCTTCCAATTCAAAGCTGGCACCGTGAATATAAATAGGACCCTCAGACCTACTCTTCAATTCACTTCTGAACATGCAGAAGGATAAGAGAGGACTGTTCTGCTGCCTGTGGTCTGCTGCGTACTTCAGAGGACTGCCCAGCTGCACCAGGAGGACTGCTCTGTTGCCCAAAGCCTGTACACTGCCCTCAGATATCTGTCCTGCAACTTGCGGCATGCTTTCCTTGTTGAACCCAAGATTTCAAGAGTGACTCTAAAGGCTAGATGGCTGGTCTCCTCATCAGAGCCTCAGGGACACAAAAGGCTCCAAACTTCTTGAACTGGCACCTGGACCCAGCCTGAGTGAGTTCTGACACCCCAAGTTATGCCCCCCCCCATTTCTGGACCGTTGGAGGGGGTGCTAAATGTGCCCAGATAGCCCAAATCTAAAACTTCAGACGCAAGAAACGTTTCTTCCAAAAAGTGCTCTGAGAACTGAGAGGAGACCGAGACCTACCTGCTCACCGGTCTGACAACTGTGCATCACTGGTTGGCCTGAATTCCCGGCAGCTCCTGCTACATTCTACTTCGCAGCAATAAATCTTGTTCAGCGCCTCATCGCAGAACGGGTATAGTGCCTCGTGGAGTTCTCTTCAGCCCCAGCCTGCAGCTTTGTTCCGCTGGAGAGTTTCGACTTCCAAAAAATAAACTCAGTATGAACATATAAATCTTCTCCATGGCTACATATAGTGGCTTCCTGACGATGACGCCTCGTCCTCAGACACTGTCGACTACTTTGCCCCTCTGAACTTTACCTTCTCAGACATTTTTTATTTAAAAATTCTTTAAAGTCCAAAGGTAAGCAGAAAATAGGCCCAATCCACTTCTTGTATCCGAACTGCGCTCCATCATGCCTGGCCATGCCTTTCGACTTTGCCCCGGTCTTGCGAGACTAGATGTCTGTGGTTGGGTCTTTGATATTTCAGGCACAATTTGTTTCACTTTAAATGTTAAAAATTCTGGTTCTACTGATTGGATTTTTGAGGTATGGTGTCAAATAATTTATTAATATTTACTCTATTTTTCTAAATTAGTGGGGGGTTTTTGTTGTTGTGTTTTCACTTTATTACTGTTGAAGTGCTGCATAAACACTTTACACACTACCTTTCAGTTAAGCCTGATTGGCTATGTGCCAAGCTTCCAGACGGTTAAGCAGAGGTTAATTTTGTGACTTTTTGTGATTCACCCTGACAAGGATTGTGGCTATTGCTTGAGTAGGGTTTCATTCCCTTAACCAACAACCCGGTTTCTCATGTTTTGGTAATAGTTGCCTCGTGGAAGGACTAAGAGGATGAAAGAACTGAAAAAAGTAAAAGTGGAAAAAAAACAACAGAAAAAAAGGAAAGAATGAAGAAAGCATAAAGGAAGGATGAAGAAAGAGGAGATGAAGGAATAAGAAATAAAGTAATAAAGAAGGAAGGAATGTGATAAAAAGGAAAAAGAAAGAATGAAATGAGAAAAATTAAATTACTGCGTTTAAATAGTTGCAGCAATGAATGAGTACAGGAATGAATGAATGTACAGGTGTTGAACTATGCTTAAAATGGCCACTGAGACTCCATTTCGTGTAGCCATGCTCTCGGCAATATGGTGAAGGATTGTCCCTGTTAGAACTTGCTCAACCCTCCTCGCTCCTTGCGGTTTAGCCGATTCCAGAAGCTGCTTGTGTACCTCGCCCCCCCCCGGTTGTGCCAGAGACTTAGCCACATCCTGTCCACTGTTGGTAACTCAGCCTCTTACACCATCAGCTGTGCTCCGTGACCACGCCATCTGGGCGCTGAAGCAAGAGGCTGTGTACATTGTGCAATCAGAGACCGACGCTCTCTGGCCACGATTACGCCACCTGAGACTGATGAGGAACTTGTTGGATGTGTAAAGGGTGTGGCTAGTGCTATAATTATGTGTGCGCTGCGAAGTGAAGGAGCAGTCTCCGTAGAATTGTCTTTGTACCATTCTGGGACCCTGTCCTTAGCTCGAGCTAATAAATTAAATTTACTTTCCTCCACAGCTAAGTTGTCCTGGTCTCTATGGTAATGCATGAGTAAACAAGGTGAACCCGTAGATTCTAGGTGTCCCCTACACCGCTGGCTTTGACCCTCCAGTCAGGAGGGGTCTCTAAAAGCCGGGTCTACACAGGCATCAACGAGTGAAGCTGTTAACGAATTCAGCCAGGTGGACAGAAAGCAGTGTGCGAGTTTCCAGGAGTGAATGACTGTGAGAAGTTGGCCTGATATATGCTGTCCACTAGTTATAGTGGGCACCTTGTATCAGTCCAAACAACCCCTTATGGTGATAGGTTAAAGACAACCTTTATTGAAAGCTATCCTAGTGGCAGCTATGGAGAGCAGCCTTCAGGCTAAGTCTTGAAGGAATGTGAAGCAGCTTGTTTTACCAGTCTATAATCTCCTGAATGAGCAAATGAAAGGACAACCACACCAGGTATATACTTAAAATATATGTATTTAAGATAAAACACACCCCTCTAGTCTCTTTATGAGGCTGGAGTTCGAAGTTCTTAAGTTACAAGTCAGTATTCAACAGTAAAAGCACAAATACACGTTTGGGCCCTAGGGGCGTACCAAACCATATACCAATAAAGTGGTATAAGAACCACGACTGAACTAGACACAAGGCCTAGAGCCTGTAGAAGTGATTGGACCACAAGGAACCACCCAAGGTAGTGACACAGGGGACCCACGGGGGACGCGTGCAGTGTGAGAACACAGCCGCGAATCGCCGTTAACTTCTATGGGGAAAGTCGCGGTTGGAAATGAAGAGTTTAAGGACACTTAGAGGATGGCTACAAGCTAACCCTTTTGGACTTAGAGGTGTCTAGGGCCAACACCCACGGGAGCACCGGAGTACTCAAGTTACTTCACCCAGGGAAGCCGGGTGCATAGGTGTCTTTTGGTGTCTGGTCGCGTCGCTGTTTACCTCACCCAGGGAAGCCGGGTGCATAGGAGTCTTTTGGTGTCGGGTCGCATTGCTGTTTTCAATGGAAGCTGGCAAAGAAGTGCTGCTGCCGTGAAGAGGAGAAGTGTCCGGAGAGATCCAAGCCTGGATCTAGGATGGAAGGAACCAGAAAGCAAAGGGGACAGAGTCTGGGTCACTTACCAGTGACCATGGGCACGATAGTCCAATGCCCACAGATGTCGGGTGCTTCAGGTGAGTTGACGGGTGTCTTTATTCTTCAGCCACAAGGTCCAGGAGGTGTGGACGATGACCAGGAGCTGGATTCGAGCTGTCCCACAAAGTTTGTTGAGTGCTGCGGTATCAGCGACCAGATTGGACCCAAAAAGCCTTGGCAACGGCAAGTCACGTGAAAATAGAAAAAGGATGTCGATGCAGACCAGCAAGGTCTGGGGGACTTACCCAGTGAGGGTAAGTCGGGGCACGTTTGGAACAACCAGGAAAACCCAATCAAAAGAGGAGTGGCATTCGTGGGGACCCACTAGCCAACGGGCTAGCGATCGCGAAGGAGCCTCAAGCGGTTACACTTGAAACTGGCCCACGGGTCATTCGTGGAGTGGAGGCCAGAGATCTTCGGTGCAGGAGGTGCTCAAGGCTGGGGCTACTCAGAGCCCAAAGCACAACTTCGAGGAAGACCAGAAAGATGATGGATTGGCAAAAGATCACGGTGTCCAGGGGTCACGGTTCCACATCACCCACGATAGCCACGGGCCTCAGCTTTGCTGTGGACTCAGGGTAGCCTTGGGGAAGTCTGGAAATCTACCTCTGGTGATGCAAAGACTTCGGAGTCCGGCGGGAGCTTCAAAGTTGCAGACCGGACTGTTGCTTCTTTGGTGCCTGCCAAGCAGGGGAGTCACTCCTTGACCCCAAGGGAGATTTCTTCAGTCTTCTAGTTGCAATAGAACATTGAAGGTCCAGGATATATGTTGCAGAGTTTCGTCCAGGGTAATCTAAAGTCGCAAGGACTGGGTTCCCATACTTATACTAAGTTTGGGGGTTGGTCATACTCTAGAGACCCATCTATGGGAGGGTGTGGAAAGAGGGGTGGTTACACCCATTTCCTTTGTCCAGTTTCACACCAGAGCAGGGGCAGGTAGCCCCTGCAACCGGTTTGAACTGGACTATGCACAGGGACACCAAGTGTGCCCCCAGTGCAGGACTTCAAAGCACCAGAGAGTGCTCCCGCCCAGCCCCAATAAACATCTGCCTGTCTGGGGAGGTGGTTACACCTCCCTGGGACAGGAAACCTATTGTCTAGGCCTTCCCTACCGGAGTTTCGGTCAGCAGCAGGAGGCCAGACCCGTCTCTGTGGCAGTGGCATCCATTTTGTGATGCCAGGGCTTAAGAAAATCTTTAACGGGTAGACCAGTGTGAACATGTCTCTCCCTCTAGAAGGGTGGAATGCTACCCCTGCCGCCAGGACTGGCGGGGGGTAGTATTCCAAAGCATTTGACACCAAACACGACATGTTTCCATGAAGCCAGTTCAAAGTTAGCATTTACCGCTAGGTTATAATGCACTTAAGAGTATATGGTCAGGCTGCACCACAAACCGCATCACAGGAGGTACTCCGAACGCTGCAGAGGGGCTCTGCTCATGCAGGGGCACCCTCTCACATAAAAACCAAGCACTCTGCTTCCAGGATTGTTAAGGCTTGAAATAGGAGTGACTTATAGGTTTTATATGTGTGTGCAATGGTAGTGATGTAGGTAGCCTATAGCACAGTAAGGGGTGCAAGCACAGCCTTACCCAGGCTGCAGTAGCAGACCTGTGGTGTCATTTTGGAGTGCTTCCCAGGGGTGGCATAATACATGCTTCAGCCCCTGGTAGGCCTCTGAGGTACCTATGCCCTAGTATACCATATACTAGGGGCTTATAAGGCACTCCAGAATCCAATTAGTAATGTACCTAATGTACATGGAAACCATTTTAGAGCGGAAGCAGCTAGGCTGGGGTCCTGATTAGCAGGGCCACAGCCAGACTAAGGTAAAAAACAGTGAAACACCAGCAAAAAGTGGAGGTACCCATGTGAAGCAGATCCTACCCTCCTACTCAACCCCCACCCTCCCAAACGCAGGGACATTAAACTAACCTTGATCAGTTGAGTCTTCATGTTCTAAGTGGAAATATCTAGAGATTCCATCTGCATTGGCATGTTTACTCCCAGGTCTATGTTCTACTGGAAAGTCCATCCCCTGTAGGGAAATGGACCACCTAAGCAGTTTGGGGATTTCACCCTTCATTTGTTTTAGCCATAAGAGGGGCTTATGGTCTGTCTGAACAAGGAAGTGAGTACCAAACAAGTATGTCCTCAACTTCTTCAGAGCCCAAACCTCAGCAAACGCCTCCCTCTCAATGACTGACCAACGTTTCTCTCTAGGGGTCAGCCTTCTGCTTATGAAAGCTACTGGCTGATCCTGACCTTCATCATTCAATTGTGACAGTACAGCCCCTACCCCCAATTCAGATGCATCTGTTTGGACAATGAACTTCTTGGAGTAATCAGGACTCTGTAGAATGGGAGCAGTGCACATGGCCTGCTTCAGGTCATCAAATGCCTTTTGACAGCTAGCTGTCCACTGAACCATTTTGGGCATTTTCTTAAAAGTTAAGTCATTCAGGGGTGTCACTATTGATCCATACCCCTTGACAAAACTCCTATAGTACCCAGTCAGGCCTAAGAAGGCTCTCACCTGAGTCTGGGTGGTTGGAGCAACCCAGTCCATGATGGTCTGGATTTTGCTCTGCAGTGGTTGAACCTGGCCTCCACCTACAAGGTGGCCCAGGTACACAACCTGACTCTGCCCTATCTGGCACTTGGTGGCCTTGATAGTGAGGCCTACCTCTTGCAGGGCCTCTAAAACATTCTTTAGGTGGACCAGGTGATCCTCCCAGGTGGAGTTAAAGACAGCAATATCATCTAGATAAGCTGCACTGTAGGCTTCCAGACCTGTGAGAACTGTATTCACCAACCTTTGGAAAGTGGCAGGTGTAATCTTCAAACCAAAGGGCATCACTACAAATTGTTAGTGCCCACTTGGGGTCGAAAATGCTGTTTTTGGCTTTACATCATCAGCTAGTCTGATCTGCCAGTAGCCAGCTGTCAAGTCAAATGTGCTAAGGTACTTGGCTGAGGCCAAAGTATCTATAAACTCATCTGCCCTTGGAATTGGATGGGCATCAGTCCTAGTGACTGCATTGAGACCCCTGTAGTCCACTCAAACCCTCATCTCTCTTTTCCCACCACTGGTGTGAGGTTTTGGCACAAGGACCACTGGACTAGCCCAAGGGCTATCTGAGGGTTCAATAACTCCCAAATCCAACATTGTCTGGACTGCTGTCCTGATACAGTCCCTGACATGGTCAGGTTGCCTATAAATCTTATTTTTAATAGGCAGACTGTCCTCAGTGTCCACTTCATGAGTGCACCAGGTAGTCTGACTTGGAGTCAGAGAAAACATGTTTCTGAACTGATTGAGCACCTGTCTGCAATCAGTTTGCTGCTGGGCAGTAAGGCTGCCTGCCAAGGCCACACCATCAACTGACCCATCATCAGGGTTCTGTGAGAGGAGGTCAGGGAGTGGGTCACTCTCTTCCTCCAGTCCCTCATCAGTAGCCATGAGCAAGCCCATGTCAGCCCTGTCTACATATGGCTTTAGCCTGTTGACATGGAGTACCCTGTGGGGACCCCTGGGAGTTCCTAGGTCTACTAAGTAAGTAACCTCTCCCTTCTGTTCAACAATAGTGTGGGGTCCACTCCACTTGTTTTGGAGAGCTGCTGGGGCCACAGGCTCCAACACCCACACTTTCTGTCCTGGCTGGTAAACAGTCAGTACAGCCTTTTGGTCATGCCAGGCTTTTTGCAATTCCTGGCTAGCCTCAAGGTTTTTAGTTGCCTTGTTCATGTACTCAGCCATCCTGGAGCGGAGACCAAGTACATAGTCCACTATGTATTGCTTTGGGGGCTTGAGAGGTAACTCCCATCCTTCCTTCAACAAACACAATGGACTCCTGACAGGGTGACCAAACCAAAGCTCAAAGGGGCTGTAGCCAACCCCCTTTTGTGGCACCTCCCTGTATGCAAACAAAAGGCAGGGCAAGAGAATGTCCCATCTTTGCCTAAGCTTTTCTGGGAGCCCTTTAATCATACCCTTTAAGGTTTTGTTGAACCTTTCAACTAAATCATTGCATTGTGGGTGATAGGGTGTGGTGAATTTGTAAGTCACTCCACACTCCTTCCACATTGCCCTTAAGTAACCAGACATGAATTTGGTACCTCTGTCTGATTCCATCTCCTTAGGAAAACCCACTCTTGAGAAAACTCCCAACAGGGCCCTTGCCACCACAGGTGCTGTAGTGGTCCTAAGGGGTATAGCTTCTGGGTACCTGGTAGCATGATCCACTACCACCAGGATAAATCTGTGCCCAGATGCTGTTTGGGGATCCATGAGACCAACAATGTCAATCCCCCCCATTTCAAAGGGCACCCCCGCCACAGGTAGTGGTATCAGGGGGGCCTTTGTAGTGCCACCTGCTTTGCCACTGGCTTGGCAGGTTACACAGGAGCGACAAAACTCCTTTGTGTCTTCAGACATGTGGGGCCAGAGAAAGTGAGGGACAAGTCTGTCCCAAGTCTTGTTCTAGCCCAGGTGACCTGCTAAAGGGATATCATGGGATAGGGTCAATAGGAAGCCCCTGAACTTCAGAGGTATAACCAACCTCTGGTGGCACCAGGCTTGGGGTCTCTACACTCTGAGTACAGGAGTCCATCATCCCAATACACCTTATGGGTACCACTAGCACTCCCAGCAGCGTCAGCAGCTTGCTGTCTGAGGGGTTCAAGAGATGGGCAGCTCTGCTGCTCCTGGCTCAGATCTACCCTGGAAGGGCCCCCTGTCCCAAAGAACTCAACCTGATCAGGCTCAAGCTCCTCTGGGGCAGTTCGTTCTTCAGGACTGTGATCATCTCCCTCAAGAGACTGATCCTCCTTCTGAGTCAGGGGGGAAGGCTCTGCCTTAACCCTTCTGCTCCTCCTCTTGGATGGCACTTGGTCCATTCTTCCAGGGTCCAAGGCCTGTTCAGTTTCAGACATTTCGGCCTGTGACCTGGTCACAGCAAACACATCTGCAGGGATGCCCAGCATTTCTGCATGAGTCCTGAGCTCTACTTCTGTTCAACCTGAAGTCTCTAGATCATTGCCAAGCAAGCATTCGACTGGTAGGTCTGCCCTCATTACATCCTTCTTAAGGCCAGTTACCCCTCCCCAGGAGAAGTTAACAACTGCCATAGAATGGTGTGTTCTGACATTGCTAGCATTGGTCACTTGGTACATTTCACCAAGTATAATCTGCCCAGATTCCACAAGATCTTTTGTCACCATAGTGACACTTGCTCCTGTGTCCCTGAATGCCAAAGTCTGTACTCCATTGATTAAAGGCTTTTGCCTGTACTTGCCCAAGTTACTGGGACTCACAGAGGGGGTCATATCCATGCCCCCATCACAGACAAGAGCAGCCTGAGTGGTGTTTCTGACTAGGCCAGAGCCCAACTCAGTACCCAGGTTCAACCCTACTATACCCTTGGCTTGTGTATTCCCACCACCAATTGTAACTACACTAGGGAGAGCAGGTGCCTTAGGGGTATTGGTGGGGGCTGGTGTATTCTCTTTGGACTTGGTGCAATCACTGGTCCAGTGTGTCTTTTGCTTACAGACTTTGCACCATGGTTTCCTTTGGCCTTTCCCTTTGTTGGACTGGGAATCCCCACCTGAAGAAGATTTTTGGGGACCTTGTGAAGACTTCTGGTCTTTACCCTTCTCCCCACCCTTGTCAGAGTTCTTAGAATCTTGCTTCTTTGGGTCACCACCTTGGTTCTGTACCTTCTGCTCACCCTGGTTCTGACCCGTTTGTCTGCCTTCTTTCCCAATTCTTGGGGAGAGGTCAGATCAGAGTCTACCAGGTACTGGTGCAACAGCTGATTTTGACAGTTATTAAGAATCTGCTCCCTCATTATCATATTGTACAATCCTATGAAGTCACACACTTTACTGCCCAATAACCAACCTTCCAGAGCCTTAGCAGCACAGTCAACAAAGTCTTGATTTTGTGCCTTTTGGGTATCCCTGAAAATTTACCTGTATAGTTCAGTGGTTAGGCCAAACCCATCTATGACTGCACTTTTCAAGGCCTGGTAATCATCAGCATCTTCTTCTCTTACAGTGAAGAGCTTATCTCTACCTTTGTCTGCTGCAAAGGAGGGCCATACGATTGCTGCCCACTGACCTTGGGGGACCCTCTGTACTTTACAGGCCCTCTCCAAGGCAGTTATCCATTTGTGGATGTCATCCCCACTCTGGTAGGGAGGGACAATCTTACTTAGGTTTCTATGGTCATAAGACCTCTCCCTATCTCTAGGGAAATTGCTGCCACCAAGAGACTCTAGTCCCTCCTTTTTTTCTAGCTCTGTAGAGCTCTACGGCATTCCTATCTAGGGCCATCTGCTGCTTTCTGAGGTTAGACTGAGCTTGCTCATACTTCAGCAGTCTCTCTGTGAGAAGAAATAGAGGTCCCTACAGATGAGGTAGACTGGACAGACTCCCTTGAGAGAGATCTATCCCTTCTAACCATACTTTCAACTCTTCCTGGAGGGACAAAGAGGGGAGCTTTGTGCTCATCCTCATCATCCTCATCCAGCTGAGCTGTGTTCACCAGATCCTGATCATTGTCATCAGTCTGGTCAGCAGCAGAGTTTGGACCAGGGGGAGTTCTACCCCAGATCCACCCTCAACTGCTGCCCCACCCACTCTGCCTACCCCTTCAGGCCCACTAGGCCCTGAGAGATCATCCAGCCTGAATATCTGTAAAAGATGCTGAGTGGTTGGGCTTTTGCCTGTCTTCAGCTTCCTAATGGAACATAAGGCCCTAAGCTGAGCAAAGGTGAGATCCTCATATTTATAGGGAAGAAGCCCACTGGCTTCTGGCAGGGAACCACTGGTTCCTGGCTGATTAGACATTACTAGTATGGTGTGGTGTATTGCACTACCTACACTAGAGTGGCCTACTAAACTCTCTTGAGTTGTAGAAAGGGTGTGCTAAGCCCTTGACACACAACTCTAAGTTCAGTAGAACTTACTGTATACTAAACTTGATATTATATGTACCTAAGGTACCTTTAGTGGTTTTCAGTTGATCAATTCAATTGAGATATCTGGTAAAAAAACAGTGAAACACCAGCAAAAAGTGGGGGTACCCATGTGAAGCAGATCCTACTCTCCTATAATGACTGAGCGCATGAATCAATGAGTGTGCAGGAATGAATGGTCGTAGAAGTGAATGAGTTAGTAGAGGAATGATGGAGTGAGCTAAGAGATGTGAATGATTGAACAAGTGAATGAATGAGTGTGTGAAGATAAATTAATGTATGCAACAATGTGTACCGGCATTAATGTATAAGATTACAGGAAAGAATGAGTGAAGTAGTGAAAGATGTAGTACCGAAATGAATAGGTGAGTGTACAGGAGTGAAAGTGTGAAGAAATATATGAGGAAGAAGTTTCTAGTTGGTTGCCATTGATTATGGACTCTATTGCATTTTTCATTTAACAAAGGAGCTGTTGATGCACCTGCCTCATTTCCTCATTCTCCCTTCTTACCTGCACCTTGTCACAATGGACAATATCGGACTCACTGTTGTAGGTTTGGTGGATTAGGCATTGACTCATATAGATTTACTAAGGTCACGCTGAGATCAAATAGTTGCATTAACTTTGTTTTGCGATGAAAGGAGGATGGCATTTCAAATGTATTGAACGCAGATTTTTTCAAGACTCAATATTGTTAGTTGTTTCGGCAGTTACTGAGCGTATCTCATAACTGGACACATGACACTTAATAGTCTATTAGTTTTTCTTGGGCAAATAAAACTTTTTCTAGTTGATGCGTCAAGGATTTTCAATTCTATTCTAAGGACACGGAGGCGAGGATTATGCTTCTCTTTATTTACTGAAGCAAATACAGCAGCTGTTAGACCCGGGATCCCTGGTTGGCTGAGGTAGGTACCTTAGGCCAAATAGACACCAGCGTTCCAACGTCAGGGAAAGGAAGGTCACCTTTTTAGATAGCACCGCTCACCCCCTCAATAGCTTGGCACGAGCAGCCAGGCTTATCTTCAAGGCAAATGTGTAAAGTATTCGCAACCACGCTCATGATAATCCAATGATGACACCACAAATAGACTCCAAACGAGTTTTGTAAAAACGAGTATAAACTTTATATACAAGAAGACCACACAATATGAAACCAACATATGAGGTTGTGTAATATTTCTCCTGGCCGTTTGTTAGGCCAGCTAGCCTTTGTAAGTTCTGGCGAGATCAATGAGCACTTCTAAACATTCTCCTGTACTCCTAAAACCATATCATACAGTCGTAATGCTAGAATCAGATACTTGTGCAATGTTATAATACTGTCATGCATAACAAAACAATCAGGCACTTTGCAAGATCAAATAATGCAATGCGTGATACCACCACCCGATATGACGTTCTGCAAAAATAAGGCAATGCATATACACTAATCAGGTACTTCGTTATGCAGGAGAAATACAATGCGCAATACACTAATCAGGTAGATCGTTGTTCAAAAACAATGCATTGCGTCATATGACAATCAGGTAGTTCGTTATACAGAAATGATGACATGTGTAATATGACATTCAGGTACCCCGTTCTCCAGAAATGGAATAATGCGTAATGCACTCAGGCCCCGATCTCCGGGCCTTAGGTGGTCTTTCCACCTCTCACAGTTGCCCTGCACACAGTACGATGTAATCCCAAAGTGCAGCTTCGCACTCCGGCCCCTGTACCACCACTCCTTTGGCGATACGGGCCACGACACGAGCCGAAGCAGAGGCTCGCGCTGCCAACACGAGAGAGAGGCAGAGAGCATCTCCCTCTGAGCCCGCGCCCCGCCCCAGGAGTCGACACACGTTACCTGGTGTACGCGAACTCACTCTTCTCTCCTCGGTCAGCGGCTGAGCCTCCAATGCAGCTTTGTGAAATGGCAACTCAGCTCCTCCGGGACTGCCGGTCCGGGACGCTTCACTTACGAAGATCTCAGGCTGCCACAAAGCACACGCACACAGCGTCGCTGAATCTTCCTTTACTCCGGATACACGATCACTGGGCACTCCACACCAGAGTCTCCGGCTGCATGAAGATCACCCGCACAGCGTCGCTGAGACTCACTTTACTCCGATGCACACAATAACACGGCAAATCCTCACAAAGGTCTCATGGTGCACATCGCACCCGCACACAATGGCGTTGAGACTCACTAGGATTCCGGTGTACACGATGACAAGACCAATCCTCATGAAAGTCTCGCGGTGCACAACGCACCCGCACACAACGGCATTCAGACTCATTTTGCTTCCGGTGCCCACTGTCACTGGACAATCCTCACAAAGGGGTTCAGGCTGCACAAAGCACATGCACACCGTGTCGCTGATCCTTGCTTGGACTCCAGGTACCCCCGATCACAGACCGTCCTACTGAAGATCTCAGGCTGCACAAAGCACGCACACACAGTGCCACTGAGACTCATTTGGACGCCAGGCGCCTACAATCACAGGTAGTCCTTACGAGGGTCTCAGACTGCAACAGACCCAATCACACAGCGCCGCTGAGACTCTCCTGGAAACCTTTATGTTCCTGTGTTTCCGAACAGGGAGCCAGCTCACCTCAGGACCTTGGAGATAGTTACTTCAGGACACAGCACACCGCAAAAGTCCTTCAAGCAGGGGGACACAGCACACAGCAAAATCCCTTTAGCCCTTCCTTGGTTTAAACAGCAAACTGCAGGCCAGCCCCAGATCACACAGTAAGAGCAGCGCTATCCATCAGTCTCTTCAGTTGTTTCTTTCTTTGCAAAGGTCCTCTTGACCACAAAGTAGCTCCAGTCTTGTTTACACTTGATCAAGCCATTCTCCAAAGTTCAGGGGCTTCAGTTCTCTTAGCTATACCCCTCAATGGCTTTGAAGTCTTTGTGCTTCATTGGGCACTGACCCCTGCTCAAACCATTTCTGGGTGCCTCCCTGCCAGTGACACCTTCTTCCTTTGATTAGTGGGGGTCTGGATTCTCAATCACTCAGCAGAAGATTGGACTGTTGCAGGGATTCTGCATGTATACAGAACTATGCGCAAGAAACCAGGACCTCGGTATACAGTGGTGTACCAACTGCCCACCTTATTGCCCGGAACCCCATTCCGACTAGCTATAGTGTCTCATTCATTCTCCGTACTACAGTGAAGCTACCAATGATTAGACATCCTAGAACATGTAACTCAGACTCTCTCAGTAATCGTGGGAGCAAGAACACTCTTTCATCAACTCACTAATACTCATCCACAACGTTAATAATAAGAGACACAGTATAGTTTAAAATGTTTATTTTAACTAACGTGCTCTATAATGCAGTACACGAGCCAATACTAGCAGCAAAATGCATGAACTCAATATAGTGAGCATTGTTACAATTCCATAAAATATGAACAGGGATATCATTTTTTTAATCTAGTGGTAAAAAAGCCACCCTCCCCGTGGTAGGAACCAGTTTATTATGACTATAAAAGACCTCTGGGCTTTGTCAGGGGGACCCCATACCTCCAGGTTTAGATGCAAGGGTTTACATCTCCGGACAAACACAGCTCTTCTCTTCTGACAGATTTTCCTTCAAGTGTCTTAACCTGTTTACACGCAATATTAAAAGCACTCAATTTTCAGTAGTGCACCTGTGGCAGTATTATGTGTAACATGCGTGGGACTGACCAACTCAGATTAACGGAGCACATGCTTTTTCGACCTTGAACATGCTGTGCAGACAGAGCCCCAGAGTACAGCAAGAAAAGTTAAAGGTAGACACTTCTCATGTGAACGAGCACAAGCAGAGGATTTGTGAAAACAAATTAATGTAGAAACGAGTGCAAAAAGCAGCAACATGGCCGCCAAGCTTAACCCCTTCACTGCTAGGCCTTTTCCCCCCCTGTGCTAAACCTTTTTTGGCTATTTGGGGTAGTGCTCCCTTAGGCCCCTGAAACGTTTTGACCACATAAGGTATCCACACCAAATTTGCGTCCTTTTCTTCCAACATCATGGGGATTGTAAAGGTAGCCAGGGTTTGTGGATGCCCCTGGAGGGGTCCCAGAAATTAGCCAAAATACAGCAACATTTTTTTTTTTTTTGGGAAAAATGGGAAAAACGGGCTGCAAATGAAAGCGTCTGGGTTTTTCCCTGCAAATGTTAGCAAAAAAGGGTTTGTGGGGCTGAAATCACCATTTTCCCAGCTTTTAGGGAATGACAGTCTTTTGTCAGAAAACCAGTTTTGCATTTTTCTGGGACATAGCCTATTTTTGCTATTTTTGTGCTTTCAACCTCCTTCCTGTTAATGGTAGAAATGGGTGTGAAAGTAATAATGGATCCTAGAAAGCTATACATTTTAGAAAAGTAGACAACATTCTGAATTCAGCAAGGGGTCATTTGTGTAGATCCATCAAGGTTTCTTTATAGAAATGAACAGTTAAATATAGGAAAAATTGAAAATCAGTTGAAAAAAACAGCCTTTTGTGTCAACGTTTTCACCTGTACCTTCTTCTAAGTATGACAGCTCTTTGAAAGCAATATACTGTTTCATCCGCTGTACCTTCCTGGTTGTGGGGATATATAGAACTTGTAGGTTCACCAAGAACCCGGCGAACCCAGATTCAAAAACTGAGCAGCAATTTGCAGTGGTTTTTTATTATGTTCCGGGTATATAGCAAATGTTGTGGGAAAATGTATAAATGGATAAATCGGTATGAAAGACACCTATGTATTTCTGAAATGGGAACAAATTATAGAGTTTAGAAACAGTACATATTTGCACATTTTTGAAATTGGAAATACTCATACTAGTATGAGAATTATTGGTCATTTTTCAAAATGACTTTTTTTTACACAGTGTCTTTCATTTGGAAGGCAGAAATGCATCAAAAATCAATAGGTAATAACAATTGCTTTACAAATCTGAATTACCCTAAGTCTCCCGATAAAAATGGTACCTAATTTGTGTTGGTAGGCATAGTGCCCACGATAGGAAATGGCTCAAAACCCAACGTGAACACACCACATTTTCACAATGAAAATGTACCCTTTTTTTGCGACGTGTCTAGCTGTAGTTTTTGAACACTAGCTCTACCGGCACCTAGGGAAACCTAGCAAACCTATACATTTATGAAAACTAGACACCCAGGGGAATCCAGGATGGGGTGACTTGACTGCCTCCCACCAGGTTCTGTTACCCAGAATCCCTTGCAAACCTAAACAATTGTCCAAAAAAACACATTTTACCCACATTTCTGTGGTGGAAAGTTCTGGAATCTGCATGGATCCACATATTTCCACCCACCCCGCATTCCTCAAAGTCTTACGAGTAAAATGGTACCTCACTTGTGTGGGTCGCCCTAGTGTCCGCAACAGGAAACGGCGCAAAACGCAATGTGGTCACACCTCAATTTCACAGTGAAATATGACCCTTTTTTGGCAAAGTGCTTAGCTGTAGTTTTTTAACCATAGGTCTGCCGGGACCTAGGGAAACCTAGCAAACCTATACATTTTAGAAAACTAGACACCCAGGGGAATCCAGGATGGGGGTGACTTAACTGCCTCCCACCAGGTTCTGTTACCCAGAATCCCTTGCAAACCTAAAAAATTATGGAAAAAAACACATTTTCCCCACATTTCTGTGGTGGAAAGTTCTGGAATCTGCGTGGATCCACAAATTTCAACCCACCCCGCTTTCCCCAAAGTTTTAAGAGAAAAATGGTACCTCACTTGTGTGGGTCGGCCGTGTGCCCGTGACAGGAAACGGTGCAAAACGCAACGTGGTCACACCTCAATTTCGCAGGGAAAAATGTATCCTTTTTTGGCAAAGTGCCTAGCTGTAGTTTTTGAACCTTAGCTCTGCCGGCACCTAGGGAAACCTAGCAAACCTATATATTTTTGAAAACTAGACAGCCAGAGGAATCCAGGATGGGGAGACATGACTGCCTCCCAACAGGTTCTGTTACCCAGAATCCCTTGCAAACCTAAAAAATTGTCAGAAAAACACATTTTCCCCACATGGTGGAAAGTTCTGGAATCTGAGTGGATCCACAATTTTTCACCGTTGGGGGGATCCACGCAAGTCATACGTCCCTGGAAGCCCCCGGGTGTCTAGTTTTCAGAAATGTGTGTGTTTGGTAGGTTTCCCTAGATGGCCACAAGCACGGGGTCAAAAACCCAGGTTACCCCCCTTGCAAAACCAGGTGGTTTTGAGATAGGCAATTTTGATGTCGCCTCACTACGTTTTGCGCCCCTGCCTGTCGCGGGTACTTGGGCCTCCCACACAAGTGAGGCACCATTTTTATCAGGAGACCTGGGGGAACGATGGGTGGTGAGAAATTTTTGGGAGCCCGGTGATGCCACAACTTTCCCACACAAAAATGAGTGACAAAAAGTGATTTTTTCAGCTACAATTGAGGTTTGCAGGGGATTGTGGGTAAGGAAACGTTGGGGGATCCACGCAAGCCATAGCTCCCTGGAAGCCCCCGGGTGTCTAGTTTGCAAAAATGTGTGGGTTTGGTAGGTTTCCCTAGATGGCCGCCGAGCACGGGGCCAAAAACCCAGGTGACCCCCCTTGCAAAACCAGGTGGTTTTGAGATAGGCAATTTTGATGTCGCCTCACTACGTTTTGGGCCCTTGCCTGTTGAGGGTACTTGGGCCTCCCACACAAGTGAGGCACCATTTTTATCGAGAGACCTGGGGGAACGCTGGGTGGTGGGAATTTTGTGGGAGCCCGGTGATGCCACAACTTTCCCACACAAAAATGTGTGAAAAAAGTGCTTTTTTCAGCTAAAATTGAGGTTTGCAGGGGATTCTGGGTAAGGAAATGTTGGGGGATCCACACAAGCCATACCTCCCTGGAAGCCCCCAGGTGTCTAGTTTTCAGAAATGTGTGGGTTAGGTAGGTTTCCCTAGATGGCCGCCGAGCCCCTGACCAAAAACTCATGGGACCCCCTTGCAAAACCAGGTTGGTTTGTGATAGGTAACTTTTATGTCACATCAATAGGTTTTGGGCCATTCCCTGCCGCGGGTACTTGGCCCTCCCATACAAGTGAGGTACCATTTCTATTGGGATACATGGAGAAATGCAGGGGGGGTTGGAAATTTGTTGTTACTTTCCGCCGTGTGAAAATTTGGGCACAATAATTCAAGGAAAATGAAACAGTCACATTTTGAGGTTTGCAGGACATTGTGGGTAAGATGACTTGTTGGGATCCACAAGAGAGACATCACCATGCACTCCCATGGGTGTTTAGTTTACAACAAAAACTACAGTTGTTAGGTTATTCTTAAATGAAATGTACAGCTTGGCAGAGAGACAAAACAAACAAAGATTACTGCACAGCCATCTATTCCTCAAGCCCACACACATGCTGGTTGGATTTGGCACAAGGGCGAGTGATGGTTCAGTAAATAACATTTTATTGACAAGAGATTTCACAAAAATTAAATGCACTGTCAATAATTGCAAGGACAAAAAACTGAACCAATGACTCGCAGCTCGTGAGCTGTAAAGCCACGTAAAGGCACCAACCGCTTTACAGGCCATTTACACACCTTTCATACATGAGACACACAAGAACGTTCACACCACCAGGCACAAAACCAACACATTACAACATTCACAAAAAGGGACAAGGTACACCCAGCTTGACAAAAACAGAATAGAAAAATGTTTCTACACAACCATCTATACCTCAAGCACACATACATACTGGTTGGATTTGGTACGAGGGTGAGCGATGGTTCAGTATATATAGTTGTATTAACCAGAGATTTCACAAAAAAGAAATGCACTGTTAATAATTGAAAGTACGAGAAACTGAACCATTCACTCACAGCTTGTGAGCTGTAAAGCCACGACAAGGCACCAACCTCTTTACAGGCCATTCATGCACCTTTCATACGTGTGACACATACAAAACCATTCACACCGCCAGCCGCGGGCCCAGCACATTACAACACTCACACCAGCAGACAGCACCATTTAAGGGCCCATCACTTTCACACGCTCACATTCCTGACACAGCAACCACACCAGCTCATGGATTGCGTGGAGTGGCGTTTGGCTAGCAGTGTGTGTAGTTACCAGCAGCTAGTCACTACTCACACACTGCCAGCCAAGCGCCAACCCACTCACCGCCAGCCAAGCACCAGTCCACGCACACTGCCAGCCAATCGCCAGTCCATGTACACTACCAGCCAAGCGCCCATCCACACACACTGCCAGCCAAGGGCCAGTCCAAACACCACCAGCCAAGCACCAGTCCAAACACACCACCAGCCAAGCACAAATCCATGCACACTGCCAGCCAAGCGCCCGCCCACTCACCGTCAGCCAAGCACCAGTCCACCCACACTGCCAGCCAAGCGCCAGTCCATGTACACCGCCAGCCAAGCACCCATCCACACACACTGCAAGCCAAGCGCCAGTCCACTCACCTCCAGCCAAGCACCAGTCCAAACACACCACCAGCCAAGCGTCAATCCACGCACACTGCCAGCCAAGCACCAGCCCACTCACCGCCAGCCAAGCACCAGTCCACACACACTGCCAGCCAAGTGGCAGTCCATGTTCACCGCCAGCCAAGAGCCCATCCATGCACACTGCAAGCCAAGCGCCAGTCCACTCACCGCCAGCCAAGTGCCAGTCCACTCACATCACCAGCCAAGCACCAGTCCACACACACTGCCAACCAAGCGCCAGTCCACTCACCGCCAGCCAAGCACCAGTCCACACACATCGCCAGCCAAGCACCAGTCCACGCACACCGCCAGCCAACTGCCATTCCACGCACCCATTGTAATTTTTTTTTTCTAAACAAGAAAGAAAACCCAAACCAATTGCAACTAGATGCCAAACTATAACTACAGAAACAACAGCAGTAACTAAAGACATCATTCTATTGCCAAACGTGAAACTGAACAACTATATCAAACCATACAGACCAGTCAGTACAATATTAGACTCACGGTTGCTCCCAAAAACTCTTTTTAGTGTGATATAATCTGAAACATGAGGGCACACACTGCCCAGGATTAGAAGGACAATCGGCACAGTGCATACGACTCTCCTTCCGCACACCTCTTCGCAAGCAGACTCTACATCTCTTACAGGGATTGTTTTTTTGGGGCGTGGGAGGAATTAAATCAGGAAAGTGGCGATCTTTCAATCTAGCCACATCCTCCACCACTCCAACTCTAGGAAAACTTGCCTGTTCCACAACAACAAGGCTTCCTATCACAGACTGCTGAAACTGAACAAAAGTCAACTTTGACTCAGGAGAACACTCCTTGTACACAACAAAAGCATTGAAAATTGCTAAATTGAAGAGATGGATGGCCAACTTTTTGTACCAAATGTATGCCTTACGAATAGCAGTGTAAGGTTCCAACCTTTGATCTACTCTATCAATACCACCCATGTGCTTATTGTAGTCTAAAATGCACACCAGTTTGCGTACTTCAGCAAACTGACCCCAAACAGACACAGATGACGTACTCTCATCATGGATGGTAATCAGCATGTACACATCCGTCCTGTCCACAAATTTCACAGCTAGTAGTTCATCACTACTCAAGAAACTGCACTGCCCCCTCTGAAGTTTTTGGGAAACAAGCTCTTTTGGATAACCTTTACGGTTAGAGCGGATTGTGCCACAAGCAAAAGTGTCCACTTTGAACAATTCTTAAACAATTGCACAGCAGTGTAGAAGTTATCAAGGTACAAATGGTGGCCTCTGTTAAACAGTCCTCTAGCAAGATCCCACACAATTTTCTCTGAAACTCCAAAAGTGGATGGACAACCAGGGGGGTCAACCAGTGTACACACGGAAATTAAAAACATATCCTGTCCTACTCTCAGTCAACATATACAGCTTAATTCCATAACGTGCCCGCTTGCTAGGGATGTACTGCCTAAAATCCAAATGGCCCTTGAATAGGACCAAAGACTCATCAATAGATAATTCTTTCCCTGGAGTATAGACCTCTGAAAATCAATCTACAAAGTGATCAAGAACAGGCTGAATCTTAAAAAGATGGTCACAGTCAGGGTGATCTCGTGGCAACGCCAAAGTATTATCAACAAAATGCAGCATCCAAATCAAAAGTAAATACCGATCACGGGTCATAATCGCAGGAAATATGGCCGTTGCCATCAAGGGACTGGTAGACCAATATGAAGCCATGGACGGCTTCCTTATCAAGCTCATCAAAAAAGTCAAACCCGAAAACTTCATCTCATCCAGATTTGTGGAAGTCCACCGGGTAGCTCTAGAGTGGAGCTTAAGTGTGGCACTGTCGTCCCTCAAAAACTGTTCAGCATACAAATTAGTCTGCTCAACAATCTCAGCCTAAAATACATCATCCATAAACAACTGAAAGAACTGTATAGGCAAAAGAAATTCGCAATCCACTCTACACCCTGCATCCACACTAAAGGCAGGCAACACCGGCTGCACCATGTTTGGATCAACCCAGAGTCTAACACTTCCAGTAGGAAGCCTTGCAGCCTCAGCCTGCAATACCGATGTCTCTTGCTGCACCATCGGCACATCAGTGTCCCCCTCTAAAACAGGCACTTCATCCGCACTGAGAGTTCCTTCATCTGCACTGAGAGTATCTTCATCATCCAATGATTCCATGTGGAGAGAAAACTCACTGCCTGAATCTTCCCCTCCCTCCTCTCCCTCAGACACACTGTCAGTCTCATAATCCTGCTTAGAGGAAGATTCAAGCAGCATACCAACAACCTGCTGAGCAGTCATTCTACAGCTAGCCATAATCCTTACTAATAAAGGTAACTTGTCAAACAAGTCAACAACAACAAACACTTTGTTAAATAAGTAAGAGACAAAATGCGTCTATCAAAAAGACATATATACTCCAAAACGATACCACACACTTGCCAGAAGCAGCTAGACTCACCACCACCTACTCTGCACAGACACAGTAAGGATCAACAATATCCCACTAAAAAAGAAAAAGAAAAGAAAATTACACATAAGAGAATGCAAAACACATAGCAAAGAATTTCATGCTCAAAACACAAACTATATATGCTGCCATTATGACACCACTTGCAAAAAAATGCATTCATGCATGACAATAATACTCATTTGGAGTAAATACAACCAAAAAGTTGTTCTTACCAAAAAAATGCAACTACGCAAAACTGCAGAACAACCACTGCCGAAACCGCAAACAGGAATCAAAAGCTTTACACTAGAATAAAAAGGAGAAATAAAACATTACAATCACATATGCAAATAATGCACTAGTCCACATACTATCCACCAGCCAAGCAAAGGTGGTAGGTGGGCCTAAAAGAATAAGGCTGATATGCACCCACAGGGAGCAGAAACAGGCCAAAAATTTACCCTCATAAAGGGGGAGCGACACAACACCAACATTTAAAAAACCCTGGTATCTAGATGGGCCTGAAAACATATGGCTGATCTGCCCCCAAATAAGCAGAAACGACCACAATAAATACCCGATAAAGGGGAGCGACCCTTGCCCAAGGTGCCGCTCCCAACAACACAAAGACAATCCCTGGTGGCCTAGTGGGCATCCCATAAAATTAATTGTTTATTTGGGTCCATCTGCCCTTCCAAGGGGTCTGAAACAGCCCAAATAAATGCTCCCCAAAAGGAAAACGGCCGCTCCCAAAGGGGCCGCTCCCCAAAAACATATTGCTCCCCCAAGGGGAGCGACCCTTGCCCAAGGGGCCTCTCCCCAACAACACTAAAACAATCCCTGGTGTCTAATGGCTTCTGCCCCCCGTGGGGGTGAATGGGCCTAGACTCACAAGGCCGATCTGCCCCCAAAGGGGGCAGAAACGGCCAAAATAAATGATCCCAAAAGGGGAGCGACCTTTGCCTAAGGGGTCGCTCCCCAAAAACATAATCTAATTAAAATAAATCCCTGGTGGCCTAGTGGACACAGGGGGCAGACCCCCCTAAACAAATTGCTCCCCCAAGGGGAGCGACCCTTGCCCAAGGGGACGCTCCCCGACACAAAAGGGCATTTACACAAAAAAAAATCCCTGGTGGCCTAGTGGGCACACACCTACTTTTTTGTTTATTTTTGTTAGCAGATCTGATAAGGGGGCCAGACCCAACTAAACAAATTGTTCCCCCAAGGGGAGTGCCCCTTGCCCAAGGGGCCGCTCCCTAACACACACAGGGCATTTAAAAAAAAAATTCCCTGGTGGCCCAGTGGGGGCACACACATTTTTTTAATATAAAATATTAACGATCTGCCCCTCCAAAGGGGGGCAGACCCAACTGCATACATTTCTCCCCCAAGGGGAGCGACCCTTGCCCAAGGGGCTGCTACGTGACACAATTTGGACATTTAAATAAAAAAAAATCCCTGGTGGCCCAGTGGGGGCACACACACCTTTTTTATATTAAAATTAATGATAAATCTGCCCCCCCCGAGGGGAGGCAGACCCAACTACATAAATTTCACCCCCAAAGCGAGCGACCCTTGCCCAAGGGGCCGCTCCCCGACACAATTTGGGCTTTGAAAATAAATAAATAAAGCATTTCTGCTGCACGATCGCGCCCCAGGCGCGATTGTGCAGCAGAAATGCTTTTTAAAAAGACATCAGAGGAAAACAAAACCCTTTCCTTTCTTCCGATGTCTTTTTAAAAATACCCCCCCACCCTCCACGATGAGAAACTCACCTTTCTTTCCCAACGCACTGGAAGCAAATGGCTTCCAGCGTGTCGGGTAAACAAAGGGAAACCCTCAATGACGTCAGCGTGCAAGAAAACCCTCAATGATGTCAGTGCACCTCGCACGCTCACGTCATTGATGATGTGGCAGGGGGGGCAGGAGAAGGCAGGGGAAGGGCTTCCCCTGCCTGCCCGGTGCAGGCAGCGAGATCGGTGTCCAGCGGGGGAAGTGACAGCGCGTCCCCCATGGGTGGGTGTCACGACGGCCGGAAGCCATCATGAGCACAGTCCCACTGTGACTCATGATGGCTCCCGGCCGTCGTGAGCACATAAGGGGTTAAACTAACTCATGCTAACTTAGCAATGTACTCAGTGAATCTATCCTCTCCTTGGTAAGTCCAGTGTAGATAGTCATAGGACGATCACAGAGTTCAAGAAGTATTTGCAGAGTTCAAGAGCGTCAATAGTCCAGTGAATTTAGAGTAATGGGAGAAAATGGAGAGAAAAATTTATTATTTGCGCTTGTAAATAGGTGCCCAAAAATGTCATATAAAAAATAGGCAAAGATGAGCGACAGCCTTTTTAATTCATCAGAGTGTATGAGCAGTAAACTGCAACGGCTTCCAATAGGAAATCATTGTCATCGGTAGAAAAAAGAGATGCCAGTCAATTTAGCAAGCAGAATGAGCATTCATGATCTTGATTGGTGGGTGCATCTAGCACCTTTGTAGGACAACTTGTGTGATATTCACTGTAGCTATGTTGTATGCAATCCTGCGCCACCGTACACATATCCCATTGTGCCAATACTCCAAGTGCAACCAAACATGCCATAAATCCAACCCGGAGCATTCTTGCTCATGGGCCACTAAGGGACTCATCAACAGGTCATAATCCGGGTTGGGTGTTGATGTATTGGAGAGGAAAAGATCCAACGCCCATTCAAAGGAGCATTCCAAGCATGAAAAGATGGGTTGTACGCAAGTATAGTGCGCAAAGCAGAAAGACAGTCTATAAGCCACGCTGAGTGTTGCCAGTGGCATCGTGCCATAGCACTGAAGTATCCAGTCACGGAGCATTTGTAACCGTTCTTGGTAATGTAGGACCACAAGTGGTATATCCATTGCGCATGAGGCAGATCAATAAAAGGACACCAGCAGCTATGGTAAGCAACAGAGGTAATCCACCAAAGACGCTGGAGAAAATAGAATGAATAAAGGCCGGTATTGCACCAAATATAGTCTGAAAAGAAGTCACAAGGGCAGAGCCCACAATTTTAAAAAAATGCATCAGGCCATGTGTATCAGACGCATTGAAGATACGATGAATTAGTTCACTGAAATGTTGTGGGAGGTTCGTATTTAAAGGGCCCGAATCTCAGAATGTGTACTCGCTATTTGCAGAACGAATGTTTCTCACGCGCAGAAGTGAGCGGTACCTCCTGTTGGAACAATAGCACTTTTATTCTGCTCAACTTATTGAAGTCTGTTTTTAAAGTTGGGATGCAAGCCCAAATCGAGGTATTGAGGTCCCCAAGCGGGGGTGGGAAAAGCAATTTTTTACAGAAAACTACGCGCTGTGAAACTGTTACAATGTACGGTATGCCAGCAAGCAAACCGCAACATTTTTCGTTATTCAAAAGAAGATAGCTACCATTAGAAAGCAGGGCTTTATAGCTGGTACAGGAATACCCATTAAAACACAGGCAAGATTTGGGGTGGCAACACTACAAGCCCCGTGTATCTGTATGTTTTTGCAGACAAGGGAACGACCTAATGTAGAGTCACAAGACTCCCCTGTAAGGTATACTTCTCTGTCATCTCGCAAACATCTGTATGTAAAAGGCAAGGACCACACTTCATGGAGGAAAGCGCTGCCCAGTGGTTCATAGCGACCTATTGGGTAATGCTTCATGCACAAGGTAAATTTAAACAAAGAAAATGGTAAAGAGATAATTCCGTGGATGAGCCAGACAGCAGAGTCAGTTTCGACCACGGAGAATGGTAAAGGGTCAATCTTATCAATATGTAAAAGTGTGTATGTTGCATCCTTCATGGACATAAACTGTTGTTTGTCAGTTAAATTAAAAGGCGAAAATAAGGTAGTTGCGTTTAAATCATCCAATGGCACTTTTCCCATTTTCAAAGGTTGCAAAGTCCATGCAAACTGCATCACAGAACGTTATTGATTTTGACCATGATAGAATACAGATACATCCTCTTGTACAATATCAACAACAGATGAAACAATATTATCTAACGTGTAAATGAGAGAAGATAGTTTGTTGATACTATTGTCAACAACGGCAAGAACCTTTTCCAGATTAGCTTGATCTATTTCCCTCAAACGTGATGCAGCTTCAATTTGAGAAAGCTTCCAGATTTCATTGCAAGCTGCGTAAAGAAACCTCTTTGTTCTGGGACCAGAAGGACCTTTAATAAAATCAGCCAAATCAATATTACTGGACAACAGCGAAAAATGTTGTTTAACTGATGTAGGGATGAGTGTTGTAACCAATTTTGACACAACTTACCTACAGAATATGTAGTAACCGAATGTGTATCTGAAAAACATGTGTTAGAAGGCGACCTCAGGGGAGCCCGGAGGGGGCCCTGACTGTCCTGAGACCCACCCTCAAGGTATCATAGCCGGGCACTGGCGGGAGATTCCGCAGGGGGAGGAATCTCGTACCTAGGATCGTACACTTGGCACCACACGACAAAGAGACGCCACACCGAGGGTTCTTAGGATTCAAACTTTATCAAATCGAAGTAGTAGGATCTTTATGATCAGCAAGGCAGATATTTACAAGCAGAGCGGGGGCTCACAGAGTCTTGGCGGGGGTAGGAGATAGCGGGACAGTCTTTGGGGGGGATCGGATCAAATGCAGGAGCGTACCCGGCGCACAGCTCACAATCCTCGAGCTGGGGGATACGCTTGTCGTCGTGGGGTCCGGCGGGACCAAAGAGAGTCAGGGGGAGCCGCGAGTCACTCAGCAGGCTCAAGCACAAGTTCGGAGGTCTTACGATCTTCAGGGAGCCGCGAGTCACTCAGCAGGGCTCAAGCACAAGTTCGGAGGTCTTACGATCTTCAGGGAGCCGCGAGTCACTCAGCAGGGCTCAAGCACAAGTTCGGAGGTCTTACGATCTTCAGGGAGCCGCGAGTCACTCAGCAGGGCTCAAGCACAGGTTCGGAGGTCTTACGTTCTTCGGGGAGCCGCGAGTCACTCAGCAGGGCTCAGATGTTCCAAGGCGAATCTGCCGGACAGTCCCAGAGCACCCCTTGTTATAGGTCGACCCCTCTTTGATGTCCGGAGTCTGTGCAGGCAGGGGTCTTGTCACCTGGGGGTCGCTTGTCGAGGTTTCCTGCTATTGTCTTTTGATCCTTTCAGGGCCGGGTCGGGAGGAGTCCCAGACACCCAGCAGGCGTGGAGCCAGCCCTCAGGGAGGCCGGAGGGCCGATCGAAACCCATCGTCCCAGGGGAGTTCAGAGGTGCGATAGAAACTGCTCCTCCCTCTCTCATCCCTTGGAAGCGTGATGTCCTCCAGCCGGAGTGGCGCCTCTAGGCCCGGGTTGTGCTGGGGCCGGGCGGCCATCTTGGTGCACGAAGTGGGCACGCGTGCCCGGGGTGGCCGAAAGGAGAGAGGCCATGGACGGGGAGGCCCGGGCTGCGTGTGTGTGTTCTGGTGGGAAGGATCGGCTGGGCCTTGTGCTTGGGGTCCCTGGTACCGGGTTAGGTAGTGCGAGGACAGGAAGAGCCATGCTACGAGGCCGGGTCTAACACGCGTCCCCCCCAGCTGAAAGCCGGAGAGAACTACCCATCATCTTGGGGGGTTCTCTTCGCTGAGGCGGAAGAACCGGGAGAGGCCGTCCGCGTTGGCGTGGTCCGTACCAGGGCGATGTTCTACGGTGAAATCCATCCCCTGGAGGGAGATTGACCACCGCAGTAGCTTGGGGTTTTCTCCTCGCATCTGCATGAGCCATCGCAAGGGCCGATGGTCGGTTTGTACTTTGAAATGGGTGCCAAACAGGTAAGGGCGCAGCTTTTTGAGGGCCCAGACTACGGCAAATGCTTCGCGCTCAATGGTGCTCCACCTCTGTTCTCTGGGCAACAGCCGCCGGCTGAGGAAGGCGATGGGCTGGTCTAGGCCTTGGTCATTCACCTGGGACAGGACGGCTCCAATGCCATGCTCGGAGGCATCGGTCTGGACTACAAACTCCTTGGAGTAGTTGGGAGCCTGGAGGACGGGGGCCGTGCACATGGCCTTCTTTAGGGCATCGAACGCTTCCTGGCAGGCAGTCGTCCACTGCACCCTCTTGGGCTGTTTTTTTGATGTGAGTTCGGTGAGGGGGCCAACCAGGCTGCCATACCCCCGGATGAATCTTCGGTAGTAGCCAGTGAGGCCCAGGAAGGCTCGGACCTCCGTTTGGGTGGTGGGTGGTTCCCAGGCTAGGATGGCGTCGATCTTTGGCTGTAGAGGGGCGACCTGACCGCTCCCGACCTGGTGCCCCAGGTAGACTACTGATCCTTGCCCAATCTGGCACTTGCTGGCTTTTACTGTGAGGCCTGCCTGGCGCAGGGCGGTTAGCACTCTCCGGAGGTGCTGGAGGTGCTCACTCCATCCGGAACTGAAAACGGTGATGTCGTCTAGATAGGCCGCACTGAACTGTTCCATCCCGGCCAGGACCCTATTCACCAGTCGCTGAAAGGTGGCCGGGGCATTTTTCATTCCGAAGGGCATTACGCGGAAGCGATAATGCCCATCTGGGGTGGAGAAGGCGGACCGCTCCTTGGCTTCCTCTGTGAGCGCAATCTGCCAGTATCCGCAGGTGAGGTCGAATGTGCTGAGGAACCGGGCCGCCCGAGTCGGTCAATGAGCTCGTCGGCTCGGGGTATGGGGTGGGCATCGGCCCGGGTGACGTCATTGAGCCCCCGGTAGTCCACGCAGAATCGGAGCTCGGGGCGACACCGGGGGCCGCTGCCTTCGGAACTAGGACCACGGGACTGGCCCAGGGACTATCGGATGGCTCGATCACCCCCAGGGTCAACATCTTCGAGACTTCAGCTTGAATGCAGGACCGGACTCGGTCAGGGACTCGGTAGGCTCGGTGTCTTACTGGCGGGCTGTCCCCGGTGTCCACGTCATGGACACACCAGTCGGTGACTCGGGGGATCAGGGAGAAGAGGTCGGAGAATTGTCCTAGGAGCTGGCGACAGTCCGCTTGTTGCTGGTCAGTGAGGGATGGAGAAAGGTTCACTCCCTCTACAGAGCCATCCTTCTCCTTGACACACAGGAGGTCCGGGAGGGGATCGGACTCATCTTCGGCCCCGTCATCGGTGGCTAGCAGGAGGCTCAGTTCTGTCCGTACGAAGTGAGGCTTGAGGCGGTTCACGTGTAGGACCCGCAGGGGATCCCGGGGCGACTGGACATCCACCAAGTACGTGACTGGACTCTTCCGCTCAATCACTTTGAAGGGCCCGGTCCACTTGTCCTGGAGGGCGCCAGGCTTCACGGGGGCCATGACCCATACCTGCTGGCCCGGCTGGAACTCGACCAGAGTGGCATTCTGGTCGTACCAGCGCTTCATTTCTTCTTGGCTGGCCTCCAGGTTAGCCTCGGCCAGCTTTCGGAACTTCCTGGTCTGGTTCCGGAGGGCCAGAACGTATTGGAACACATCTCGTGGGGGGTCTGGGATGCTGCCTCCCACCCTTCCTTAACCAAACTGAGGGGACCTCGGACGGGGTGCCCATATAGTAATTCAAACGGGCTGAACCCCAAGGACTTCTGTGGGACTTCCCGGTAAGCGAACAGGAGGCAGGGGAGCAGGACGTCCCACTTACGCCGGAGGGGTTCTTCTAGGCCGTTGATCATCCCCTTCAGAGTCCAGTTAAACCTCTCTACTAGGCCGTTCCCTTGGGGATGGTATGGGGTGGTGAACTTATAGGACACCCCACATTGTTGCCACAGAGACGTCATGTATTTCGAGATAAAATTAGTGTCGCGATCGCTCACGACCTCGCGGGGAAAACCCACCCGGGAAAAGATCCCCATCAGAGCTCGGCCCACCACGGGAGCCGTGACGGTGCGTAGGGGGATCGCCTCAGGGTATCGGGTGGCGTGATCCACTAGGACCAGAATGAAACGGTGACCTTGGGAGGTGGGGGGATCCAGGGGCCCCACGATGTCGATTCCGACTCTTTCGAATGGGGTACTGACGACCGGGAAGGGTTGGAGGGGAGCCTTGTGCTTCCCCCCACTCTTCCCACTAGCCTGGCACGTGGGACAGGACTTGCAGTGGGCTTCTACAGCTACTCTCATCCTAGGCCAGTAAAAGTGAGTCACGAGACGGCTGTAGGTTTTGTCTTGACCCAGGTGGCCGGCGAGGGGGACGTCGTGGGCCAAGCCCAGGAGGAAGTCTCGGAAGCGTAGGGGTACCACCAGCACCCGGCCGGATCCTAGTTCCACCGACTTCTGCTCACTGTACAAGAGGTTATTCTCCCAATAAACTCGGTGTGTTCCGGTCTGGTCGCCTGCGGCTTGGCCCTCGGCCTGGTGCCGTAGTCCGACCAGGGAAGGACAGGTGGCTTGCTCCCGGCAGAACTCCTCCCGGGTGGGCCCGCCCTCGTGGCGCCACGGGGCCAATTCGGCCAGATCGCTTAACTCGGGGACCGGGGTGGTGTCGGACGGTGAGGGTTCGTCGCTGGCGACTGACCCTCCCGATGGGGGGACGGGAGGACCCTCGGCGGGGACTGCTCTGACTCCCTCGGTCGGGGGGTCCTCGACTTCCCCCAGGGGGGTGAGTCGGGCGGACATAGATCGGGTGGTGGCGCACACCCACTCGGGGAGTCCCATCATCTCTAGGTGGGCCTTGCGCTCAACGTACTTCCAGGGAGAACTCTCCAGGTCGTTCCCTAAGAGGCAGTCGACCGGCTGGGAGGTTCTTACGGCAACCCTCAGTTTACCTATCACCCCTCCCCACTCAAACGGCACCAGGGCTACCTGACACATACTCTCTCTATTATCTGCGGAAATTACGGGGCAAAAGACGTTGGGTAGGATCTGCTCCTCGGGGACTAAGTGCCTGAGGACACCGGTGATGCTGGCCCCGGTGTCTCGCAGGGCTTCTATCTGGTGGCCATTGATTTTGACGAGCTGCCCATACTTCTTCGTGTTGGAGGGCAGGAGGCTACCAGGGACCATCTCTCTGTCTCCCAGGGACACTAGGGCCATAGCTGCGGGTTCCCACTCCCCGGTGTCCTCAACCTCCTCCCCCAGGGCTACGTTGGCTATCTGTCTAGCAGGGTTTGCAGCAGGGGGCACCTGGGGGGCCATGGGGCACTCCGGGTCATTGGCGTAGTGCCCGGGCCTTTGACAACGGAAACAAGTGATGGTTACCCGGTGCCCCCGTCTCCCGGGGGGTCCGGAGACTGGTGGGGGGGCGCCGGGAAAGGTGGAGGTTGGGCCTTCGGGGGACTCGACTGGGACTCTCTCTGCCCTCCCTGGTTCCCTCCCCCTCTCTGGCGGGGTGGTCCCTGACTAGCTCGGGGGTATTCTCCTACACTGCCCCGGGGGACCCGGGTGTTGGTCCAGCGGTCTGCTTCCACAGCCAGCTTCCGGGGATCGGTGAGTTTGCTGTCGAGCAGATGCTGGCATAGTTCCACAAAGCAGTTCGCCGCCAGGTGTTCCCACAACATGAGGTCGGTGAGTTCCTCGAGGGTGGTGACCTTGCTGCCCTTGATCCACCCATCGAAGGCCCGGCTGAAAAAGTTTACATACTCCACCCAGGTGGTGCCCGGGATCTTCCTGCAGTCCCGGAATCGCTGACGGTACATCTCTGGGGTGAGGCCGTACCTAGTGAGGAGAGCCTCTTTCATGTGGCTGTAAGAGGTCTGCAGGGAGAGGGGTAGGTCGAGCAGGGTGTCCCTTCCTTCACTCAGAAACCGTCCCCACAGCCCTGCCCCCCAGTCCTTCTGCGGGACCCGATGAGAGGTCATGGCGACCTCGTAGGCCCTGAACCATTGTTGAATGTCATCATTTTTATAATATTCTTTGACCACGTCCTTGGGGATGTGGACCTTCTGTTCCGCCGGGGAGGTTGCCTCTCGGTTCCCCGGGGGCCTCCCTTCCTCGTTTCTGGCTTTGAGCTCGATCTCCTTCAAGCTGCGTTCGTGCTCCAGTTGAAGCTTCCTTCCTTCGTGCTCCCGTTGGAGCTTCTTCTCCTCCAATTCGCCTTGTACGCGCATTTGTTCTACTGCTAGCTTTTTTTCTGCTAATTTCAATTCGCCTTCGATTTTGAGTTTGGCTAACTCGAGTTCGTGATTGCGACTTCTCTCTCTGTCTGCGAGCTCTTCCGGGGAAAGGCCACCATCTGGCACGAAGCCTCGCACCTGATCGCTGCTGCTTTCGCCTTGGGTGGGTTCTGTTTCGTCGTGTCGCTCCCCCATGCCTTCTGGGCGGGAGGCCCCGGCATCCACCCAAGCTTTCAGTGCTTTCTGCAAATCTTCTTTGGTGTTGAGACCGGTGGTAGCGATTTTAAGTTCTTTGCAGAATTGCTTCAGTTCTTCGTGCGTGTATTCTTCTAGTTGTTCCACCTGGAACACACTGTTGGTGTTGGTTTCTGCGGGGCTCATGGCGCTTCCTTCTGCCATCTTTGTCGGTAGTGTGCCAGTCGTTCACGGTACGATCTCTAGGTTATGGGCCCGAATCCCGTCGCTTGCCACGAATGTTAGAAGGCGACCTCAGGGGAGCCCGGAGGGGGCCCTGACTGTCCTGAGACCCACCCTCAAGGTATCGTAGCCGGGCACTGGTGGGAGATTCCGCAGGGGGAGGAATCTCGTACCTAGGATCGTACACTTGGCACCACACGACAAAGAGACGCCACACCGAGGGTTCTTAGGATTCAAACTTTATCAAATCGAAGTAGTAGGATCTTTATGATCAGCAAGGCAGATATTTACAAGCAGAGCGGGGGCTCACAGAGTCTTGGCAGGGGTAGGAGGTAGCGGGACAGTCTTTGGGGGGGATCGGATCAAATGCAGGAGCGTACCCGGCGCACAGCTCACAATCCTCGAGCTGGGGGATACGCTTGTCGTCGTGGGGTCCGGCGGGACCAAAGAGAGTCAGGGGGAGCCGCGAGTCACTCAGCAGGCTCAAGCACAAGTTCGGAGGTCTTACGATCTTCAGGGAGCCGCGAGTCACTCAGCAGGGCTCAAGCACAAGTTCGGAGGTCTTACGATCTTCAGGGAGCCGCGAGTCACTCAGCAGGGCTCAAGCACAAGTTCGGAGGTCTTACGATCTTCAGGGAGCCGCGAGTCACTCAGCAGGGCTCAAGCACAGGTTCGGAAATCTTACGTTCTTCGGGGAGCCGCGAGTCACTCAGCAGGGCTCAGATGTTCCAAGGCGAATCTGCCGGACAGTCCCAGAGCACCCCTTGTTATAGGTCGACCCCTCTTTGATGTCCGGAGTCTGTGCAGGCAGGGGTCTTGTCACCTGGGGGTCGCTTGTCGTGGTTTCCTGCTATTGTCTTTTGATCCTTTCAGGGCCGGGTCGGGAGGAGTCCCAGACACCCAGCAGGCGTGGAGCCAGCCCTCAGGGAGGCCGGAGGGCCGATCGAAACCCATCGTCCCAGGGGAGTTCAGAGGTGCGATAGAAACTGCTCCTCCCTCTCTCATCCCCTGGAAGCGTGATGTCCTCCAGCCGGAGTGGCGCCTCTAGGCCCGGGTTGTGCTGGGGCCGGGCGGCCATCTTGGTGCACGAAGTGGGCACGCGTGCCCGGGGTGGCCGAAAGGAGAGAGGCCATGGACGGGGAGGCCCGGGCTGCGTGTGTGTGTTCTGGTGGGAAGGATCGGCTGGGCCGTGTGCTTGGGGTCCCTGGTACCGGGTTAGGTAGTGCGAGGAGAGGAAGAGCCATGCTACGAGGCCGGGTCTAACAACATGGATCTGGTCTAACTTGTTTGTAACCAGGGGTTGAGTCATGGAGACGCAATTAGCAGGTATCAGCACTCGTCTGTCAAACCAGCCATCCAAATGGGTCTGAACTTGAGACATTAAACGATATATTTTGGAATAAAGCCTGCAGTTCCTCAATTGAGTAATCAGTATTTAAGCTCCAGTTATGATATTGAGCCAGAGTAGGGATGGTAGGGGCATTCATCTGTTTTGTAGTTGCTAGGCCAAAACAGGTTGTTTGATATATGGAATCATTCACAAACAGGATTTGTGTTGGGATGAGGCAAGCGCCATGCAAAGCTTCAGAGCCGCCAACTTGCCAGGATCTAGAACCCCAGACAGATTTCAAAGCAACGGTGGCCTTCCAATGTTCATAGCCACCCAGTGATAGGCTATGTATAAACGAAATGGAATACAACAATTTCGTGTGAGTTAACATCACTTTGGGAGTAGATGATATGTTTAATTTAAAATAAAAGGACTCTGGGTTGGACCTATTAAAATCTGTAAAATATGTAAAAAAACAATTGAGAGGGTTTTAGTGCTGTCTTCCAATGGAGTTGGGCAATGTACCCATTGTGTGTAATTAAAAATATTTCTAAATGTATTAGCTTTATGCAGGTAATGGTGTCCAAAGTGCTGGTAACAATATAAATCGGCATAATTCGCAGTATTTAAATACAAATCCTCAACATGAAAGGCAGCATAATTCTTCAAATCTGAAAATAAAGATTGAATTGCTTTCACATCCCAATCATCTGACCGTATGTTCTGTTTCACCACATCTCCCATTGAAACATTTGGAACATTAGTAATCTCTGTAGGCCCATGAATATGGAAATCCACAGCATCCCAGACAATGCCGACAGCGACTGGAAAGGCAGAGGTGTTAACAAAAGTCTGGTCTCATTTCATGATGTGAGAAGACAAGTGGGGAGCTAAAGTTCCAGTCACCAACTGAAAAGCAGAGGGTTCTGGCAAGTAATGTCCATTGATGAGTAAGAAAAGAACTGTCACAACTCCAACGGACATGAACAGAAACATTAGGATCAGCACCAACCAGATGTATGTCGAAGGAGCAACCAAATAAGTCTGTTTGAACCAGGAGACAAAAATACTGAATTTTGTAGGGTCAACTGATGAGTTGGAAGTCGAGTCAAAAGAAAAATGTGACTGGCCAAGGGTAGTTGGTTGCAAACCAGGCAACGACTCGCTTGTGGGATAATCATATTCAGTGTCCTCAGTACAGGCGGAGGCTGGTGGGGTAAGCAAGGGATCAGTGACAGAATTCATCTCGATGGCTGTGTCATCAGATGCTCCAAACACATGATTACTGGATATTGCTGGACATGATGCAGCTGGTGTTATAATATTCAGGATCGGCCAGATATTGTAGCTTGGCATTGTCCACTGAGATGTATCTGTTGTCTTTGTGACCAGGAAGTGGTGGTAAGATGACTGTACGAGTACCCTCCACGCCAAGCACTGGAACGGGTGCATGATAAGAGGGGCCAAATTCTTTTTTGTTCTCCACCTTCTCTTGGACCAGATCTCCAACTCTGGGTAGCCAGCCAACTACTGGAAAGTGTAGTGCAGCATAAGTGGCAGAGGGTAAATGTTCTTTTGCAAGACTGTTACGGGTTTCTTGTAAGTCCTGTAACATAGTAGAAAGATTATCTACATCAAAGGTTGCAGCTGCCACCGCCATGTCTATCCCATCAATGTCCGGAACAAACATTTTTATACAAAAGAGCATTTCGTATGGGGTCCGCCCACCCAGAGATCTTCTAGGGAGATTATTAAGTGCAAGTTCCACGTTGTACAAGTGGGCTAGCCAGTTCCTGCCAGTACCGAAGACTCTAGCTGTCAAGGATCGCTTTAAGTCACGGTTCATTCGCTCCACAACTGAATTGCCCTCAGGCCTGTATGAAGACGAAAATTTCACCTGCACCCCCAAAGAACACATAGCATCCTTGTACGCCTTAGAGACGGACACTGGACCCTGGTCAGAATGGAAGGTGCCGCATGCAAAAATTCCCACAAAGACACGCAAACCCCTGATGACATTTTGAGCGTCAGCACGCGTTGTAGCCAAACCCACATGAAACGTGTGCACCAATCAACTGCAACTAAGATGTACTTATAAGCAGTATATGAAAAAAATGGACCGCCATGATCAAGATACACACAGCCAAAAGGTATATTAGAAATGCAGAGCTGTGTAAGTGGTGGACGTGTGACTGTAGAAGGTTTAATCTGTTGACAAATGTCACAATAAAACACATAATTACGGGTCTCTTTATATAAACCACGCCACCAGTTACGTTGCTGCAAAATAGAAATCGTCACAGATACTCCAGCATGCGCTGAAGCCATGCCTTCATGTTGGGCTGTTATCAATAAAAGTATGCGGTCAGCATTGGGAATTAACCTGTCACCAACGTCATTAATTCTTACATACAGAACCTTGTTGGGACTTAAATGATAAGAGTAATTTGAAGGGAACCCTTGAGGGTAATTACCACCCTTCTCAGTAGCAGTGATTGCTGCCAAGATGTCATTATCAATCTGAGTCAGGGATCTTGTAACGGCTGCAACTAAATACGTGGTTACTGCAGACTTGGCTGCTTCATCAGCCAAGCTATTGCCGACAGCCTGCACGCCCACATGTTTATGGCGAAGAGTATGTATAGCATGTGTGAGTGGCAGATCTTGTTTAAGATCTGCCACTCAAACCCAAAACATCTTATGCCTGTAGAATGATGATAGTTATTCTGAGACCAAAATAATAAGTTGTCATTGAAAGCTTGAACACAATAATAAGAATCACTTACAATTAGAGTAGTCACATTAGGATCCGCAAACTCGAATGCAAGCACCAAAGCGCGCAACGCAGCCAATTGGGCGGTACAGTCTCCTATTGCCTGTGTATGCACAACACTGGATTTGAACTCACAGTTCACCATGGTAACTGCCACAATTGCAGAGGCCGCTGAATATGCATGCTTAGAACACTGTTGCCGGTTGCGCTGAACCATCGGTGTAAATGATACAATCGTACTCCTCAAGCGGACTCATAGACAGCGGAGGAGGATGAACAAATTCATACTGCAAAAACTCCTGTGTCTGTCTTCAAGAGCAGAAATATGGGTATTCTGTACTTCAAAAGTGCGACAATGAGAGTTCAAATGACGATAATCCAAAATTATGCGGTACGACCCATCGGGTTTGGTAACGGTATAAAGAGGGTTATTCATCGGTGAAACATATGTCTCAATCACTCCCTGATTCTCTAACTGTGTTAGAATCTCAGAAACGGGACCCTTTGCTTCCCGCCGTAGGGGATATTGGGTTGAGGCTGTGGCATTGACCGCAATGGTATCTCATGGGGTGGAGAATCCTTATCCCAGTCCACATGAGTACGGTACAGAGCCTGTGCAAGCACCAAAGCCCACTCCTCTGCAAAAGCCTCTGCATGCTCCTTGGAGACGTTTTAAAAAAAACTATGAAGTATCACCTCCTCCCCTTTTGGAGCTGCCAGAACAAAAGGTGGGGGCCAATCTGTCTCAGCTAACAAAATGTCGTAAGAAGAGGTCAGATTTTTCCAAAACATCCCTATAATAAGTCTTTGAATGTCACCTTCAATTAAAAGAACTATGTCATATAGTCTGTCAGGGGGAGCCACTCGAGTGTCAGCGGTTTCAACTGTAACAAACGTGTCAGTTGCTGTCGCCTCCAGAAACAGACTCAGTGCTTGCCGCACTATTTTAACTTCCGCTGTGCTGTCGAGCAGCGTTACTGCCCATGTTAAATTCAGGAGACGGGTCCTCACCATCTGTGGCATATCTCGCTGTTAAAACTGCAACTTTCTTCATCTGAAACTGTGGGCGCTGATGCGGAAAATCGTCTTGTTTTCCTTTTCCATCAGTCTGACGAGGCTGCTCACGTCCTTGTGGGGCACCTTGACCTCTGCCGCGCTCCTGGCGTTCACCTCCACCGACCTGTGAGCCTGATGTTTCCTGCAAAGAACGAGGAGAACGCTGATCAGGAACCGGAAACCGGTCAGAAGACCTAATTCTCGTGCAGTCGCGCAAATCATAAGTGCGATCAGAGGACTCGGTGGACGGAGACGTGGCACGCGACCCCTGTTTCTGTTGTTGCTTCCCCTGTTTTTTAGTCCTCCAATTCGTTTTATTAAAGATGGGACGCTCATCTTTCTCAGACTGAGCTTTTTGTCGGTAGAGCTGATATCTTAGCAAAAGGCTTAACACCCAAACTATTGTGTCCAATGGTCTTATAAGCCTGGGCAATAATTTTTGGCAATTTGCCTGGCCTGTCAGGCTCCAGGACTAGCCACTTGAAAGTTTACTGCATCCCCCTTCACATTAGCAAGGATTAGATCAGCAAGTACGTCGAACACCCCAACCAATCTCATCCCCAGTTCAACAGCCGCCTCTAGGCCATGCTCATCCTGAACACGCTTAGTCACAGAGGGGAGTACGGTCATTGAATGTGTGCCAAAGCATTTCAAATACACTGCCGCGAACACCTTTCCCCAATTGTTAAAATCGGTTAATTCGGGTATTAAGTCTTTCTGCAAACTAATTGTCAAAATCCTGTGTTTCTCCTCAGGAGAGGTATTTGGAAATACCGCCTCCAGCTGGTCAAATTTTTCAGCAAGCCAATAAAGTAAGTCATCCTTATTTTGAGGATGCTTGCCCATTACCGAATTAACCATAACGGGACTGATAGTCACGCCGCCAGGTCCAGCTGGCTGCGCAGCAACCCCAGGTGGTCCCACCTGGACGTTGCACATAACATATCGTACAACAGCCCTATGCACCCGTATCAAAGAGGTGTGCATCACGCGGAGTTCATCCACTCGTGGGTGTGGGGTGTACCCAGCCAAAACCGGCCATGTAGCCCCATCGATAGATAAAGGGCCCGAACGGATCGGAGTCACTGGGTGTGGGAGGGCACCATCAAACCAAATATGGTGTTGCCATGCCGATAGCGAAACTTAAAGATGTGTATAGGGCCGATAATTTTGAGGAAGATCCGACTGAGTATAAGTATGGAACAAATCATCGTCCCCATTTACCGCCGGAAAAGTGACCCATGAAGAAAACACTTCAAGTGTTGTGTTGGATCAGCTTACACCACAAACATAAGATCGACACCCACGTCAGGCACCCCATATGCTGCCAAATAGTGACAGAGTGCCGCGCGACTATGCGCCGGTAGATCTACTTCAGCCATGAAGACAAAGAAAGTCTAACAACCTACTGCGCGGCAGCACAATTCAGGGTATCTATGAAAAGAAAACCCCTTTTAATAACATCAAGCTTGAAGAAACCTATAAAAACATCAATATAGGAGGTATCACTGTCACATCTGTTTTCGGAAACAGAAGCGAGGGTGTTGTGGACAAGCACAAGTACTACTCAAGCGTCTCGCAGATAAGAGACAGACGAAACGTTGGTTGCTCCATGTTGCAGGGACTCTGCACATGTACAGAACTACGCGCAAGAAACCAGGACCTTGGTGTACAGTGGTGTACAGACCGCCCACCTTAGTGCCCAGAACCCCTATCCCACTAGCTATAGTGTCTCATTCGTTCTCCGTACTACAGCGAAGCTACCAATGATTAGAAATCCTAGAACATGTAACTCAGACTCTCTCAGTATTTGCGGGAGCAGGAATACTCTTTCATCAACTCACTCATACTCGTCCACAACGTGAGTAATCAGAGACTCAGTATAGTTTAAAATGTTTGTTTTAACTAACGTGCTCTATAATGCAGTACACAAGCCAATACTGGCAGCAAAATGCATAAACTCAATATAGTGAGCATTGTTGGGATATCATTTTATAAAGCTAGAGGAACAAAAGGCCTAATGGGCCCTGCCACCCTCCCCGTGCTAGGAACCAGTTTATTATAACTATAGAAGACCTCTGGGCTTTGTCAGGGGGACCCTATACCTCCAGGTTTAGATGCAAAGGTTTACATCCCCGGAAAAACACAACTCTTCTCTTCTGAAAGATTTTCCTTCAAGTATCTTAATCTGCTTACACGCAATATTAAAAGCACCCGATTTTCAGTAGTGCACCTGTGGCAGTATTATGTGTAACATGCGTGGGACTGACCAACTCAGATGAACGGAGCACATTGTTTTTCGACCTTGAACACGCTGTGCAGACAGAGCCTCAGAGTACAGCAAGAAAAGTGAAAGGTAGACGGTTCTCATGTGAACGAGCACAAGTAGAGGATTTGTGAAAACAATTTAATGTAGAAACGTGTGCAAAAAGTGGCAACGTGGCAGTCAAGCTTAAACTAACTCATGCTAACTTAGCAATGTACGCAGTGAATCCATAATCTCACTACAGGACAATTTGTTTTATAGCAGCTGGTTCAAGACATTCCCCAGATCCTATCGCTTTCAAATCCAGTCAATCCACAGCCAGGCAGAGACACACAGAAATGTCAGAGCACAAAAACACAGCCACTTTTAAAAAGAGTGGCTTCTGAACACACAATGCAAAAACCACCTGCATGAAAAGATGTGTTATTACATTGTGAGTTCAGGCCTACTAAACTTCACCTTTCCATCTTAAGCCTTTGGGAGGACAGGCTGGAAAACATATTACACAACCCTCCCATTCTGTCCAATGGGCAAGATGGCCTTTCAACAGAGAAAAATGAAATGGAGATTATTTCACTGCCAGGACATGACACACACCTTAGTACATGTCCTACCTTTCACATGCGTTACACCCTGTCCGGGGGGGGGGGCAGACCTACCATAGGGGTGTCTTAGGTGCACAGGAAGGGTAAGGTCTGGCAAGTGAGTGCACTTGACAGAACAACACGGCAGTTTCACAAACTGCGCGCAGGCCCTTCAATGGCAGGCCTGAGTTCCCTTTCAAGGCTAATTGTGTGGGTGGCACAAATGGTGCTGCAGGCCCACTAGTAGCATTTGCATTACCACCCCTGGCACACATAGTGTACTTTACTGGGAACTTTACTAGTAAGGCAAACAGACCAATCATGGACAACCAATTACCATTACTTTATACATGGAACACTTACACTTTGACACTGGTTAGCAGTGGCAAAGTGTCCAAAGCATCTAAGTTGGCAACACCATGTCAGAAAAAAGGCCTAGGGGGGAAGCAAAATGTTTAGGGACTTTAGCCAAAAAGGCTCAAGTCCTACAGCAGCCAATTAACTTTAAACAGCATAACCCGGAAGGACTGCCCCACCTTAGTATGCACCAATCACAATACCCCTCATAGGTATAAATGTCCTGACCCCATCATTCTTCCTCTTTCTTTGCGAAACATCAACTCAGTCCATTAACTTGAAACATTGAACCTTGAACTCTGTCGAATAGTCCATCGACCCGAACCATAACCTTAAGGAAGGAACTCTTTCATTTGAAAAAATCAAGTACTGGGAGAATGGATCACTTGTCCTGTGGTATCAGGGTCTAAGATCTTAGGAAACTATGTAAGAAAACCCTCATATGAGTACACAGGTCGGGGGCGGTGTATCTTGATTCAGCGGACAATCTGTATGTTTGTTTGTTTGGTTTAACGGTCAAATGTGCGCGCCTCTTTATTCACGGTAAACATACACTGCTGACTTGAAAATGATGACGCTTACGAATAAAGCGGAAAATCTGTATGTTTGTTAGTTTTAGCAGTCAAAAGTGCGCTCCTCTCTAATCACGGTAAACACACACTGCTCATTTCATCTTATTAAAGGCGGCTAAACACGAGCGCACGACACACATAGAATAAGAATCAGTGGATGTATGTCGTCTTACTAACTAAATTAGATATGCCCCCACAAGTGCATTCAAACCATCAGTGACGACCCACTACTCTTTTATGCTAAACGCGTGTGTACTCTCAAACAATGATACAATTAACTCCTATATTGAAGTGAACATAGGATTATTGACATGCACCAGATACCCGGAGTCCTACATCTCAACAATACAAGTTAATGTCATACATGTGCTGTTTGTTCTTAGATTCCAACAAAAGTAATACCGAAATGTCTCATGTGATATCTAATGTTCACTTGATTTAATATGACCACATAAGTGCTACCGTAATTAAGACATCTAGTGAATCTTATGACTTTCCTCCACTAATAGCCCACATGCCAGTCTCTCCTTGACTGCCCACCTGGCCAAAGTCAGTGACTGGGCGAAAAGGTCTCTGTAATGAGGTTAACAACTGTCCTGCTACATCATTTCTACACTTCCTAGTACAATCTTCATAACACAATTAAGCATTGTACAACACAAAGTTTGCTATGATGTGGAAAAGCAGGATATGACACACACTTAAAATTTGTTTTAGTTCTCTCTGAAATTGTAAATGAAACCCCCGTAGGAGTGAATACTCTACCTGCTAAGTCTAGAACTCGAACATTTAAAGCCCGTTTGCAGGAGATTAAACATAGCAATAATGTAAGTTTTGCTAACGTTTGCTTACAATAAATGCTGCCATTCGCTGGCCAGTTCCTGAGGAATTGCAGAACTACGTCTACATCCCACAACAAGGAGTATCTAGGTTTTGAAAGATTCACCAATCTGATGCCTCTTACTATTTTACATACCAGAGGATGTTTCCCCACCAGTTTATCATCCACGTGGGGATGTCCGGCTGAGATCGCGGAACAGAAATTATTAACCGTCCGATAGGCCATACCTTTACTTGCCATTTCTGACAGGAAATTAACAATCATATGAATTCCGGATCCCACGGGACCTCCCTGTCATTCAGAACACCAACCAACCCATTTACGCCAAGCTGACTCGTATTGTTTATGCGTAGAGGGTGCCCAAGACTGCAACAGGAAAAACATTGCTTCCTGTGAAACTCCTGGCATCTGCCAATGTCTCCTGAAAGTCTCCATGCCATGAGTGACAACTGTTCCTGCACCATTAGTGGATGAGGTTGACCCAGTGGGTCCACAAGTATCTCTGGGATCGAGAGCAGCTGAATCGGGGGCACACAGGACAAGGCTAGCGCCACTGGGAACCATGCTTGTGCCTTCCAACACGGGGAGATCAATATCTTCTACGCCTACTGTCTGCGGATCTGTGCCGGTACTCTCTGAATCATGATGAACGGGGGAAAGGCATAAAGCATACCTGTCATCCATGATTGAAGGAATGCATCCGAGTTGCGGGTTCAGTCTGGACGCAAACAGATCTATCAAACACGGCCCCCACTTGTGGTGGAATATTCTGGGGTGCAATCTCCAGTCACTGGAGTCCCGTAGTAAACTTGATTTTCCAATCTACCACCACATTGAATATACTCTGCCGTCACTGAAATGTGGTGCAGGAGGCAATAGTGCCAGAAACAGTTGAGACCTCGTGCCACCCTGACGATTGATGTACCTCACAGCCGAGACATTGTCCATCCACAGGAGTATACAGCAACTCGCCTTCTGTGGGGAAAGTGTTCTGATCGCAAAAGAGCCTGCTAGGAGTTCTGGGCAAATTATATGCAGTTTCAATTCCTCTAGGGACCATCTACCCCCTGTCTTCACTGACCCGCATCAGGCTCCCCAGCCCTATCCACTGGCATCTGATTCTATCACCACTTCTGGGACTGACGCGAATATGGCCTTGCCTTTCCATGCGTCCATGTGTTCCAACCAATTTCTGTCCTGGCCTCCATGGATTGCAGAATTTGTTCCGCATAGCTCAGACCCTTGAGTAAATGCATCATTTTCAGCCTCTGGAGTGCCCTGTAGTGTAGAGGTCCCGGGAAGATCGCCTGAATCGATGAAGCTAAAAGACCTACTAAACGTGCCAACGTCCTTAAGGATATAGTCTGAGAGGCAAGTGCTCTCCTCAACTCCTTCTTGATTGCAATTCTCTTCTTCAATGGAAGCAGTAATTGTGCCACTATCAAGTTCACTTGAAACCCCAAAAACTCCATCGACTGGGCTGGAGTTAGAATGGATTTGTCTGAATTGATGACGAACCCCAACTCCTGTAGGAATTGGGTCGACCAAGCTAGATGACGAAGAACTGTACTCACTCTGTGCCATGATAGGATGTTGTTTAATTAGATGATGAGTCTCATCCCTCTCTCCCTCAAGTATTGAACCACCGGTTTGAGAAGCTTAGTGAAGCACTAGGGTGTGGACGAAAGTCCGAACAGCATGGCAGAGAATTTGAACCATCTGGTTCTCCAGTGGAACTGTAAGAACCTCCAATGTGGAGGGAAAATGGGCACTGCAAGTTAAGCATCTTTTAAATCGAGGCGCACCATCCAGTACTTCTCTAAGAGAAGATCTCTCAGCAAATGCATGGCCTCCATTTTGAAATTGCGATACACTACCCAAGAATTGAATTCCTTGAGGTTTAACACCAGTCTGAATCCTGATTCTTTTTTGGAACTAAACATATTGTGCTGGTAAAAGCGTGAGGGTGAAAAACCATCTCTAAGACAGCCCCTTTTCTCATCAGGGATGCCACTTCATTGTCTATGAAAGACATTTCTACATGGGAAAAATGTAGAGGCTGAGGTCTGTGTACCTGTTGTGGGGATGCATAAAACTCTATCTGAAAACCCTGTACAGTCTGAAGTAACCCAGGGTCGTGTGTCAAACTCTCCCACTTGTGAAGAAACAAAGCAATCTGGCCTCCCACCGTTACTTCCCAAGCTTGAATCAGGTTACCTGAATAGAAGGCGTTTCAGTTATTGTTCTGTCCAAGATAACCTCCTCTGTTCTGCCTGCCTCTGCCACCACGGTTCCGGGTGGGGTAGAAATTGGGGTTCTGCCACGTGCTCCCAGATCAAAGCCCCTAGAGGCCTGATTGAAACCTCAGCCGCAAATTTATCTACGAAAACCAAACCCATTCGCTAGGGTTTCTGCCTCCGTCGTGGCCATGTCCGCCAATTGCGGATCTATTCTCTTTAAGAATGATCTTCTTCTCTCCATTGATAGGGTGCAATTCATATTGCCAAGGAAACATAATGCTCTTTGTGCCCATTCCAGTATTTTGGTCGCGTGCAGTGGGGTATTGGAATCCTTAGCCTTAACAGCTGGGTCAAGAATCTTCGTGAGGGGACCAGAAATGTCCAACAAAGGTGGTCATTTTGGGGTCTAACTCTAGGGTGTCTGCCACTTTGCCCAGGAGGGAGGGTCTGGGACATTATGGTCTTAATGTAGTGCGTACTTCATGCTCAAAGCCCTGCCTGAGGTTCTCCTGCATGTAGTGTGCTACCTCGATGCACAGCACCCATTCTGTTGATCTTGGGTGAACAATGTTTCTAGGATTGAATAACAGATATTAATTAGGAGGGTCCTTGCTCACATTGTTAGTCTTACGTTTGCGTTTGGTTGCCCTTTTGGGCTCTTCCGTATCCTGATCAGACTCGGATGTGTCTAGAGCAGTAGGAGAAGACTCCTCCGCCTCCCCTGGATTTGATAGCGAGGAGTTGCAAGAAGGTCAACAAGGGAAGGAGCCGCCATAGCCATGGTCTCGGAGCACAGTAGATGGCACTTGGGATAGAACTTCAGCTGAGGAGTGGCATGAGGATTCTCCCAGTGATGCCTTAAAATTACATTTCCAATAGCATTTCAGGGGTTTTGTAAATGGTTGCATAGCCTTGACCAAAGCCCTGTTAACTGACCCTTGAACATGGTTATCCATGGCTTCCACTACCTGCTTTTCCATTTGGTGCTCATAAGGCACCTCTTCATATTCCGCATAATCATAATAGTTTGCCCATTGACCAACTTCTTCGGCGTAGTACGCCATCGTGCTATAGGAGGTGTGGAGGATGTTCAGGGGGGAGAAACCCAGTGGTGCCAATAGCCCTAGTAGCCCTCACTAACCTGCTCTCAGTCTTGTTGAGGCCATATTCTATCTGTAACACTTTCAATAGACCTTCCACTAACCTGTACTAATAATAATAATATTAGTCCCTTATATGTGTGGAGGGAGCCACACTTTATTCTCCCCTCAGGCAATGCCTTCAATGCTTATTCGCCCCGTCGGGCGTTCAGATGGGACGGAGGATCGAGGGAGGCAAAAGCAGCGCGTGAGCGAGGAGCCGATCGGTAATAAAAACCTGATCCGGCTGCACGCGCACGCGTGACTACCATGGCAGTAGAAAGGGGCCTGCCTCTTCGAGCGCGCAGAGTTCGTCTGTCCCGCTCCCACTCCACAATTAGCCACTCGTCAAAATCAATCGCCCTATACAAATACAATTGTTGCGCGCGACAATTAAATCAATCCACATTCAAATGCCACAATATTTTATACAATTAAAGATAACGCGAAATAAATGCACTACTGCAGCAGCAAAGAAAGAGGAAGAAGGATGGAGTTCAGGACATTTATACTTATGGGGGGTATTGTGAAGGGTGCATACTAAGGAGGGGCAGTCCTTCTGGGTTATGCTGTTTAAAGTTATTTGTCTGCTGTATATGCTTCAGTAAAGAAAGAGAAGCATGATATGAAGCCTCCATGGACTGACATATAATGCAGCACTCACATCACAAGGGTTGTGGGAACTCACATATAACACAGCGTGACCTTTGTGTTTGTATTTTAAGAGGTGGATACCGGCAGTACAATAAGCTGAACTACGCTGGAAAATCAACATATCAAGGCACCCTGAGCACACTGATAAGTTCCGAGGTCTTTGATGCAATGATGGTGAACCAACACTTATGATGTAAATGAAAAGGATACCTACCACTGCATGCTGCTATAGTTGCTACAAGGTAGTCTTGTGTGGTGTATAATGGAGAAGCAGTGAAATGGTCCAAACTCCCTTCTTCAGCATGAGGAAGAAGCAGTGGCAATGGAACGAGTTAAGTTTGTGTTTTATGATGGCTGATGTAAATACAGCCGAGTAGTGCTCAGCATCGGAGTGCGCTTCAAATGTGGTTTTCTGGCACCGAGGCGAGCACCTTAATGCTTTTATTCATCCTCCTCTGGTGTCATTGAAAATTTTGGCTGGATGACGTTGTCAGAAATACCTTTGAGGAGACCTGCATTTTCTCTGCCAAATACTCTAACTTACTTTAACCACTTATTGCGCTTTTACCAGGGTCTAATATTCTTGTATTTGGTACTCAAATATGAACTCTTCCTATAAGAAAGATGGACTCATACGATTGTGTGCACTGGCCTGAATAAAGATAAAGAAAAAATGCAGAAAAGGACTCTTTAACCTACAAGCATATGTTTTAATTTTGTCGAAATTGTAGTTCTTGATATTTCTATTCATTTAAAGAGAATGACTCCTGGATTGTGCACCTGATATTTTGAAGATGTATAAGAGTCTCTCTGATGACTTCTTGACACTTGGGTTTCCCATGTTGCAACTCACGCATGAAAAAAGCTATGCAGTCTAATGACTTCCTGGATTAACTTTTGCTCCTCTCTTTGGACTACAAACACCCAAGAGCGTTCTCTGTTGGCCTGTCTTTGCTTTGTTGTCCTTTGGGAAGCCAGCATAGAAGTACTAAGTTTGCAACAAATGTTGAGGGACAACCTCATGAGTTAAGCATTAATCTGTGTGCAGTCAGAGATGTGGAGGGCTTTTCGTCACACAGAAGCCTTAGCAACTGAATGAGGCAGTCCCAAGAATGGTTTTAGCTCATACCTTTTATACCATTTATTATGCCCTTGGCATGCAAGGGAGTTGTACCAGGCACATTCCTAAACAAATGAAAAAGCTAGAGAGGCAACAGGTGAGTAGCCTTTGGGGTTTTAGCAGGATATGGGCAAAACATTATAATTACAGGGTTTCATAAAGGTTACAGTTGACAAAGGTAAAAAGACCGGACAAAACCAACATTCTTCTTTAGACAAGCTGGACAAACCCATAATAAAAATGGTCACCTCCCCATCGTAAATAGACCATAAAAACAAGAACAGAAACAGATAGGAATAGGATAAGGCATGTTTGTGTGTAATAAATATTTACAATGTCCTGTGCTCTGATCCTTAATCTTGATCAGCTAAAGGGCAGGAACTGGCTTGGCAAGGTCGGCCTCAGGCAATAGAATCAGCTTTCGCCAGGTCATGCAGGAGTCAGCACAAACCCAAGCTAAGGTTAATGTGTCCTAAATACTTGTTCAGCCACAGTCAGGGCCTATATAAAGGGCAACCACAAAATGGCTGCCATGCACAAAATGGAACCCAAGGGTTCAGAACAAAACCTTCAAATACACAGTGAATCCATTGGTGTAACATGACGCAAACACTCGTATTTGCTGAACTTCACTGTGCTGTTACCAAAATCATAACAGAATCATGACATTTAAAACACAGGTTCAGAATTCACGGAACCACAAGGTGGGCAGGACCCATAAGGTTGAGATGGTAGCTCCAAGTCCTCTTGTGCCTAGAGCATCTTGTCTTAAAATGATGGATCCAATTGCAACTTTTATAGGGCTCTTATGATGAACTGCTAGACTAGCGAGTGCAGTTCTCTGCTATTCCAATAATTAGGCATTCACATGGTTCTTAGGATGCAGTTCTATACTGACCTGCACCTTGCACTTCCTACAGCACTCAGGGGTATATTTATAAGCACTGACGCGACGCTGCGTCACAAAAGTTGCTCTGTGTTCCAGTATTTTCAACTAGAAAAAATGACAGCAAGGGATAATTAAAGCTACTCTAACTCTATAATCACTAGATATATTTTAAACAGATTTTTAGTAGAGTGCGTGCCCACCGCTGAGGTCCTCTTCCACAAGACCTAACACATACACATAGATAAAACAAAGCACAGAGAGGAACAAGAAACATCGCATATAATATGCCAAGAAAGATGAATCTTTACGTCTTCGATGTGGAGACTTCTTCTTTATTTTCTCAAAAGGATGAAGGATACACACAGCCAACGTGTTTCACCCCAACGGGCTTCCTCAGGGCTAAATCCAAAACAGGATCACAAGATATATCACGGACTGGTGTCTGTTCTTCTATCTTCTATTTAACACTTTTTCTTCAAAGATAAATATCCAAGTCTTAGGCAAATTGATAATCCCATTGACGAGACAAAACTGTGTTTGAAGAGCTCGGGAAAGTACGAACGTAAACACCGGGCTCAGGCAGTCGTTACCGAGTAAAGCAAAACGCCGGACTGACTGAGGAAGCCCGTTGGGGTGACACGCGTTGGCTGTGTGTATCCCTCATCCTTTTGAGAAAATAAAGAAGTCTTCACATCGACGACTGTGAAGATTCATCCTTCTTGGCATATTATATGCGATTTCTCGTGTGCCTCTCTGTTCTTTGTGTTACAGTATTTCCCTGTGCCATGGATGCGACATATTTAAGGTATAGTGCACCATAGTGCAAGGACCAAAAATGAGTCAGGAATTCTGACACAACAGTGAAGGGAATAGAGCAAAGGTCTGTAATGCAAGTACTCCCTATGTGACGCAAAGTTGATATGCGTGTTGTAAAGCACCTATACGTGTTGCAAATCAGCATTGCATCACGTAAGAGTGCTTTGCATTGTGGGATCATTTGAAAAAGCAACGCAATCAACACAGCAATATTCCTCAATACAGAAAAGCATGGAAGGAGCCTCAGGGAGCCAGCAGGGTGACAACCCCAACCCAGAAAACTTGCCATCATCCCAGTGGAAGAGGAAGTCTAACTTCAATGAGGAGAAGAATCAGATATTAATAAGTAAGCTGACAAAAAATGAACAACTCCTATTTGTCAATTTCAAAATTGCCCTTAGAGAGGAAGGATTCTATTTGGCAATCCATAGTGGACAAAATGAAGCACAAACAAAAAGGGCCATCCTGGATTGCAGGAAGAGGTGGCATGACTACAAAAGCAGGATCAAATATTAACTGCCCAGGAACCTGAAGGCAGCGATGTGGACCGGAGAAGGTCCTGATGTCCAGTAGGAGTTGGATCCATTGGAGGAGTAGGGGGCATCACTCATTCAAACAGAGGGCCTTATTTATGAGAAGTGTCGCATCTCTGTGAGAAAGCAGCGATGCAACACATCTCATTGCGCCCTCCTTGCTACACCATTGATGCGTCATATCTACTGTATGACGCATAATGTCCCAAGGAATGACAGATACGTCAGTGTTACTGACGTATCTGTTGGCTCAAAACTGATGCATTGCTGGAGTTGTGTCGGAAGCGTGACGCAACTCCAACAATGCAGGGGGAGGGCTATAAATATATTACTGCGTCACCCTTACACTTGCTATGAGGCAGGCGTAAGGATTTGATGCAATGGCATCCTAGAAGTGGCGCACTGAACTCTTATAGATTTCAATGCGCCACTTCTACGAGGTTTGGATGTGGGGGAACGCCCATCCTGCACACATTATACCTGACGCAGATATAATGTAGCACAGGGGTTTACAAAGTGACACATCTGCCTAGATGCGTCACTTTGTAAAAAGGCAGTAACATGACACTTTTTTCATGCCACCGGTGTGTCACAAAACGTGACGCACCGCGTCGCAAAAGTATTGCAAGGGCTCATAAATGAGCCCCACAATTGGTAGCTGGAGTAGAAGGGCAGGGTTGTGCTGAAGTAGAGGACCAGCAAGAACTACAGGGTGAGTGAAAAGAAGGGACCATATATTAGCAGACTGTCATGCAGGACAGCACAGCAACACATTTTACTGTGCTGCACTGCGTGAAAGGGAAAGGCCAGGAATGCCCCAAATGTTAACTCATCCTTCCCATAAGTACAAATATTACCAGCCCTGACAAGTTTCCCAGGTCCACGAGTGATGTGCTGCCCCAGTCAAGATATTTCCTTTCAATACTTGTACTTTTAGGGTTATTTATACTTTCACAAAACAGGACTACAAGTTAAAGAATACAAAGTAGAAAAACTGGACTGGTGCAGCACATTATGCATGGACCTTGAAAACTTGGCAGGTATGCCAGTGCCAATGCAGGCCCCTTGCACCATGACACAATTGTGCTTGTGTTGGGGCCAGGTAGCCAAAAGTGTACTGTACTGTTGATTCAGTCAATTTGGCTTAGTAGAGGGTCAATGTATCACCGATAGGGTCTCCAGGTGCTGAGGAGGTGCATGCACTGCAAGTAGTATTGCTTAACCCCTTCGCCGCGGCACAAATTTTGCCGCGGCGCTTGGGGGATTCGGGGTGAGCGCAGCGCTGCCATGCTCGTGACGGAACCACTCCGTCATGAGCCACGGGCGTGCTGTGCTCATGATGGAGTGGTCCCGTCACGACTCCGCCCACTTGCATTATTCGCCCGCACAGGCGGGGAATCAGCGCCGCGTGGGCGGAGCGGCCGCAACGGCCGCAGCATGATGGAACCACTCCGTCATGAGCACACGGCGCCCGTGGCTCATGACGGAGTGGTTCCGTCATGAGCAGGCAAGGGGTTAAAGAGCCAAGTGTACAGCTTCCAGTACAAATCCATATTCGACACTGCTGACCTGATCTGCTGGGGGATGTTGATCCAGGTGTAGACAGCCATGTATAAGAACACCCTAACCCCTGTCTTGCTCATATGGATCTGGGGTGTGTGACCTCAGTGAAAGTGATGCAGAACAGAGGTTTATGATTGGTTGGTGAAAGCGTAGGCAATGTGTGTGAGCTAGGTGGGTCACTAGTAGTGCAGTGCCCTAGTAGGTGTGGCTGATCATCTTGAACTGGCAGTCTGTCTGAATGGGGAGAGGAGTTGGCCTAATGGCTAGGGCCGTCGACCTCGGATCTGGGGAACTGGGTTCGAGTCTCGGCAATGATGCTGAACATCCTGTGATTCTGAGCAAATCACTTAATCTCCCCATGCCTAAAAAAAAAATTAATGTATCTTCATGTAATGCAACAGGTTGTTTGATATATGGAATCATTCACAAACAGGATTTGTGTTGGGATGAGGCACGCGCCATGCAAAGCTTCAGAGCCGCCAACTTGCCAGGATCTAGAACCCCAGACAGATTTCAAAGCAACGGTGGCCTTCCAATGTTCATAGCCACCCAGTGATAGGCAATGTATAAACGAAATGGAATACAACAATTTCGTATGAGTTAACATCACTTTGGGAGTAGATGATATGTTTAATTTAAGATAAAAGGACTCTGGGTTGGACCTATTAAAATCTGTAAAATATGTAAAATAAAATTAAGAGGGTTTTAGAGCTGTCTTCCAATGGAGTTGGGCAATGTTCCCATTGTGTGTAATTAAAAATATTTCTAAATGTATTAGCTTTATGCAGGTAATGGTGTCCAAAGTGCTGGTAACAATATAAATCGGCATAATTAGCAGTATTTAAATACAAATCCTCAACATCAAAGGCAGCATAATTCTTCAAATCTGAAAATAAATAATGAATTGCTTTCACATCCCAATCATATGAACGTATGTTCTGTTTCACCACATCTCCCATTGAAACATTTGGAACATTAATAATCTCTGTAGGCCCATGAATATGGAAATCCACAGCATCCCAGACAATGCCGACAGCGACTGGAAAGGTAGAGATGTTAACAAAAGTCTGGTCTCATTTCATGATGTGAGAAGACAAGTGGGGAGCTAAAGTTCCAGGGCCCGATTCACAGAACTAACTTAAGACAAAATCCTAAACTTACTACCATTTTGGTATTCACAGAAGGCACTTACTCATTTTGGTATTCACAGAAGGCACTTACTCATTTCGGTATTCACAGAACTTAGGAGTCCTAACTTTAGGACTCCTAAATGCCTTCTGTGAATACCGAAAGTCTTGAAATTAGGATTTTTCTCAGTTTAATAGTAGTACAGTTAGGACTCCTAACTTTAGGACTCCTAAATGCCTTCTGTGAATACCGAAAGTCTTAAAATTAGGATTTTTCTCAATTTAGTAGTAGTAAAGTTAGGACTCCTAACTTTAGGACTCCTAAACTGAGAAAAATCCTAATTTTAAGACTTTCGGTATTCACAGAAGGCATTTAGGAGTCCTAAAGTTAGGACTCCTAACTTCTGTGAATACCAAAGTGAGTAAGTGCCTTCTGTGAATAAGAAAATGGTAGTAAGTTTAGGAATTTGTCTTAAGTTAGTTCTGTGAATCGGGCCCCCAGTCACCAACTGAAAAGCAGAGGGTTCTGGCAAGTAATGTCCATTGATGAGTAAGAAAAGAACTGTCACAAATCCAACGGCCATGAACAGAAACATTGGGATCAGCACCAACCAGATGTATGTCCAAGGAGCGACCAAATAAGTCTGTTTGAACCAGGAGACAAAAATACTGAATTTTGTAGGGTCAACTGATGAGTTGGAAGTCGAGTCAAAAGAAAAATGTGACTGGCCAAGGGTAGTTGGTTGCAAACCAGGCAACGACTGGCTTGTGGGATAATCATATTCAGTGTCCTCAGTACAGGCGGAGGCTGGTGGGGTAAGCAAGGGATTAGTGACAGAATTCATCTCGATGGCTGTGTCATCAGATGCTCCAAACACAGGATTACTGGATATTGCTGGACATGATGCAGATGGTGTTATAATATTCAGGATCGGCCAGATGTTGTAGCTTGACATTGTCCACTGAGATGTATCTGTTGTCTTTGTGACCAGGAAGTGGTGGTAAGATGACTGTACGAGTACTCTCCACGCCAAGCACTGGACCGGGTGCATGATAAGAGGGGGCAAATTCTTTTTTGTTCTCCACCTTCTCTTGGACCAGATCTTCAACTCTAGGTAGCCAGCCAATTACTGGAAAGTGTAATGCAGCATCAGTGGCAGAGGGTAAATGTTCTTTTGCAAGACTGTTACGGGTTTCTTGTAAGTCCTGTAACATATTAGAAAGATTATCTACATCAAAGGGTGCAGCTGCCACCGCCATGTCTATCCCATCAATGTCCGGAACAAACATTTTTATACAAAAGAGCATTTCGTATGGGGTCCGCCCACCCAGAGATCTTGTAGGGAGATTATTAAGTGCATGTTCCACGTTGTACAAGTGGGCTAGCCAGTTCCTGCCAGTACCTAAGACTCTAGCTGTCAAGGATCGCTTTAAGTCACGGTTCATTCGCTCCACAACTGAATTGCCCTCAGGCCTGTATGAAGACGAAAATTTCACCTTCACCCCCAAAGACCACATAGCATCCTTGTACGCCTTAGAGGCGGACGCTGGACCCTGGTCAGAATAGAAGGTGCCGCATGCAAAAATTCCCACAAAGACACGCAAATCCCTGATGACATTTTGAGCGTCAGCACGCGTTATGGCCAAACCCACATGAAACGTGTGCACGAATCAACTGCAACTAAGATGTACTTATAAGCAGTATCTGAAAAAAATGGACCGCTATGATCAAGATACACACAGCCAAAAGGTCTATTAGAAATACAGAGCTGTGTAAGTAGTGGACTTGTGACTGTAGAAGGTTTAATCTGTTGACAAATGTCACAATAAAACACATAATTACGGGTCTCTTTATATAAACTACGTCACCAGTAACGTTGCTGCAAAATAGAAATCATCACAGATACTCCAGCCTGCGCTGAAGCCATGCCTTCATGTGCGGCTGTTATCAATGAAAGTCTGCGGTCAGCATTGGGAATTAACCTGTCACCAACGTCATTAATTCTTACATACGGAACCTTGTTGGGACTTAAATGATAAGAGTACTTTGAAGGGAACCCTTGAGGGTAATTACCACCCTTCTCAGTGGCAGTGATTGCTGCCAAGATGTCATTATCAATCTGAGTCAGAGATCTTGTAACGGCTGCAACTAGACACGTGGCTAGTGCAGACTTGGCTGCTTCATCAGCCAAGCTATTGCCGACAGCGTGCGCGCCCACATGTATAGCATGTGTGAGTGGCAGATCTTGTTTAAGATCTGCCACTCAAACCAAAAACATCTTATGCTTAATTGTGCTGCCTGTAGAATGATGATAGTTATTCTGAGACCAAAAGAATAAGTTGTCATTGAAAGCTTGAACACAATAATAAGAATCCCTTACAATTAGAGTAGTCACATTAGGATCCGCAAACTTGAATGCAAGCACCAAAGCGCGCAACGCGGCCAATTGGGTGGTACAGTCTCCTATTGCCTGTGTATGCACAACACTGGATTTGAACTCACAGTTCACCATGGTAACTGTCACAATTGCACAGGCCGCTGAATATGCATGCTTAGAACACTGTTGCCGGTTGCGCTGAACCATCGGTGTAAATGATACAATCGTACTCCTCAAGCGGACTCATAGACAGCGGAGGAGGATGAACAAATTCATACTGCAAAAACTCCTGTGTCTGTCTACAAGAGCAGAACTATGGGTATTCTGTACCGCAAAAGTGCGACAATGAGAGTTCAAATGCCGATAATCCAAAACTATGTGGTACGACCCATCGGGTTTGGTAACGGTATAAAGAGGGTTATTCATCGGTGAAACACATGTCTCAATCACTCCTTGATTCTCTAACTGTGTTAGAATCTCAGAAACGGGACCCTTCGCTTCCCGCCATAGGGGATATTGGGTTGAGGCTGTGGCATTGACCGCAATGGTATCTCATGGGGTGGAGAATCCTTATCCCAGTCCACATGAGTATGGTACAGAGCCTGTGCAAGCACCAAAGCCCACTCCTCTGCAAAAGCCTCTGCATGCTCCTTGGAGACGTTTTAAAAAAAACTATGAAGAATCACCTCCTCCCCTTTTGGAGCTGCCAGAACAAAAGGTGGGGGTCAATCTGTCTCAGCTAACAAAATGTCGTAAGAAGAGGTCAGATTTTTCCAAAATATCCCTATAATAAGTCTTTGAATGTCACCTTCAATTAAAAGAACTATGTCGTATAGTCTGTCAGGGGGAGCCACTCGAGTGTCAGCGGTTTCAACTGTAACAAACGTGTCAGTTGCTGTCGCCTCCAGAAACAGACTCAGTGCTTGCCGCACTATTATAACTTCCGCTGTGCTGTCGAGCAGCGTTACTGCCCATGTTAAATTCAGGAGGCAGGTCCTCACCATCTGTGGCATATCGCGCTGTTAAAGCTGCAACTTTCTTCTTCTGAAACTGTGGGCGCTGACGTGGAAAATCGTCTTGTTTTCCTTTTCCGTCCGTCTGACGATGCTGCTCACGTCCTTGTGGGGCACCTCGACCTCTACCGTGCTCCTGGCGTTCACCTCCACCGACCTGTGAGCCTGAAGTTTCCTGCAAAGAACGAGGAGAACGCTGATCAGGAACCGGAAACCGGTCAGAAGACCTAGTTCTCGCGCAGTCACGCAAATCATAAGTGCGATCAGAGGACTCGGTGGTCGGAGATGTGGCACGCGACCCCTGTTTCTGTTGTTGCTTCCCCTGTTTTTTAGTCCTACAATTCTTTTTATTAAAGATGGGATGCTCATCTTTCTCAGACTGAGCTTTTTGTCGGTAGAGCTGATATCTTAGCAAAAGGCTTAACACCCAAACTATTGCGTCCAATGGTCTTATAAGCCTGGGCAATAATTTTTGGCAATTTGCGTGGCCTGTCAGGCTCCAGGACTAGCCACTTGAAAGTTTACTGCATCCCCCTTCACATTAACAAGATTTAGATCAGCAACTACGTCGAACACCCCAACCAATCTCATCCCCAGTTCAACAGCCGCCTCTAGGCCATGCTCATCCTGAACACGCTTAATCACGGAGGGGAGTACGGTCATTGAGGGTGTGCCAAAGCATTTCAAATACACTGCCGCGAACACCTTTCCCCAATTGTTAAAATCGGTTAATTCGGGTATTAAGTCTTTCTGCAAACTAATTGTCAAAATCCTGTGTTTCTCCACAGGAGAGGTATTTGGAAATACCGCCTCCAGCTGGTCAAATTTTTCAGCAAGCCAATAAGGTAAGTCATCCTTATTTTGAGGATGCTTGCCCATTACCGAATTAACCATAACGGGACTGATAGTCACACCGCCAGGTCCAGCTGGCTGCGCAGCAACCCCAGGTGTTCCCACCTGGACGTTGCACATAACATATCGTACAACAGCCCTATGCACCCGTATCAAAGAGGTGTGCATCACGTGGAGTTCATCCACTCGTGGGTGTGGGGTGTACCCAGCCAAAACCGGCCATGTAGCCCCATCGATAGATAAAGGGCCCAAACGGATCGGAGTCACTGGGTGTGGGAGGGCACCATCAAACCAAATATGGTGTTGCCATGCCGATAGCGGAACTTAAAGATGTGTATAGGGCCGATTTTGAGGAAGATCCGACTGAGTATAAGTATGGAACAAATCATCGTCCCCATTTACCGCCGGAAAAGTAACCCATGAATAAAACACTTCAAAGTGTTGTGTTGGATCAGCTTACACCACAAACATAAGATCGACACCCACGTCAGGCACCCCATACGCTGCCAAATTGTGACAGAGTGCCGCGCGACTATGCGCCGGTAGATCTACTTCAGCCATGAAGACAAAGAAAGTCTAACAACCTACTGCGCGGCAGCACAATACAGGGTATCTATGAAAAGAAAACCCCTTTTAATAACATCAAGCTTGAAGAAACCTATAAAAACATCAATATAGGAGGTATCACTGTCACATCTGTTTTCGGAAACAGAAGCGAGGGTGTTGTGGACAAGCACAAGTACTACTCAAGCGTCTCGCAGATAAGAGCCAGACCAAACGTTGGTTGCGCCATGTTGCAGGGATTCTGCACATGTACAGAACTACGCGCAAGAAACCAGGACCTCGGTGTACAGTGGTGTACAAACCGCCCACCTTAGTGCCCAGAACCCCTATCCCACTAGCTATAGAGTCTCATTCGTTCTCCGTACTACAGCGAAGCTACCAATGATTAGAAATCCTAGAACATGTAACTCAGACTCTCTCAGTATTTGCGGGAGCAAGAATACTCTTTCATCAACTCACTTATACTCGTCCACAACGTGAGTAATCAGAGACTCAGTATAGTTTAAAATGTTTGTTTTAACTAACGTGCTCTATAATGCAGTACACGAGCCAATACTGGCAGCAAAATGCATCAACTCAATATAGTGAGCATTGTTGGGATATCATTTTATAAAGCTAGAGGAACAAAAGGCCTAATGGGCCCTGCCACCCTCCCCGTGCTAAGAACCATTTTATTATAACAATAGAAGACCTCTGGGCTTTGTCAGGGGGACCCTATACCTCCAGGTTTAGATGCAAGGGTTTACATCTCCGGAAAAACACAACTCTTTTCTTCTGAAAGATTTTCCTTCAAGTGTCTTAATCTGCTTACACGCAATATTAAAAGCACCCGATTTTCAGTAGTGCACCTGTGGCAGTATTATGTGTAACATGCGTGGGACTGACCAACTCAGATGAACGGAGCACAGTGTTTTTCGACCTTGAACACGTTGTGCAGACAGAGCCCCAGAGTACAGCAAGAAAAGTGAAAGGTAGACGGTTCTCATGTGAATGAGCACAAGCAGAGGATTTGTTAAAACAAATTAATGTCGAAACCTGAGCAAAAAGTGGCAACATGGCAGTCAAGCTTAAACTAACTCATGCTAACTTAGCAATGTACGCAGTGAATCCATAACCTCACTACAGGACAATTGTTTTATAGCAGCTGGTTCAAGACATTCCCCAGATCCTATTGCATTCAAATCCAGACAGTCAATCCACAGCCAGGCAGAGACACACAGAAATGTCAGAGCACAAAAACGAAGCCACTTTTAAAAAGAGTGGCTTCTGAACACACAATGCAAAAACCACCTGCATGAAAAGATGTGTTATTACATTGTGAGTTCAGGCCTACTAAACTTCACCTTTCCATCTTAAGCCTTTGGAGGACAGGCTGGAAAACATATTATACAACCCTCCCATTCTGTCCAATGGGCAAGATGGTCTTTCAACAGTGAAAAATGAAATGGAGATTATTTCACTGTCATGACACACACCTAAGTACATGTCCTACCTTTCACATGCACTACACCCTGTCCGGGGGGGGGGGGGGCAGACCTACCATAGGGGTGTCTTAGGTGCACAGAAAGGGAAGAGTAAGGTCTGGCAAGTGAGTGCACTTGACAGAACAACACAGCAGTTTCACAAACTGCGCGCAGGCCCTGCAATGGCAGGCCTGAGTTCCCTTTCAAGGCTACTTTTGTTGGTGGCACAAATGGTACTGCAGGCCCACTAGTAGCATTTGCATTACCACCCCTGGCACACATAGTGTACTTTACTGGGGACTTTACTAGTAAGGCAAACATACCAATCATGGACAACCAATTACCATTACTTTATACACGGAACACTTACACTTTGACACTGGTTAGCAGTGGCAAAGTGTCCAAAGCATCTAAGTTGGCAACACCATGTCAGAAAAAAGGCCTAGGGGGGAAGCGAAATGTTTAGGGACTTTAGCCAAAAAGGGCCAAGTCCTACAGCAGCCAATTAACTTTAAACAGCATAACCCGGAAGGACTGCCCCACCTTAGTATGCACCAATCACAATACCCCTCATAGGTATAAATGTCCTGACCCCATCATTCTTCCTCTTTCTTTGCGAAACATCAACTCAGTCCATTAACTTAAAACATTGAACCTTGAACTCTGTCGAATAGTCCATCGACCCGAACCATAACCTTAAGGAAGGAACTCTTTCATTTGACCCAGACAGTATTTCCTCTTGACTCCTCAAGTCGCTTTGCTCTGATCTCCTGAAAAGAGAATATACGCCATAATATACCACTTCCTGGGTATATTTCTAACAAAATAACACGGCAGGAAGAAAACCCAACATTATACTTTACATGGATTTAATGCGTATATCATTCTTAATCATGAACAACTATTAACAAGTTTTCCAATCTCAGTTCTAGGGTGGGATAATCCTCGCCTCCGTGTCCTTAATAGAATTGAAAATTCTTGACGCGTCAGCTAGAATTTCTTTTTTTCTATGTCAATCCACGGAGGCTTCGTATTATGCTAGTTTAAAGTTGAGCCACCACCGTAGATGCCACATCAACAATTGGCTTGTGATAAAACATTTTGAAAGTTGAATCAGAAGACCAATCTGCTGCAGTCATAATGTCCTCTAAACGAGAAGCTGTAGAAAAGCTTTAAAAACGATAGCTCCCTTTACAGAATGGGCTCAGAAGGAGGGAATATCAATACCAGCTTGACTTAGCAACCAAGTAACCCACCTGGCCAAAGTCACTGCAGTGACTGGGCGAAAAGGTCTCTGTAATGAGGTTAACAACTGTCCTGCTACATCATTTCTAAACTCCCTAGTACAATCTTCATAACAAAATTAAGCATTGTACAACACAAAGTTTGCTATGATGTGGAAAAGCAGGATATGACACACACTTAGAATTTGTTTTAGTTCTCTCTGAAATTGTAAATGAAACCCCTATAGGAGTGAATACTCTACCTGCTAAATCTAGAACTCGAACATTTAAAGCCCGTTTGCAGGAGATTAAACATAGCAATAATGTAAGTTTTGCTAACGTTTGCTTACAATAACAGCTGCCATTCGCTGCCCAGTTCCTGAGGAATTGCAGAACTACGTCTACATCCCACAACAAGAAGTATCTAGGTTTTGAAAGATTCACCAATCTGATGCCTCTTACTATTTTACATACCAGAGGATGTTTCCCCACCAGTTTATCATCCACGTGGGGATGTCCGGCTGAGATCGCGGAACAGAAATTATTGACCGTCCGATAGGCCATACCTTTACTTGCCATTTCTGACAGGAAATTAACAATCATATGAATTCCGGATCCCACGGGACCTCCCTGTCATTCAGAACACCAACCAACCCATTTACGCCAAGCTGACTCGTATCGTTTATGCGTAGAGGGTGCCCAAGACTGCAACAGGAAAAACATTGCTTCCTGTGAAACTCCTGGCATCTGCCAATGTCTCCTGAAAGTCTCCATGCCATGAGTGACAACTGTTCCTGCACCATTAGTGGATGAGGTTGACCCAGTGGGTCCACAAGTATCTCTGGGATCGAGAGCAGCTGAATCGGGGGCACTCAGGACAAGGCTAGCGCCACTGGGAACCATGCTTGTGCCTTTCAACACGGGGAGATCAATATCTCCTACGCCTACTGTCTGCGGATCTGTGCCGGTACTCTCTGAATCATGATGAACGGGGGAAAGGCATAAAGCATACCTGTCATCCATGATTGAAGGATTGCATCCGAGTTGCGTGTTCAGTCTGGATGCAAACAGATCTATCAAACAAGGCCCCCACTTGTGGTGGAATATTCTGGGGTGCAATCTCCAGTCACTGGAGTCCCGTAGTAAACGTGATTTTCCAATCTACCACCACATTAGAACTGCCCGGAATATACTCTGCCGTCACTGAAATGTGGTGCAGGAGGCAATAGTGCTAGAAACAGTTGAGACCTCGTGCCACCCAGACGATTGATGTACCTCACAGCCGAGACATTGTCCATCCACAGGAGTATACAGCAACTCGCCTTCTGTGGGGAAAGTGTTCTGATCGCAAAAGAGCCTGCTAGTAGTTCTGGGCAATTTATATGCAGTTTCAATTCCTCTAGGGACCATCTACCCCCCGTCTTCACTGACCCGCATTGGGCTCCTCAGCCCCATCCACTGGCATCTGATTCTATCACCACTTCTGGGACTGACGCGAATATGGCCTTGCCATTCCATGCGTCCATGTGTTCCAACCACCAGGAAATTTCTGTCCTGGCCTCCATGGATAGCAGAATTTGTTCCGCATAGCTCAGACCCTTGAGTAAATGCATCATTTTCAACCTCTGGAGTGCCCTGTAGTGTAGAGGGCCCGGGAAGATCGCCTGAATCGATGAAGCTAAAAGACCTACTAAACGTGCCAACGTCCTCAAGGATATAGTCTGAGAGGCAAGTGCTCTTCTCAACTCCTTCTTGATTGCTATTCTCTTCTTCAATGGAAGCAGCAATTGCACACTATCAAGTTATCTTGAAACCCCAAAAACTTCATTGACTGGGCTGGAGTTAGAATGGATTTGTCTGAATTGATGACGAACCCCAACTCCTGTAGGATTTGGGTCGTCCAAGCTAGATGACGAAGAACTGTACTCACTCTGTGCCATGATACGATGTTGTATTAGTTAGATGATGAGTCTCATCCCTCTCTCCCTCAAGTATTGAACCACTGGTTTTAGGAAGCTTAGTGCAGCACTAGGGTGTGGACGAAAGTCCGAACGGCATGGCAGAAAATTTGAACCATCTGGTTCTCCAGTGAAACTGTAAAAACCTCCAATGTGGAGGGAAAATGGACACTGCAAGTTAAGCATCTTTTAAATCGAGGCGCACCATCCAGTCCTTCTCTAAGATAAGATCTCTCAGCAAATGTATGGCCTCCATTTTGAAATTGCGATACACTACCCAAGAATTGAATTCCTTGAGATTTAACACCAGTCTGAACCCTGATCCTTTTTTGGAACAAAAAATAGTGTGCTGGTAAAACAATGAGGGTGAGGAACCATCTCTAAGACTGCCCCTTTTCTTATCAGGGATGCCACTTCATTGTCTATGAAAGACATTTCTACATGGGAAAAATGTAGAGGCTGAGGTCTGTGTACCTGTTGTGGAGATGCATAAAACTCTATCTGAAAACCCTCTACAGTCTGAAGTACCCCAGGGTTGTGTGTCAAACTCTCCCACTTGTGAAGAAACAAAGCAATCTGGCCTCCCACCGTTACTTCCCAAGCTTGAATCAGGTTACCTGAATAGGAGGCATTTCAGTTATTGTTCTGTCCACGATAACCTCCTCTGTTCTGCCTGCCTCTGCCACCACGGTTCCGGGTGGGGTAGAAATTGGAGCGTTGGGTTCTGCCACGTCCTCCCAGATCAAAGCCCCTAGAGGTCTGATTGAAACCTCAGCCGCAAATGTATCTACGAAAACCAAACCCATTCGCTAGGGTTTCTGCCTCCGTCGTGGCCATGTCCGCCAATTGCGGATCTATTCTCATTAAGAATGATCTTCTTCTCTCCATTGATAGGGCGCAATTCATATTGCCTAGGAAACATAATGCTCTTTGTGCCCATTCCAGTATTTTGGTCGCGTCCAGTGGGGTATTGGAATCCTTAGCCTTAACAGCTGGGTCAAGTATCTTCGTGAGGGGACCAGAAATGTCCAACTAAGGTGGTCATTTTGGGGTCTAACTCTAGGGTGTCTGCCACTTTGCCCAGGAGGGAGGGTCTCGGACATTATGATCTTAATGTAGTGCGTACTTCACGCTCAAAGCCCTGCCTGAGGTTCTCCTGCATGTAGTGTGCTACCTCGATGCACAGCACCCATTCTGTTGATCTTGGGTGAACAATGTTTCTAGGATTGAATAACAGATATTTATTAGGGGGGTCCTTGCTCACATTGTGAGTCTTACGTTTGCGTTTGGTTGCCCTTTTGGGCTCTTCCGTATCCTGATCAGACTCGGATGTGTCTGGAGCAGCAGGAGAAGACTCCTCCGCCTCCCCTGGATTTGATAGAGAGGAGTTGCAAGAAGGTCAACAAGGGAAGGAGCCGCCATAGCCATGGTCTCTGAGCACAGTAGATGGCACTTGGGATCGAACTTCAGCTGAGGAGTGGCATGAGGATTCTCCCAGTGATGCCTTAAAATTACATTTCCAATGGCGTTTCAGGGGTTTTGTAAATGGTTGCAAAGCCTTGACCAAAGCCCTGTTAACTGACCCTTGGACATGGTTATCCATGGCTTCCACTAACTGCTTTTCCATTTGGTGCTCATAAGGCACCTCTTCATATTCCGCATAATCATCATAGTTTGCCCATTGACCAACTTCTTCGGCGTAGTACGCCATCGTGCTATAGGAGGTGTGGAGAAGGTTCAGGGGGGGAGAAACCCAGTGGTGCCAATAGCCCTAGTAGCCCTCACTAACCTGCTCTCAGTCTTGTTGAGGCCATATTCTATCTGTAACACTTTCAATAGACCTTCCACTAACCTGTACTAATAATAATAATATTAGTCCCTTATATGTGTGGAGGGAGCCACACTTTATTCTCCCCTCAGGCAATGCCTTCAATGCTTATTTGCCCCGTCGGGCGTTCAGATGGGACGGAGGATCGAGGCAGGCAAAAGCAGCGTGTGAGCGAGGAGCCGATCGGTAATAAAAACCTGATCCGGCTGCTCGCGCATGCGTGACTACCATGGCAGTAGAAAGGGGACTGCCTCATCGAGCGCGCGGAGCTCGACTGTCCTGCTCCCACTCCACAATTAGCCACTCATCAAAATCAATCGCCCTATACAAATACAATTGTTGCGCGCGACAATTAAATCAATCCACATTCAAATGCCACAATATTTTATACAATTAAAGATAACGAGAAATAAATGCACTTAACTCGCTACAGCAGCAGCAAAGAAAGAGGAAGAACGATGGAGTTCAGGACATTTATACTTATGGGGGGTATTGTGAAAGGTGCATACTAAGGAGGGGCAGTCCTTCCGGGTTATGCTGTTGAAACTTATTTGTCTGCTGTATTTGCTTCAGTAAAGAAAGAGAAGCATGATACGAAGCCTCCGTGGACTGACATATAATGCAGCACTCACACCACGAGGGTTGTGGGAACTCACATATAACACAGCGTGACCTTTGTGTTTGTATTTTAAGAGGTGGATACTGGCAGTTCAATAAGCTGAACTATGCTGGAAAATCAACATATCAAGGCACCCTGAGCACACTGATAAGTTCCGAGGTCTTTGATGCAATGATGGTGAACCAACACTTATGATGTAAATGAAAAGGATACCTACCACTGCATGCTGCTACAGTTGCTACAAGGTAGTCTTGTGTGGTGTATAATGGAGAAGCAGTGAAATTGTTCCAAACTCCCTTCTTCAGCATGAGGAAGAAGCAGTGGCAATGGAACGAGTTAAGTTTGCGTTTTATGATGGCTGATGTAAATACAGCCGAGTAGTGCTCAGCATCGGAGAGCGCTTCAAATGTGGTTTTCTGGCACCGAGGCGAGCACCTTAATGATTTTATTCATCCTCCTCTGGTGTCATTGAAAATTTTGACTGGATGACGTTGTCAGAAATACCTTTGAGGGGACCTGCATTTTCTCTGCCAAATACTCTAACTTACTTTAACCACTTATTGCGCTTTTACCAGGGTCTTGTATTTGGTACTCAAATATGAGCTCTTCCTATTAGAAAGATGGACTCATACGATTGTGTGCACTGGCCTGAATAAAGATAAAGAAAAAATGCAGAAAAGGACTCTTTAACCTACAAGCATATGTTTTAATTTTGTCGAAATTGCAGTTCTTGATATTTCTATTCATTTAAAAAGAATGACTCCTGGATTGTGCACCTGATATTGTGAAGATGTATAAGAGTCTCTCTGATGACTTCTTGACTCTTGGGTTTCCCATGTTGCAACTCACGCATGAAAAAAGCTATGCAGTCTAATGACTCCCTGGATTAACTTCTGCTCCTCTCTTTGGACTACAAACACCCAAGAGCGTTCTCTGTTGGCCTGTCTTTGCTTTGTTGTCCTTTGGGAAGCCAGCATAGAAGTACTACATTTGCAACAAATGTTGAGGGACAACCTCATGAGTTATGCAGGAATCTGTGTGCAGTCAGAGATGTGGAGGGCTTTTAGGTGGGCAGGACCCATAAGGTTGAGATGGTAGCTCCCAGTCCTCTTGTGCCTAGAGCATCTTGTCTTAAAATGATGGATCCAATTGCAACTTTGATAGGGCTCTTATGATGAACTGCTAGACTAGCGAGTGCAGTTCTCAGCTAGTCCAATAATTAGTCATTCACATGGTTCTTAGGATGCAGTTCTATACTGACCTGCACCTTGCACCTCCTACAGCACTCAGGGGTATATTTATAAGCACTGACGCGACGCTGCGCCACGCAGTGTTGCGTCACAAAAGTTGCTCTGTGTTCCAGTATTTTCAACTAGAAAAAATGGCAGCAAGGGATAATTAAAGCTGCTCTAACCCTATAATCACTAGATATATTTTAAACAGATTTTTAGTAGAGTGCGTGCCCACCTCTGAGGTCCTCTTCCACAAGATCTAATACATACACATAGATGAAACAAAGCACAGAGAGGAACAAGAAACATCGCATATAATATGCCAAGAATGATGAATCTTTACGTCTTCGATGTGGAGACTTCTTCTTTATTTTCTCAAAAGGATGAAGGATACACACAGCCAACGCGTTTCACCCCAACGGGCTTCCTCAGGGCTAAATCCAAAACGGGATCGCAAGATAGATCACGGACTGGTGTCTGTTCTTCTATCTTCTATTTAACACTTTTTCTTCAAAGATAAATATCCAAGTCTTAGGGAAATTGATAATCCCATTGACAAGACAAAACTGTGTTTGAAGAGCTCGAGAAAGTACGAACGTAAACACCGGGCTCAGGCAGTCGTTACCGAGTAAAGCAAAACGCCGGACTGACTGAGGAAGCCCATTGGGGTGAAACGCGTTGGCTGTGTGTATCCCTCACCCTTTTGAGTAAATAAAGAAGTCTTCACATCGAAGACTGTGAAGATTCATCATTCTTGGCATATTATATGCGATTTCTTGTGTGCCTCTCTGTTCTTTGTGTTACAGTATTTCCCTGTGCCATGGATGCAACATATTTAAGGTATAGTGCACCATAGTGCAAGGACCAAAAATGAGTCAGGAATTCTGACACAACAGTGAAGGGAATAGAGCAAAGGTCTGTAATGCAAGTACTCCCTATGTGACGCAAAGTTGGTATGCGTGTTATAAAGCACCTATACGTGTTGCAAATCAGCATTGCATCACGTAAGAGTGCTTTGCATTGTGGGATCATTTGAAAAAGCAACGCAATCAACACAGCAATATTCCTCAATACAGAAAAGCATGGAAGGAGCCTCAGGGAGCCAGGAGGGTGACAACCCCAACCCAGAAAACTTGCCATCATCCCAGTGGAAGAGGAAGTCTAACTTCAATGAGGAGAAGAATCAGATATTAACCCCTTCTGTGCCCATGACGTGCTGGACACGTCATGGAGCACAGTCGCGCTGTGCCCATGACGTGTCCAGCTCATCATGGGGCATTCCCTGGGGAATCCCTCTGGTGGTACCCCTCCCCAGTGGATCCCTGCTTGGGGATCGCCACAGGAGGGCGATCCCCAAGCAGGGATCCGCCCACTAGACACCAGGGAGGGGGGAGCGGCCCCTTGGGCAAGGGCCTTTGCTCCCCCCAAATAATTTTGGCATCATTTAGTCTTTTTGCCCCCCCTGGGGGGCAGATGGGGGCAGTAGCCCCCAATCTGCCCCCCCGGGGGGAAAAGCCTACTAGACACCAGGGAATTTTTGTAAAAATAAAAATAGGGGTGGGTGCTGCCCAAAATGGGCAGGCCCATGCCCCCACCCCCTAATTACCACAGTCTTTCTGCCCCCCCGGGGCAGATGGGGCATTGGCCCTAATCTGCCCCTTTGGGGGGCAGAAAGCCCACTATACACCAGGGATTTCTCGTCCGTTTTTTTTTAGGGTGGGGGCTGCCTGAACCGGGCACGCCAATGCCCCCACCCACCCACCACCATTACAGCCTTTCTGCCCCCCCTGGGGGGCAGATGGGGCATTGGCCCCCAATCTGCCCCCCCGGGGGGGGCATAAAGACCACTAGACACCAGGGAATTAAAAATTAAAATGAAATAGGGGTGGGGGCTGCCCAAAACGGGCAGGCGCATGCCCCCACCCCACCCCCCAATTATCACAGTCTTTCTGCCCCCCTGGGGGGCAGATGGGGCATTCGCAGAAAGCCCACTATACACCAGGGATTTGTTTTCAGTTTTTTTTTAGGGTGGGGGCTGCCCAAAACGGGCAGGCCCATGCCCCCACCCCACCCCCCAATTATCACAGTCTTTCTGCCCCCCTGGGGGGCAGATGGGGCATTCGCAGAAAGCCCACTATACACCAGGGATTTGTTTTCAGTTTTTTTTTAGGGTGGGGGCTGCCCAAAACGGGCCCGCCAATGCTCACACCCACCCACCACCATTACAACCCAGTGATGCCACAACTTTCCCACACAAAAATGTGTGAAAAGGGTGATTTTTTCAGCTAAATTTGAGGTTTGCAGGGCATTCTGGGTAAGGAAACGTTGGGGGATCCACGCAAGCCATACCTCACTGGAATCCCCCGGGTGTCTAGTTTTTAGAAATGTGTGGGTTTGGTAGGTTCCCCTAGGTGGCCGCCGAGCACCTGGCCAAAAACCCAGGTGACCCCCCTTTCAAAACCAGGTAGTTTTGAGGTAGGCAAATTTCATGTTGCCTCAATACGTTTAGGGCCCTTGCCTGTCGCGGGTACGTGGGCCTCCCACATGAGTGAGGCACCGTTTTTATCGGGAGACCCGGGGGAACGCTGGGTGGTAGGAAATTTGTGTCAGCCCGGTGATGCCACAACTTTCCCACACAAAAATGTGTGAAAAAGGTGATTTTCAGCTAAATTTGAGGTTTGCAGGTCATTCTGGGTAAGGAAACGTTGGGGGATCCACGCAAGCCATACCTCCCTGGAATCCCCCGGGTATCTAGTTTTCTAAAATGTATAGTTTTGCTAGGTTTTCCTAGGTGCCGGCAGAGCTATGGTTCAAAAACTACAGCTAGGCACTTTGCCAAAAAAGGGTCATTTTACACAGCGAAATTGAGGTGTGTCCACGTTGTGTTTTGCGCCGTTTCCTGTTGCGGGCACTAGGCCGAACCACACAAGTGAGGTACCATTTTTCTCGGAAGACTTTGGGGAACACTGGGTGGGTGGAAATTTGTGGATCCAAGTAGATTCCAGAACTTTCCACCACAGAAATATGGGGAAAATGTGTTTTTTTTTTACAATGTTTTAGGTTTGCAAGGGATTCTGGGTAACAGACCCTGGTGGGAGGCAGTCAAGTCACCCCATCCTGGATTCCCCTGGGTGTCTAGTTTTCAAAAATGTATAGGTTTGCTAGGTTTCACTTGGTGCCGGCAGAGCTATGGTTCAAAAACTACAGCTAGGCACTTTGCCAAAAAAGGGTCATTTTTCGCTACGAAATTGAGGTGTGTCCACCTTACATTTTGCGCCGTTTCCTGTCGCGGGCACTAGGCTGACCCACACAAGTGAGGTACTATTTTTCTCAGAAGACTGGGGAACGCGGGGTGGGTGGAAATTTGTGGATCCACGCAGATTCCAGAACTTTCCACCTGAGAAATGTGGGGAAAAAGTTTTTTTGGGGCAATTTTTTAGGTTTGCAAGGGATTCTGGGTAACAGAACCTGGTGGGAGACAGTCAAGTCACCCCATCCTGGATTCCCCCGGGTGTCTAGTTTTCAAAAATGTATAGGTTTGCTAGGTTTCCCTAGGTGCCGGCAGAGCTAGGGTTAAGAAACTACAGCTAGGCACTTTGCTAAAAAAGGGTAATTTCGCATTGTGAAAATGTGGTGTGTTCACGTTGGGTTTTGAATCATTTCCTTTTTTTATTTATTTATTTTTTTTTTTATTAAATTTTTAATTTGCCAGTACAAAGAGATAACAGAAAAAGAAAAATTACAATAAACATTACAAAATGGCACCCATCCCCCCACCCCACAAGGAAGAAGGAACTTGCGTATGGTTACGAGAAATGAAAAGACACAGTAAACCAGAAGAAGGAGAGAAAAGAAAAAAAGAAAATGAAAAAAAAACGAAAGAAGGAGAGAAGTGCATACATTATCCTGACTGTGCAAGCCATAGGCTCATTTTTTCCCAAAGCTCTAATCCCTTCTTCCGTCCCTTTCTTTCTTTCTTTGCATATATGGCAATTTCTAGATAATATGTGGCAATAAAACGGGCTAGCCAGTGTGAGAACGATGGAGGCTCCGGATCTAGCCAGGAGGAAGCCACACAGAGCCTCCAGACAGTCATGGCAATGAAAATTAAACCATCTCATTTCAGCTGGGAAGTCTCGGTCTGCGTTCCTAGCAGAATAATAGTCGGGTTCAATATGATGGGCTGAGTTGTAACTTCCCTTAAGAATTCCTATATTCTGATGGAGAGTTTTAAACATGTAGAGAAAATATGGATAGAGTGGACCCCGTATTCCGCACATCTTGGACAAAGGGTGCCTTGGCCAGACCCCCACTTACCAATTTTACTAGGGGTGAGATATAAAAAGAAAATAGTTTTAAAATGTTGCGCCTGTAGTTTGGCTGAGATTAGGATGTTCTGTGAAAGGGAGAGTGAATTAAAAAAAGTGGTGTTAGAAGTGTCAGTTTTGCTGGACCATTTATCAGCTATGTTCTGTAGGTCGTCAGGGTTCTGTCTATTTATTATGTTGTATAATAAGCCAATTCGTGGCGCAGCCGGCTTACGTAAGAAGTTAAGCATATCAATTTCCCTGAAGTCAGAGGGCCCCCCTACCTTCCTAGACAAAAAGTCAGATACACAGTAATATTTAAAAGCATCTTCATTTTTGAGTTTAAACTTAACCAGTAGCTCCGAAAAAGGGACCACCCCTTCACAGGTAACAAGGTCTCCTAATTTCAGTATGCCGGCCTTGTGCCAGTCTGAAAAATAAGCCCTACCGAATATAGAAGGCAAGCTGCCGTTATTCAGCGTGGGAGTGTAGAAGTTAAATCGACCCTATCCTAGAATTTTACGGATGCTGCGAAAGGTTTTAAAAGAGTTTAGTAGTGTCTTAAACCTCACCCTTTTGTAGTATCCATAGGTGGTCTCCCGAAGTAGGCAGCCCCAGAACTGTTCACCCAGCAGAAGCTGAAATGGCGTGGGGAGCCCTATGGTCTGAAGGGGTGGAGCCTCTTTTAGCAGTTCTGTGCTATATTCTAAAACCGAAGCCCAGTAGTAAAGTGTGATATTGGGGAAGGACCAGCCCCCTCGCTCTTTTGGTAGACAAAGCTGCCTTGGTGCCCTCCTGGGTTGGGAGTAAGACCAGATGAACTGTGTGAAAATTTGTTGAAATGTTAGCAAATTGGATTTACTGAACTCCAAGGGTATTGTGCGGAAGAAATACAAGAGTTTGGGAAAGTATGTCATTTTTATGACATTGCATCTGCCTACAAGGGTTAAATGTAAGTTGTTAATTTGTTTCAGGGCCTTTTTTGTGTGTAGTGCCAGAGGGGCTAGGTTGTCTGTGACAATTTCATCCAAATTTGATGGTATAGAAACTCCCAAGTATTTGGCTTTAGAGACAACTCGAAAGTCAGTCCATAAAACTTGTCTATGTGTTATTATTTGGGTTTTGTTTTGGTTAAGAGCATAGCCAGAAAGCCTCCCAAATTTTAGCGCCTCATTTTCTAGAGCCACTATGGTGTTTGAGGGATCAGGTGAGGTGATGGCCAGGTCATCGTCATAAGCCATGATCTTAGTACGTTAAAGCAAAGGGTAAACCCAAAAATCGCTGGGACCTGGGTATTTAGACAGTATAAGGGAAAGATGGTCCCAGAATATATAAACTTTTTAGAGTTAACACAGAATCGATATCAAAGGATACAAAAAAATGATGTCAAAGTGTTATTTAATCACACGTTGGCAAGATACACATTTTTATAAATAGATTAGGCATTTGTCAAATAGTGCGGGGTGCCATGGGAAGGAAGGGGGTAGTGAATTCAGGTGAGGTAAAAGGGGGAAGTGACATATAAATTATATCAAACTGTCACAACTTAATTGTAAGGCAAAACAATTTTTAAGCCACAAAATCCAGACGAAGTTCATTAGTTTGAATATAGATTGTTTACAAAAACCATGTACAAAACAGAAGAACACAGTGTAAGTTACAGGGTGGGTCGTGCAAAGCATGCTCAACAACAATCCAATCCAAAAACTTTGTTTACAAACATCACAATGTTACGCTTCATTCCCATACTAACTGTAATTCTACCAACGTTATTTATGGGATCGTATGTCCATGTGGCCAATTATATATTGGCCAAACACAGCAGAAGATCAAAGTGAGAATATTGCAACACCAAAGTAGAATAAGATGCCATGTCACTGGAGCACCACTAGTTGAGCATTATAGCCAGTTGGGACACAGCCCTGACCAAATGCAGTGGATTGTGATAGAAAAAACCAATTTGGGGCCCAGGGGAGGTGACATATCCTCTATCCTTACGATTAGGGAATGTAAATGGATGATCCGCTTTGATACCATTAATATGGGTTTGAATGAACAAGATCCCAGTAATGCACAATTGGCCATTCTCAGCAACTAGGCATTTTTGGTGACTGTTGGTCTTTATCTGTCCCTGACTAGCTTGATGATAATTGTCATCTCACGAGCATTTGTTATGTTGTTCATCGGATGCATTTGATGATAAATAATGTGTATATGCATGTATATAGTTTTCTGTGTAGCCAATGCATTCTTTCCCATTCAAGGATTACCATCCAAGTCTGTGTGTTTTTTCTAAGTTCTTTAACTCCATTAACTTGAGCAATGTGGAACTTCCTGCTGAACCTTTGCCACTGTCATCGGCCCATATACATGTCATACATGTTTTCATAATGCTTGATGTTCACTGTTTCCAACTCGATTTGTTCTTGAATAATGTACATCTGCTCCATTTGTGCTTTTTCTATGCCTAGCCATTATGTGCAATATAGACGCGATGCTAGCATTGTATTTATCCAGGTTGCATTAATTTGTCCAGAATCATTTACGTGGTATTTACAACGCTAACTATTGTCATGAAAAGTGTATAACTACCTTTACTATCTATTAATTGAGTCATGAGGAACTTCCTTCTGAACCTTTGCCACTGTCCACGGCCTATATACATGTTAAACATGTTTTCATAATGTTTGATGTTTATTGTCTCCAACTTGATTTTCCCTGAATAATGTACATCTGCTATGCTTGTGCGTTTTCTATGCCTAACTATTATGTGCAATATAGACGCGTTGTCAGCATTGTATTTATCCAGGCTGCATTTAACTAATTACGTGGTATTTACAAGGCTAACCACTGTCAAGAAAAGTGTAGAATTGTCCTGATTATCCCTGAGTTACACGGGCCCAACCTCCCCCTTTCTTTTAGAAATGTATTTTTTTTAGAAATGTATTAATGTAATATCCTTTAACTATTCGGAAGAAAACAACCTCTGTTGTCTTTCTTCTAATACATTTTGACTGCAAGCATCTAGCGTCTGCGCCGTGCTGCACGTCATGTGGCCCGGGCCTCTCTATTTTAACGATCACTCAGTGTTGATTTAGTGCTTTGTTCACAAACTCTGAGGACAGCCTTTGCTGCTGCTGCCCACGGTAAGGGATGCTCTCCCCCTGTACGTTGGTTTTTAGCTGTTCGATTTAATTCCGTGTAAGATTAAATGGTCGAGGGTTAAGTCTGTTTAGCATTTTTGGCACTCAGTTTGATTTAAAAGTACACATTTTTCTTTGCTTATGGTGAATTTATACTCTTGCTCGATATTCTCTGTTTGACAATCCGCTTTCTCTTCTGAGTAATGGTTTCCTCATTGAGGCTCGACCTGTATACATGACCCTACTTGCATATTCGTAATATATTACTCCTTAAACAAGGGTATAGATCTCTGGCTGTTGCCTTTCCCACTGCGACCCGTAGCTTATCTGGTGGGTCTCATGTCGAGTGTGCTGTTTAGTCTCAAATCTAATGAACTTTCTTTTGCTGATGATAGCTCTTGGTACCTTGTCCCTTGCGCTGTATTTCCTCTAGGTTTGGGTTTTAAGTGTTTTTACATTGCCGTTCTTTCACTTTATTTTTAGAGGCTTAATTTCGTTGTGATTAATTTCACTTTTCCCACCGATGGTGCGCCACGGCGTGTGACTTTGGAGGTATTAATTTCTCCGGTGCGACTTTGATCATAAATGAGTAAGTCACTCTCTCTCCGGTTTTTTGTGATTTTCAATGAATCCTTTATTTATTTTGTGGATCATTATAATGACACCTCATAATTCTTTGTAGGTGTCACTCACCCCACCCTCAATTGGAGCCTATCTGCCCCTGCGCCATTTGACGCCAAGTCAACATTGACTATATGTCCACCTTTGAATATGGTAAATATAGCGATTACTTCCTTAATGAGTCCCTTTCACTTTCCCTGGTGGGACCCGAAATTCTTTTGTAACACTGACTTAATATCATTGTAGGTGCCATTCCTCCGTGTTACACCATCACCCTTGTCCTGAAGAAGACCCCGTTAGTAAGGAGCCAACTAACCTACCCATGTCTTGGGGTCGAAACGTCGACAATATGACATTGCCAGTACTCTCAACAGTGTAACTTACACTGTGTTCTTCTGTTTTGTACATGGTTTTTGTAAACAATCTATATTCAAACTAATGAACTTCGTCTGGATTTTGTGGCTTAAAAATTGTTTTGCCTTACAATTAAGTTGTGACAGTTTGATATAATTTATATGTCACTTCCCCCTTTTACCTCACCTGAATTCACTACCCCCTTCCTTCCCATGGCACCCCGCACTATTTGACAAATGCCTAATCTATTTATAAAAATGTGTATCTTGCCAACGTGTGATTAAATAACACTTTGACATCATTTTTTTGTATCCTTTGATATCGATTCTGTGTTAACTCTAAAAAGTTTATATATTCTGGGACCATCTTTCCCTTATATATGATCTTAGTACAGCTGCCTTGGAGGTTAACTGGGAGGATCTCATTATTTCTCTCTATTTGCTTGATGAAAGGGTCAAGATAAAGGGCAAACAGCAAAGGCGAGCATGGACAGCCTTGCCTGGTGCCCCGGGAGATCTTAAACTGACTAGTTAGTTGCCCATTAACTGAGACACAAGCTGTTGGTTTAACGTAGAGGGCTTGTACTGCCTGCGTGATCTTTGGTCCAAATCCCATTCTCTTTATGACCGCCCACAGAAATTGCCAGGAGACCCAATCAAAGGCTTTCTCAGCGTCCAAGAGTGTAAGTGACATCGGGTCTCCGGCAACCTGTGCGGCGTCAAAAAGAGTAATGGCCCTTCTGACATGTTCGGTTGTTCCTTTTTTCGGGATAAACCCGTGCTGCCACTCTGAAACCAACGATTCAACTACAGAAGAGATTCTATTGGCCAGTACTTTGGAAAAGATTTTTGAGTCACAGTTAATGAGCGTTATTGGTCGATATGAGCTCATCTCTGTTGGAGATTTGTCCTTCTTTGGGAAGATAGCTATTCTAGCCATGGACCAAGATGCTGGTGGTAAAGTTCCATTGAAAGTAGAGGTTATTACTTCTGTAAAGATTGTCTTAATCTGTGGAGCAAAGGACTTGTAAAATTCTACTGGAATGCCGTCTGGCCGAGTGGCTTTCCCGTCAGGCAGGCTGTTAAGGGACTCAAATATCTCATCCCATGTGGGAGTTATATCTAATCTATTCATGTCTTCTAAGGAAAGAGATCTGAGGTTGACCTCGCTAAGATAATTAGTGGTCTCAAGAGCGATTAGGTCGCTAGGTCCACAAATCTCTTCAGTATAAAGCTTGGAATAAAAATCCTGGAATCCATTTCGTATATGATCTGTGTTGTTAGTCTCAACCCCTGATGGGAGTTTGATTGTGCGAATCTCGTTGTAGGAGACCTGTTGCCTAGTCCTGACAGCCAGATGATGTCCAATGTTGTCACTACACTCATCATTTTTCTCCCGGGTGCTTGCCCATTTTGCGGCGGTCTTTTCCGCAAAGATTGCCCCAATTTCGGCTCTGGCCAGCATTACCTCCTTCTGGACAGTCTCGATGTTTTGTCCGGTCTGAATGTGGTGAGTCAGCTTAGTTTCAGCCACCCTGAGCTTTCCTTGTAGATTATTTATCACCGCTTTCTCTTTTTTATTTTTGCGTACTGAAAAACCCAGGGTTTCGCCCCTGACCCCAGCTTTTAATGCTTCCCAGACTGTCATAAGAGGGGCAGAGCCAACATTGAATTCCAGAAATTCCTCTAGCCATCCTTGCATGTGTGTTTTATATAGCCGATCCTGTAGTAGAGCTTTTTCAAAGCTCCAGGTGGAGACCGCTTTGACTTTCCCTAGGCCAGTAATATTGATGATAAGGGGATTATGATCGGACATAAAACGTGGGGCCATTTCAATAGTGCAATTATTAATGATCGAGGATGAAAGGAAGAAATAATCTAGTCTAACAAGGGTGTGGTGCGGAGCAGAGTAAAAAGTATACCCTGGCAAGGAAGGGTTTAGGCTTGCCCAGCAGTCTCTAAGACCTGTGCAAGGTCTATCAAGGCCCGATATACCAGCGACTTCCTACCCTTGTATTTCCAGTGACTGACACTATCCTAGTTAGAGGGTAAATGCAAGTTCAGATCGCCACAGAGGACAATGGGCTAGTTCCCCGGAAACCAAATTTATAACTCCAGGGTCATCTAAATTGCTCCCGTAAATTGAGCAGAGGGTAAAAGGGGGATTATTAGAGAGATGGCACTCAGTAATCACCCATCTGCCTAAGGGATCAGCCTTGACCCTGGGTGAGAAGATAGAGAGTTTTCTTTCTGCCAAAATACCCACCCCCTTATTTTTTGAACCATGTGTGGTGGCCCCTAAGACTTGAAAGCCCAAGGAGTCTAATAAATATCTCTGAGAGCCCTCGATATGAGTTTCCTGTATACAATTAATGTCCCCCCCAAAGAGCGAAGCCCAAACGCCACGTTCTGTCTTTTTGAGCGATCGTTTAGCCCACAGATGTTGACAGAGACGATTCTTAGAGAGTTTAACTTAGCCATTTTTAAAGGAAAAAAAGAAGCCAAAGGGTAATAGTAACACTACAAGCTCCTGAAGTCTTATCTTATGCCATGGCAAGTGTGTCTTAAGTATGCATATGTATGTGTAGAAAAAATTTGAAACACTTGTGCTGGATTTATCTGTGCAAAACTTTTCTCTTGTAGTGCCGTTCCCAGCCACCCCCCTCCCCCCCTTCTTCGAGCAATCAGGCAGAGCCTGAATGATGAAAATCAGCTTGAGCCCCGACTGCTAGCCATTTCCTGTCGTGGGCACTATGCCTACCCCTACAAGTGAGAAACCATTTTTATTGGGAGACTTAGGGTAATTCAGATTTGTAAAGGAACTGTTATTACCTATTGACTTTCGATGCATTTCTGCCTTCCAAATGAAAGACATTGTGTAAAAAAGAAATCATTCTAAAAAATGACTGATAATTCTCATGCTAGTATGAGTATTCCCAATTTCGGAAATGTGCAAATATCTACCGTTTCTAAACTCTATATTTTGTTCCCATTTCAGAAATACATAGGTGTCTTTCATACCGATTTTTCCATGTACACATTTTTACAGAATAATTACTATATACCCGGTACATAATAAAAAACCATTGCAAGTTGCTGCTCAGTTTTTGGCTCTGGGTTCGTCGGGTTCTTGGTGAACCTACAAGTCCTATATATCCCCACAACCAGTAATGTCCAGCGGATGTAGCGGTATATTGCTTTCAAAGAGCTGTCAAAATTAGAAGTTACAGGTGAACACGTTGACACAAAAGGCGCTTTTTTCCAACAAATTTTCAATTTATCCTATATTTAACTGTTAGTTTCTATAAAGAAACCTTGATGGATCTACACAAATGACTCCTTGCTGAATTCAGAATTTTGTCTACTTCTCTAAAATGTATAGCTTTCCAGGATCCATTATTGCTTTTGTACCCATTTCTACCATTAACTGGAAGGAGTTTGAAAGCACAAAAAATAGCAAAAATAGGCTATGTCCCAGAAAAATACCAAAACTGTGTAAAAAATGTTGGGTTTCTGACAAAAGTCTGGTATCCCCTAAAAGCTGGGAAAATGTTGATTTCAGCCCCACAAACCCTTTTTTGTAAACATTTGCAGGGAAAAACCCAGATGCTTTCATTTGCAGCCCGTTTTTCCCATTTCCCCCCCCAAAAACTACATTTTGCTGTATTTTGGCTCATTTCTGTGACCCCTCCAGGGGAATCCACAAACCCTGAGTACCTTCAGAATCCCCATGATGTTGGAAGAAAAGGACGCAAATTTAGCGTGGATACCTTATGTGGTCAAAAAGTTACAGGGGCCTCAGCGCGCACTACCCCAAATAGCCAAAAAAGGGCGTGGCACAGGAGGGGGAAAAGGCCTGGCAGCGAAGGGGTTAATAAGTAAGCTGACAAAAAATGAACAACTCCTATTTGTCAATTCAAATTTGCCCTTATGGAGGAAGGATGCTATTTGGCAATCCATAGTGGACAAAATGAAGCACAAACAAAAAGGGCCATCCTGGATTGCAGGAAGAGGTGGCATGACTACAAAAGCAGGATCAAATATTAACTGCCCAGGAACCTGAAGGCAGCGATGTGGACCGGAGGAGGTCCTGATGTTCAGTAGGAGTTGGATCAATTGGAGGAGTAGGGGGCATCACTCATTCAAACAGAGGGCCTTATTTATGAGAAGTGTCGCATCTCTGCGAGAAAGCAGCGATGCAACACATCTCAGTGCGCCCTCCTTGCTACACCATTGATGCGTCATATCTACTGTATGACGCATAATGTCCCAAGGAATGACAGATACGTCAGTGTTACTGACGTATCTGTTGGCTCAAAACTGATGCATTGCTGGAGTTGTGTCGGAAGCGTGACGCAACTCCAACAATGCAGGGGGAGGGCTATAAATATATTACTGCGTCACCCTTACACTTGCTATGAGGCAGGCGTAAGGATTTGATGCAATGGCATCCTAGAAGTGGCGCACTGAACTCTTATAGATTTCAATGCGCCACTTCTACGAGGTTTGGATGTGGGGGAACGCCCATCCTGCACACATTATACCTGACGCAGATATAATGTAGCACAGGGGTTTACAAAGTGACACATCTGCCTAGATGCGTCACTTTGTAAAAAGGCAGTAACATGACACTTTTTTCATGCCACCGGTGTGTCACAAAACGTGACGCACCGCGTCGCAAAAGTATTGCAAGGGCTCATAAATGAGCCCCACAATTGGTAGCTGGAGTAGAAGGGCAGGGTTGTGCTGAAGTAGAGGACCAGCAAGAACTACAGGGTGAGTGAAAAGAAGGGACCATATATTAGCAGACTGTCATGCAGGACAGCACAGCAACACATTTTACTGTGCTGCACTGCGTGAAAGGGAAAGGCCAGGAATGCCCCAAATGTTAACTCATCCTTCCCATAAGTACAAATATTACCAGCCCAGTCCAGCCCTGACAAGTTTCCCAGGTCCATGGGTGATGTGCTGCCCTGGTCAAGATATTTCCTTTCAATACTGGTACTTTTAGGGTTATTTATACTTTCACAAAACAGGACTACAAGTTAAAGAATACAAAGTAGAAAAACTGGACTGGTGCAGCACATTATGCATGGACCTTGAAAACTTGGCAGATATGCCAGTGCCAATGCAGGCCCCTTGCACCATGACACAATTGTGCTTGTGTTGGGGCCAGGTAGCCAAAAGTGTACTGTACTGTTGATTCAGTCAATTTGGCTTAGTAGAGGGTCAATGTATCACCGATAGGGTCTCCAGGTGCTGAGGAGGTGCATGCACTGCAAGTAGTATTGCTTAAAGAGCCAAGTGTACAGCTTCCAGTACAAATCCATATTCGACACTGCTCACCTGATCTGCTGGGGGATGTTGATCCAGGTGTAGACAGCCATGTATGAGAACACCCTAACCCCTGTCTTGCTCATATGGATCTGGGGTGTGTGACCTCAGTGAAAGTGACGCAGAACAGAGGTTCATGATTGGTTGGTGAAAGCGTAGGCAATGTGTGTGAGCTAGGTGGGTCACTAGTAGTGCAGTGCCCTAGTAGGTGTGGCTGATCATCTTGAACTGGCAATCTGTCTGAATGGGGAGAGGAGTTGGCCTAATGGCTAGGGCCGTCGACCTCGGATCTGGGGAACTGGGTTTGAGTCTCGGCAATGACGCTGAACATCCTGTGATTCTGGGCAAATCACTTAATCTCCCCGTGCCTAAAAAAAAAATGAATGTGTCTTCATGTAACGCAACTGGTACTATGTAAACTGCTCTGATACCCGATTCGGGTCAAGTTCGCGCTATATAAAACTCCGTAAAAAAATGTATTTCTCTGAAGTGACATGCGATGGGCATGCCACAAGTGTGGCTGAGTGATAGTCTGCCAGTGGTGTCTTGGATAGTTTGCCTCTTGAGTAACAGGTGTGCAGAGATGCTGTAGTAGAGGGCATTGGTGTACTACAGTCTACATGTGAAGAAGGCCTGGCTGGTGGTCTTACGGGTGTCAGGAGGGATGCATATGAAGAAATGTCTGACCATAGCAAATAATGCAAAAGCAGGTGTAGGTGAATGTAGCAATATATAGTCTCATGGTGACGTAGGTTTCCAGGATGATGGACAGGTATCTGGGGTGGTTGGAGGGTCAGAGTTTTGGGCCTAGTCAGGTGGGTAACCAGAGTGAGTACATGTTGCAGAATGTCATCACTTCTGTCTTGTCAGGTTGAGTATAAGCAACTAATCTCACACACAGTTAGTCATGTTGTCAGTGGCATAATGAAACTTGAGGTGGCCCCCCAACAAAGTGCATGGAGGGGCCACCTTCCGGCCTTACTCTGGAGCACAGGACTCCCCAGATAATTTGACTTGCTCTGTAATGTTGTGTGGATGTTTGTGAAATATGAAACCTAGGGCACGATAATGCACAAATTGCTTGCAAGACTTTACAGCAAGGCAGCTTGGTGTGCAGTGTTGTATGAAAGGCAGAGTACAGGATAGTGTGAGGTGTAACAATATATTACATCTCTTGACTAGTGCTGGGCCGCAAACTGATGGCTAGACCAAATACAGACACCCTTACTACATGCAGCAAATGGCTGACAAGGTCCGGTTGGGGATTGTTAGAAATGGAGTCTCTAGTTGGCAGGGGAAGGTACATTTGTCCAAATAGGGACCCTTGATTCTAGTCAGGATAAAGAGGGGCACACACTCTAAATAACAACTGCTCACCCCCTTGGTAGCTTGACACGAGCAGACAGGATTATCCAAAAAGGCAATGTGTAAAGTATTTGGACCAACACTCACAGTAACACAGTGAGAACATCACAAATGGAAACAACACCGGTTTAGAAAAATAAAGTATCTTTATCTAAACTTAACAAGACCAAAACAACAAAAATCCGACATACAAATATTAAGAAAAATTACTTTCAAAAGGTTTTAGCAACTGAGTCCATAGAAAACTATGGATGTGTGAATTTTACAAAGTACCTGTTGTTGCAACAAAATCCACCAAGCCAAAGAGCCGCAGCGATGGGATGTGTCGAAAAGCAAAGAGATGCGTCGATTCCTGAGACCTTCATGGATGCGATGTGACAGTTCCGCTGGACACAGGGGAGTGGTGTGTCGGGTCCAGTCTGTAGGGGGAAGCGATGCGTCGATTCTGAGTTGACTCTGATCCCCGGGTGATACGTCAGGGAAAACTTGCCGCACAGGGACGATGAGTGGAAATCCAGGATGCATCGGCAAATAATTCGCCGAGCGGCGCTGCGTCGACCTTTTGAGCCACGCTTCCTCGATGTACCGGTTCTTGCCGCGGCGACAAGCGCTGCGTTGGTTCCGGCAGTGGCATGGCGATGCAGGGAGATTCTTCTCGTACCACGGCATTACGTTGGAAAAACTGTTGCAAGAGAAGCGATCCTCGATTTCCTTGTCGTTGCGTTGCTTTTCCAGCTCCCAACAGCAAAAACGACTTCCAGAAGCCCAAGACAGTCACAGGCACCTCTTGGCAGGTCAGAACTCCCAGCTAGGAAGTTCAGGGGAGCTGGGGGTGAAGTCTTTGTGTTCTGAGACTTCAAAACAGGAGGCAAGCTCAACCCAAGCCCTTGGAGACTTTCCTTAAGCAGGGGACATAGCTCACAGCAAAGTCCTACTCCGTTCCTTGTCAGAAAACAGCAACTGCAGGCCACCTCGGACACACAGCAAGGGCAGTACTTCTCCTCAGTTTCTCCAGCTCTTCTCCTTGGCAAAGGTTTCTCTTCATTCCAGAAGTAGTCTAAAGTTCAGGGGGTTTAGGTCTAATACTTATACCCCAACATGTTTTTGTTCTCTTTGTGCAAGGGTCTCTGAGCCCAGTCCAAACCAGTTCTGTCCTCTTTGGTGCAGCTGCCCGGCAGGAGGTAGAGACAGCATTGTGTAAGGCAGACAGGCCCTATTCAGGTGCAAGGGAAATCCCCTCCCACCACTCTAAATACAGACCGGGCCTATTCAGGTGCTAGTGAGAACTCCTCCCCCTACTCTGAATGCAGCCCAGGTCTAATCATCCCAGCCCTGACTCATTCAATGAAAGGCAAGGACAAACATCAACCCCTCCAGTGGCTGTCTGAGAGAATGCACCTCCCCAGCCCCTGTCACTCCAAAACCAGACAATCAATACACAAACAGGCACACAGAATGGTTAAACAAGAAAATGGCTACTTTCTAAAAGTGGCCTTTTCAAATACACAATTTAAAAACCATCTTTAGTAAAAGATGTGTTATTAAATTCTGAGTTCAGAGAGCCTAAACTTTATTTTTCCATCTTATCCCTATGGGAAGGTATGCTTGTAAAATGTTACAAAGCATTCCCCATTCTGTCCTATGGGGCAAGATAGCCTTTCGATAGTGAAAATCAAAATTGGCAGTGTTTCACTATCAGGACATGGTACAGACATCAGTAGATGTCCTACCTTTCACATACACTGCACCCTGTCCATGGGGGTATCTTGGGCCTGCCATAGGGGTGTCCTAAATGTAAGAAAAGGAAAGGTTAGGGCCTGGCAAGTGGGTGCACTTGCCAAGTCAACATGGCAGTTAGCAAACTGCGCACAGGCACTGCAGTGGCAGCCCTGAGACATCTTTTCAGGGCTACTTATGTGGATGGCACAATCAGTGCTTCAGGCCCACTAGTAGTATTTGATTTACCAGCCCTGGCACACTTAATGCACTTTACTAGGGACTGAACAGTAAGTAAAATATGACAATCATGGATAACTAATCATGTTCACAATTTACACAGAGAGCATATGCACTTACGCACAGATTAGCAGTGGTAAAGTGCCCAACATCCTAAAACCAACAACAACAGGTCAGGAAAACAAAGAAGGAAGAAGCAATACGTTTCGGGATAACCTGGAAAAAGGGACAAGTCCAAAAGGGATGGAGACTATAGCGGGCACTCTTGAAGTAGTCTGTAGGTGTCTTAGCCCTAATAAGGGGTTGACAATGGCTATCTCAGACACCTACTCTTGGCTCCATGTGATTGATAAATTCCTAGCTGACATTGCTAGTGTCATGATGCAGAAGGAATAAAAATACCAGCCTACTACATTTGATACCAGTGAAGTTGCCAGGCAGCTGAGGGCCATGAATACTATCTAGTTCCTGGACACCAAGCTGGACTCCCTCATAGCTTTCAATCGCAGTGTCATTGCTTAGATGGCCAACCAGCAAACTCTTGCCAGGGACTAACATGCTGCCCTACTGGTACTCGCAAATGTTGTTGGTAACATGGGAGTTACATCTTCTGCTTCTGATGTGTGTGTGCCTGAGGCTAGTAACATCACTCAGCTGCCTTCCATTCCAGCTCAACAACTTCCAGGGGAGGCAGAACACTCATCAGAGGAGGAAGATATAGAGGTCCACAGTTTCTGAAGTAAAACTTCCCAATAAACATTTGTGAGTGCCCCCTCGCCAGTTTTTCTGACTGTACTGTGTAGGACTTCATGCCACCTTCTTTGGAACCCAGGACAGTACCTTTTGGTTGTGCAGTAATTTATCTTGTCCACTTGTGTTGCAAAATAAAATGCTACACTTGCTAATGGCAATTTGTTCCTCCTCACTGATCAGAATAATCACATGTAAGTGTGAACTCACATGTGTAAACAAATGAGTTGTATAAGAACAATACATCATTATTTTGGATACATGTTGAAAGCAATAACAAATCAACTACTCACATGTTGTAAAATGAGGATCTGAACGTCTAGACTAAAATAATATTTTGTTTAAAATTATTATGAGTTTTGTATGGTTGCTCCTTAAAAGTCAACAGAATGAAATGTAACTCTAAAACCCTAAACCACAGTTTTTGAAGCTGAAGAGTGAGCTAAGGTAAATTGCAAATGCTGTCTTTGTTGTGCACCTACACCAATTACATCCATTGCAGAGGTATGATGAGCAATGTGTAGTTTTCCAATGTATTATCAGAGTGTATCAACAAGCTGCATTTTCCTGACAGACACATAGTGTGATTTTGTGCAAAGGGCACAAATACTTACCACCTATAAATGGAATGTGTGACGCGTGTGAGCCCAAAACACTGTTCCACGTATCTACATATATGTGGCAAAGTAAATATGGCAACATCATTACCTAACTCACTGCTCACACAAAACACAATCAACAGTACATAAATCTGGATGGTTTTACCAATACTAGCCAGACACTCATGCCCATATTCCTCATTAATATGCATTGTATGTGACACACATGCATGCACAAGGGCAACCCAACACCTTGAATGGCACTAACTAAGGCATGCAAGGGCCCTTGCCTAGCCCTGTGTATGATGAGTATTGCATTGCCAGCTAAAATTGCCAAAATATGTAACTCTGGCCCAGAGAGGCCTTACATGTGTTGAGAATGAGTGCATCTACACGGTACAACATTTGTACATACTATTTTGCTTAAGTGGAAGATCAGAGAATCTCTAACAATGCTAAAACTCCCCAGGGGAGGGCACATGGGAGATGTCTGGACAAAAACCCTTGTTGTTAGTTATTTTCTAAGTGAGCTGCATGATGTGTCACAATTAGCAAGTAGTAAATGCCAATGATGATGGATGTTGTTCAGGCAGGTGTGACTTCCTGCACATGTATCAACCAGCCATGAACACAAACCCCCTTGCACAATGGTGAAGGGTGCATGCGTTAGTGCTAGGTAGCACTTTTTGTGCCAGGTCAGCCAGGGAGCAGGAATCGGTAGTCAAATGTCCAATCCTACATTTACCTGCTGTCTCCCTTTCACACAGGGCCCTACAATAAGGGAACTACCTGTGTTGTGCTGTGTGTAAGTTGAATACTGACCCCCACTTACAGTGTTCAAACTATGGAAATGGTTCCATACATAACTCAAATGTGAGGACGCCTTGTCCAGAGGTCTCTAACAATGCAAAATATTCCTACAATATGCTCATGAGACGTTGAACATCCTGTACTCACCTAACACAATCGTACCAACTCTTGACAAATACATATTATCCAACTATAGCACAATGATTAATTTATTTAGATACAAAGCCTAAATTCTAAAACACTAACACTAACTAACCTATCATTAATAATTGCCTATACTATCTAATCTAAAACGTAACCTATCTTAATCATTATTGGCTCATGACAAGTTTACCGTCAACCCCACACCCCATGTATACATATATATCAGTACATTGCACACCTCAAAGCAGTGCACTGGCCATAATTATTAAAAATCAAACCCATTAAACATGATCGGTACAAATTGTCCATGGAGAATATCTGTTAAAACTTGGACCTGTTTAATGTGGCAGAAAACACTGTTTTTCATCTGCTAGGGCCTGTCCGAGAGATACTGTATAGGAAATGAATTTTATATAAGACAGCCTCTGCAGCCATCCAAGTGTGCAACTACAGAAGGCACATATTTATCCTATGTTGCTGTTGCATTCCATTTATAAATGTTCTATCCCTTTAATACTGTTGCACTATTTGCATGCATATGTTCAAAATGATGTTAGTAGCTTGTTGCTAGCAGCATGTTCTGAATTCCAGGTGGGAGTTAGTTTATCCAGAGGACTTGCCTTTTGCAATCCCATGGTACTGTGCTGCGACAAATAAAGTTGTTTTTAGAAAACTTTTTCAGATTAAAGCTGATCTTTACAATTTTGGAGACGATTGAAGGCTTTTCTGCTACCTGTAATGATGCTGCTTACTACAGCCCCTCACAGAAAGAACCACGCGTACACGAGGTTGTGGTGTACTGCGTTTATTCGCTTACACAGGAGCGCCGGAGCGGAGCTCTAGCCTCGTTGAATTCGGCGCTCATACTCCCCGGGAAATGGCCGCCGCCGGACGTCCTGTGACGTCACGCGGCGAGCGTAATAACCGCTAGACCGCTACACCACATCTCCCCCTTTTATAACACAACCCAAACTTACAACCCCGTGGAACATATACAGTCTTACTTGTTGTCCATGCTGAATTCCCCGAACCTTCGGGGAAGTATGATTCTTCTTCCTCGTCGTGTCCACTTACTGGTTTCGCCAGCTTTCGGAGTGGTTATCACGCTCATTTGGCTTGGTGCCCCTTCACTGCTTTCCACTCCTGCTTCTCCCCACTCATCATTCTCAGTCCCCTCTTGGGCGTCCTCTTCCAGACCACTCTTCTCCTCGCCAGTTCCGTGTCCTGTTCCCGCCTGGGGACTCCTTTCTACTCCTCCCTGGAGACTCTCCCGATCTGCCACCGGGCTCTTCCTTCCGCTGGGTGTCCCTGTAGGGGTCGATACCCCCTGTGTCTTCTTCCCTTCCGTGGGCATGCATCTCGCCATGCGGTCCTGCGACCATACCTTTCCGTCACTGAGAAGTGCTGACCTTGAGTACGGTTCCAACACTTGGAAAGGGGGTGTGAACTTGCTGTCTCCTTTCTTCTTCTGGATGGGTAGCTTGACTCTTACCCATTCCCCTTTCTCCAGTGTGACTTCTTTTGTGTTGTGCTTCCTGTCATAGTGTTCGGTGTACACTGTCTGTGCCTTCTCCAGGTTCTTGCGCACTACTGCTGGGGACCAATGGCTCTGAACAGTGAGGCGTTTCCAGGCTACGTTGTCTTTTGTGAACGACTCTCGTCCTCTTAGTACTCGGAACGGACTGTACCCCGTTGAAGTGGGGGATATCCGATAGGCCCACATCAGTCACTTCAACTCCTTCTCCCAGTTGTTTCCTTGACTGATCGCTGCTTGTACCGACCCCATGATTACTCTGTTGAACCTTTCCGCTGCGCCATTCCCGGCAGGGTGGTATATTGGGGTGTGTCGAACTGTGATGCCATTCCTGTCCATGAAGGTTTCCCATTTGCTAGATGTAAACTGCGGGCCGTTGTCGCTCAGGATCCCTTTGGGGATACCTTCCCTTATGAAGGCCTCTGTCAAGAAATCCAGGATTGTCTCTGTTTCCGCGTTGTCCTCTACATGGACTTCCGGCCACTTGGAATAGCGATCTACCACTACTGTGATATATTTCTGGATGTCGTTGGTATCCATTATGGGTCCCAGGACATCAATGGAGATCTATTCCCATGGATTCTCCGGGCATGCATATCTGCCCAGGGGTGGCCTCAACATTTTTTGAGTCTTGTCCGCGTTGCTGCATTGCTCACATCCTCTTACGTGGCGTTCTACTGCCATGTCCATCCCCGGCCACCAGTAGTCCTCCTTGGCTCTCCCCTTGGTCTTCACTATACCCAGATGACCCTCATGGGTGATGGCCACTATGCGTTGTCTCAACGAGGACGGAGGAACCACCTTGTTGCCGCGCAACAGGAACCATGGCTTGTCTCCTACGGACAGTTCTTCCCTTACTTCCCAATACTGTTTGAGCTCTTCTTCTAGCAATCTCTTCTCCGGCCATCCGTTCGTTACGTACGCTTTTATGGCACTCAACTTCTCGTCCGTTCCGTATTCCTCTTCCCATTCTTGGGCACTTATTGCTCTTTCATGGTCGCCTGTGAATGCTACCGCATAGTCCTCCCATCCGCCTTCGTCTTGGACTTCCGAGGCCTCCTTGGACGCCGCTCTACTCAGGAAGTCCGCCACTTTGTTCCTGTGTCCTGGCAGATATTCTACATCATAGACGTAGTCTAGTAATCTGAGCGTCATCTTCGTGATTCGTGGCGTGGCATGCTCATGCCCGCTTGACGTGAGGACCTTCACCAACGGCTTGTGGTCTGTGCGTAGCCCACACAGCCGCCAACATTTCCTTTTCGATGACGCTGAATTTGCTCTCGTTCGGGGCTAGCGCACGTGACGCAAAACTAATCGTGGTTATCGCCCCATCTGCAGTCCTTTGCGTCAGCACTGCCCCCAGCCCGCGGTCACTGGCATCCGTAGTTAACATGGTGGGAGTGTCGGGGTCGTATCCATGAATAGGCACTGCCTCGCTGATGTTCCTTTTCACTTCCTCGAATTCTCGTTGATTCTCTCCCGTCCATGGGAACGTGGACTTGTTTTTGAGGAGCGACCTCAAATGATGGGTCCTGGAAGCGAAATGGGGAACAAATTTGCTATAAAACTCCGCCATCCCCAGAAAGGGCCGTACATCTTCTTTGTTCGACGGGGTGGGAGCTTCCTTGTTGCTGCGACGTTGGACGCTTTGGGTTCTATGCCGTGCCGGCTTATCTCGTGCCCTAGGTACGTGACTGTGTTCAAGCCGAACTTGCATTTGTCCCATTGGGCAGTGAGCCCGTTCTGCTTCAGCACCGTCAGGACTTCCGCCAACCTCTTGTTATGCTCTTCTCGGGAGGCTCCCATTACCAAGATGTCATCCTGAAAGTATTGGATGCCTGTCTTCTTGTGGAACATCTTGTGCATCAACTTTTGGAAGACTGCGGCTGCCGATGCGAGACCGAACGGCATCCTTAGGAACTTGTAGCACCCGAACGGCGTGATGAACGACGTCAGGTGGTTGCATGATCGGTGCAGAGCAATCTGGTGGTAGGCGGACGTCAAATCTACGGTGGAGAACCACTGCGCCCCTTGGGTTTTCGCCAGCATCTCGTTGATCCGGGGAAGCGGGAACTTGTCCACCACAATGTTCTTGTTCAGTTCCCTTAGGTTGACACACAGCCTCACCTTCCCGTTGGGTTTCTGGGCCACTACTAAGGGGGCCAACCATTCCGCGTTGTCGATCGCCTCTATCACGCCGTTGTCCTCCAACCTTTGTAGCTCTTCTTGCACTGCAACCCTTGTACGGAATGGGATGTTGCGCACCTTGTGGGACACCGGCTGGGCTCCCGCTCTGAGTTGAATCTTGTGTGTAAACTTCGCCATGCGGCCAATGGAGTATTTAAACACTTCCGGGAATTCTTCTTTCCATCGCTGGGCTTCCGGGTCTTGCCCGTCGTCGGTCATAAGGACTTGCATGTGCCCTCCTGGGTTCAGCTTTATGCCCAAGGCTCCTTGGTCTCTCCAGCCCAACACCGACGGTCCCTTCTCCGCCACGTACAGCTTCCCTTCACAAGTACGGCCTCGTAATTCAAAGGTTAGCGGGCAGTACCCCACCATGGGTATCGGATCTCCCGTGAACGTTACCGGATGAATGTCAGTGGGCCTCAAGTAGTACGCTGTGCTTGGTGCGAAGTCTTCCTCCCATATCCTCCTTTGTACGATTGTGTATGGCGAACCTGAGTCCGCTACCATGGTGACTCTTATGCCTCCTATCGTCATTTCACACTTGGGCTTCTTGTCCGCCGTGCTCTCTATACCCAATACTTGTTCCTCTACTATCAGGATTTCATCGTCCTCTTCTCTATCTACTTCTTCTTCCTCTTCGCGCGCCCCTTGGGCTACGTACTTCACCTCTTGCCTCTGAGACTTCCTTCTGCACACTTTTTCGTAGTGGCCTATGAGTCCGCAATACGAGCATTTGGTGCCAAATGCCGGGCAACCCTTGTCGCTGGCTGCATGGGTGCCGCTGCCGCACCTGTAACAGGCCGTCTTGTTCCATTGTCTTTGCCCATGTGTTCACGTCGTCCTGGCATTGAATCTTCTGTGGGTCCGTGTGCCTTGTTGCCACACCGGTTGTTTGCTGTCTGGTGGTTTCCGGTCTTCTACCTTGCATACCGCCTGCTCCGGGTGGTTTTCGCGCTTGGCCGCTTCTGCGCACCTCCTGGTTAGTTCTGCTTTCTTCACTAGGGCTACGACGGTTTTCAGTGGTGCGTCTCCATTCGTCCACAGTTTTTCTTGGATGGCGGTGTTCACCGTGTGCATGATGATTTGGTCCCTTATTAGGTCTTCCTGCAGGGTACCGAACTTGCACATTAGGGCCAGTTTCTGTAGGGCCGCCACGTATTCATCGACGGATTCTCCTTTATTCTGTTTCCGATGGTAGAAGTTATACCTATCTATTGCCGTGCACACCACCGGGCGGTAATGGGCGTCCAGGTCATCTATCGCATGTTGAAACACGTCGCCGCCTACTGCCGTCCTATCTTCCTTCACCAGGTATTGGTACACTCGTTGCCCTGCTGGGCCCAAATGATGGAGGAGAATCTTCTTCCGCCGTGAGCTCGTGTACGGAGTGTCACCCTCCTCTTCCAGGGCTGCTAGGTAGTTTAGGAAATACCTTTTCCAGTCCTCCCACGGCATCTCGGGCTCCCCTGGTTTAGCCAAGAAAGGCACCGGGTTCGTTAAGGAGCACGTCTGAGAGGTCATCTTCTTCCCCCTGCTGGCGCGTCTTCCTCTCAGTGTGGGCGTGCCCAACATCTCCTCCTCTCCGACGTCGCTGCCCCTCTCCTCTTCCTCCTGACCGGACTCTCCACTCGCCACGGGACTGCCGCTGACTTCCTCCAGGGTGCTGGCCAATTCCCGCCTGGCAGTGTCCTGTACCTTCTTTCCCCTGTACTTGGTTGCTCCGATTGACTCTGTGGGCCCTTCTCGCCTGTTCTAGAAGCTTGGTGCGCTTAGCACGCTTCCTTGACACCCTCGACGGTTGGCGCGTCCTCCGCTTCTCTGCCGCGCTCCTGCGTTGTGCATGTGGTGGCCTCTGCCGGGTTCTCTCGTTTTCAATGGGGCTCGGGTCCAGGGTGCGTGGGCGTCACCCTTCACCACCTCGTCGCCATTGTAATGATGCTGCTTACTACAGCCCCTCACAGAAAGAACCACGCGTACACGAGGTTGTGGTGTACTGCGTTTATTCGCTTACACAGGAGCGCCGGAGCGGAGCTCTATCCTCGTTGAATTCGGCGCTCATACTCCCCGGGAAATGGCCGCCGCCGGACGTCCTGTGACGTCACGCGGCGAGCGTAATAACCGCTAGACCGCTACACCACACCACCCTCCATCTGCAGCACTGGATCGATTTAGTCTTCAAAAGAATTTACATTTGATTTACTTGCAACTTCTTACCAGATCGTTTGTACGTGGATGAAGAATCTCCCTGTTCGTGCACAGCAACTGCTACTTCGAAGGGGGCATTTTGTTTCCACCATTTACTTTTGGTTTTGCAGTGTTTTCCCACTGCCAACACCTGCCGCATGGAAGTGCTGACCCGTGCCCTTGCACGTGCTTCCTGGTTGTCAACGGTACTGTTAGGCCAAGGGTGAACCTCCCATTCTATGAGTAAGGTAAAAGGAGGAATTTTTGACTTACCTCAAGGACGTTGAAGGTGAGACTTTATCAACTAAAAGGAAAACATTTTTTTACACTGTTTGGGCTCAGGAGGGCAGGTTGTGTTTAGAACACTAGTGCAAGCTGAAGGTAATGGGGACAGGACTGTGTTTGAAGAGCCTATAGTACAAATAGAGATCAGGTTCAAACTAATGTCCAGTGTCCCCCTGAATAGATTTAAGTTGTATGCGCTGGCCCAGGAGGAAGGTGAGACGTTTGATGACTTTCTTACCAGTTTGCGAGCTCTTTCTATAAACTGCAGTTTTGGTACTATCACGGATGAAATGATAAGGGATCAGATTGTTGTGCGTGTCACAAGTAAGAGGGTTTAGGAGCAGCTAGGGATTTTGGGGGAGCCTAATTTGAAGGACTTCAGCAGCACTGCTAAATCATTGGAACTATCAGAAAAGTGAATGAAGTTCTTGAACAAGGAAAACAAAGTTTCATTGGAGGATGTATGCAGTGTGAAATCTGGCAATCCACGTGGTGGTTGACAGAGTGTGTACAAGATATCTGATAAAGAATTCCACTGTTATAGATGTGACAGTACTAGTCATGCAGCATCTTTTCCAAGGTGCCCTGTCCATTGGCTGCCGGTAATTTTAGGATGGAGGGGTGCGGACTGGACATACACATACACACACATACACACTCACAGACATGCATTCACACAAGCGCACACACACATCCATTCACAACCCTTATTACCAAATATTCATACATACATACATGCACACATGCACGCACGCACCAAACATTAACTTAAAAAGAAAATACCACACTTATCTGCAGTTCTGCCTCGGAGGTCCCAGGAGATGTGGGACTGCTGCCTCGCCTCATTGGCTGACCAAAGGGAAGACAGCAGTCCCAACGTCATCACAGAGTGGGATGGGGTCGGTGAGACTACTGACCCCACCCCACTCTGTGATGAAGTGTCACTGATTGACACTCGACCCTGGGCGTTTCAGGGCTTAAATCTGAAGCACCCAGGTGTGAGGCAATGAGTGACGCTTCCCCTCGTCACGAGGGATAGAGCCTCGAGGTCCTTTGCTGAGCTGAGGAGAATCCACCCACAGGAGCTGTGACATCCTCAGCCCAGCAAAGTTCAGCTCAGGCAGCCAGGATCCTGCACATTTAGTGCATGTCTAGCTCCTGGCTGTCTGACCTGAAAATGAAGTGTCCCTCAGGTCAACCTTTGCTCAGCCTGACAGACACTGTGCCTGATTCATAAAGGTAAACTTAGACCAAAAGTCAAAGTTTAGACCAGAAGTCTAAATTTAGACCTAATGTCTAACTTTACTACTACTAAAGTTAGACTTTTTTTAGTAGTAGTAAAGTTAGACTTTAGGTCTAAGCTTAGACATCAGGTCCTAAGTTTACATTTGTGAATCAGGCCCACTGTTCTTAGGGGAAAAAGGTGAGGGGGCATGGCCATTCATCCCCAATAGACCGACCGCGGCTGGCCCTGTCCTGGGTAACAAATGAAGGAAATGAGGGGGTATGGGACATTTTGCGCTGGTATATAGAGACTTTAAAAGGCACAATAATGATAACGCTGTGTCTACTAAAGGTAAAGTTTCTTGTGTAAACGAAGATTGGAAAGGCGAAGGGGGAGCGGTATGGGGATAGTTTTGTCTATTAGAGAGTTGGGTGAAAATTGCAATAAGCAAGGAAATTTGAAGCCACCCAGGTGTGCGGTGTGGATTTTGAATGTGGAACTGGAACTTATGGCTGACTCTGGGTCACCATGTACGATAATCATAAAAAAATATTTCCTCAATTGTTTTGAGGGTGTGTTGTGTTTGGATGATTTAAAGGAGGCAGATATTTTTTCAGAAGATTTTGATGGGTCCAGGATTGATATGGTGGGGTATGAAGAGGTTGAAATTGAGTCTCGAGGCTGTGCGACTCACATCAAATTGTATGTGTCATCCAACAGTGTGAATGTTTCGGGATGGCGGGACTAATGGAGTTTGGGCATAATTCTCAATCCTAGGAACCGTGATCCTGTGCTGGTGCTAACCAAGGGTGATATTAAGGAATCTGTGATTGGCCAGTTCCCTAAAGTGTTATTGGAAGAGCTGGGAAAACTTAAAAACGTCTGTCACATGATCAAAATAAAAAATTAGGCAGTACCTGTCAAACAACAACTAAGGAGAGTTCCCGTGAAGGTGAGGGATGAAAATTGTTACAAGGACTTATTGAAGAGCACATAATTGAGGAAGTGGAGTTATCCAAATGGGTTTCTCCCAATGCTTATGGTATGGACAGGCACTGAATAAAGCTTAATGGAATTTAAATCATGGCTTAATACACGCACCTCCGACATACAATTCACCATGTCGCACAACAATGACACTATCGACTTCCTAGATATTACTATACAAAATGAGGATGGAAGATTGCTCACCACACTGTACTTGTTCCAAAAGATGTGACTTCTACAAAGAAACCGACATTCTTATACAAAAACTGCGGGACCGTGGATACCCTAAAGGCCTCCTGAACCGCTCACGTAAAAGGGTATGGTATCGACCCAGAGAGACTCTTCTGGAAATTCAACCACCTAAAGAAGACACTCAGAAATTAGTATGTGTAACCACCTTCAACACACGCAGCCATGATATAACGAAAGTCCTACTCAAGTATTGGAATCTTGTAAGATCGGACATCGGGCTACAAGAAAAACCCATGTTTGCTTTCAAAAGAGCTAAAAACATCAAAGACTATGTTGTAAGTTCCTATCTTGAAACTACGAAACCACGAGATCTGAGACAACAACTCAACTTACCACCACTAGTGGGACATTTTAAATGCAGCTCTTGCAAGGCCTGTGAATGCACATTAATTGGCTCAACTTTTCAACATCTAGGAAAGACATATCACATGAGACAACACAGTAACTGTAACAGTCACAACGTGATTTATGCCATTAGATGCCCCTGCGCAAAAATCTACGTAGGCCAAACTACCCAAAAGGTGAAGACCAGGGTCCTACAACACCAAAGCAGAATTCGCTTTAAGGTCCAGGGAGCTCCTTTAGTAGAGCATTTCTACAAAAACAACCACACTGCTGATGACCTACAATGGTGGGTAATAGAAAAGGCCACACTACACCCAAGGGGAGGCAGTATACTGCAATTACTAAATTACAAAGAATGCAGATGGATCCATCTGCTAGACTCGGTAAAAAATGGGCTAAATGAGCAGGAGGAGACATATCGGCAAATGGTCAAACTGTAAAACCACACACACGTATATGACCACACCTATTCTTTACTACCTGAACTATTCCCTAGCCCCCCCCTTTTTTGCATGCACATACTTCACCTAATGTGCTTGTCAGGTTAAACTCAAGTATAAGAAAATAACATCATATTCTACATGTTTTTGATTCATATGTTTTAATTACTCACTAAACAGTGATGCAAATTATTGCCCCAAAAATGCTCTTGTTTACAAAATGTTGACCATGTTATTGATCAAGTCTTAAAATAATTCATGCTGTCCTTACGCACAATTTATTGACTAATTGTATATATAAACAGAATGTTGACTATGTCAAATATGATTCACGCTATCTTTACGCACATATGCCAAGCTAACTGCTTCCTATGTTAGGAGCCCAGGCACTTAGGTTCTACTAGTCATGCCCAAACTCTGGCAATTCCTGTTGACCAGTCAGATGATCACCTTCATGCCTTTATTTGAAATTGTACTTAAATTTTGAGATGTTTCATATTGGCTACCTTTAAGACCTTTTTCCTTCTTAAACTTAGAATCCTAACTGTATGCCATCTTTTGGCAAAGCATTTATAAATTTTGTACTTAATTTATAATGCTAACGGCAAGACCGTTTTATCATCAAAGTGTTCCTACTGACAAGTCTGGATTTCTGAATGTAAACTGTATGCATTTACTCTGTATACTTTTCATCAACATGACTCAGCTTCACCTGTCAACACTTTTAACTTTGCAATGAAATATGTTTATGCTGATTAACTCAAAGCCCGGTTTTGTCTCCATCAATGTGGTTTCATTCTTAGTAAATGTTAAAATCTGCCATGTAATGAATATGCTTTGAATCATTTTCCATTAACACCACAGAATTTCTTCTTAACTGTTTAACATTTTTTGCAGAGTGAAACCAGTTAGTGTAACATTACTATGATGTTTGCTTAATGGTTCTCCAGACACACATGAGAGGGGCTCTTCACAGTACATCCCACAGCTTGCAGCTGTAGCCTTTCATTTAGTTAATTACCAACATGGGTGAACTTCCACGTCTCAGGCACGTGACACCTGCTATAAATCACTGGCCATTGTCTCAAGCCTCAGTATTCCACCAGACTGAGAGCTGACAAGACTTGCTGAACTACAGATCCCGGTAAGATTAAGTTAGAGGCCACCTGTATGGGCACTTTGTAATTCAAGTGCTGTAGCTTTTTAATTAAATGAATCACACTCCTCTTCAATTATTTTTCACAGTAAATGATGGGACTGGCTTAAAAGTAAAACCCCAAGTTTATTGAAGACATCATCCTTTTACCGCAAAAATCTTCAAAGTATGTCGTTTTGGGACACATACTTACCTAATTTATTCACAATACTAGTTTTTCATAATACCAGGAATTCTTTCACCTTGAGCACAGTAAATGGGAGTGTTTACAATTACATTAACTCTCCATAGACCACCGCTCTTCATTAAATGTTGTTGTTTCCAGGAGGCCTTTCCCCCTGTATTAAGCCCTGATAATCGCTATCATGGGAGTGTTTATAACCTTATTATCACTCCATAGGCCTCCTCCTGATTCACCAGGACTACAACTTTGACTGAGAAAACCTTCTCGCCCGCAGATATTAACCAAAATCTGCGCTTGGGTAAGCTTTTTTACCGTCATAGAGAACAGTCCTTTTCTGCCTGATCTCTGAGCACACACCCTAAACTAGCTTTTATTCATTACGTAGGCTGTATACCCATCTGCACTGTCCTGAGAAAGACCCACCGTAAAGCTTATTATATTTTGCGCAGTACACGGGGTCGAAACGTCGACGCACCCTTATATGTCTACACAATGCTTCTGATCACAGATTAACTCACATAGGATCTTGTAGCATATGTGAAAAACCATAAAGACATATCAAGAAATAATGTACCTTTCTATTCTACTTATTCACTTTTACCGCATTTGAAATATATTGTATATACTTTTTATCATCACATGTCACTTTATCACCACAAGTCACCAATATTTTGCTCTTATCTATTACGACAGCCCATAATACTTTATTCCCTTAAATTACCAAATTGCAAACTTCATTGGTGTGTGCCTTTTTTTCCTCATTTATCTGATATCTGTTACATGTAATGAATATTTTTTGAACTTTCTAAAAGAAATTAGAAATTCCCGACAGAACCATTGTATGTATATAATTAGCGGGCAAACCTGACAAAAGTTTATGATTACGTGTCGACTTGAGAGCCTTGAATGCAAATTTAGTTGTGGATTGTTACCCTTTGCCTAATATTAATGAGGTTGTCTCCTTGCTGTAAGGGGCCAAAGTGTTTTCCACATTTGATCTTCGATCAACCTTTCATCAGATAGAACTGACTGAAGAATCAAAGCAGTTTACTGCATTCCTTACACCGCAGGGTCTTTTCCAATATAAGAGGATGCCCTTTGGCCTGGCCTCTACGGCATCTGTTTTCCAGAGGGCTATGTATCACATGTTCAAAGGTTTAGACAGTTTTGTCAAGTGCTTCCAGGATGAAATTCTTGTATTTTCCTGAAATCAAAAGGAACATGTTAAGGAAGTTTGCAAAGCATTTGGAGTCATGTGGTTTGACCCTTAAGGAGAATAAATGCAAAAGGTTCTGTGAGTCTGTTGAATATCTGGAACACACACTTTCTGGGGATGGTGTATTTCCAAAGATGCTCCGGCTCCTGACAACAAGGAGAAACTATTGCCATGTCCCGGTGTATGCAAATATTATAACAAGGTTATTAAGACCTTTGCCACTAAGATGGAACCGCTGCCAGAGCTCACTAGGAACAAGGCAGAATTCTATTGGACAGAGAGACAGCAGAATGCTTTCCAGAAAATCAAAGAGGAGGTTGCAGAGGCTTCCACGCTTAAGCCTTTTTGTGTCAACAAAGTTTGTATTATTACTGTTGATGCTAGTCTATATGGCATTGCAGGTACTTTGTCTCAAAAGTGTGCTAAGGATGAATGGTGTGCTGCGTTTGCTTCTAGAACATTCAGTGACACAGAAGGAAGGTACTCAGTTATTGAAAAAGAGCTTTTAAGGTGTGTGTGGGGCATCAAACACTACTGTAATTATGTGTGGGGAAGTAGATTCATACTCAGAATGGAACACAAACCATTGGTGGGAAATTTGTCACCTGGTGGGGGATGGTATACCACAGCATACATAGCTAGACTCATGTCTAGCTTACAGTAGTACAACTTTAGTGTGGAGTATGTACAGGCAAGCATAATGTTACAGCTGATTGTCTGTCCAGATTGACGTAGCCTAGTGATAAGAGTACTGAAGGACGTGATGGCATTGAATTGATTGCAACCGTCAAAGATTATGCAACTTGGGAGTTTGGCAGTATTTTGGGAGAAGCTTGAAGAAAAAGCATGGAGGAGAGATAGACATTGTTAAAAAGATATCTAATGGAGGGGTGACCCAGAGTAAGGAGGTTCCTTCAAAGATGAGATCGTTCTATCGCATATTAGGAGATTTGGAAATGGAAGGTGATTTGATATTTAAAGAAGGGAAGTGTGTGCAGGATGACAGGTTTAGACTTGCTCATGAAGGTCATCCGGGTATGTCCTCCATGAAAAGACTTGTCAGAGCCAATTTTTGGTGTCCTGTATGGATAGAAATGCAGATAGGGTGGTGTGAGAATGTGGTGCGTATATTAACACTGACAAGATGCTAATGTTGTTACCTGCTCCATTGAAACCTGTGATATAGCCCAAACTTCCTTGGCAAAATGTTGCATTTGATATTTCCGGTCCTTACATATGCTTACCACAGGAGGCACGTTTTGTTTTGGTGTTGATTGACTATCACTACAAATGGCCGGAAGTCAAGTTTGTTGTTCTAATGGACCATATTGAGTGGGCCAGGAAATATGGAAGGAAGTGGAAAAATATGTTGAGTGAAAGGTTACGGTTGTACACAGCCACTGCCTGTGTAGGTAAGAGCGGTGGGGAGGGGGGCTCCGGGGGAGGAGGCTTTAGACAGACAAGGGGAAAATAATTATTTATTAAATTTTCCTTCGTGGACATCTGTCGAATCCTCACCCAACCCAGTCCACTGCTCTTCCTTGCATGGGCCGCATCTGGCTGTACAACCATGACCCCTCCTTTTGTTACAGAAGTAAGCCCTTTTTGTTTGTTAAATGGATGAGATCCTGTCTATAAGTTATGCCTGTGGTGGATAAGGAAGAAGATGCCTGGCGACTATGTCATGGATGTGCAGAGAACATCATTGAGAAGTGTACGATGCCAAGTGCAAGGTGAGAAAGCCTACCTTTTTGGTCGGTGATTGGGTTAGGATACTCAAAGCTGGGTTTAAGATGAAAGGCAGTTCTAAATTTGGTCATGTGATAAAAGTGGTAAAAGTAAATAGGAGCAGTGTTATGATCCAGGATGGTAGGGTGTAGAATGTGAGGAGAGTGGTCAAGTGCAAAGGTGAGGTGGCAAGAGGAGATGATACTAGTATTTTTCCTCAGTGGTCTTACCAGCGCCCTTTTCCTTTAGACTGGAAAAGGGCGCTGGTAAGACCACTGAGGAAAAATACTGCTATCCCCTGGACGGAATTGTCTAACCTAAGACCCATCTCGCTTCTCCCCTTTTTGGGTAAAATAACTGAGAAATGTGTAAATCGGCACCTGTCGAATCACATCGAAAAGGCAGGTGGGCTGGATTCTTCCCAGTCAGGTTTTAGGCCAAGACACAGTACCGAGACCACCTTGTTGTCAGTCGCAGACGATCTACACATGTATCCAGGATAAAGGTCACTCTGTTATCCTGGTTCTGTTGGATCTGTCTGCGGTGTTTGACACCGTGTCACACAACATCATGACCACCAGGCTAGTTAACATTGGCCTGGAAGACAAGGCTTTGGCTTGGTTGAGGAGTTTCCTAACAGACCGCACCCAAAGGGTCACCTTGGATGCATATTGGTCAGAGGAGTTGGGGATCTCTAAGGGGGTGCCACAGGGCTCCTGTTTGAGCCCCACTCTTTTCAACATCTATGTGGCCCCCCTAGCTAACATCATGAGGTCCCATGGATTCATCCCAGTGTCATATGCGGATGACACCCAACTCCTCTTTCCTTTTAAAATCCTCACTGCTGAGGTTAAGAACTCCTTTGCCCAGGGAATGAAAGCAGTGGCTCACTGGATGGCATCTAATTTCCTGCAATGTAATGTTGCCAAGACGGAAGTGATGCTGTTCGGGGAGGCCAAACTCCTGTGGACTCCTGACTGGGGGCCTCAAGATCTCGGCCCAGTCCCTGAGCCCAAGCAGGTAGTGAAAAATCTAGGGGTTCGACTGGACAAGGAGCTTTCCCTAAAACATCATGGCAACCAAGTGGTGGGCTCTTGTTTCCACATCATTGGTTTGTTGCGGAAAGTTTTTCCTTTGCTACCAGACTCTACTAGAAAAACTTTGGTGCAGGCTCTAGTATTGAGTCGATTGGATTACTGTAATGGGCTATTACTGTTGGCAAATGAAGGAGTAATTTCCAGACTCCAGGTGGTCCAGAATACCGCTGCTCGTCTTGTCTTAAACCGGCCCCCTCGCACTCCCTCTAAACCTCTGCTGACCAAGCTTCATTGGCTATCCATCAAACAGAGGGTGAAGTTTAAAATCTGTTGTATTACATGTCCAACAAATTCTCCCCCTATGTTCCCACGCGCTCTCTGAGATCCAGTGAACAGGCCTTGCTGTGTGTACCCAGAGCAAAAAAAGCAAGACAGGGAGCTAGAGCCCTTTCAGTTGCTGGCCCAATTCTATGGAATAGCCTCCCAATATCCTTGAGACTCTGCGATGATCACCTCCCTTTCAGGAAACAATTAAAAACTTTCCTATTTCAAAACTAACATGATATACTGCTTGGACTCTTTTCGTGTATTATGGTTGGCCAAATGCGCGGAGATACTCCTGTGGGAGTCGATTCCAGCGCGGTATAAACTCGCAAATAAATAAATAAATAAATACTGAGGAAAAACATCATATAGTTAGAATGAACAGGTGTAATGGGGTTTGCTCCAATGATTTGGAAGAGGTCGAGAGAGCACCTACTATAGGTGCTTGTCAATTGTTGGAAAGCAGATTATTAGTAGTGGTAAATATATATCTTCCACTTTCAATAGGGCCACTAAAAAAGTCGAGGGCTCAGAATGGGTTTCAATTCAGTAAATGTTGAAGATACAGCCACACAAAAAATACACCAATTTATAAAAATAACACCAAAACAACAAAAATCCAATGCAGGGAACCAGAGATATGAATTTTCAAAGATTTAGCACTACATAGCACATAGACACCTACAGCGCTTATTGGGACGTCTGGTCACGTTAGACCAAGGCTGGCTTTAACCCTGGTGGCGCCCGATGTGACAATGTTTGTTGGTGCCCCCCTTCCATGGTGGAGGCGGTGACTGCCTCCACCACGGATACCCTCACTACCACCTTTTAACAGTGCCCTTCAAGCCTCCATAACCACTCTCTCAGATGCATTTAATTAGTTATATAGACCACTCATGCCAGTGTAGAGTGTCAGAGCACTTTTCATCTCACACACACATCACACAGAGACAATCAATAAATACGTGTGTAAATCAGTGTAGAGAAAATGTTACATAAGCCAGAGGACTTCAAGATGTAGGAGTCACATGTCATCCATACTGGTAGGTAGTGCAGTTTAAGAGTGCTTGGTCTGGAGAAGCACAAATGCAGACTTGAAAACGGAACACTATAATTTGGGGTTCTCTTTAATAATAAGAATCGGTTCTACCCAAGTGAACACTTTTTGCAACCTTAATCTATGCTCTAATCTATACTTTGCAATGTGCATGCAGTTCTTCGATGACAATTATTAATTCACTGTTCTAAATCAGGATTTTAACGTATAAATTGCAAGTAATTAAAGGATGTCTCTTAGACACGCAGCTTCCCACTGACCTATTTACATTACATGCGCTTTGTGATCTGCATGGTACACATTCTTTGCAGCAGGCATAGTAATCCTCTGTGCTATGTTATAATCAGTCAAAACAGCTCAACTAGACAAAACTCCGATCTCTCTCCAGGTAGAACATTAATCACCAGAGTTATCTTGACATTATTGTTGCCTGGAAACTGCTAGAGGCAAGAAATGCAGCAGTAGGTGCTTTTATTACCAAATAAACTTGCAAACACGGCACCCCCTGAAGTCAGCACCCGGTATGGTGGCACTGGTTGGACCGCCCTCAACCTGTACCTGAGCTAAACCGGGACAAACTTAAAGTTTCAGGCTGACCACGATGGAGCCCTGCACGGCTACCCCTGGTGGGGTCGGTCAAAGTTTTTACCTTCTGATTTAGAAACTTTCCTGAAGCTTTTTCTGCTGGTGTCCCTCAATGCTCTCCACCAGTCCAGGTTTGGTGAGGGTTTGCCGACTTGACTTTCGACGAGCTCCCGGTCAAACTCTGGAAGTCAGACCTCTGGAGGTTTTCAGCGTCGTGGGGTCGGTCAAAGTTTTCACCTTTGGACATAGAAACTTTCCTGGAGCTTTTTCCGCCAAGGACCTCAATGCGCTTCATCATGCCGGGTTCAGTGAGAGTTTTCCAGCTTGCTTGACAGGGAGCTCCCGGTCAAACTCTTGAAGTCGAACTGCTGTAGCTTTTCAGTGGTATGAACCAGCAGGACAGGCCGGCTCGCGGTTGAGGGTTGCCAGCCTGGCTTGCATGTTTGAGTTGGTCCACCTATGGATCTTTTTTCCAAAGTAGCTCCAAACCTCTTCAAAGTTCTGGAACTTATCCCTGAAGTTCCTCTGGGGTCCAAAAGTGTTCAAAACATGGGTCTGAAGGTTCCAAGATGGTCCCTGAAAGTTTGAGACTTCAGTTCCTACAATCCACTAGGACAAAACCCTTACAAATCTACTGGAAGCCCTCCGGGCTGGGTATTCCTGGTGGTGACGGTCCAGGTGAGCTCTGTTAACCTGTAGCTTGCAGGGAGCTCACTCTTTATTCCTCGTGAAGCCAGTTAGGTCCACAGGGCAGTGGTTCCATATTGTGCAGCAGGCACAGTCAGTCAGAGGGCAGGGCCTCGTTGGTGCAAATCTAACTTCCCAGAATGGACCCTTCTTTTAGTGTAATGCAGCAGATCTGAGAGGCTCTGCCTAACTCAGATAATTAATTATGGTTCTCTGGGGTCAAGCAGGAGGGCACTCCTGTCCAATGAGGTGCAGGGAAACACCCTAGCGCATGACCACCTCTTCCAATGTGTGGCATAGTGGTCTTCCAGAAAGCACTATTTCTACAAAATTCAATATGGCTGAAGTCTCAGCATTGAAACAAGAGCTAGCTAAACCAATCCCCAGTAAGGCTCATTTCCATAGCTTCCGCCCCCCATACATCTTCAAATTATTTCCTTAAGCCTTCCATCTGGCTGGGTCATAGGAGATGGGGAAGTTGGACCTGGCTGTTCGTGCCTGTCCTATCTTTTCTTTGAAGCCCCATGGTTTATGATCCCTCCCCCCTGCTTTGTCATTTATCTGCAGCAGTTGGACTCTTTCCAACAAATTAGCCTCACTGGGGTGAGCCACGTATCACTTCATCACAGCAGTCTGGCTATTCCTGTTAACTCTGACCAATCAGGGCATACCACTGGAAGGCTGAATTTTGGCGTATAGACAAGAAAGTCTTATAACTTATTTTCTGTATTCTTTAAGATAAATTCAACAATGACATATTGTTGGATTTATCAATACCATTCTCCTAAGTCCTTGAATGGTATTATTCCCAGCGGTAGTTATAAGTTCATAAACTATTGCAATGTTAACCTATGTGGCTGGGGACCTACAACGGGTAATATTAAATGTCCACTTTCACCAGCACCAGGGCCTATAAAACATCATTGATAAGGACCCTGCTTATATCTACAGGACCCTCCACCCCTGGGACACCTAGGGAGACCTTAGGGGTTCTGAATATGAAGAAATAATGTAGATCCAAAATCTACAGTGCTCTTAGCACAAAAGTCAATTTTGGGAAGCACTTTACAACAATGAGGGAGGTTAAATGTGCAATACCCGATATGCTAAAATATTGTATTGTGTCAATTTTGTAAGTGGTCCTAACAATAAAGTCAAGTTTGGGCACAATGTACATTTAATAGCAGTCCTGCAACACGGAGCTGCTTTTAAAATGACCTGATGCTCTCAGCAGTGCACACATGAAAGTGCAGAAAGGGCTTCTGGACTCTACACTGCCATGCCCAATTATATACTAGGGGCTTAAAGATTGTTTTAATCCCTCTGCCTTACTATGTACCAGGGACTTATAGGGTGGGTCGTGCCAATCATAGGAGTACCCTAAATATATGTGTGTGTGTGTGTGTGTGTGTGTGTGCGTGTGTGCGCGTGTGTGTGTGTGTGTGTGTGTGTGTGTGTGTGTGGTGTGTGTGTGTGGGCGCGTGTGTGTGTGTGTGTGTGTGTGTGTGTGTGTGTGTGGTGTGTGTGCGTGTGTATGCGTGTGTGTGTGTGTGTGTGTATGTTTCACTGTGTTTTCACAATAGAACAAGCCCTGGGCCTGGTTAGGCAGAGCCCAGGGACAGTCAGAGTCAGTTACCACCAGTACCAGTCTGCAAAACATTGGGGTGTTGGCCGGAGGATGACTTTGCAACATCAAGGTACTGACGTGGATGATGAGAGTTCAGGAAACAATGTTAAAGGACCCATTGGCACAGCGCCTGTGGCATCCACAGTTAAGATAGGAAATAGAGCTGGTCATTCTCCTGGAAAGCTGAAGTATTATGTTCAAGGCTTTTTTTAGATTGTGTTTGTTTAAGGGAAGAGATGTGTTGCATTCCATTTATAAATATTCTATCCCTTTAATACTGTTGTACTATTTACATGTATATGTTCAAAATGCTGTTAGTAGCTTGTTGCTATGCAGCATGCTCTAAATTCCAGGTGGGAGTTAAATTACCCAGAAGGCTTGCCTGTTGCATTCCTATGGTATTGTACTGCGACAAAGTTCTTTTTTGAAAACTACTTTTGACTAAAGCGGATATTTGCAGTCAAGTGTAGGGTTACCAGTAAAAGCAGTGTACAGTGTTTATGTTTTATTTGCTGTCAGACTTAAAGATACTGTTGTTCTCCAACCCAGGGCCTTGCACAATTTTGGGAAGGATGGAATGTTCTTCTTGTGGTTATTTAAAACTATTGTGTCCTCATGTTTTGGTGAGAGAAGGAAGTCATAGGGGACATATATGCCACACAGAAGCACACAGAGATTAAAAATGGTTGTATCCTTTCATACTTAGGGCTCTTACATATACAGTCTGTCTGAGTTGCACACGAGTATGTTGCATGAACATTTTGTGTCAGGGAAGCAGTGAAATGCTCCAAAGGCCCACTTGTTCACCTTCATCCCTCTTCATGTAAGATTCTGCTTGCGTCCCTTTCAATGTGCCCCCTGCTCTACTTCAATGTGCCCCCTGCTCTACTTAGTAGTCCAACATGAATCCCCCTTTCCCGGTAACAAATGCCTGACTCCAGTGGCATAGGCAGTGTGCCACAGGCCCCAGTGCAAGCAAGAACAGTGGATTCGTTGACCCCCCTGGTTGAGCAGAAAAGGCAGCCAATTGAGTTGCAGTGGCAGCAGGCTCCTCACACACCTGGACCCTGCTGCACATGGTGCGCTAGTGAAAGCTGCAGCCCTGACTCCCTCTGAGCCATTGAGTTCCACCCTGCTCTTTCTCTCACCTTCTGATTAACTTGCCCTTCTTCATCTCCTATGACTGCATTGTTTCTCCCTTCTTTGGGTACCAGCTCTGTGTTTCAGGATGCCATGCTTAATTCACACCTCCCTTCGTGGGACCTTTCGATAGGCTGGTGGCCTTACCATTACAATGGCGTATGTATCCTGTCTGACTTGACACTCCAAAAGCCTGTACATCTAATACAACTTTATTCTTTGAACCTTCCTCTGCGGTCACTGGAGGGTGTGGAACATGAAGGTGAGTCCATTTTTAGGTTTCCCCTGTGCAGCCCTTTATATTGCACAACGCTCCCCAACTTAAAACTCATAAAAAAATAATAATCACATAGGCAAAAGCTAATGCATTTACCAATGCTTGTTATACCTGGTGCTAGTTATGAAATGGGAGAAGCTTCTGGAGACCCCCATCTCCCCCCATAGAGGTGTTAGGAATGTCCTGTCTTCCTGCCCTGGTCCAAGTCTGTCTGAAGTCACAATAGCCTAGTGTGAAGTTCTTTGTGCGTGATCTGAGGCAGTGTCTTTGAAGTGCAAGTGTGACAGGTGAACGATCTGTCCCCCTCATGGAGTCAGGATGGCCCATCCTCCCAGAACTCAGACCCTCTATTGTGTGGCTGTCTGGGAGGAGTACACAGGCCAACTGCCAACTATACCATGTCATGGGACCAAGGCACAGGCAGCAGGCACCAAATGGATAGGGCACAAAAATTCCAACATTCTAAAAGTTAAACCAAACAAAGTGGTTGTGCTCCTAAAGTCAGTAAGGCTGAGCCACCAGAAAAATACACCAATTGAATGATGCCAAAACTAACTAATCCTTTTCAATTCTAATTCATTCGTGGCTGCTTTAATTAATAGGAGCTGTCACCATTTTTTTTAATAAATACATCATACAAAATGCTGTTGTTTTTGTCACACACAAAAGATGAAATGCAAAATTGAATCACAAATATTCTTCCCTCCCACTGACATAAATCATAAAACAACAGTGGATACAGACAACATTATAAACAAGTAAATAAAACAAATTACATTACAATACAATACAAAATGTCAGTTTCTATTTTGTGATGTCCAGAACATGAGCTCAAAAATAGTAACATATATATTCATGTATATGGCACTTCAAATTGAATTCAACTGCTCTCTTATGAATGGCCGGTGCACCTCTGAAAAAACGCAACTTCCGAAGCCAGGTTGTAGTTTAAAAAAAAACATGTAGCAATTAATGATTCCCTGGATTCAAGTGTCACTCTTTTCTCAAAAAGGAATATTTTAGCACAGTAGGCGCACAATTGATGGTCAACGTGTTTCAAACCCGCTACATCATCTTTTATGGGATCCTCCTCAGGACACAAAACTGATAACCACTGTACAAAAAATATCAGTCAAAGCTTTTATTTCGGTAAAATACCATAAAAAGACATAAATAATTATGTACAATAAGACATGATTAAATAGACATTGCATAGAGTATAATCCATCAAAACATTAAAATTTTTGTGATAAAGAATTACACGGACAATTAAAAGCAGAATTTTTCCACGTAAGAACATATTGTTGAAACTGTATCCAAGGCCCAAAATGTTCTCACTACACCACAAGCTTCTATCGTAACAGTAATAACAATACTAGAAGCAAGAGAGTTATGTGGCAGATAGCATTTTTTTGGACCTGGTGAACCACATAGAAAGGAGAAATTTAGTCATCGCAAACACTATCAATGGGGTAGTGTCGTACTTCAGGATTCTAAACACCTCCTGGTAGTCCCTGAGACCCCTAGACTTGCAGAGCTGGATGATCCACCTCTTCCTTGCCTTGGTATATAAAGGGCAGAAAAGTACAACATGCAGCTCTGTTTCACAAATATCAATACATACAGGGCACATGCTTAAGGGATCAGATGCATTAGACCATCTATAAGTAAAGGCCCTCAGTGGTAACGAGCCGTGTCTAAACTGGATGTAAAGTTTCTTTGCCAAAGGGGGTTGGATAACATCCAAGAATACTTCAAACTGGGGGCTAATCTTAATGTCCAGAAAGGTGTCAGTAAGCCTTCCCAGAGAGGAATGCAGTAAAATTTCCTTCCGGTACAATTGTAAAGCCTCCCGCAATGATTTCTTCGTTAGTGAGCGGCTTGTCTCTTCCGGTGCGGACCATAGGTCCCCCATCCCTATGAAATAACAAAGGTTCTTTACATATGTTAACCAAGGAATTTTTTTCCAATTTTCCCCTTGACAGTATATCGCTGAGATCATGCCTATAACTTGCAAGCTCGGGCGTTGACCAGAGTCGTCTCCAAAACAGGAGAGGGCGATTCAGGGCAATCTCTTCGATAGGAACTAAACCTAGGTCCCATCTCAAGGGAATTAAGGGGGTACTCACGGGTAGTTTCAGCAGTCGCCTAATAAAAGAATTCTCAATTGACGATAAGGAAGCAGGAGTACAATATCCCCAGAGTTCAGCGCCGTAAAGCGCACCCCCTCGTGCTTGGGATTTGTAGATTTCCATGGGGGGGCCCAGAGGTTTAGAAGAAGTGTTATTAAAAACCTTCAGGATACCCCCCACTGATTGCGCTAGCTTCAAATTTGCCTTCGCCATGTGAGACCCCCATTTCATTTTATCATTGAGGGTCACCCCCAAATAATCAAAAGTAGAAACCCTGTCCAGCTCAACATCTCCCATCTTAGGGTGGGGACAGTTGGTTGAATTAGAGCTAAAAACCATACATTTTGTTTTAGATAGGTTCAGTTCCAAATCCCTTTTTTTACAGAAGGAGCAGAAGGCCTCTAATGTACGCTGGATGCCCATGTAAGATTTAGACAGCAGGAGCGTGTCATCCGCGAACATTAGGGCCGGTATCTTGTGCCCCGCTAGGATTGGGGAATCCAAATTAGCGGCGCACAAGAGATGCTCAATCAACCCATTAATAAAAAGGGAGAAGAGAGTGGGGGCCAGGACACAACCCTGCCTCACACCCTTTTCGACCGGGAATGGCCCTGAAATTTCCCCACATCTCCCAAATCTCACCCTTGCATAAGTGCCTTCATGCAGACGTTTGAATAGATGGCAAAGGTAGGGGGGAGCACCCATCTCTAATAATAAAACCCATAGTTTTTCCCTTTGGACCATATCAAATGCGGACCGAAGGTCCACAAAAATCAAGTAAAGATTGCCTGCACCCATACTGACTGTCTTCCAATAAATCAACTGTAGCCTAAACAATTGATCAATGGTAGAAACCTTAGCTCGAAACCCCGCCTGGAGGGAGGTTAGGATTTGATGGTCCTCCATCCAGGTCTGCAGTCTTGTTAAAAGGACTCGGGCAAACAGCTTCTGTAAGACATCGATCAAACTTATGGGGCGATAATTAGCTGGATCCAAAGGGGAAGATTTTTTATGGATGGGTATAATTTCTGCTCCCAACCAGGTATCCGGGATCTCAAGGCCCTGCAGAATGGCATTAAAGTATACCCGAATATAAGGGACCCAAATTTTTAATTCACTTCTATACAGATCACCAGGGATCCTATCGAGCCCCGGAGCTTTCCCTACTGATAGGGTGCTAAGGGCCAACTCTATTTCTGGAAGGGAAAAGGATCGACTCACTGAATCTTCCTGGTCCATTTGATTCATTAGTGTCATTAGGCAGGGTTACCGGGTCAAATCCTCCACTAGGGTTACTGAGAGAATAAAGGGGTTTAAAATGGGCAAGCCAGACCTCCTCACTGAGATTGGGAATAATAGCGGGGCTGCTTGCTGCCGTGCCAGTTCGAACAATATTCCAAAAAGCCCTCGAGTCACGATCAGCTAGTGCTTGGGTCATATTTTGCCACCTTAGATCCTCCCACTCGGATTTTGCCTCCTTAATCTGATTTTTGTAAAGGGCCCTCGCAGCCTGGATACTAGACTGTGTACACTTTTTTACCTCTTTGATCAGGGTAGTCTTGGCCAGCCTACAAGAACTATTGTACCAATGCTCAGGCCTTGAAACCCTTGGTCTTGGGACACTAGAACTGTAGAAAAAGCCAACCAGGCCACCGAGGAGTTCCTTATGAATATTCTGGAAGTCTAGGAAATGATTCTGCCGGATATCCCCATCGGGGCTCAAAAGGTGGGAAACCACCTCCAGGGAGCGAGTGACAATGCTATATAATCCTGCAAGCTTTGTCTCATCGGTCACGACCCTTGCCCACCTAATCCGTCTACCTCCTGCAGCTAGCACCAAGTTCTCACTATTTGATGGTGTTAGGCCCTGTGGGACTCCGCTGCCACCAATATTATTTACCAGTTCCAATGTCAATAGGTTGTGGTCACTATCGACCCTAGGAATAACAGAAAAAGCTGCTAAATAGCCCCAAAATTCCACATTCACCAGGATGTAGTCGATAGTCGAACAATTCCCGGGACTATTATAGGTGAAAGAACCCGGTACATCAGGACAAAGTCTACCATTGCAAGCCCTCAAGAAATGTGCGATGGCAAGCTTGTTGATCTCAAGGGCTAGTGGGAGAAGACGTTTGGCAGGATAGATGGTAGGATCTGGAATTTTATAATTTTCGCCCTCATCACAAGTAGGAGAGGGAATCCCAAGGAGGGGTTCAAAGTGACAGTTAAAATCCGCACCTATTAATTTATGAGACGCAGGGGGAAGGGAGTGTAATACATCATCTAGAGCACCCAGAATCGACAGACCCAGCTGTACCGGATAGGGACGCAGGTAGACATTTAGTACTACCAGCGAGTAACCGGCAGGGAAGGTAAGTAACAGACACAAGATATCAGGGGACTTTGAATCTACGGGCTTTGCAAAGCAACCTAAGTGGGTTGCAACCCAAACAACTAACCCCCCCGAAGGTCTGCCCCTGGCACCTTGGACCGGAGGAACAAAAAAAGATGCGTAGCCCGCCCTCACTGGAATGTGTCGTAGCCATGTTTCTTGGAATAGGCAAATATCATAATTGTCCATTAACTCTCCCCACTCAGGGTCGGAGAGTTTGGACTCCAATCCAGCCACATTCCAGGACCCTACTAAAGGTCTACGTGTAAGTGTGTGGAGGGAACTGGCCACCAGGGGGACAGGGATGGGGGAACAGTGAGAAGCAATTTGCTCAGGGGGGCCCAACTCAGAGCACCCTTCCGTGGAGCTATTATTCAGAAGCAAAAAAGAGGTGGGAGTGAGTCCTATCCCGGTGCCAGGTACAGCCATGGAGAGATCCATCTCCACACCGTGGCCATCCCTGCCCAAACTCCCCTTCGTATGCATGTGCCTTCCCTTGTTATGCCTCAAGGAGGGTGGTCAATCCACGGAACTAAGCACATCAAAACGGTTGACAACCGGGATATTGAAGTAGGAATTATGAGAGGCTTGGTGAAAATAGGGTAGTTCCACAGGGTTCGGAACATTGGAATGGGGGTAGAAAAACCCCAAATGACAAGTGTCGATGGAACCTAGTGTGAACTTCCCGCCCAGATCCAATAAATGGCCGACTACTCTAGGGTCCCTAAAATTAATTAGGACACAATCCCCACCGATGTCCTTTGGTCGAGTCCCTAGCCAGCTAACCCTGCGAACAAAGAGAATCTCCCCTCTACCAACTCCATTCAATGGTCTATTTTTAGACAACCAGTGGATAACTTTATTTTTTAGTTCATAGTATGTTTCCCCCTTAGCATTTGTTAGTGGAGGAACTCCTGTAAGCACGATCACATAGGGTGCTACCTCGGGGGGGAGCTGTACAAGGGGAGAGGAATCAGCCAGGTTCCGTGGAGCTGAATTCCCACCCATATTAGAGTGAAGCCTACCCCCACCAGGGGTCCGTGGAATATGATCCTTGTTACTGTGGGACTGATCACATGCTGGTGGAACAATAGAAACTCGGGAGATGACCGAGGGCATAGGGGGACCAGCAGAAAGAGGAGGGGGAGCTGGCACCGCCAAAGGTGGCTGAACTAAAACAGAAGGAGTAGGGTGCGAGGAGGAAATAAACTGACCCTGTGGAGTGGGATTGTTAATCGTGGCTAGGGTACCAACACCCTCCATGCTACCAGAGTTATGCAGTAGATCGTGATTTGGCTGCTTCTTCCCAATACCTTTGGTATTAATTAAGGATACCAACCTGTCGATCTTAGATGACAGGGTTTTTAAAAAAAGGTTTAGGGAGTGGTCTATATGCGACTGTAGGTCTATTAATAGATCAGAAGCCCAGACCGGTGGGTTAGAAATGGGAGGGTGTTGGGCCAGAACTGGAAGGGCAGGCCTAGCTGCAGAGGGGGCAGGATGTATGCTCCTTTTTTTGGTTTTCTGTTTTTTTTCCTTGGCTTTTCCTGCTTCTTGGGGGCCACTGTGGAAACCAGGGAGGATGATAATGGGCCGACTTCCACTTGCTCAGACTCGTCTAATATCGCCTGTGCACAAGGTAGGTGGGTAAAGGAGGGCAACGTAGATGACATAGCTTCCATGTCCACCTGATTTAAAGACGAATCAGCCAAACCATCAAAAGGGGGTGCCATAGTAAATGCAGGGGTAATAGACAGCCGTCTTTCCGTGTTTTCAATGGCTGTAGCAACCACCCCAATTGTTTTCTGCAGCATTGTATCTATGGCTGTGAGACTTGGGAGCGGCGGATTAGAATTCGCTAATTGTCTAGTCATAGGGCGACTCGTTGAAGGTTTAGAGTTTTTCCCCATAGTTCAGGTGCAGCCTAACAAGCTGGTATAGTGCAGGAAAAAAAACCCTATACAAAGAAATAGCTAAAATCTAAACAATATTTGTTAAAAGATAGAACACTCTATGCACAGCTTATGGCTGAATGCTACATATAAAAACAAAAATCAAATAACCAACGAAAAATAGAAGTTCAAACTAACCCGGTGTCCGCGACCAAGAGTTGTGGCCCAGCCCGGCCTCCTTCGGCCTATGACGGGCAAGGACGGGCCCGCCCTTGGCCCGGGCTTCGCCCGGGCGCCGCCCGCACGCGACCCGCGCTGCGGAGGCACCAGACGTGTTTTATAGGGCTCAGGCACGCTCTGGTGACGTCGGGCAATGCGCCGGGCCCAGGTGGAGCTGGGAAATGTAGTTGTAGACAGCCGTTCCCCTCACGGCGGCGAAGAAAGTAGCTGGGGGCAGGAGAATTCACCCGTTAAGCACAGCGTTCCCTTCACGGTGGTGAGTAAAACAGACACTCACACTCCAAAGCGCGTCCCGCGCTGCGGAGGCACCAGACGTGTTTTGTAGGGCTCAGGCGCGCTCTGGTGACGTCGGGCAATGCGCCGGGCCCAGGTGGAGCTGGGAAATGTAGTTGTAGACAGCCGTTCCCCTCACGGCGGCGAAGAAAGTAGCTGGGGGCAGGAGAATTCACCCGTTAAGCACAGCGTTCCCTTCACGGTGGTGAGTAAAACAGACACTCACACTCCAAAGCGCGTCCCGTGCTGCGGAGGCACCAGACGTGTTTTGTAGGGCTCAGACGCGATCTGGTGACGTTGGGCAATGCGCCGGGCCCAGGTGGAGCTGGGAAATGTAGTTGTAGACAGCCGTTCCCCTCACGGCGGCGAAGAAAGTAGCTGGGGGCAGGAGAATTCACCCGTTAAGCACAGCGTTCCCTTCACGGTGGTGAGTAAAACAGACACTCACACTCCAAAGTGCGTCCCGCGCTGCGGAGGCACCAGACGTGTTTTGTAGGGCTCAGGCGCGCTCTGGTGACGTCGGGCAATGCGCCGGGCCCAGGTGGAGCTGGGAAATGTAGTTGTAGACAGCCGTTCCCCTCACAGCGGCGAAGAAAGTAGCTGGGGGCAGGAGAATTCACCCGTTAAGCACAGCGTTCCCTTCACGGTGGTGAGTAAAACAGACACTCACACTCCAAAGCGCGTCCCGCGCTGCGGAGGCACCAGACGTGTTTTGTAGGGCTCAGGCGCGCTCTGGTGACGTCAGGCAATGCGCCGGGCCCAGGTGGAGCTGGGAAATGTAGTTGTAGACAGCCGTTCCCCTCACGGCGGCGAAGAAAGTAGCTGGGGGCAGGAGAATTCACCCGTTAAGCACAGCGGTCCCTTCACGGTGGTGAGTAAAACAGACACTCACACTCCAAAGCGCGTACAAAAAATATATGAAAATTGTACATATCATTATCTACATAATACCATAGTGGGTCTAAAATGCCTCAGGGCTGACAACAAATTTTCCTCATGTGGATTGAAATATTGGCACCAATGTGCTGATTGAATTCTTTTATCTGAAACTCAGTAATGGATTTGTATCAGTTTCAATATCTTCTAAACTGCAATAATACCCACAAGGGCGCTAGATGTAACCAACACTATTTCAAACAAACATCTCACGACTTGTACTAGGAGCAGGGACTGACAGCCCTCCTCTGTAACGTGGTCTCCAATTTTATTCAGACTCGACATTTATGGAAAGTGGAACAATCTAAAGTGAGAATATATCCATTACTGAAAACCCAAGCTTGAGACTGGAATATTAATTATAATTCACTGACCAAGGCGAACTGATACTCGAAAAAAATCACGCTGCATAAATCCTCACAATCATTTCATGCGGCCGAAAACACTGTTAAACAGTCAGTGAGCTTGTAATTGACACTAGCTCAGCCAGAACCTAGGGAAACCAAGCAAACCCATACATTTTTTAAAACTAGACACCCAGGGGACTCTAGGGGAATCCAGTATGGGGTGACTTGTGGGACTCTCACCAGGTTCTGTTACCCAGAATCCCTTGCAAACCTCACACTTTGTCAACAAAAATCCAAATTTTCCTCACATTTCTGTGATGAAATGTTCTGGAATCTGCAGGGAGCCACAAACGTCCACCTACCAAGCATTTTCCCATGTCTTCCAATACAAATGGTACCTCACTTGTGTAGGTAGGCCTATTGGCTGCAACAAGAAATGGCTCAAAACACAACATGCACACATCACATCTTTGCTGTGAAAACTGACCCGTTTTTGCAATTGTGGATTTTGGACCCTAGCTCAGCTGGCACCCAGGGACACCTTACTCTGCGTAAAGAGATATATGGCACTAAGCAGTTGCAGTACAAGTAACATCAGGAACAGAACCTGCAAGAGAAGTGGTTGAACCAAAAACCCTCATCCAGCTGCATGATGATATCAAGCTCCTTTTGAAGCATTGTAGTCGCATTTGTTTCATGAATCAAAATTATTTTGGGAGTCAGATAAGTTGTACAATATGAGCAACATAAGGAAAGACACTGAATCAGAATACAGCAGCATACTAGAAGGACAATGAAATATATTACCTTTTCAAAAATCCAACCCCAACCACTGAACAAAGACTAGCTACAATTTCCGCTCTCCATCTCTTTAACATTTTCCAAAATGTCTAAAATATGCTGTGCAATATTCTTTTCCATATCCGTGATACCGACCACACACTGCACTCCTATTATCGCGCATTCACCACCATTTTTGGCTAAAATAAAATCAACTGCATATGTTGTTTGTTCGGAATATATGCTCATACTTTCCAACTGAGTGGTGATGTCTCGTAAAGCTGCCACTGTAGAATTAGATAAAATTTGCAACTTACACCCAAAATACTCTCTAGCTCGTTCACCCCTGGCCATGGCGGTACCACCAAATGTAATGATAGAGGAAATGATATATCCAAAATTGATACCATTACTATAATTATTGACTTCCAAATCGGTAACACCTTCACAAATTCCTTGATCAATGTTCTTTTTACCCATCTTATATTTTGTCTGCTATACCTGCAAGGTACCCCAAGAGGTAGCACCATTCCCAAAGCCACATCCTCGGTACCGCTGTACATAGTAGTATACGTACCATTTGATAAAAAATAAAAACCTGGATGTGCATAGAGTGGGTGTAATGGTAGATGTAAGGAGTAAGGCCAGTTGGATTTACATGTATATTTATTGAAGAGTTGGGAAATCAGGAATCACAACATTGAATTTGATGTAAGATAGATCTTCTCTTCAGAGCCCCACCAGGAGCAGCTCCCTTGCTGCTCAGCCCATCCTCTCAACTGACACTCCACACACAGTCATACCAGCATTCTATGATCTCACCACGCATACCAACATTCCAAGAACATCCACACTGGCTGAGCAGCAAGGTAGGGAAGCAGGAGAGGTGCAGTACACTCAATACCTGTATACTACAGTGGGCCTTGATAATCTAATGGAGCATATCTAGTATTCATTCCCTTCATACTGGGATCATCCTTCCTTCCTAAACACATTACATTCTTGTACACTACTTCTCCAGAACAATTGAGATACAAATAAGCGTTGGTACTATTGATTACAGGGGAATACGCAGGATAAATACCTGCCTCTTGAGTGACAGTCAGTTCTTGGTAGTGCCAACCTGTCAGGGTGATATTTCTTTTACTTAGGTACAGATCACCACAATACATTTCAGGCATGCATCCATGGTACCCTGTTCCCCTCAGCTTTCTGTAGTATAAGCAAGTTCCAGGATATCCCAGGCCGAATTCACCTTTTACCTCTATGAATTGGGGAGGACGAACATATGTGTAATTCGCCAATGACAAGGGATAAGCGGTCCATAAACATGTAACAGACTCAGTAGGATAACAAGCAGTGTTGTCCCCAAAGAATTTCCGATGTGTGTCTAAGAAGACATTGTTATACATTGTTCTTTTGCTACTACCTGAGGAAACAGCCTGATATAAAACACACGAGGAGGTAACTCCAGAGCACTCTAATATCCAGAACGGTCCCCCTCCCACCAATAGGAACAACAATGTCACTGCAACCCAAAATATTTTCTTCCTGAGTAACCATTCAAAACCAACCTTCCCCGGGTGCAGGGTAACAAGAAACTGTTCATCTTCTGCATAAGGTCGACCAAACAGATACATCTTTACTATAATGTAACAAATTAAATAACTAGAGAAAGAGACATTAATGATGAGCAGAAAAATGCATTACAGGTTTCTCTCCCTTTGATCTCTGATGTCCTCCCTGCTCCCTTCACCTCTATCCCTACTGCGAGTGCATCACCTGTTCTCTCAGCCTCTTCATTACTGTCGATGTTCTCAAACCTATCCGCCAACATCAAAAGAGGGTTTGAAGAATCTACGATCATTCAGAAAGAGATTCGTTCATACTGTGAGTCCTTAGACAATAATATAGATGGCCTCCTCACTAGGACTGGTGCACTGGAAGAGACAGTCGCGGGGTTGTCTGTAGAAATGGACCACGTAAAGGAGGAGATTGTCAAATTGAAAAATGTGGACTCAGCTCTAACAGATCGGATGGAGGTGTTGGAAAACAACGCGAGGCGAAATAATATCCGCATCCTGAACGTGCCGGAAGGTCACGAAGGGCAGGATATTAAGGCATATATCATCCAACTTTTAAAGAAGTCTCTCAATTTCGACCACCCTGAAGAGCTCCTCGCCACAGACATCCAACGGATCCATAGAGATCCATTCAGACACAACTCGCAGAGGATTAAGCCCCGTAAAATCCTAGTGTATTTCCATACCTATGCCTTAAAGGAATCTATTCTGAATCTGGCTCTTAAACAAAAATCACTTACAGGTACTGGCTTTACCTTCCAAGTAAGATCTGACCTGTCTAGGGTTACTCTAGACAGGCAATGGGAGTTGGGCCGGAGAATGGAGGCCTTTAGGAAATTAGGGGCAAATGTGCAGATGAACTTTCCAGCAGCCCTGAAGATAATGTTAAATAACAAGATGCATAACATCCGTACAGTAGAGGCAGCTGATGATTTACTTAGGTCCATGGGGGGGGGGCCACGGGGGGTTCAGACTGATAGCTGCAACGGCTTCTCGGGTGGCTTCTCTTCTCTAACATGACCCATTTCATCTCCCCTGACTCCCTTGATTCCCTCTCCCCGTCTTAAAAAGTAGTAAGGTAGCCTGAGTAGCTAGATTATAAAATAAATTATATTTAAAATAGGGGGGAAGAAAGCAAAAAGAAGGAGGAGGGGAAAAAGGGGAAATCGGGAAAGATGGGAAGGGTATAGCCATAACATCTGAAAAGTTAATAAAGTGAAGAATCAGGAGAGTGGGAAGGGAGGATGGAAGCGAAGGTGAGGGAAGGAGGGAGGGGAGAGGGAGAGAAGAGAAAAAAACAAAACAAAAAAAAAGCCATTTTCTTACGAATAAATAAAGAGAGACATAAAAAGGGAAAAAGGGAAAAAAAAATAAAGAGAGAGTAATAAAAGGTAGAGACAAAGTTAAAAAATGAAGGGGGTGAAGGGGTGAAGAGAGAAAAAAAGTGAAAGGAATCTATGATTGGTAACGTTTTCCTTTCTTTTTTTAAGAGTACCCACTTTACTCTCTCAGGGTTTTTGGGTCTAGTTTTTGCTATTTTTTGTTTTCTTTTTTCTTCACTGTTCCCACTTCTCCCACTGTGGGGCTTCTAGCTCTCAGCAGTCCGTGAACACTTCAACTTCGACTTCACCAACTAGCAGTGGCGCTCTGTGGAGGCTCAGACAGGGGCAGGGGTACCACTATCCGGACTGTTCCGGCTAGATTACACAGGGGTTCCTCAGGGGTGGGGGGTGGGGCTTTCTAGGTTCGGGGGGGTGGGCAAAATTTCACTATAAAATTCTCCTCATCTTCTACCAGGCTGATAATTTTTTTCTTTTTACTCTTTAGAGTAAGGACAAGCTTTATATGTGGTTATAGGGGTCTCAGGTCATCCTACTTTTCTATCCATCAGTATTTATTGAGTCGCTATGGCTAACATAAGGATTTTTTCCTGGAATGTTAATGGCCTGCGCACCAAACCCAGAGCAAATAGGATTCTCCAATACCTACGTGACATGGATGCGCAGATCATTATACTCCAGGAGACACACTTAGTTGCAACGGAGATGCTCGAGATCGTAAATAAAAATAGATGGATAGATCAGTCAGTCTTCACATCCCAATCTTCTAACACTAGGGGAGTTTCTATTCTATTCTCTTCAAAAAGGCAAGCAATGCTAGACTAATCTTGCAGAAAACTGATCCCGCAGGTAGATGGGCAATTGTCTCAGTGATTATAGGAGGTACATCTCTTACTATAGCCGGTTTCCATGGGCCCAATAGGGACGACCCCTCTGCTCTGGAAGCATTATTTTCTGAACTTCTGCACTTCCCCGAGCCTGTTATTTTAGCAGGGGACTTTAACATCGTGATTGATCCCTTATTGGATAAAACCCCCTCTAGTCGTCAGCAGGGGTTGTCCAGGTCTAGAGTGTTCCTGCTCAAATGCATGGACCAATACGGATATATTGATATCTTGAGAGCAATAGCTGGTTTGAAACCTGGATATTCATTCCGAAACTTTAAATATCGTCATAGTTCCAGGATTGATTTCTTTCTGATTAACAGAGCTCTCCGTGATTCAGTAAAAAATATCAGCTATCTTCCCTCACATCTGTCAGACCATTCTGCTGTCTTGCTAGAGCTTGAGGACCTGATTCAATCTACGACCAGGTCTTGGTCCTTTGATCGTTCCTTTCTTTCATCACCTGAGGATATTACATCTTTGAGACTAGAAACACAGGAATTTCTGCAAGCCAATATCGGCTCAGCCTGCTCCTCTATGGTATGGGACGCTCTTAAGTGTTTCCTGAGAGGGGTTATAAAGAGCAAGACTGTATACCGTAGGAGGCAATATACTCAGGAAGTCTCAAGCATAGAGGCTAATTTGACATCATTACAGAACGAGTTAGATTCCTGCAGTAATGGTCCTAATTCCAATATACGTGAGAAGCTCGCGGTACTTAGGGGTGAATTGGCCTCGGTGCTTAATCAGCGCATTCTCCAGAGGTGGGAAGCACGTAAACTTGCGCATTTTGAATTTGGAGAAGGGGCGGGTAAACTGTTAGCCTGGAAATCTAGAACGGACAGGTCACGTAATAACATTAACTCTATCATAACCAGTGCTGGGAGGGTATCCTCAGACCAAGAGATAAGATCTGCCTTCAAAAATTTCTTTCAAAACATCTATCGGGAGGATAAAAACATCTCCCCCGAGAGAATAAAAGATTGGCTAAATGGCATTACGTTACCATCATTATCTTTAGAGCAGTCCTCCTTTCTTGAAAGTGCTATCACTGAAGATGAAGTAGTAGGGGCGATACAAAACTGCAAGGGGGGTAAAGCGGCGGGGCCCGATGGCATGCCCACCGAGATATATAAACATCTTGTGGTAGAGGTTGCACCCTTCCTTGCGGTTTTATTCAATCAAATCCTACAAGAGGGTGTTCTACCACCCTCCTCTTGGAATAATGCCTCTATCACTCTCATCCTTCAGCCAGGTAAGGTTGCAACTGACTGTGGCTCATATCACCCAATCTCAATACTTAATGCAGATTATAAAATCTTTGCGTCATTGCTGGCCAAGAGATTGGGTCAGGTGGCCCCCTCAGTTTTGCATCCTAATCAGAAAGGCTTTGTTGAGGGTCGCCAGCTCTATGAGCTGACGTATGACCTTATAGGAGCTATCGATATGGCCACAAGTTCATCTGCACCTTTGGCTATTTTGACGCTGGATGCCACCAAGGCCTTCGACAGGGTCAACTGGTTGTACCTGTCGGAGGCCTTGGAGAAGTTTGGCGTTGGTGGTGCTTTCCGCAGAGCTGTAGAACTCCTATACCATAATCCCCTTGCATCTGTTTTGGTCAATGGAGGCCTGTCCGATCATTTTACTATTACAAGAGGAACGCGACAGGGTTGCCCACTTTCTCCGCTGCTTTTTGATATATTTATCGAGCCTTTTGCCCAAAAAATTAGAGAGGATAACAATATTAAATCTTTTGAATATAGGGATTGGGAAAAAAGGGTGTCCTTATATGCCGACGATATTTTGATCATGACATCGGAGATCAGTACGGCATTCTCTGCAATTATTAACTTAGCTCTTGAATTCGGAAGTATCTCAGGATATGAGGTCAACTCTGCCAAAACCGAAATCATGGCATGGAACAGTGACCTTTCAGGATTTAATGAGCAAATGAGCAACAACTTGAGGTATCTGGGTCTGAGAATTATTAAAGATATAAACAAGATTGCCTCTATGAACTTCTCTATTGTTGCTAAAGAATGCCGGAAGTTAATTGCATCTTAGGTCCATCTCCCCCTAACCGTTTTGGGCCGTGCAAATTTAGTAAAGATGTCTATTTTGCCTAAGCTGACCTACATCTTTAACACTATCCCTTTATATTTCAAGGCATCGCTTATTAGCAAGATGCAGAGCGATATTTCCTCTTTTATCTGGAAAAACAAAAACGTGAGGATAGCATGGAAAAAAATTAGACGTCGCAGGGAGAAAGGTGGACTGGCTGGTCTGGACCTCCAGATCTATGCTTGGGCCTTTCAGATGACACATGCTCGAATGTTGCTAAAAAGTCCGTCATCCCATGGAATAGGGAATATGTTTTCAGCCTTACTACAGGGTGAAGGAGTTGGGCAGTCAGGTTTTCTATTTAAGTTTGGGGACCCCAAGTTTAAAAAAAAAATTAAGCTGAAGGTGCTCCATGGCTTAGCTAAAACTTGGTCTAACCTTAGGGCTGCTATCAAACTAGGGTACTTTTCAAACAGATCTCCAATATGGGACCTTCCAACTCCCCCTGGCTGAGCTAATGACGCCTTGGTAACTCCACTAAAGGATGCCGGTATTCAATCATGGGGCGATCTGTTCCTGGAAGGGTCAGTGTTTCCTTGGGAGTATCTGGTAAACAAGGTCGGTCCAAACCTTTCTAGACTAAAGTATATACAAATCTCAAGTTGGGCCCACACACATCCAACTCTTAGTGCCCCTCGGAGTTACAACATGCCCCTAGGAGGAAATAGCCAACTGGTGTCAACATTGTTGGATAGAGCACCTCAACCTAAAGAAGTTTCCCTTTGGTACAATTTAATTTTGGATGAGATAGATGGGGAATTTCTTCTCCCTGAACATCCGTGGGGCACCTTATTGCCAAATGAAAATCTGAACGAACTTTGGCATGGGTCATGTAACACCATGTGGGACTTGGTTAAGCCTGCCTGGCTTCGCAGAAACCATCTCTTCACTATCCATAGGGCCTATTATTCTCCTCGGAGGCTTTCTAAATTTACTCCGGGTGTTCTGGTGGCATGTCCCCGCTGTGGTTTAGTTGAGGCTTCTGATGCTCACATGTTCTTTTAGTGCCCCCATTTGTCATCTTTTTGGGATGCTATCGGCACTAAACTTTCCTCTGCTGTGGGTTTCACAGTTGTTGTGGACTTGCGGTTAGTAATATTTGGGATTGTGGACCAGAAGCGAAGTCCAGCAGCAAATCTTATGTTCTACTCCATCCTGACGGCTCGAAGAGAAATATGCAAGCGCTGGAAAGAGGCATCTCCACCTTCTCTATATGACTGGCAGTCGTCGATGTTACAAATCTCGAAAATAGATCTCCTCAGGTCCGGCAATTTGAATTTGAGTAAAAGAGCTTTCTGGCACCTACTTGATTGGTCCCAATACCAGACTGGGTTTTTTTTTTTTTCCCCAGGTTCTATGATTATGAAGCCATGGTTTACTCTCCCTGCTAAGCCGCATGGCATAGATGCCAATTCTCCCGCGGATTTTAGCTATGGTGGAAGTGGCTTTTGGTTGATGCGCGCTGAGTCCATTAAAAGATGTTAAGATTGGTTGGGACGCATGACATAGCTGTGGGGTCATGGTCAGCATCTATCTACGGTGAGGCCTCTCCCAGCTATTCGTTGAGACAGCTTGTCAATGCCCTATATGCCTTTCTTTTCTGTTTTGGCTTACGCAAGTTTCAGCCATGGTGAAGATTAGGACACAAAAAAAAAAAAAGAAGACATTGTTATACATTGTTCTTTTGCTACTACCTGAGGAAACAGGCTGATATAAAACACACGAGGAGGTAACTCCAGAGCACTCTAATATCCAGAATGGCCCCCCTCCCACCAATAGGAACAACAATGTCACTGCAACCCAAAATATTTTCTTCCTGAGTAACCATTCAAAACCAACCTTCCCCGGGCGCAGGGTAACAAGAAACTGTTCATCTTCTGCATAAGGTTGACCAAACAGATACATCTTTACTACAATGTAACAAATTAAATAACTAGAGAAAGAGACATTATATGATGGAGCCAATGATGGAAAGGACACAAAAAGAAAAAGAAAAAGAAAACATCAAAAAAGGAATCAGGGTCCGTTCCAAGCCTCCCTGGCAGGCTTCTATTGTCCAATCCTCGGTGGTCCTATTGAGCACACCATGGTGGAGCAACACTGTTGTAGCCCGTCTGCAAATGTTCAATGTTCTCAGGATAGAGCACTTTTCCTCCTTGGAAAATACCCTCAGCTTATTCTGTCCTGCGTCACAAGCAGTGCACCAAATCTTCCACTCCCTAGTTTAATGGGAAAATGCAGAAACAAGGGGCATTGGCCCAATAAATTCCATCCTTAACTACACTCACTTCTCTTTTGGTGAACTTCCCTTACGTCGAGGATGCAAATCGTATCTTTCTACTCCAGGTACTGTCTCATTTCGGAGCAGAATCTGAAATTCAGGGGGGCCGGGAACTGAGACTCAGGTTCCTGCGAATCTGATGAAGTGGAAACCTGAGCAGCCTTCATTTCTGGGGGGACTGCCGCAATCAAAACTGCATCATTTTCTTCCTCTGTCTGCGTCCAAACTAGTTGGGTATTGGAGAACGGAAGAAATCTTGGGACTTTTTCTGTCTCGCGGCTCCAATGCCATCATGCACCCAGGCATCATAGGGAAAGGGCAGCGGTACCCGTCTGCAGTGGGAAGGGTGGATCCAATGCTTCCGGCCTTCCACACTTCCCGATGTCCTCTTTGTGATGAGGACCAGATAGGGTCCCATCGATCTAGGTTCCAAACTGTCTCGTCTTTGGAAGCTTTTGAGCAATATATAGTTGCCAGGTTGAATGATGTGTCCAGGCCCCTCAGGTGCTGAAGGTAACACATCGTGTATCTGTTGGTGAATAGAACGCAAGCTTTTAGTGACTTCATACAAATATTCAACCAATAAAGGATAATCTATCTCTGAAAACTTTTTCGATCTAGGGACACCGCTCACGTTTGTTGGACGACCAAAGATCACCTCACAGGGTGATAATCCTGTTCTAGAACGTAGCACGGGAAAAACTCCTTAATAAAAGCCTTTGCCGTTGCCATGGCAGTGTTTCCCTTTGTTAGGTAGGCCTCAATCCATTTGCTAAATGCACAAACTACCACTAACACATATTTCAAATTATTAACTCGCTGTAGCTCTATGTAATCCATCTGGAGTACCTCGAAAGGGAAAGAAGGGGTGCAAAATTACCAGAAGGTGTAGGGGTACCCTTCCCAGGATTGTATTTCAAACAAATCATACAGTGCTTCACTGGATTAGTAGCAACCTTTGAAATATTGTCATTTTGCCACACAGGTTCTAGCAATTTACAAATGCCTTTAGCGCTAATATGGGCCGGACCATGTGCCATGGTAACTACGGGAAGTACATATGCATCTGGTAGCATCCATCTCTGTGTCTCAGATTTGTCAGTCCAGCATCCTTCGTCATCTGCATGCCCTGTACTCTCCTACCACACTGCCAACTCCTCTACTGTTGCCTCACTCTGTATCTGTCTAACACTCTCCAGTGAATTCTCAAACATACCAACGTCTGGTACCCACCTAGCAGGACCTGCTACAAACATTTTTGCCGTTCTCGACCTGACTGTCTCTTTCGCTATCTGATCTGCAAAGGCATTTCCCCTCCCTGCATCATCCGTAATTGCTTAATGAGCACTACATTTGACTATTGCCAGTCGTTTGGGAAGAGTCAAACCTGTCAGAAGTCTCTCTATCAATAGACCATGTTGAATTTTGGTCCCATGTGAATTCAAGAATCCTCTCTCTGCCCATAGGCGTCCACAGTTATGGGCCACCCTGAAGGCATACTGGCTGTCAGTATAAATATTGACAGCCAGTACTCCATTTAATTCACATGCTCGCAAAAGAGCTATCAGCTCCGCAGCTTGTGCTGATTGATGAGGAACAAGTGACGTCTCGACTACAGTGCGCAGCGTGGTGATAGCATATACCACTGTAGTGGAACCATCTAACAATTTGAAACTTGAGCCATCGACATATAGATCCCCTTGAGGATCAGATAGGGGAACATCAGTCAGGTCTACCCATCCCGTTGTCTCCTCCTCTGTCCGAAACAGACAATCATGGACATCCTTGTGCTCTTCTTCAGAAGTGAGGGGGAGTAAGTGGCTGGATTCAGTGTGGCACATCTTTTGATACTAATATGAGGAACAAACAGTGTTAATTCGTACCCCGTCAGACGAGTACTGGTAAGGTGCTGTGTCTTTGTTTTATTCAAAAGTACATCCACAGCATGTGGTACCATCACTGTGACATCATGATTGAGAATGAGCCCTGCCGATTGTCGGATAGAGACCACCGCAGCCACCGCGGCTCTTAAACAACTTGGGAGGGCTCTGGCGACAGGGTCAAGCGTAGCAGAAAAATAAGCACACAGCCTCTGCTTACCTCCAAAGGCTTGTGTTATCACAGAGAGTGCACATCCAGCCGTTTTGTGTATGTACAACAGGAAGGACTTCTTATAATCAGGTGTGCCAAGCACAGGTGCAGAACAAAGCATAACTTTTAATTGTTCAAAAGCATGCTGACATTCATGCATCCAAGGCAAGGTTTCATGCACATCTTTAGTGATCAGGCGAAGCAGAGGCTGTGTTAATAAAGAATTGGCAGGTATCCAGTGCCGACAATACGAGGTGATGCCTATGAAAGCATACACATTTCTTTGAGTCACAGGGACAGGCATCTTAACAATGGCATCAACTTGCTCATGTGTTATTCTCCGACCCGCCTTCGACACCAGGTGACCTAAATAGGTGACCTGCTGTTGACAGTATTGGGATTTGGAAAGGGAAACTTTATGTCCTGTGTTTGCCAAATGCTGTAACAATGTGACCGTAGCATCCCGATAACCCTCTTCGGTATCGGAGGCTATCAAAATATCATACACATACTGCAATAATACATTACCTGCGAGAAGAGAGAGAGAGAGAGTCAAATTGACTTTTCAAAGCTTGGCTATAAATAATATACCCCTGAGGAACTCTACAGAATTTAAAGCTTCTGCCAGTTAGAGCGAAGCCGAATAAATATCGGCTGTCAGGATGGACAGGAATGCTACAAAAGCATTTTTCAAATCAATAACAGAAAATAATTTGTTTAGCTGTGGAAGGAATCATTGTTAAAAGGACGGTAATATCAGGAACATCAGGATGTCCATCAGGGGACTCTACAGGTGCCTTTTTAAGAAGAGGGAGAATGGGGCTATTACGCACGTTCGCTACTGTCTCCTCTACCACCCTCGATTTGATCAGGTCCTGTATAATCTGCATCAAAGCATGTTCCCTAGCCTGTGATATTTTGTATTGGGGAATTCGAGGAAGTACAACGTTCTCTTTGACCTTAATTGAAACTGGTGGTATCTGTAACAACCCCACATCTGTCTCCCCTGTCGCCCACAATGAGGACGACACATCCTGAATTTCAACAGGAAGCTGTGCATCTTTCGTCAAACACTGTTTTGCACTAACCACATTAGGTCCAAAAGTCAGATAAACACCATCCGGGGAACAATAAATGGTGGCATGTAATTTCTTAAAAAAACTCCAGTGCTAATAGATTTTCTCCACAATTTACCGTCAACAAAAATGGGGAGTCCACTTTAAAAGGACCAACAGTAAAAACAAGAGGTCAGGATATGGGGCACACAACCGGTATGCCAGAAATACCTACCAAGACATTATTGCGGCCAGACACGGCTTCCCCGGGGACCAGCGAATGAGAAACAGAGCTATTCATTGCACCTGTACCCACCAAACATTTCTGTGCTAAACCATGCAAATCTGCCGTGACATAAGGACCACGCTGATCTACAGGAATTTGGACTGGTCCCTCACCCTGACCCTTGCTGTCCTAGCTATAGGGCATCCCTGTAACTTCATCCATGTCATAATCATCATGATAGTACTGCCTCCCCCGGGAGTCATCGAAATAGTTCTGATCTGAACGACCCCCTGAAGATGTACCAACCTGATCCTCATCCCGACCAACCACGGCCCCTTCCACCTGAACCCCACCCTCTAAGTACTGAAAGTTTCTGTAACAGTTCCAGACACTCACTTCGCCAATGTCCCTCCTTTTTACAATACGCAGACTGATTCAGCCCCAAGGGCACACTGCCTCTACCAGCACCCCGAGACCTTTTTGCCGGACCAGTGCCTCGACCCTTGCCAGACCCCCTTGCAACCTGCTGTAGCAACACCTTCATCTTCAAATCCTTACTCTTTTTCTCCACTTTATCATTTTCCTCATTTTCTCGATGCTCATAATATTGAGCCCTACTCAATATCACTGAAGGGGAGGCAGTAGTCCACGTACTCTCAGAAGCCTGCAGCCGAGCCACAATTTAAGAAGCAAGTCGTAACAAACCTATTAACAAACAAACGAACACCGCCTTCAACTGACAAATCCTGCCCACTGATATCTAGACTCACTCCTTCAAAACGAGTAAAAAAATCTGACACACTCTCCTTCTTTCTTCTGACGACATGCCGTTAACTTGTCCCAATCCACCCATCTAGGTGGGATAAGAGAATGCTGATAGGTAATAATGCGGCTTGGCAAGGCCAACATTTCAGCTTTGGGCTTTTCACCAGCCTTTCTCTCCTTATCCCATGCCCTAATTTCATTCCAAATACCACCCAGCTCCGCTGCATGATCCTGCATATGCAGTTACCACCAAATGTCCACTGGCACCAAAAGCCCCAAAAACATCTCAATGTCTGCTTAAATCATAACTGATGAGGAGGCGGCCTCTGTTAATTCTTTATAGTATGCGGTAGGATTTTTCCTAGGGTCTGATAACTGACTTTTAAGAGCAAGCACCACACTTCATTTCCATGGGGTATAGACCCATTGTTACCGAAAATGAGCCTCTACCCGCTGCTGAACCACATCTCCATTCTGGTTATGCTGTTCTGGGATCTCAGGGGAAAAACAGGGTGCACCTCTCTCATTGGAAATTGGGACACTGGAGTTGGAGTACGGTAATGCAATCTTTTTCGATAACCACAGAGCGTTCCAACATTTAAAAAAACGTCTGCAGGGCCAATAGCAACTGAATATACACAATCTCTAATATCATAAATAACTTGAGGAGCTGTGACTCCAATACACTGTTCCCACAAACCAATCAATGTAGCTGAAGGGCATGCTGTTGCACAAACTGGTCAAAATATTTCATCACACTCCATATATCTTCCACACTGTAAATCGGATTCCGAACCCATTGTGCTGCCTATTTTGCAACCATCTTCTTCTACTCGTCACCCACATCAGACCGAATCAATGCCTGCCCCATTGGAACCCATGCCGCTGCCCAATCCCCTCCTTCTGACCCTCGCATCGGTGTCTCAATACCATGGATAAAATATCTGGGATAGACAGAAGAGGTACAGATGCAGGTGACAATGTCAACAATGATTGTGTGGTGGGTGTAAGAGAAGGAGGAGAAACATGAGGGGAAGCAGCAGACACTGCGGGGGTGCCTGCGGTCACCACACTCGGGTGTTGCAAAACTGGAGGGGAGACAGAAAGGGCTGGAGCCGAAGCTGTTAAATCTGCAGAAAGACCAGAAAGGGGTGGTGGGGCAACAGAGGAGTGAGGCGATGGAGCAAAGAGGATATATTCTCTTTGAGGCATAAGTAGGTGGGGGACGAGTATCTATCAGATCCTCCACAAAAGGATCCTCATCCTCTTGAACAAAATAAGACTTATTACATTGCAATCAAAACTTCCTATCTGCACACTCAATACCCTTTTCAGTTTTCTCCTTATCATAAGCTACCACTTTCTGAACCACTGTTTGCATTGCCTTCTTCCTAGACTCCTTCTCTGCAAGTATATGCCTCTGTTTAGCTTCTTTCTGCCATACCTGCAAAGTATCAAACATCGACTGTCTACTTCTTCTAGCAAATAATTTGTCCTGTAAATAATTCAGTTTTTGTTCATCAAAGGTACCTTTCAGTGGCCACTGAAGCTCAGCATTGTCCCTCGTTTACTTGCGCCACAATGTACGAAACATATTAGTGCCAATATCGTGCTTCACATACATCTCAAAACTCAGAGTGCCTTCCGGGGGTGCAGGCTGCCTTTCCTCCAGCCGATGCACAGCGGCACCCCAAGCACAACATTTTACTCCAACAAGGTATTCTGGCATCAGACACAGTCACTCTCCGCCTAAATCAACACACACACAACAAGAACACTTAAACAAAAGAGCTCTCCGAGTCAGTCCTCAGACTGCACCAAGATAAGATAGGCTCTAGCCCCAGGCCTTTTCAAAATTAAATCAAATTCAGCAAGTGGCCTTGCAGAACATTCAAAACGCTCTGTATCACAATGGTCCACAGACCCACTAAGTTAATCAAGACGGCGCTGCACTTACCAAAACTCACTTGGTGCACACAGGTCAAACAAGATTATTCTCCACTGCCGACTCTTTGGATCAAACGGTCAAATCCAAAGGTTTCACCTTTTCAGAATCCCAGCCGAGATGACCACTAGATGTATAGCTGCATGATCAGACAGGCGGGGCAGCCGCGAGAACCAAGCTCTATCATATGGGGATCCCGATCCGACCAGACACAACCCCGACCCCCTCAACTTGATTACGGGCGGGATGGGTCCCCTGATAGAGTCCCTGTTCGGCCACCAACTGAAGGAAGTGACCCACTAGGCTCACCCGGGTCACTCGCGACCTCCTCTTGCCTTCCAAGAATGAACAGTCGATGACGCAGTAGAGAATGTAGGCAAACTAGTTTATTCATAAAATACACTGCTGTGGAGTCCAGTCTGACCAGCCTCCTATGATGGCTGACAAGGGACTGACTCTAACAAGCATAAAGTTACATTATATAGGTTGCGTAGCCCACAAAGACCCGCCTAATATGGAAAAGTACTGGTAGCTGTCGTAATACAGTGGGGGCACAGAACATAAATTTGAATTCCGCAGCCTGGTACAAAATATCTACTATCCAAGATCGTCTGGACTATCCTCCCCTCTAAACAGGTGGGAGAAGGCCTCTATGTAACAGAAAAGGCATGCGTTAATGAGCAAGTTTCATCATTGGAGAAACAAAACTTACCAAGGACAATTTCTCGTAAATGAGGAAGTAACAGTTTTGATTATAATATAAGATGGCGTCTTCGAGAGCTAAAATGGTGGCAAAGATGTCAGCCTAACTAACGCAACATCTGTATTTACTGAGTGCGTCTACACACAATATGCAAATATAATGTATTAGCTATATAAATTCTAACATAATTTTGGGTAAAACACGAATAAGATGACAATATTATGTTTCAATTCTATTGCACGCCGACATAGCGGAGTGGTTGAGCTGAGTTACGAGCGATGTTTCCCCGAGGCTCCGGGTTCCTGGTCTTCGGCCCGATTGATTTAATCTTTATCACGTTTGTTGTGGTGGTTTTGCGGGCATGCCACGGGACCATGCGAACGGCACGTGGTGAGGCCGGGATCCCATTGAGGCCAATTGAAGAGAGAGGCAGAGAGAGAGCCCAAGAGTCCGGGAGTGTTGAGGGAGGTATGCCATCTACGGCCTCGGAATGACCTAGAGAGGCCTTAAAAGCCATCCGGCCATCTTGCCTTCCTCCTCCACCTAAGTTGGCACGAGTGCTACGGCCGTTGTCGGCTGCAGGGAGCGCGTCCTGTGACCCCATGGAAACAGGCCAGTTAGTACTGGTTGCGGCTTGCGGGGGGTGTCAGTTGGCTCCGTTCATGCCACCACCGGGAGTCCTGGAATCCTGTTCTGTCCATCTGAGGTGCATAACGCCAAGCCTGCATCTCCCATGGACGTATCGGCAGATGCAGTTAAAGCGAATTTCCATAAGTCTCCGTGAATCTCGCATGTTAAGTGGTGATAGTGAGTTGGGGATTGATTATTTATTGGCCCTATTCTCCTGTCTCTTGAGCTCTTGTGCTGACCCTGCTTTTAGCTGCCATTTGTAACACAATTCATCAGACGTTCTGAGCTGGAGTAAAAAATGTTCTTGGTCTGAGAAAGTTTCAAGCAAGTAAGCGACAATAACCCAGAAGTGATGAGGAGATTGGATATTGACACAAATTGATATATACTGAGTATCTTGGGCACTGGGGAGGCTTACACTGCAATCCATCACCTCAGTGGCACGGAAGCAGCCAGCTCCAGGTTAGTGCGGCTTGTACCTCTTGGAGGGGTTTGCCCTGGGATGGGACTTATTTTACTTACTTTACTGTAAGTGTTTCCCCTTCTCACTTCCTGCGAATATTTTACTCTTGATGTGGAATTTTCTTATTGAGAAGGAAAGCGCCGCTGAGTGAAGGGCAAAGAGCACTAGCGGTACACGTGATACCTGTGGACGAATAGTAAAGTTGACATTTGTGGTTGATCTGCTCAGTCTTCATAGATGGTTCCCCCAAATTACTAAAACCCATCATGCAGAAGAAGCCCCAAGCCCATTTGTCCCATTTGAAATCCTATCCAACAGTATTATCTATGTTCTCTAAGGGTTTGAGGGGTAAAACGCTAATGAATAATGAAGGAGGCGCGCTACCTGGTGCGGTTAATGTGGATGAGTTGGGTTCAGATATGGTCCTCTCACAGTTGATAGTTCTGCACCAGTGTAAGTTTATTACACAGAACGTAGTGGACCCCTCTCTCTCAATTCATCTAATTCAGCCTACTGAGCAATGCCCTTTAAACCTAATTGTTGAAGAAATGGAAACGGACATGGAAGATGCTACGGTCATTTTCAAATAAATGACATTGGCACTAAATTGTTGCCAGAGCCTACGGTTACGCTGAAGCTAATGAGCCCGGTGGCTAATGTTGCAGAGTCAATATTAGGACTGCCTTTGCTTACAGAGTTTTCTCAAATGCCTCAGAATGAACAACGTGGGGACGATTACAGCTTTGACCCTGGGGTTTTAGAGGATTTTACACTACCGGATATTGCTATGCACATGGAAACAATTTAAAGCAATGGAGGCCACTTTAAAATCATTGATTGCCCAAGAATTGGCTATGAGACTGTCAACGGATTGTCCTGCTAGTTGTCCACATATGCCAACTTTGTACAGCGGTAGTCCTTCAAGTGTTTTTCTTTCTCGTTCATTGGGGACTATCAAGAACAGACACGACCCTGAGTAAAGGGGCACATAACGTATGGCAACTAATGAACGAGGGAGTAAATGAGAATGAGGGTGTAAATAAGAATTGGGAGGAAGGAATAATTTTGACATATTGAATGCTATAGAGAGGATTCTCGCATCAATTTTAACTTTGTTAGAAGAATTTACTGTTAATTCTGATCACGTGTTGAATGTATTTTCCCCGATTTAATGGGTGTGAAGTACCTCACTTCTGCCTGTGCTTGTTTAGGAAAGGCAGAAATGGGTATTGACTCAAAAAAAAGGTAACCCAGACTAACATAGTGGTGATGGAAATGGGAGTCCAAGTGGGAACATGGGATGACCCAGGGGCTCCTTCAACTAGGCCGCTTGGAGATATCCCAGCATTAAATAACATGTATTGTACTGCCCCCCAAAATCAGCCACGGGGGATCATCATCTGCTAGCCGTTGCAAGGGAAAATATAAAGGTATCAGCCTTTAGGAATTCTTCGTCCATCTATCCCATTTTTTAAAAATGGATCTCCTGGTGATACAGCTTTAATAAATGTTCCTCCGTTTGTTAAACAGTCTAAGGCTGAAACCAATGTTGCTCCCCCCAGGGAGGGTGCCTCTCAATCTGATTGTGATGGGATAAAAGCATGGAAAGGAAAGTAGAAAAAGTTCAGGCATATTACAAAACACAAACCAAAAATATTGTGGGTTTTTTGGGTCCCTGAGGAACCCAATTGTGCTATTTTGCCCCAAAATGGAAAGGAGTACAAGTCTGTTATGTTCCAGGTTGGTCAGGAATTGGAGCGCCCGGATGAAAATCCTCTCCCTTCCTTCTCCATTGAGATAGAAGTACCTATATTTGGGGGATTAGGGCAAGAGGAGGGGTATGAGAATATGAGGATAATAGGCTACAATGAAAGTGGGGATTGGGATCTGAATGGAAGAACCAAAAAACAAGGATAAATTTGGTTGATATGGAGAGTATAGTTGCAAAAACAAATGGTGTCCCACTAAAGGTTGGGCGAAGTCTGGATAGTTCTCCCCCAACCCTTTTCCGTATGGATACTCTCCATGCACGGATAGATCCAAATGAAGGCAGGTTCTATGAAAGGGGGCTGGTTTTACCTCTTCTTCAGCACAGATAGTGGAATTGGGGGCTGAACAAAAGCATAGTGATAGGGAATGGGTAGGGCGTAAGTCAGGACAAGTATCCAATACCCTGATATTTGCTTCCCTTTTTGATAGAAAACTGGGCCCACTTAACAGAAGTTTCCTCTTGTAGTTACTAAAAAAAAAATCGAGGACCTGAAATTGATAACAAGTAGAGATATTCAGCTGGTTTCCTTAGACCATTAAAGTGGACTCCCAAATTCCAAAGTTACTTTTAGCTCCGAGATAATAGCAATGTTAGTACTAGAGAATGTTGATCATTTCAGAAAAAATGGGATTGGTGTTTTTTCGTATGAGGAGCCAGTAGTTGCTCAGATTGAATTCCATAGGAAAGACCGCCAGGGCTTAGTAGAGTAATATCCAATAGCAGGGGGTTTGTAAACCTGAAAGATATTAAAATTTAGATGGTGGTAACATAGGCAATGAGTGATTAACATTGCAAGATATGAGGACCGAAGGACTAGCAAACCCAGTGGTGAAGTTAAATTGGCCCAGTGGAGTTGGGTAGCTGATTAATTGAATGCTTCTAAAGAAAATATACAATTTCCTATGTTGCAGAGGTAGCCCCTTGGGAAAAATCCTGTCCCGGAACATGGCAGATGTAGGACACCCAAGCTTTAAGCTAAGTACCCTAATGACATTTGATCCAATGATAATCTGCATTCAGGAAACATGGAGTTGTGTAGATTTTAGTTTTGAGAATCTTTTTGTCTTTTGTTGTGCAGCAAAACCTTCAGTAAAAGCCCATGCAAGTGGAGGTCTAGCTATTTTATTTAGTGGAAGTATAAACTGGAATCCTCTGTTTTTTATCGATCCGTCAAATCCTTGTATATGTTTAAAACTGACCTTGGATAATGTAACACGAGGTCAGTACTCAACCCTTTTACTGGTAAATGTATACATTCCACTTGGGAGGGCGTCTGACTTTCTTGTTGATTCCATTTTTTCTTTTGTGCATAAAATCAGTACTTCAGAAGTGTGCACACTGATAAATGTGGTGGGTGATTTTAATGCTAAAATCTTAAATTGTTCCTCTTTTGCCTTCAACAACGTATGGACCATCCCTGAAATAACTTTGCCAGGCCATACTAGATCGGATAGGCGAGAATTAAGTCTTTTGGATTGTCTGAGACCTAATGATCTTGTCATATTAAATGGGAGATTCCCAGAGGACTCCCCCGCCTCCCTTACTTTTCATGCCGCTCGGGGGCAGTAACTAATTGACTATATGGTGGTATCACATCAGCTCTTTGGAGCATGTACTCAGTTTAAGGTACTGAGGACAGACCTGAGCGTCCATAGTATTTTACAAGTGGATGTCAATTTGGGACTCAAGATGCTTGAGTTTTGGAATCTGAGAAACTGGAAAATGATGTACAATAGAACAAATGGGCGTACCTTTTGGTCTAATAAAAATCTGATATGCTTAAGGAGGCTTGTTAAAAATGCAAGCTCTGGTCCCAGTCAAGAAAATCCCATCATCTGGTTTGAGAAACATTTGGCTCTATTCAGATCATCTGGAAGTAAAAAATGAGTTAATAGCATTAACCTCCCGGTGGTTACTTTGTGGGAGGTAAAAAAGTTAAACCAGGAGTTGAATGCCTTAATAAGAGCCCAATCAATTTAAACAGGCATCATTGACTAGGCAAAGGGAAATTAATAGATTAAAGCGGATACAAACCAGATTGAAGGCTTCCGAACGTAGTGGGTGGAGGATTCAAAATGGATTAAATTGAGAGAGGTTGTACAATCTGGTTATTCACATAAATATTGGGCAAATAATAAACAAGGCAGGCTTGCATGGGCTAATTTCCTTTACCCGGTGTTCTCTTTCTGCTATGCTTACAAGATTATTCCGTCCCCTTGGAGAGGAAGCATAGTTGTTCCAGTATATAAAAAGGGCCCTAAACCCTCTCCTGCGAGCTTCAGACAGATTTAATTACTGGATGCAACCAAAAAACATTTTGCTAAGAGCATACTTTTTCATCTCCGGGATTGGGCTTTTGGTAATGACCTTGTACCCATAGAGCAAGCGTGGTTCCATAAGCATAGTGGCACTTTAGATGAGATCACTGATCTACAAACTGTGATGCAAAAATATCCATGAGGCAAGGGAATGGCCTTGTGTGCCGCCTATATAGATTTCTCCACTGCCTTCAACCGGGTGATGCTGTAGAGTAAACAGGCCGCAATGGGGATTCCGGTGCATTTGTTAAGACTGATCATTGCATTACACTCTTTAACTTGGACACAGGTGCTGATGGAAGGTAACCAGGGCCTGTTGAGTAAAGTGAAAACTCACAATGGGTTAAAGCAAGGGTACTTATTAGCCCCTCTCCTTTTCTCTTTGTACATTAATGACTTGCTGAGCCGCGTTGGGAACAGCAAAGGGGACTCACCAAAATTAGGACCTGTAGAATTGAGTTGTCTACTTTATGCGGATGATGCCATTCTATTGGATTTACCTATGATAGGTTTACAAAGGCAAATTAATGAGCTAGGTCACTACTCTGATGATTATTTTTGTTTAATAAATGTTTTAAAAAGTAAAATTATGGTATTTAGGTCTCAGGATGTAGGGTTAGGAAAAATATGGATTGGTATCTAGGGAAAGATAAACTTGACATAATGAAGCAATACCCGTATTTGGGAAGAATTTCTTGAGCAAGTGCTCTAGCAGGGATCATATTGGCCACTGCAGAAGTAAGGCAATATCCCAGGCCTCTGTACTTGGTTGGCTATACAAATGCTGTGGGAAAAGACATTTTGCACATGTTTTTTCTGCCTATAAAATTAAAATCCTGCCTGCATTGAGTTATGCATGTGAATCAGTGGATGCACAGCAGTGGTACTTTTTTGAGAAGGTGGACGGGCTTTTTTGGCACCAAGTTTGTAACCTGAATCATGCAGCCATCATAGCTGCCCTCCTGCTCGAATTCGGGCTTCTCTCAACTTATGTGTTTGCCTTTGCAGCATGTTTGAGGTGGGGTAATGCTTTATTTAATGGTGATGTAAGTTCTATACGGGCTGCGCTAAGACAGGAGATTTTTTCCATCCTGAAGGGAAAAAGTGTTGTTTTCATAAATTATGAGAAAGCCTTAGACTTATTCGAATTCTGGCATAGTGGTGCATGCCCTCTTCTAAAACCTGTACTGAAAATTGTAATAAAAAAAATAATCTACGAAGTCAGTCACAAAAGAGATACTGCGTTGTGTTCTGGGCATTCTTGGAATGACACAATAGTGGGGAGTAGTATGTATAAAAAAAAACAATTGTACGTCGTATAGAACCTCCCCCATGGTGTGCGTAGAGCCATCCTGCTGTTAAGGTTGAATTTGCTCCTTTTTCGAATTATAACAGGGTATGGGAGGGATTACCTAGGGAGTACAGACTTTGTGACCTATGTGGAAATTGGATGCAAGATTTCAATCAAGTGTTATTTGTCTGTCCCCCACTGCAGCCATTACGACGTCGCTTATTAAGACCTGTATTTTTAAAGCCTAGTATCACCACTGCAGAGGAGGCCTGGAACTGTCTTTTGGCCCCTCCCTCTGAATCAGTATGTTTAACATTTTTGAACTATTTAAAATATTTTTTAGAGAGGATTATTGTGCTGTGTTTAGTTATGGCATTGAACATGGTCCCTGCTGGGTAGCATATTTTGCACATCATAAACTAAAACTCAGGGCACTTGAATTGCATAAATGAAGCTGTTAGAATATTTAATTGGGATAAAGCAAACTGCAGATCTTGCACCGTATTATAGCCAATTTGTGTCATTGTTTCTAAATATGTACACTTGCACTTTATACATCATGTACTGTGTTTATATATGGAGTCATTCTTAGTTTTTCTTAATGCTGCTATAAATTATGTATTGCATAGTGAAATTCTTAATTGATATGTCCCCAAATGTGTTTTATTCTGTTATTAAGAACCGTATGACACAGTATATTGAAGTTTGTTTTTTTTAAAATATTTTTTGTGGAACTTCTTGGATTTCCGAACCATAATAAATTGAATTAAATTGACATAGTTCTCTCTATTTTTGTGAAATTGTTTTACTCCAGCTTTACATACATTGGACACACAATCTGGTTCATTGTAACTGCATGGTTTCAAGTACTACTTGCAACATTTACCAGATTATGTTTTCATTTGACATGATTATAGAAAAGAATTTCACAAGATCCTATAAAGGCTGATTGTAGCACAGTCTATCCATGAAGATCTCTGGTTCCCCCTCACTCTTTCTCTATACTGCTACCTCCAGCAGATTCATAAGATTTCAAAGCTATGACCTTCTGCCACAGCCATCACACACTTTATCATTAATCACACTCCCAACGGATGCGTACCATTACATGATAACCGCAATTCAGTGGTCATCATGCAAGATGGGGAAACACTTCCCCTAGGGCCTAAAAGCAAAAACAACAAACTTCCAACAACGCACCCACACAGTGTAGCATTCCGCAGTAGTGTAACATAAAATGATAGGGCCATCCTGCAGAATATGAAGAGGGGCCCTTAGGTCTCCCATATTTCACAGATATTTGTTGGCCTTTGGTAGAATCAGCCCCTTTGAAGGGTTAGGGTCCTCCTGAGCCACAGGGGCCGCAGGGGCCTGTGTTACCCACCTAGCATTCTGATTTTATGGATAAGCACTTCAGCACCCTTCATACAGATAATAAGTACTATAGAAAGGCCATTATACAATACAATAAATAGCTGTGCTCACATTTCTTTTTCAGTCATTAAATATAATGGGGTTACCCTGTACCCCTCAGAACCTAGGTATACAGTTATGAGCTGCAAACAGTTATGTTGGCTGAAAGAAATGTCCTCAAGGGGAATTGTAAATAATGTTTTCCATTAAACATCAAATACTAGAAGGGCCTATAAATGATCCCTTCAACATGTGGGAATCTTCTCCTGACTCAAAGAACACAAAGCTAAACCATACATTTGTAGGTTATTACGTCTACTTCGATTTTCAAGGTTTTCCACTTGTTTCTGTAGCTGAGATATCTCTACCTCCATAGGATGTATCATTTGAGAAGATGTTTGGAGAGATTCCATTTGATGTTCCATTAGATTACTTTTGTTGTCAATAGTAGGCATTTGTACTCCAAGCCTTGCAAACATAAGTTTGTTTCCTCCATATAGGGCTTGAAAGGCTGTGTCTCATCTAAAAGTAGGACCAAAGAAGTTGGCGGAGGAGAGATAGCTGGTGAGAGAGGATTTATTTTAATTTTTTTTAAGTTTAAATGCTACATTTGAAGAGTACCAAAGTTACAGCAAACCAGTAACACAGAGAGAGCTTAAAAAAGGAAATATTACAATAAAAATGGCTGGTGCTCAAAAACAGAAGAGAAAGCTATTTCTAAAGTTTTAAAGGGAATAAACAGAGGTGGGGAGGGAAAGAGGGAGAAGGGAGGGGGAAGAAGGAAGGAAAGAGAGAAAGGGAGATTTTATAATGGATAAAGCACATAAACTTGAGGTAAGTAACTAAGTGCATATTACAAAGTAATGTGAGAGATCATCTTAACAACTCAATATATATACTAAACCAATAACATATAGGAATCAAAAAAACAGAGAAATAAACATTCAAGGAGGTTTAAAATTTTCAGCAGTTGAACGGCAATTGTGTGTTAACGCTAGACTATCTAAATAAGTAGTAAGAAGTAACCAAAATAGATTTCTACTGAGCATTGGTTTGCAGGAGGAGGCAAAAGCAATATCAAGTTGATGAAAGTGACAGAGACTATTCCACCAATGTTGGATAGAGAGTTTTTTGAGTGTTTTCCAGTTAAGCATAATGTGTTGGAAGGCTAAAGCAAGCATAAGGTGAAAGAGATCATTTTTATGGGGAGAAAAATCCAAAGAATCTGACAGACTACCAGAAAAAAGGAGAGGGATGGAATAGGGAATAGAGATATTAAATATACGAGAAATATAGGACCAAATTTTCTCCCAAAAAATAGAAACTGGAGAACAAAAGAAAAGAAGATGCATGATATCAGCATTAGAGGAGCCACAAGACCAGCAATTAGTATCAGTAGAAAGAGAAAAACGAGCCAAGGAAATAGGAGTAAGGTAAATTCTGTGATAAAGAAAGAACATTGATTGAGTGAGAGAGGCAGAACGAGAGATTTTAATTGAACGGGACCAAAGTTTATTCCAAAAGGGAATAGTCCACTCACATCCCAGGTCAGATTCCCACGACTGTTCTAATTTCGTCTTAGCGCGTTCTGGATTGGGAGCTGAAAAATATTTATAAATAAGAGAGGCCTTGGGCAGCAAAAGAAGGATTTGCAGAAGAGAATTTGGAGCAACAGGGGTAGAGGAAGATGGAAGAGAATAAAAAGTATCAAGGATGACCGTCATTAGAATAGAAAATTTCTGTAGGAAGGAGCGGGGACAGTGAAAAATGGATTGAAATTGGGGAAAGGAGTGAGGAGAAATTCCTTCAAAAATATGTTTAACCCAAATTATACCTTTCAGTCTCCAGGCCTTCCAGAATATGGTTCTATTATTGAGAGTAATAAGGGAATTATGCCAAATAGACGATTCTAAAAAAGATTCTGTGGACATAGACTTTAGAGAAATTAGAGGTTTTAACAAAGAACAAGTGTGTTTAAACAAGGGGAGAGAAGTATAAGAGGTTTTTGCAGAGAAAGTAAGAGCTTCTTTAAAAGAAAAAGGCAATAAGAAGGCGCGTTCAATGGAAAGCCAAAGGGGAGTGAAGGAGGAGGATTCAGAAAGGAGCCACCTTGAGTCTTGGTGAAGACAGAATGATTTGTGGTAGAGACGGACATCAGGAAAATTAAGACCTCCATTAGATTTTGCCTTATGAAGAGAAGACAAAGAAATTCTGGCACTTTTGTTTTTCCAAAGAAATTTAGAGAGACGAGAATCAATTTGTTTAAAATGACAAGCAGGAATATGTACAGGGAGCATAGAGAGGGCATAAATCAAAATAGGGGCAATCATCATCTTGATTGAATCTAAACAGCCCCACCATGAAAGAAAAAGAGGATTCCAAGAGGAAAGTAATTTATCAATTCAAGACAGAATCATAGACATATTTAATTTAATGGTAGAAGCGATTGAATTAGAGAACTACATACCTCAGTATTTGATTCTGGATCCATTCCAATCAAAACCAGTGGAAGAAAAGGAATGTGGAAGACAAGATTTGGTAAGAGGGAGTATTTCCGTTTTGTCCAAGTTAATTTTATATCCAGAGACAAGGGAAAAATAAGTGAATTCATGTAATAGAGAGGGAATAGAGATGTCGGGGTCAGAGATAAAAAGTAGAATATCGTCCGCATAAGTGGAAAGTTTTAAATGTTGATCACCATAAGAGAAACCGGAAAAATAATTATTATTATGGATTGAAGATAGAAAGGGTTCAAGAGTAAGAACAAAAAGAAGGGGGGAAGAGGACAACCTTGACGGACTCATCGTTGAAGGGGAAAATAGGATGAGACGGAACTGTTGATTAGTACCGACGCTCTAGGAGCAGAATATAATAAAGAAATAAGTGAGATCAATTTGGGGCCAAAGCCATGTCACTTAAGAGTCACAAATAAAAAGGACCAATCCACTCTATCAAATGCCTTTTCAGCGTCGACAGAAATGGCCGCTAAAGATGTGGAGAGGGAGGGAATCTTATTTAGAACATTAAAAAAGAAGCGGGAGTTATCTGAAGTCAATCTACCCTTGACAAAACCACATTGCTCCTTACCGACCAAATGAGGCATAAGGGGATCTAAACATAGTTCGAGTGTCTTAGCAAAAAGCTTATCGTCTACATTGACCAGAGAAATCGGTCGATAATTTTTACAAAACATGGGATCTCGCCCCTCCTTATGAATAAGACAAATGGTGGCTTCTTGAAAAGTGCCCTCTGTTTTCCCGGAAAGATAGAAAGAATGAAAAAGATTTAAAAGTTTAGGAAGCAATATATTAGAAAAATTTAAATAAAATTCAACAGAAAAACCATCCGGCCCAGGGGTTTTCCCTTTTTTTAAAACCTTTAGTGCAGAAGATAGTTCAGTTACAGATAAGTCTGTTTCGAAGCCTTCTAGATTAAGGTGGGAGGTAGATGGTGGTGGGAGATTATCAAGATAGGATTGGATGAGGGAGCTAGAGGGAGGGGATTCTGGGGTATAAAGATCCATATAAAACATTTTAAATGTATCATGAATATCTTGATCCTTGTGTAGTAGGGAACCATCTGGAGAATACATAGAATCAATCAGAGTACGATCTTTGCGGGTTTTCAAATAGTTCGCTAAATGTTTCCCAACCTTATTTCGACCTCCATAGTAGCGAGCACTGCTGCGAAGAAGAATAGAAGAAGCATTATCAGTGGAAGTTTGGTTAAATGTTAATTTAGCACGTATCAAGGCTGGAAGTACGGAGTCCGCCGATGACGTATAAAACATATGTTCTAAGGATTTAATGTGTGCTAGGGTAGCTTTATGTTGTTGAAGGAAACGTTTCTTGTTTTTTTAAACAAAATTTATAATGAAGCCTCTTGCAGTGGCTTTAAAAGAATCCCATAAGATATGGGGGAAAGAAGAAGTAGTGCTGTTTAAACAAAAAAAATTCATTGGCAAAAGTAACAAACGAGGAAGAGAACAAAGGGTCAAGAAGAAGAGAATTATTGAAACGCCAATGGGAGGGCCTGGGACGTGGTGGAAGTAAATCAAGATCAGTTATAATTGGAGCATGATCAGAGATAACAATAGGTTCAATAGAGGAGGATAACAGATTTTGAGACAAACATTGAGAGAGGAAAATATAATCTAAATGAGAGAGAGAATTGTGAAGAGGAGAAAAGAAAGAGAAAGCAAGAGTATCAGGGTGTGAGAGTCTCCAAGAATCAACAAGATGAGATTGGGATATGGTGTCAAGGAAATGTTTATGTGATTTGTAAGGAGTGAAGCGAACTTGAGATTGGCGGTCAATAAATGGGTCAATAACTTGATTACAATCACCTCCTAATATAAAGTAATCATCTCTAAATTGAATACATTTCTGTGTAATTAGAGGCCAAAAAGAAGAATCTGGATGTGTAGGCCCATAAACATTAAAAACCGTTAAAGAAATGTTATTAATTAATAACTTAGCTAACAACCATCTCCCTTCAGTATCAATTTCTTGCAATATAATTTTGCAATTTAGTTTTTTCTGACACAAAATTAAAACACCGTTTTTCTTATTCGAAGTAAGAGATTGGAACGGAACCCATCCAATCTTGTTTTAATTTTAATGCCTCCGTTTCTGTAAGATGGGTCTCTTATAAAAGGACCACATCAGGGTTATAAGAGGCAAGGTGAGACAGTATTCTCTGTCGCTTAATAGGGTTAATAAAACTTTTCACATTCCATGAAATAACTCTGAATTCAAGACATCAAAAATACATAAAGAACAAAAGATGCACTAATGAAGGAGTGAAGCAAACATTAAAAATATAGATAAAGAAAGAAATAGAAAAGCCAATAGAAAACAGACAAGTATAAGAGCAATGAGGAGAAAGAGGGAATAAAAAAGATAAAAGGGAAGGAGGGAAGGGAAGAAAGAGTAAGAACAAAAGAAGACAATACATGTCAAAACGACGACTGATACGTACCTTAAAGAAACAAGGAAAAGAATGAGAGGCGGCAAGGGACAATGAAGACAGCACACCCAACTAGGGGCAACACAGCACACCAGGACATCCATAAAAAGAATAGAAGCAGGAGCGGGAATATGGAACACAAATGGAATCTGGAGAAATACATTAAACCTGTAAAAGGGAACAAATAAATATAGAGTGAATCAGACGTGGAGATGCATATTTCAACAGGACGCTCAATAAGAATAAAAAATGAGACAAAAACATGGAGAGGAAGAAAAGGACACCAATGTACCTGTAAAGGAAGCAATAGGTTAGTTAAATCGGATCTAGAAATAACACTGGAATTTAAAAAACAGGAAATAAGACAACAACTTCAATGAGATAATGCAACAAAGATAAAATAAAAGAGTCAAGAGCCAGACAAAGAGGGAGACGTCTCCATTGACGTAGTAGAGTGAGATTGAATAAATCTGCGGAGGTCGGCTGGATCCTCATAAGCGGAAGTCTTGTTGAGAAAGGTGACTTTGAAGAGACACGGATGGAATAGACCATATCTTGCACCTAAGGAACGAAGAGGAGGGTGAAGATCCAGAAATTCTTTACGCTGTTTAGAAGTCAATGAAGAGACATCCTGGGAAATAAATACCTTAGTACCATGCCAGACGAGATTCTTTTTGGATTTAGCTGCATTCAGAACCAGCAAAAGGTCAGTGAATTGCAAAAAATTAAATAATTATGCCACAGGACTCAGAAGGCGCAGATGAAGAAGAAAGATGGGAACCCAATCTATGAGCACGTTGAATGTTCCATTTGGTGGTAGGAGGGAGGTCCAAAAATGGAGGCAAAAAAGATGCAAAGTATGTGACGGGGTCATCTCCTTCAAATCCTTCCGGAAGTCCATAAATGTGCAAATTATTGCGACGATTTCTATTTTCCAAATCATCGGACGCTGTTTTCAGCTGTGAGACCTCTAATTCCAATGAGGACAGCTTGGCAGGTAATACTTGTATGTTATCAAGTTGATGTTCCACCACCGTGATACGGAAATCCATGGAAGGTCATTTATCGTCCAACATTTGCAAACGAGAATTAGTTTCCTCAATGAATGGACGGTGGGCGCGTAATTCCTCCCAAACCATGTCCAAGGAGCACCGGAGAGGCAGAGTTAGGGGGAGAAGGAGGATCCTGTTTAAGCCTCTTGCCTGTAGTGGAAGATAACGGCCCTTTAGACGACATGGTCGTGGTACTTCCTGCAAAATCAAGGCAGTCACCGTTTGATGGAAATTGAGATGAACAAGAAAATGTATTAAATGTTGAGGCACTGGTTCCAGAGGAGACAGGAGTATTTGCTGCAAATTTGGGATGTTGTAAGAGACGTCTGCTCCTACCCATGGAGTAGTGCAGTAGGCGCGTGGAAGAAGAAGAACACCACAAAGAATAAAGGTGAAAATAGTTCAAAAAGGCAAATTCCTCAAGAGTAGCGACCTCCCAAGACAGAAACATGTATCACAGAGAAAAATGCATTAAAAACATGCTGGGAGCACCCAAAAAAAACAGAGAAAGAGGGCATCATGAGAAAGCTTGTGAGGAGAAAAACGGCTGAAAAAAGACAAAATAGTGGCCACCAAACCGCAAATAAATTCACCTAGATAAATTCCTCATTTCTCCAAGCCAACGGAAGCTACAAACAGCACCTTCTGAATGCGCATTGTCTCCGAATGAAAGAACTGGCTCCTCCAAAGCAGATATCCAGAATATGTCAGAGAGGATATAATGAGACAGTTTGCATGGAAAGTCAAGAAGGCATAAAGAAAAACTGAGGTGAAGAAGCGGCAAGAAGAAAATCAAAATGGCGGCCGCTAGTAAACAATGAGTATCACCTGCATAATTCTCCTCGTCTAGGCAGTTCCTAAAAAGAAAAGAAACGCATCATCCAGAAGCGCTGGTGTTCCGATTCAGGAATCCAGGGTCATTCTGTGCAGAGAAGCGCTGGAACCGCTCTAGGACAGAGACCAAGTCCGGTGAGACACGGAGCCTCAGCGTCAAGCAGCCATCTTGGATCGTGGTGCGCGCGACTCAGGGGGAAGTGAGGAAATTCAAATACCGCCCCCTCTTTGCTTGTAACACCATTATGCTGGGGCCCTCACTCAGGCTCTCAATCAAGCGAAGGAAATAAAACCGGGTGGGCTATATTTAACGAGGTCCAGCATACAAGCCCTGAGGTAATTATGAGAGAAGGGTATACCGTTCCTCCTAGTCAGGGGAGCTAGTGTAAAGTGTACACTTGCCCCCGAGGTTGAGACAAAGTGGGGGCTAATGTCTAGACAGCCTGGGAACTAATAGCATGTGATGGGTGGGGGAACCCACACTGGTGGAACTAAAACCCTCACACACCCAGCAAGCTAGGTGTCATGCTTCATCATCTGGGTTTTGCTCCTCGTCGGGTCGGCGCTGCAATTCCCAACGGGCACCCAAAGATGGGGCTCTTTAACGGAAATCTTTTGTTCCTTGCCGAAGGTTGAGTGCAAGTGAGGGCCAGGTAAGTGTAGACGTTGGTGAGTGTATTCTAAAACAGGGTTGGTTAGTCTGGATAATGAGTTTATTGGGTCAGTAAACCACCCTATTAAAAACAAGATGAGTGGCGGTAGTCTGGACACAATGAGTCAAGGACTAACTCCGCTCTACTCAGATGGTCAACATGTTTCTTGCCTCTTGGTCAGGGGGATCCAGCGGCAATTCATCAGGACCAGTGAAAGGTGAACTATCTACAAAATGTGAGGGTGTAAAACAGGATATTAAACTATTGTGATGGTGCCTGGATAAAACTACCCTAGGGAAGTGTCTGGGAAACTTAGCACTTCCGCATTGGAATGGCCTAAAGGAAAAGGAGAGAAGAAGCAAAACAGGCCAACACAGAACATTAAAATACACTTTGTCGTTTATATACATAGTAGTCTGGAGCCAAGGACTCCTCGTATGCATGTCCAATACACGTAGCAATTGCGCTCGAGAGGAGTGATCATGCATAAGTGGATGCAGTGTGAAGAAACGTGTCAAGTGATACAAAAATCCAATACAAACTGAATTTGCGTCACGAGGTCTGACAATGCTCATCTAAGGTTAGAACTAGTGCCGCTCCAATCGGTGCGTGGCGAGCCTCTTGGGATGGCATGATAGCCTACTGTAGATAGTATTATAAAACAAGAGACTCAACCAGGTAGGTGTATACATATAATACACCTGCTTAGTGCTAGGTGTTGTCAGAGGAACTGGTAAGCAAGGTCCCCCGGTACCCCGGTCACCGGGAACCACCGCTCGAAGAGCGAACCAACCCCAAGCCAGGAGTACCGCCCAAGGAAGAACCGGCACAAGACAGCGTAGGGGTCGGCTAGCCACAACAGCAGCGGTCAGCCGTCCACCGGCGTCTAGGAAATCCCAGACCGTTCGATCTTAGTGATGCTAACCGGGTGGTCATTACTTACGGTTCTGTTGCCCAAGGGTGGTTTGCAAACCTACCCCGCTCCGCCGAAACTGGGAAGTGTGGTTCACTTTCCAATGCTCCAATAAGAGCTGGTCCGGTCAAGTGTAGGCGAGCTCTAATTGGGCGTCTAGAGTCTGACGAATGGTGTCGGAAGCCCCGCCCACGCAGAGTAACTACGGGCGCCATCTTGGAATGGGGTGCTGATGCAGCATCAGGTCGTGATTAGTGTATCTCAGTGGCCAGAAAAGGTCCCCGGGAAGAGTAATGATCTCCATTCTGCCCTGGTCCTGAGTTATGTAGTTAATCAGGTCAATGTCTGCTTGAGAGAGTATAAAACTGAGTTGTATGTATCGTGCACAGGACCAGGTAACACGGATTGAACCTGACTACTCACGGAGTTACTGTTGTGTTGGTCACGTGTCAGTGGTGTCCAGATAATGGTGTAAGATATTAGGGGATCACTGTCGTATCAGTAAGTAACTAAGTCCGCCCCTTGTCTCCCAGGGGTGGTAAGGTTATTGACATTAATGGGGAGGGTGTAGGGATATCAGTGTGTTAAAGTCCCCCACGGTATATCGTCATTCAAACCTCTCGTGTCAGATGCCAGTCTGTGCACCCATCTTTGTTCTAGTCTAAATAGAGCTTGTGTTGAAATTCTTGGATGTGACTCCAAAACGACCCATCTCAGGGAGTCTGGTGTATGGTGAAGACTCTTAAAATGAGAATACAGTTTTGTGGTCTCTTTCAAGCATCTTATGTTACTTTTGTGCTCCGTGATGCGTGTTTTTATGGCCCGTGTCGTCATCCCTATGTAGTTTAATGTACAAGGGCACTGTAACAGATAAATACAGTTGATGGAATTGCAATTAGTATGGCGTGCCAGTGACCAGGTTAGGGTGTCAGACAAAATCACCTCCTTGGTAGTAATCGTCTGTTTACAGGACGTGCAATTACCACAGGGAAAATGTCCAATGACTGGTGGGAGCCCCCATAGAGTACCCTGGGGGTTCTGTGTTTCTTTTCTGGCAGGTCTGGTATGGATCAAAATATCTTTCAGATTCTGAGTCCTTTTAAAGGCGAATCTGGGTTGAGGAAAAGAGAGGTTACCGGCAGCTAGGATACCCCAATGTTTTTTGATCACTTTTTTCATTGTGTTTGAGGAGGGGGTGAACGAGGTGACACAGGTTAGGATGTCAGTTTGTTCCCTGGTCCTGGTCTCAAGTAATGCCTCTCTGGGGTTATTCCTAGCACGTTTCATGGCTTTTGTAATAGTATTGGTCGGATACCCTCTTTCTTTTAGATTGTTTGCTAGGATATCAGCCTCTTTTTTGTAGTCCGTCACTGAGCTACAATTTCTCCTCACACGGAGAAACTGACCGAAAGGTAAGTTATCCCTCAATGCCTTGGGATGGTGACTACTGTACAGCAAGAGGCTGTTCCTGTCTGTTGGTTTTTTGTAAAGGCTGGTTGTCAAAGCCCCAGAAGCCAATCTAATGTCTAGGTCCAGGAAAGCAATGTGTGACAGAGAGATGTGATTGGTAAATTTCAAATAAGGGTTCTGTGTATTAATCCATTGACAGAACTCTTCACATCTACTCCATGATCCTTTCCAAAGGATGAGGACATCGTCTATAAAGTGTCTCCACATGATCAGATTATCGCCAAAGGGATTGGTGGGGCTCTGGATGATCTCTTCCTCGAAAGCTGCCATGTAGAGACAGGCCAGACTAGGGGCAAAAGTACTGCCCATAGAAGTCCCTTGGCATTGGTGGAACAGTTCATTCCGGAATTCAAAGAAATTCTCCGTTAATGCCAGGGACGCTAGGTCCATGATGAAAGACACAGGTGTAGGTGATGTCCAATCCTCATTGCGAAGGGCCACTTCGATCACTGTGAGGGTTGCTTGTTGTGGGATATTAGTGTACAACGCCTCCACATCTAAAGTGACCAGTAGGGTAATCTCCCCATTCGGTTCAAACCCTTCAATAGTTCTTAGGATGTCACTGGTGTCTTTGATGTAGGACGGTATTCTTTGGACCAAGGGTTGCAAAAAGTGATCTACAAATCTGGACAACGGCTCAAGAACAGAGCCAATCCCGGACACGATGGGCCTGCCTGGGGTTGGTGAAGTTCCTTTATGGACTTTGGGCAACGTGTAAAAATATGGTATTACAGGATCACGCACGTTAAGATAATCTGCTTCTTTCTTGGTGATCCAGCCATTAGTCTCTGCCTCAAGGGTAAGGCTGTTAATGGCGTTCTTCAATCTTGGCGTGGGATCTATTGTGATAGGTGTGTAATATTTCCGATCACATAGTTGCCGTCGACATTCTCTCTCGTAGTCAAGGGTGGACTGGATGACTGTAGCCCCACCTTTGTCTGCTTGTTTAATTGTGATCGAGTGGTCGTCAGCCAGAGCCCTGGCTGCATTCATTTCCTCTTTAGAGAGGTTGTAAAAAGTTGACCTATCTTGTGCCGCGGCTAGATCTTTGAGAATAGCCTTTTCAAAAGTCAAGACCTCAGGGGGAACCATGCCCGCACTGGGGGTGAAGGTGGAAGGTCTATGTAGCCCAGTGTCTGTATTATCTGCATCTGTAGAAGATTCGTGTTGAAAAAAGGCTTTTAGGCGAATCTTTCTAAAGAAACTGTGAAGTTCGCATGCTTCCCTGAATTTGTCTACCCTTGGGGTGGGTACAAAACCCAGTCCTTTCCGAATCACTCGTAGCTCAACGCTATTGAGTGGTCTATCCGACAGATTGATGACTAAGTCCTCTTGCCCCTGCGTTGGCTCCGGGTCTCCATCGGGGGCTGGGCTTGGTCCTGCCACTGGACATGCTGTGTTCCTCGTCTTCGCCCTCTTCCTCTGCCCCAGCCTCTGCCTAAAAAAGGTTGGGGGTTAGCCCCTGGGTAGAATTGGGGAGGGCACGGTGGAAACAGTGGATATTGCCAAAACTGGGGTTGTGGTGGGCCAGGGAACATTGATTCCCCTCGATTGTAGAAAGTCCGGTTGTTCTTTCTTCTCTGGTTAGGGGTGTCCCAACTACCAGAGCTCGAGTTGCTATTGTTGGAGTCCCTCCTGCTGTTGTTACTCGATTCCTCATCACTGGAGTAGTTACTCCTACTAGGTGCGAAATCAGGTTTCAGGTAGGGGAAGATTTTCTCTTTATTGAACCTCGAGATATCTTTCTGCAGTTTGGCAATCTTTTGTTTTAGAAGGTACTCTCTATTCTCTGCTATTTCTGAGTTGATCTCTGCCAACTTGGTTTTAAAGGTACTATTAGGTACTGTAGATTTCATGGTTGACTCAGTGGCTTGTATACGTATTAATAGGGCATCAGCAAGTCTCTTGGCAGTATTGATTATCAGGACCAAAAGATCCCGGGTACACTTCCAAGAAACTGAGGACCAATCCTTCTTAAATGGGGGATCCTCCAGAAATAATCTGGGGAAAATATTGACAATCAGGCCATTAGGGGCGATGTTAGCCCTGAGGTACTCAGTCATTACTGCTCCATGCATTGTTATTCTGAGCCATTCTTTCTTGAGGGAGACTAAGTTGGACCAGTCATCCGAATAGGACACGCTTGCTGTTTTCCCGTCTGCTCCTAGGAGTGACGGTGTTCTAAGAATGTCAGTGACTGCATCCTCGCCATAACTCATCCCTAATTCTCCATCCATTATGTGGAGTATAGGAAAAATGGCCACTAACCCAAAGTCTAGTGATTAGTGTGTTTAGGAGTGGGCCTACCAGCGTCAATTGATACTATAGGTAACCTCAATACGTTCCTGCGGTTGTCAGCCGCGCTATAAATCTCAATCAAGCGAAGGAAATAAAACCGGGTGGGCTATATTTAACGAGGTCCAGCATACAAGCCCTGAGGTAATTATGAGAGAAGGGTATACCGTTCCTCCTAGTCAGGGGAGTTAGTGTAAAGTGGACACTTGCCCCCGAGGTTGAGACAAAGTGGGGGATAATGTCTAGACAGCCTGGGAACTAATAGCATGTGATGGGTGGGGGAACCCACACTGGTGGAACTAAAACCCTCACACACCCAGCAAGCTAGGTGTCATGCTTCATCATCTGGGTTTTGCTCCTCGTCGGGTCGGCGCTGCATTCCCCAACGGGCACCCAAAGATGGGGCTCTTTAACGGAAATCTTTTGTTCCTTGCCAAAGGTTGAGTGCAATTGAGGGCCAGGTAAGTGTAGACGTTGGTCAGTGTATTCTAAAACAGGGTTGGTTAGTCTGGATAATGAGTTTATTGGGTCAGTAAACCACCCTATTAAAAACAAGATGAGTGGCGGTAGTCTGGACACAATGAGTCAAGGACTAACTCCGCTCTACTCAGATGGTCAACATGTTTCTTGCCTCATGGTCAGGGGGATCCAGCGGCAATTCATCAGGACCAGTGAAAGGTGAACTATCTACAAAATGTGAGGGTGTAAAACAGGATATTAAACTATTGTGATGGTGCCTGGATAAAACTACCCTAGGGAAGTGTCTGGGAAACTTAACACTTCCGCATTGGAATGGCCTAAAGGAAAAGGAGAGAAGAAGCAAAACAGGCCAACACAGAACATTAAAATACACTTTGTCGTTTATATACATAGTAGTCTGGAGCCAAGGACTCCTCGTATGCATGTCCAATACACATAGCAATTGCGCTCGAGAGGAGTGATCATGCATAAGTGGATGCAGTGTGAAGAAACGTGTCAAGTGATACAAAAATCCAATACAAACTGAATTTGCGTCACGAGGTCTGACAATGCTCACCTAAGGTTAGAACTAGTGCCGCTCCAATCGGTGCATGGCGAGCCTCTTGGGATGGCGTGATAGCCTACTGTAGATAGTATTATAAAACAAGAGACTCAACCAGGTAGGTGTATACATATAATACACCTGCTCAGTGCTAGGTGTTGTCAGAGGAACTGGTAAGCAAGGTCCCCCGGTACCCCGGTCACCGGGAACCACCGCTCGAAGAGCGAACCAACCCCAAGCCAGGAGTACCGCCCAAGGAAGAACCGGCACAAGACAGCGTAGGGGTCGGCCAGCCACAACAGCAGCGGTCAGCCGTCCACCGGCGTCTAGGAAATCCCAGACCGTTCGATCTTAGTGATGCTAACCGGGTGGTCATTACTTACGGTTCTGTTGCCCAAGGGTGGTTTGCAAACCTACCCCGCTCCGCCGAAACCGGGAAGTGTGGTTCACTTTCCAATGCTCCAATAAGAGCTGGTCCGGTCAAGTGTAGGCGAGCTCTAATTGGGCGTCTAGAGTCTGACGAATGGTGTCGGAAGCCCCGCCCACGCAGAGTAACTACGGGCGCCATCTTGGAATGGGGTGCTGATGCAGCATCAGGTCGTGATTAGTGTATCTCAGTGGCCAGAAAAGGTCCCCGGGAAGAGTAATGATCTCCATTCTGCCCTGGTCCTGAGTTATGTAGTTAATCAGGTCAATGTCTGCTTGAGAGAGTATAAAACTGAGCTGTATGTATTGTGCACAGGACCAGGTAACACGGATTGAACCTGACTACTCACGGAGTTACTGTTGTGTTGGTCACGTGTCAGTGGTGTCCAGATAATGGTGTAAGATATTAGGGGATCACTGTCGTATCAGTAAGTAACTAAGTCCGCCCCTTGTCTCCCAGGGGTGGTAAGGTTATTGACATTAATGGGGAGGGTGTAGGGATATCAGTGTGTTAAAGTCCCCCACGGTATATCGTCATTCAAACCTCTCGTGTCAGATGCCAGTCTGTGCACCCATCTTTGTTCTAGTCTAAATAGAGCTTGTGTTGAAATTCTTGGATGTGACTCCAAAACGACCCATCTCAGGGAGTCTGGTGTATGGTGAAGACTCTTAAAATGAGAATACAGTTTTGTGGTCTCTTTCAAGCATCTTATGTTACTTTTGTGCTCCGTGATGCGTGTTTTTATGGCCCGTGTCGTCATCCCTATGTAGTTTAATGTACAAGGGCACTGTAACAGATAAATACAGTTGATGGAATTGCAATTAGTATGCCGTGCCAGTGACCAGGTTAGGGTGTCAGACAAAATCACCTCCTTGGTAGTAATCGTCTGTTTACAGGACGTGCAATTACCACAGGGAAAATGTCCAATGACTGGTGGGAGCCCCCATAGAGTACCCTGGGGGTTCTGTGTTTCTTTTCTGGCAGGTCTGGTATGGATCAAAATATCTTTCAGATTCTGAGTCCTTTTAAAGGCGAATCTGGGTTGAGGAAAAGAGAGGTTACCGGCAGCTAGGATACCCCAATGTTTTCTGATCACTTTTTTCATTGTGTTTGAGGAGGGGGTGAACGAGGTGACACAGGTTAGGATGTCAGTTTGTTCCCTGGTCCTGGTCTCAAGTAATGCCTCTCTGGGGTTATTCCTAGCATGTTTCATGGCTTTTGTAATAGTATTGGTCGGATACCCTCTTTCTTTTAGATTGTTTGCTAGGATATCAGCCTCTTTTTTGTAGTCCGTCACTGAGCTACAATTTCTCCTCACACTGAGAAACTGACCGAAAGGTAAGTTATCCCTCAATGCCTTGGGATGGTGACTACTGTACAGCAAGAGGCTGTTCCTGTCTGTTGGTTTTTTGTAAAGGCTGGTTGTCAAAGCCCCAGAAGCCAATCTAATGTCTAGGTCCAGGAAAGCAATGTGTGACAGAGAGATGTGATTGGTAAATTTCAAATAAGGGTTCTGTGTATTAATCCATTGACAGAACTCTTCACATCTACTCCATGATCCTTTCCAAAGGATGAGGACATCGTCTATAAAGCGTCTCCACATGATCAGATTATCGCCAAAGGGATTGGTGGGGCTCTGGATGATCTCTTCCTCGAAAGCTGCCATGTAGAGACAGGCCAGACTAGGGGCAAAAGTACTGCCCATAGAAGTCCCTTGGCATTGGTGGAACAGTTCATTCCGGAATTCAAAGAAATTCTCCGTTAATGCCAGGGACGCTAGGTCCATGATGAAAGACACAGGTGTAGGTGATGTCCAATCCTCATTGCGAAGGGCCACTTCGATCACTGTGAGGGTTGCTTGTTGTGGGATATTAGTGTACAACGCCTCCACATCTAAAGTGACCAGTAGGGTAATCTCCCCATTCGGTTCAAACCCTTCAATAGTTCTTAGGATGTCACTGGTGTCTTTGATGTAGGACGGTATTCTTTGGACCAAGGGTTGCAAAAAGTGATCTACAAATCTGGACAACGGCTCAAGAACAGAGCCAATCCCGGACACGATGGGCCTGCCTGGGGTTGGTGAAGTTCCTTTATGGACTTTGGGCAACGTGTAAAAATATGGTATTACAGGATCACGCACGTTAAGATAATCTGCTTCTTTCTTGGTGATCCTGCCATTAGTCTCTGCCTCAAGGGTAAGGCTGTTAATGGCGTTCTTCAATCTTGGCGTGGGATCTATTGTGATAGGTGTGTAATATTTCCGATCACATAGTTGCCGTCGACATTCTCTCTCGTAGTCAAGGGTGGACTGGATGACTGTAGCCCCACCTTTGTCTGCTTGTTTAATTGTGATCGAGTGGTCGTCAGCCAGAGCCCTGGCTGCATTCATTTCCTCTTTGGAGAGGTTGTAAAAAGTTGACCTATCTTGTGCCGCGGCTAGATCTTTGAGAATAGCCTTTTCAAAAGTCAAGACCTCAGGGGGAACCATGCCCGCACTGGGGGTGAAGGTGGAAGGTCTATGTAGCCCAGTGTCTGTATTATCTGCATCTGTAGAAGATTTGTGTTGAAAAAAGGCTTTTAGGTGAATCTTTCTAAAGAAACTGTGAAGTTCGCATGCTTCCCTGAATTTGTCTACCCTTGGGGTGGGTACAAAACCCAGTCCTTTCCGAATCACACGTAGCTCAACGCTATTGAGTGGTCTATCCGACAGATTGATGACTAAGTCCTCTTGCCCCTGCGTTGGCTCCGGGTCTCCATCGGGGGCTGGGCTTGGTCCTGCCACTGGACATGCTGTGTTCCTCGTCTTCGCCCTCTTCCTCTGCCCCAGCCTCTGCCTAAAAAAGGTTGGGGGTTAGCCCCTGGGTAGAATTGGGGAGGGCACGGTGGAAACAGTGGATATTGCCAAAACTGGGGTTGTGGTGGGCCAGGGAACATTGATTCCCCTCGATTGTAGAAAGTCCGGTTGTTCTTTCTTCTCTGGTTAGGGGTGTCCCAACTACCAGAGCTCGAGTTGCTATTGTTGGAGTCCCTCCTGCTGTTGTTGCTCGATTCCTCATCACTGGAGTAGTTACTCCTACTAGGTGCGAAATCAGGTTTCAGGTAGGGGAAGATTTTCTCTTTATCGAACCTCGAGATATCTTTCTGCAGTTTGGCAATCTTTTGTTTTAGAAGGTACTCTCTATTCTCTGCTATTTCTGAGTTGATCTCTGCCAACTTGGTTTTAAAGGTACTATTAGGTACTGTAGATTTCATGGTTGACTCAGCGGCTTGTATACGTATTAATAGGGTATCAGCAAGTCTCTTGGCAGTATTGATTATCAGGACCAAAAGATCCCGGGTACACTTCCAAGAAACTGAGGACCAATCCTTCTTAAATGGGGGATCCTCCAGAAATAATCTGGGGAAAATATTGACAATCAGGCCATTAGGGGTGATATTAGCCCTGAGGTACTCAGTCATTACTGCTCCATGCATTGTTATTCTGAGCCATTCTTTCTTGAGGGAGACTAAGTTGGACCAGTCATCCGAATAGGAGACGCTTGCTGTATTCCCGTCTGCTCCTAGGAGTGACGGTGTTCTAAGAATGTCAGTGACTGCATCTTCGCCATAACTCATCCCTAATTCTCCATCCATTATGTGGAGTATAGGAAAAATGGCCACTAACCCAAAGTCTAGTGATTAGTGTGTTTAGGAGTGGGCCTACCAGCGTCAATTGATACTGTAGGTAACCTCAATACGTTCCTGCGGTTGTCAGCCGCGCTATAAATCTCAATCAAGCGAAGGAAATAAAACCGGGTGGGCTATATTTAACGAGGTCCAGCATACAAGCCCTGAGGTAATTATGAGAGAAGGGTATACCGTTCCTCCTAGTCAGGGGAGTTAGTGTAAAGTGTACACTTGCCCCCGAGGTTGAGACAAAGTGGGGGATAATGTCTAGACAGCCTGGGAACTAATAGCATGTGATGGGTGGGGGAACCCACACTGGTGGAACTAAAACCCTCACACACCCAGCAAGCTAGGTGTCATGCTTCATCATCTGGGTTTTGCTCCTCGTCGGGTCGGCGCTGCAATTCCCAACGGGCACCCAAAGATGGGGCTCTTTAACGGAAATCTTTTGTTCCTTGCCGAAGGTTGAGTGCAAGTGAGGGCCAGGTAATGAGCGAGATCGTACTCTCTGGCATATGGCCATCCAGGATCCGGTCCTCCAACGGGGAGGACTCGGGCACCTTCTCCCCGTCTACAAGAACTGACCGCAAGGCGTGGAACACTTGAGCGTATCGGAAGAACTCCTTGCTCCCCAGCTCATACTCCTTCTGCAGCTCCTCGAATGATTTTATCCTACCCTTAACCAAGAGGTCTCCAACCCTGGATATGCCGATCAGGTCCCATTTCTCAAACCCTTTTGTGTGCCAAAGCTTACCCAGAATATCGGAGTCAAATAGAGGGGTGGCGAGGGTAAGCTTACCCTTCCAACCCAGCGAATCCGTCGCAACCTTCCATACATGCACAGCAACCCTAGTGGGCCCCGTTAGGGTTAAGTCTGACGACTTCGAATACAGCGCTCTGGAGTAGTTACCCCTACGTAGCAACCACCGGTCCATGGCGAAACCAGGGCTCAGCGCCGGACCATATACACCATGGTTAATCGCACTCAACTGGGTGGCCCAATAATAACGTCGGATGTCCGGAAGCGCAATACCCCCGTCTTACCACGGAAGCGTCAACTTAGCAATCGCTATACACGGACGCCCTTCCCACAATAGCGCGCGCTGGTGGCTTTCAACCTCGCGGAAGTAACTGGCCGGGACCCAGTCAAGAGTATTCTGCAGGGTATAGAGGAAACGGGGAAGAGACATCATCTTGAACAGAGCGGCACGGCCAAGGAGGGAAAGCGGCAACCGCCGCCAGCCCGCCACGTCCCGCCGCAGACGCGCCAAGGGAGGGAGCAAGTTCTTCTCGTACCGCAAGATGGGATCGATGGAAATATAGATCCCCAAATACAAAAAGCCCTGCTGGGCTATCTGGAGCGGGCAGTTGCGCGGGACAGGCGGGACATCACCACACAGGACATACAAGTAGGACTTCCCCCAATTAATGACAAGACCAGAGTTTCTACCAAAAGAAGTCAAGACGTCACAAACCACAATCAGAGATTTCTTAGGCGAGGCGAGGTATAGCAGAATGTCGTCGGCGTAAAGTGAAATACGGTCTTCGTGGTCAGGCGACCAGCGAATCCCACGTATGTCCGGGTGCCATCGTATCCACGCCGCCAGCGGCTCAAGAGCAAGAGCGAACAATAATGGCGACAGGTGACAACCCTGCCGGGTGCCTCTCCCGAGCTCAAACGGTGCCGACGCCCGCCCGTTCACCACGACGCTGGCGAGAGGTCCCTCATAGAGCAACCTCACCCAGCCCACAAATCCAGGCCCAAAGCCGAACTTGGCTAGCACAGCCCACAGGTACGCCCACTCCACCGTATCAAAGGCCATCATGGCATCGAGGGACGCCACCACAGCCGGCTCCCGCATCGTGCCCGTCCTGGCAATCACACCATGAAGGCGTCAAAGATTCAGTGCAGTGTTACGGTGCGGGATAAAGCCCGACTGATCCGGGTGGATCAAGTCGCCAAGCACCCGGACCAGGTGGTTAGCAAGAAGCTTAGCAAGGATTTTCGGCTCGGCATTGAGAAGTGATATCGGCCGATAGGCACTTGTCACGGGGCTTACCATCTTTATGTATTACCACGATCGTCGCCAGCCGCTGGTCGAGCGGAAGAAACCCATTCACCCGCGCCTCCACGAACATGGCGCGCAGGTGAGGAGCCAACTTATCCGGATGAAGCTTATACAGCTCAACCGGCAAACCATTTGGGCCCGAGGCCTTACCGCAGCGCAACGCGCGGATGGCACCAGCCACTTCGTCGACAGTTATATCACCATCGAGGTCATCCCTATCAATGGCAGAAAGGCAGGGCAGAGCGATATCCCGCAACAGGTCACACGAATCCTCAGTCGGCCTATCCGAGACCGAGGTGTATACCGTGCGAAAATGGTCCGAGAAACACTGAACTATACCGTCAGGGTCAGTAACAACCTCTCCCCCATCCGTAGACAACTCCGGCTCCACTCGATTGACACGCTCTTTTTTGTCCAGCCACGCCAGCAATTTCCCGGCCTTATCGCCGACATCATACAGTCGACCCTGCTGTTCCCTATGAAGGGTCTGAGCAGAGTTCGTCACCAGATCCCTATATTCCCGTTGCTTCAGACTCAAATTATGCAGTGTGGCCGGTGTAACATCCTCTTCCAAGGCCACTTCCAAGGCCGCTATCTCGTCCTCTACTTGCGTCACCTCGGCATCTCTCCGCCGCTTGGCAGCCACTACCAGGGAAAGGGCCTCCCCTCTCAACACAGTCTTAAAAGCTTCCCACAAGGACACCGCAGATTCGACTGAACCCTGATTCTCTTGAAAATAACGGTCAACTGACTTCAGCAACGCACTGCGCAGCTTGGGGTCACGAAAATACCAGGGGTTTATGGGAGCCACCCTGCCCCCCGCCACCCGGCCAATATTCAAGCGGACCCACACCGGTGAATGATCAGAAATGCCCCGGGCCAGGTGCCTAGCCTCAGATACCAAGGAGGCGTGCGCAGCCAGAGTGAGCAAGTAATCAATCCGGGAGAGACTCCCGTGGGCCCCGGAATGGAAGGTATATTGTCTCTGAGTGGGGTGCCGTAGCCTCCAACAGTCTACCAGACCAAAAGTGTCTATAAAATCGGGAAGCCACTTCTGAGCACCCCCGGTGTCCCTGGGCGGACACCTATCAAGCATTCCAGAACCAACCGCATTGAAGTCTCCTCCCACCACCAGCGTCCCTTCGGGGAGTTCCAACAAGGCCTTGCCCAGATCAGCAAACGTGGAGGCCTGCAGGGCAGGAGGGACATAAACAGAAACCAATACCAACGTTCTGCCCTCCCACCTCCCGCCACAGCCACAAAGCGCCCCCTGTCATCAGCAATGGTGGAATCAACCTCGAATGGTAGGGAAGCTCTAACAAGTATGCCCGCACCCCTGGAGCCCGAGGAGAACCCCGAGTGAGCAATGAATTTATAGCCCTTTCTGTTGAGTGCATAACACGTATTCCCTATAAGATGGGTCTCCTGCAGGAGGACCACATCTCGCGAGGTCCGTTTCAAGAATTGCAGGACTATCCCCCGTTTAATACGGTCCCCTAAGCCATTAACATTCCAGCTGATTATGCTTAAGCCCCTATCCCCCATCCCCGAACACAAAGAGACCTCCACCCCCCCCGGAGAACCATGATCGGACAATGCTGACAACAATTGCTACGCCTTGCAAGAAAAGAAACACACCCCCCAACAACAACCCCAACATCCCAAATCCCCCCCCCTCCCTGCACCCCTGCGTCAGCTTACAAAGCCCCCCCAACTTGCAGTGTGCCTGTCGCCCAATCAAAAACAAATCTACAAAAAGTACCCCAAGGGAGGAAAGAGCTCCTATCTTCCCCCCGCTGCCCTCTCATTACTGCAGGAAGGTGCGAGTCACTGTCCGGGGCTGAGTCAATACGTGCCAACACCGGAGGTATCACTTCTGTCCATCACGATCGCCTTCCGCTCCGTCCACGCTGTCCCGGCCGGGCCGCTTCCGAGGGAGCGCATCCAACCAGTCCCCTGCCATGTCCGGTGATTCGAAGAAGAAAGTCTGGTCCTCATACACCACACGTAACCTGGCGGGGAAAAGCATGGCATACTTCAGGTCCATATCCCTGAGCCGCCGCTTCACCCCCAGGAAACTCTGCCTCTGTTTCTGCACCATCTGGGTGAAGTCAGGATAAAAACTCACAGAGGCGTTCTGAAAAGGGACCGGGCCTGTCACCCTCGATGCTTGCAGGATAGCGTCTCGATCCCGAAAATTAAAGATCCGGGCTACAATCGGTCTCGGGGGGGCTCCCACCTTAGGCCGTCCTCCAGGGACTCGGTGAGCCCGCTCCACCGCAAAGAACTTGCTGAGGCCCTTAGGCGCGAGATGATTCACCACCAAATCCTCGACGAGTAAATCCACAGAGACATCCTCTGAGGTTTCCGGGACCCCAATAAGCCGCACATTATTGCGCCGGGCCCGACCTTCGAAATCCTTGAGCCGGCGGGCGGAGAGGTCACTCGCGGTTCGCAACTTACGAACCTCAGCCTGAAGTTCCGAAACATTGTCCGCTAGACCAGTGGTCTTGAGGTCCAGGGACTTGTCCCGCTCGTTGGTTTTGCCCAGGTCCGCGCGAATCAAGTTGACATCGATCAGAATCATGTCCACCTTGTGCGCCAGGGTCTCAAACTGTCGCCCAATCGAAGATTGCATCCCATCTATCGCCCCTTTGATATCCTGCAGCGATAGCTCCGAGGCAGGGGGTGAATCGGCCTTCTGCGCTTCCAGCAACTGTCCTGATCCACCGGGCGACCCCTTCTGCTGGGCATAACGATCCATATTGTTGGATTGGGTATAGCCTCCCCGCCGGGTAGTCTTAGACTTCGACCTGTCCGCCTCCGATTTGGTCGACATCCCGAACAGCAGGACAATCAAGTGCCAAAGGCCGTCCCTCACGCAGCTAGAGGCAACAGGGTCAAATAGGACTACCACAGTCAATCAGGACCGAATGGAGGTCCTCCAGTCAGAGGAGGATATGCGTGAAGCGCTCCCAAGCCAGAGCAAACAAAGGGCGAGAAAGCGAAAGCGAAAGTGCAGCGGCATCCGTCCGTCAGTTCACACCTCCTAGGGCCGCTGTTGTTCAATTAGTGGCCGGGCATTCTGCCAACGCAAGCCCCTGGCATCCTTCGGAGGTAGGCCGCAGTCTTCCGCCACGCACAACTTCGGTCCCCGGTGGGCGATCCTCGCCCGGACAGCGTCAGTCGCCCCAGCTGTGACTCATCTGCAAGATTCCGTGCATGAAATTCAGGATTTAGGACAGGATAAGTGTCGGAGGGCGCGAGGGTAGCGGGAGCTCCGGGCTCACGCGGCCATCTTGGTCAAGCGCTAGGCTCCTCCCCCCCAGACTAACACTCTTAAACTATTCTGCCTACCATGGAGAAGTGTAGCTCACTGGTTAGAGGAGGCATACCCTGAAGCAGAGGTCAGACCCGGGACCAGGGTTCAATTCCCGACGCGGCAGGGTCCGGAGCCCAATTGTCCACGGACTCGATAATTCTCGCTTCGGTGCCCACTCTAAGCACGAGTTCACACTATGCAGCTCTGGGCAACAAGCTTGCTTAATCTCCACAACGGCCGACCCGCGGCGGGATGCCTGGCTTTCACCTTGGGGATGCCCAGTACGGGTTGTCTCACAGGGAAAAACCAGGACGGGTTCCCAATGCAAGCGCCAAGATGCCCAAGGGTGAGTTGAGCGCTATATAAGAACTAATAATAATAATAATAATAATAATTCTCCATGACGTCACTCCTACAATGGCATATGTAACATTTGCTATACACTGATTTACACACATATGATTGATTGTCTCTGTGTAATGTGTGTGTGATGCACAGTGCTCTGACACTGGTATAAGGGATGCTATTTAACAAATAAATTAAAGGCATCTGGAAGAGAGTGGCTATGAAGACTTGAGAGGCCCTGTTAAAAGGTGGTGGTAAGGGAATCCGTGCTGAAGGTGGTCACCACCTCCACCATAGAATGGGGGGGCGCCAGTAAACATTGTCACACTGGGCGCCACCAGCACTAAAGCCAGCCCTGCAACTAACATGCTTAAAGAAACATGTGCAGACAACGCAAATGCAGGCATACTTGCAAACATAGACTACATGTATACAGGCACACATTCACACACATATGACTGGGAAATACATAATTTTATGGGTAGATGTTAATGGATATATTAATATGAATGGATCCATGGATTAGAAGATAAGTATGTGGCTACATAAATACCTGCTTACGAGAGGTATATTTGGTGGACGAATGCATGAGTGTTGGGGTTGACTGAAGGGTGAGGATGTGAGAATGGATGATTGTATTATGAGAAAAAAAATTAGGAGCAGATAAAACAATAGCCAGTTCATTCGTCCATTCACTCACTCATGAACTTACCCTTAAACTCGCCTATTCATCCAGCATACAGCCACTCGTCCATTAATGCAGAGCACTCATCCATCTGGCACGTACATCCTCATTCACTCATCCATCCATGTACGAACTAATTCACTCGCTCATGAAATCATTTATTAATTCAGGTATTAACCCACTCACCCATCAAATACACGTGTAAACCCAGATCTATTGGACTTGCCAATGCTTGCTGAAAGGAGCTACACGTGTTTCTATAACTCCCAATGTTTCTATTTTATTTGCGCATAAATCGTCAATTGGTGTGTTTGTGATACACGGTGAGATGCATTGCAGCCGCCCTGCTAGTGTTCCTCCACAGTCTTGTGAAGGATCCATGTCCGCAGTTTGGTTTCGAACTTCCTCGAGCCTGAAGTTTTCCGTATATCCCCGATTATCGCTGTCAGTGCCGAGTTCCGCCCCCCTCTGGCATGCAATGTCACCAAGCCTGTATGGCGAGGGCACGTGACCAGCGAGTTAACAATGTGGAAACGTGCCGGCTTTGTCAATATTTGCCGGCGCTGGGAGGAAAGCTGCAACAGCTTGAACTGACGCAAAAGAGTTTCAGCTCCCACAGCTGCACCTCCACACGAAAGCCGGTGTCCTCTTTTGAGGTACCCTCCCGCGGCAGATGTCGCTTAAAGTCCGACCTGAAGATGAAGGACAGGCTGGAAGAACTCAAGGAGAGAGTTAACTCGGACGACTTTGCAGATTTGGAGGAGAACTTGGCATACGACAATCTGGTCTACAAGGAAAATGAAACCAATTCCATTGAAAGATTTTTCCAAGATGTGGCCGAGCTCTCCTTGGAGCTGAAAAAGCTGGCGGAACTTTCAAAGAGCATTGAAAAGAAGCAGGGTGAAGTGCTGTGCAGCACGACCGAAGCAGCTATAAGCGAAGGCAAGAAGCAGCTCAGCGCCCTGAAGAGCACCTTCACCGCGGATGCCACTCTCATCCAGGCGCGCTTGGTGAAAATGAAAGCAGCCATGGCGGAGGACCACAAAAACTGGATGGCCGAGTACCGGATCCGCCAAAGCCAGTTCACGGTAATGACCAATCGATACAGAGATATCATCTCCCAACACTACGCAGAGGAGACAAAGTATGTTGGGAAACTGAAGGAGCAGATTATGAGGCAGGCAGAGCTGGCCGGCTTGAACCTCCAAGAAGATGACATCAATCGGCTGGTGGAAAGCCTTAGGGGACCTCAAATCGTGGGGAGTGACTTAGAGGTGCTGAAGGCTCAGCAGCACCTTGCCCTGGCGCAGGAGCGGCACAAGCAGCTGCTGGACCTTGAAGCCCAAATCACAGAGCTGCACGAACTCTTCCTGCACCTGGACATCTTGGTCTCCGAACAGAACGACGTCATCAACAGCATCGAACACAATGTCCTCCAGTCTCTGGACTACATCTCGCAGTCCAACGAACAGGTCAAAAAGGCACTGAAGTACGAGCGCCAGTCTCGGATATCGGCGGCCCTGGCTGCCATTTTAGGGTTGTGCGCGTGCTGTACGTGCATGTCTTGTTGTGCGGCTGGGGCAGTGCGCTGACGCAGGAGAATGTCAGAATGTGGGACATTATTTTGACCACACCGGCACTGCCAAAGGTCCCATTCTTCACACGGCCTCTTGCGTTTGACCTTTGACCACTGAAGATCATCACTCTTTAGGCCTGCAGTGCACTGCTGACGTCAGTACTGCAGGTGCGACTTCTGCTGGTGTCTCTGGGCCCTCCGAGTAACACTTCGACTGGAACAGTGAGCCTTTGTTCCTTGCTGTTGAAAGGACTGTTGTTTTATGAAGCAAAAGAAGTGTTGAGTTTCTAAGTACCTTTGTGGGTTGACACTGTCATTAACTTTGAACCAAAGAGAATGAAGTCAATAATTTTAAGTGGACAGCTAACTGACATGCCTAACAAAAGGGCGCCCCTTCACCTTGCCAGTTAGAAGAGCAAATATTTTCACTCAGAAGTTAGGATGTGTAGTCACCTTTCTTCCTCTCAGTTATTTCATGTATATTTTGTTGTGCATGGACAAGATTATGAAGTCTTAACATGTTTTATTATCATGGTTTAATATCGACATATATGCTAGAAGCACAAGTATTGGTCTTTTGCAGGTATTTGTTCAACGGAAAAATACAATATTGTGACTCACTCCAGAATGTGTGGTGTATGGAGGGGACGTTTACATTAGGAATGTAAAGGTGATTGCTGGGTGCTGCTTGAATAGAGTCGGGCCTCTTTTGTTCGGGAGATGAGTCAGGACGGAGGAGCACCCTTGACTGTATTTATTAGTTCATGTGCAAATTATTTGAAAATGGTACGTGTCGTCTCTTAGCACAAAAAAGCCAGCAGAGAGTTCAGGCTACTACATAAAATATAAAGAAGGAAATGCCTATAAGTGGCTCCCACGAATTATTTTCTATGTATGTATATCCAGAGTCTTTCTCTTGTATTTTTGTGGCCCCTGCCTTGAGGGTAAATTGGCCGATGCAACATCAATATTTTGTTCGCTATTGATTTTTTGCACACACCTCTTGTGAAACCGAGAGACAATGGAGTGGCAAAGTGTTGTATTTGTACATATCTTCTTTTAAAAGTTATGTAGTGGTTCGCTATCTCACTAGTTAATTCTTATCAGTGAACAGGAACTTTTGCATTCACTGATTTGAGCTCTCTTTACACGTTGTCATGCTCAGTGAGATTATTATAGGCATTCCGATGAGTTATGATTAAGTAGAATGTATACCTCCCTCATCACAAACCATTCACATCATAGATCGATTCCACACCCCAGTGTATCAGAGGGCAACTAGCACCACTTCAAACATATTGAAGTGCTGATGGAGGTTATTAATATATAATCCACTTTAGGTTAACAGGGCTGAATATGAGGGCTGTTTATAATGAAAGCGCAACTTGATCGCGCATGCTGCCATCTACCACGCCCATCCTGGCTCTGCCTCTCTGTCTCACCAATGGTTAACTCTTCTCTCTGCTTCTGAAAAATTGTGGCATATGACGCACTTCATATGCAACAAAGAAGCTGTGCTCCCTAAGTTACCTCCAGACACCACAGCATCACGGGGTACCATAGCCCCAGCAACCACCCACCAGCACCCTTGCTGGGCAAACTGCTGGCTTCACTTGGTCCTATGGGTGTGGACTCGGTGGACAGGAAGGAAGCCCATCACATTGGTGAAAACAACGTTGGTCTCCATTGTTTGGTTTGAGTTTATTTCAATTCTGTGGCATGATTGCATACTAAGTAGTGTTGTCCTTGGCGATTAGTCTTTGAAAGTTGGATGTCTTCCTCAATAAAATTGTTTCCAAATGAATGCCTTCCTCTCTCCATACTCCAAAAAAGGATTACAATGAGATTTGTTTGACCTCGTTTCTTTAAGTCTAATTGCGGGGGCACAGGTAACCATGGAGAATCGATAGTGGGGACTCCAATCCAAACTTCGACTTTCTGTTTCTCCATTTAAATCCTATCTAATTTAGAAATTAGATTAACACAAATATGATGTGCTGCTCGAGTGATAAATGAACTGTTTCACAGAGGTGGCATTTTACCAAAAGACATCCATCTTCTGCAAATGATGTATTTTTCCTAAGGGCCTTTGGTAAGACCCTGCCATTGCTGTTGTACAGTAAATAGTGAATATGTTAAATTTGATTGAAGACATTGTTAGTATAGTTGTTATTGAAATATCAGTATTTGGGCACATAGTGTTACAGTTGTGTGCTCTGCTTCTCCGGTTGGCTGCATACTGTGCGAATTCGGTTGCATGTTTCAGAAATACAGGTTCATTCCAGTTAATTGGAAACTTGGTCTGTGTGCACTTATGACCCTGCCCGCAACAGGGAATGCACCTGTCTGACAGGCCCACCTGGCAAAGATCTTATCCTAAAGGCAACACTAAACCTTGCATCGGTTTCTCGTATTTTGGAGCAATGTTAGAAGGGTGTTGACAGAAATTTCACATGACATATGATGACATCTTGGCATGGGCCCTGTTTTAAATATGATAGGAACGCTTGAAGTATGTGAATTTTTGCAAGATTTACTAGGTCGGAAGCTGAAATGGTTGAAAGAGTAGCACTGCTTGTCAACACAGCCCCGTCGTTTGGGAGCCATCTTAACTGACCAATGCTTTGTGGACAGGCTGACAAGGGTGCTGTGTGGGCGACCATCACTGTAAATCAGACTCCTCGTGGTTCAGTTTTCTTTCCTTGTGAACACAGAAAGCATCGCTTTTTAATACACTGATTCTTGAAAATGATTTGAGTTGTTTGCCTCTCTGGAACATAAAAAAGCACCCACTCTTCACAAACCACACATTTGCTCTAATGGATCTCTATTTTGTGAATTGTTTTCATTGATTCATTATAATATGCGTTTACATGTAAAGAACAAATCTAGTGATCGTATTTCTCTGTGTTCCCTTGCCCTTCCATTTGAAATGTTAAGGGAGTATTCCCTTGTGTATAATAGTATTTAAAGAAAATCCTGCTGTGATAACATCTTGTGGGGATTTGTAACTGATGGGCCAAGGAAGTGTACAATTTTCTGGTTCATTGTTATATTGAAAAAGTCATTTTATGACCTACAGTAAAGCAACATTTGTTTACATAACATTCTTGCCTGTCTGCCTGATACTTTGTTCAACTTTGTTAGTGCTATAACTTTCTCTGCCACATATAGAGCCTGACAGAGAAACGCACATGCCCCCAAACCCCCGTGGCAATAACAAACAAAATATGTAGCCCAATCACTCATAAACACACATTCACACATTACTACTAAAATTCAAAGGCCAAATTCGAGTTTATAAGCACGTTACAGCACAATTGTCATGACAAAACACCTTTCACTGCCACACAGATTGCATGCAACAATTACTATACACTGGTAAACGACTCTCCTAATAAGCCTACGGTTTCTTCAATGTGATATTACCATACTGCCCAATTTTAATTCTTGCATCCCGGTTTGGTTAAACTCCTTGTGTTTCAACAAGTACACATGAACACATCCCTGGCATATACCATATATGAAGATGTGCAAAGTATATTATCCCATTTATTGCCAGTGTTTAAAGGGGGAAGTTGTGGGGCATGATAACTCATTCGAGGCTTCCCCTTACGTGAGTCATAGCCACTTCACACACTTAACAATGGTAATAAATAGCATACTACACTTGGCACATCTACATATATACTAAGTATTATTAGGCCACAAATATCAACTGTGCAGCTATGATTGGGTCTGAGTTCCCATTGCAAGGGAATTTTTGCCTTGCTTAAAAGTTTGACAACTTTTCCCAAATAACAAAGGATCAAACAAAGACTGTTCCACATTTAGACTCCCACCGGAAAAAGTTCCCTTTGCCATAACAATTATGTCTGATTGGAATTGCACACACTTGGCATGAAAGTAGACCTTTGCTCAGAGTAGTGTTTTCCCTTTGTTGGTGTAAACCACAAAGTCGTTTTTGAGAAAGTAGATTTGCAAAAAGGGGTCAGACCAGCTTTGAAGGATTGCAGTTTAGTGATATCGTGACAGTTGAAACTGTGTTTATTTGCCAATACCTTTAGTGCTGGTTCAAAAATGTGTACAAAATTTGGCAGATATTCTGTTGACATTTTAAAATTCCTACCGATCCATCAAAGGCTTTACTTTGTTAAATTGGGAGATTCCAAGAAAGTGTACATGTAGTGATAACTGTGACACCAGTTAATGAACATGCAGTTCTTTAGCATATTTTGTTTTCTGTTGGTATATCAACTTTTAATGTAATATGCTATTTAGTACCATTCTTGAGTGTGGGGAGGGCCTTAACCCCATGCTTTCCTATTTAAAGTCATTGTAACATGCTATCTGCCAGTTGAAGAGATATTATGCTTAATTTTGTAATCTAAGCATATAGGGGCTTATTTACAAGCCCCTTGTGCCGCAGGTGTGTCACTTTTAATATGGGAAAAGTGATGTACCGGCAGGGCAAGAGGCTTGCAAATGAGCCCCTTAATAATGATCTATTATGGATATCAGTGCAAGTATTATTCACCCTTAATGTACTGCTCATGACCTCACACATGATTTCAGAAACCAGCCCTTTCTAACCCAGGCCAGTATCACATAGCCTTCAGTTGTGCACGGAAGGCTATGAGAGTAGGGAGCAGGATGCAGTCAAATGCTGACTTAATCCTCTGCACAAGGCCTTCAATGCCATTGGGTTGGGTATAGCAAGAGTTGGGTACAGGATGTGTCTTTTTGTCTGGCTCTGTGACAGTGCCCATTACATTTGACTCTGTGCAGTTGGGGTTTGGCGTAGGGCCCCGGCAATTTGTCAGGCCCTGCAATGATTTTCCAAGTTGATGGCCAATCTCGGTGCACAGCCCCTCCCAAACCAGTAGCAGAAGGCATCCAGCCATGAAGGGGGAAACATCCTTTACAATGTGGGACTTAGCATGCAATGACTTTACCACACAACTTTTACCATGCAAATGTTTACCACGCATATGCCTCCCTTGACCACACACGGTAAGTCTATTTAAGGTAAGTGTAATTTTTTGTCTGTATATATATATGTATATATATGTATATATATATATATATATATGTTCACTTAAAAAACCATAGGTTTCATACATGTTATAGTTAGGTGGACATTTCACTCGTAAAAAACCAATGAAATTCCCCCGTTATAGTTAGTTGAGATAACTATAACTCGCGCGCCCGCAATCCTCTGCTCATGACGTCACATATTACATCTCTCATGACATGGTCAGTGGCATCACTCATGACATCACTGATGACATCATCCTTGTGATAGAGTGGCGGTCGCGCGAGTTATAGTTATCTCAACTAACTATAATGGGGGAATTTCATTGGTTTTTTACGAGTGAAATGTCCACCTAACTATAACATGTGTGAAACCTATGGTTTTTTAAGTGAATTTGCAAGGTTTTTTAAATGCTAATTCCTAACTATAACGTGTGTGAAACCTATGGTTTTTTAAGTGAATTTGTGAGGTTTTTTAAATGCTAAGTTATGTATGTTTTATTATATTTTTTATATATTTATTTTACAATAAGCTACCTATGTATATAGTTATAGATTGACTGTATCCTGTAATATGGAATGGCTCGTTTAAAATGTTTTTTTTTTAAGGTTTTTCACTGTGCGCGCACGGTGCGCTCACCCCGCGATTTAAAAAAAAAATGTTTTTTTCACACTTCGGGGTCCTTCAGGGACCCCCTGACAAAGGCTAGGGGGTCAGGAACTCTCTACCCTGCCCCCTTTTCACGTTCTCCACCTTTCTTTTTCACTGTCACACACAAAACACACAAAATGGCGGATGACACTTCCTGATTTCGACCGATTCGAACGTTGACTGACTTGTAACCACCAATCAGAACTACGCTCGCGCACGTTAGGGTGCGCGGCTATAGATATTTATGTACTTTTACCTGCAATTTTCTCAGGAAATACTGAACAGATTGACTCCATATATGCAAAAGACACATGCCTGACCTGAGGACTACCTCTTTGCCAAATTTCAAGTAATTCTGTTCAGCCGTTCGGGCTGTACCTTCGACTAAAGGTCCTATGGGAAAATGCATGGGGAAAATGCGTTTTGGGACCCCCCCTTTTTTCTCAGCCCCCACTTGACGAATCACCCCGAGACTTTCAGGGTAGTGTGGTAAATAAAAATTCCTTTACCGGGACTGAATTTGATACAGGAACATAGTAAAATAGCTCGATAAAATGAGAGGCAGAATCCGTGGTATTAGAGGTTCGGAATGGGCTTTATTCCAATAATCGATTATAATCGGTTGCTCCCAATGTTCCGTCACCACGAAGGTTCAGGAAGTGAAGCACACACTTTATTGACAAGAAGTAACTTTTATAGTACATACATTATAATGAAGTGAATACAGTAGGCGTAACAATTGATAAGGAAATTGACGTTTGGTCTGCGTAACCGAAAATGGGTGTAATAATGGGTAAAAAGGAACATGATTGGTTATGATGTCATACATAGGTGGATCTATAAGATAATACTTGGCCTAAATGCGCGCGCAGCAGTATGACGTGTAATTGACGTGTAACTAGGGGGTGAAGGGGACTTGACATTTAGCTCTACATGTGGAGACAAGAAGTCTGGGGGGTCAAGTCAACCTAATCCCAAATCATATCTAGCATCCTATGTTTAAAGAACTATGTTATCCATAAAAGAGGGACTCTCGGACAGAATCTATTCTATACTGACTGTGTGTGCGTGTACAAGCGTCTAGGTGTCTACACTAAACACGAGGGGGTAGGAATATTCCATGGTAACAGGGCTATGAATCACTTGCATGAAGACAGAGAAGTTGGGCCTTTTTGCTTGGTAACTGGAAGAATGTTTACCTAAACTACTAGGCAGGAATGCATCGGCTGAGGGGGAAGCAGATAATTCGAAGGTGAAATACAGTTCTTGGCAGAGAATAGGCTGATGTCAGGCTTCGTGAGCCGCGCAGAGAATGAGACAAAGTTCATGGTCACAGATGCAGGCTCAGACTGGAGCTTTCAGAGGCAGAAGGCAAGAAGAGTTTGATGACAGAATCAGGGCCTACTTGCCTGGACTGTAAAATGGCATAAGTGAACCATATAAGGCCGGTGGCTTTTCATACTTAGGAATGGAATATCCGGCCTATTCATGGCGGATCTGACAAAGGACATGTCGACGGTGGACGCACATGTATTTGCGTCTTCATAACTGGAACTGGAGGGAACATACATGTACTTGTAACATGCACATAGAACCGTTGGGGTCCAAGATAGGGGACATAACTGACCAGAAAAATCCATATTTCCACATTCCCTCCTTGTCCCCTACTTGCCCTTCAAGAGATATCAATCTTCATCAATCCATTGATCTGTTCATATAGCATCATTTGTTCTTCTTTCTTCTTCCGGGATCTTGAATGAAAATCTTGATGTGGAATGCACGATGTGGCACACAGACCACAAATCGCTGGTCCACATTGTAGACATAGACAGCAACTGAATAGTATGAGAAGGCCAATACCTAGGAAGGATAAAACTCTCCATCCCCAGGCTGATACCGCATTCCAAAACCAACTGGACCAAGTCCAAGTGCCTGGGTTCTGGTGTATCTGGCTTACAATCTTATGAAGGCGAGTGATGGCTTTATATACAGATGGCGAATTTTCTGGTATGAATACGCAGCAGCTTGATCCGATGACCCTACAGGCTCCGCCCCTATCAGCCAGGATGACGTCAAGGACAAGACGATTTTGAAGCACAACAATCCGCATAGCAGACTGCTCTTCTGTTAAATTGCCTAAGGCGGAAATAGTTTCATTCACTACTGCTTCAAGGGTTCTAGTTAATCTACGTATCAGCTTACTATTGGTAACTGTACCTATATAGGGAAAGATGCCTTTATTGAAATCTACATACTTGTCCCATGCCGTCTCAGTATAATCGACAATTGGGAGATCTCTCCGCTCTCTATTGTGTACTAAATGAATATTCCTATAATAATCAGGAGGAGCTAGGAAAACAGGTGGCAAAAGGAATGCAATGTAGCAGGTACCATCCCAATCTAGGGGTAGACGCATATATGTCGTCTGACCACATATAAAGTAGGAGTGGCGGGAAGCTCTAAATGAAGATTTTCCTTGATCACTGAATTCTACTATAGTAGTGCATTTACTATGGCCCATATGTATGGAACCAACCTTTCTTACACACAATTCACCCTTCGCTGGGAATACTGACATGGTGGGTAAGACTAGCTCAACTTCGGATACGACATTTAGAATCATGAGATTAGGTGTAAAATTACCTAATCCATACACTTCATTTTCTAGATCAGTTCCTGTTCTTTTGGGGCGACCCTCTTTGTCAGGGTAGCAGACTTTGAGTAAAACTAGGTTCAGGTTTCCCCATATCCAATGATCTTGGTAAACTGCTGTGTCTGAGTCTATGGAATTGATTAAACTGAACCATGCTCCACAGGAGCCATTGTGTGTAAATGGGTGTGGGAAGAATGGCAGGACTCCTTCATAATTCTGGTAGGGAGGGAGTCGGCCACACACCCAACAATTAGTAGCATTACTAGTCTGATGGGAATGATGTAACATACTGATGAAAGTGTTATTGCGCAGCGCAAGTCTATAGGACAATTCATGCGGGGGTAAGTCACTAAAAGAATGTTCTGCAATAACATTGTGAACATTTCTGGCAATAGGGTAATATATGTGCAACAACATACTGGTAATAATTATTAAAAGACTTAAGGAAAACAAAATTAATAATGTCATTATGCAGTGGCTACGCAGTGATTTACAATACGCCTGTCGTTTCAACATTTTTCGGGTATTTTCTCTACTCAGGTCCAAGGGATACATGTCAGAGACAATTCAACCGCTTCACCTTGGAGAGGACTTAAACAATCAAATTGCTCGACTTGGTGGGCCTAAGCTTTAGTTTGTAAATTTCAGATTTGTTCGGTTCAACAAAAGGGAGTTTTGTATCAGTCTGTGAGGGAGTGCAGGGCACAATGTCTATATCCGAGGATAGTCCATGAAATTTCTTGATGTGGCTTGAATGAATCCAGCCCTTGCGGCCCTCGATCTTCACGGCTGTTCTTGTGGTCAACAGAACCAACTTGGGTGTCTTCCACCTGGGCTCCAGCTGAGTCTTTCGGTCGAAATTCCTCACAAAGACAAGATTACCCGGAACAACGTCATGGGGTTTCACCTCAGTGTTGTCGGGAAAGGCTGCAGCTACCTGTGAACGAGAAGATTGTAGTGCAGACATCAAGGAAGCCAGGTAATCTGTCAGCATATTACAGTCAATATCAGTTATTTTGCGTGGTATAGGCGTCCCCCACATATTCGGTGGTCTACCGAAGATCACCTCATACGGGGATAGCCCTGTTCGAGAGTGTGCTACCATTCTCATGTAAAAGAGTGCAACGGGTAACGCTACTACCCAGTCGATACCTTTTTCTCTGCATATTTTGGACATTCTGATTTTCAGTATCTGGTTATGTCTTTCTACGAGACCTGCTGCTTCGGGGTGTCGGACACAGTGGAATTTCCACTGATAACCTAACAGAAGTGAAACGTGTTTCATTAATTCGGATGAGAACGGCTGGCCGTTATCTGAGTAGACAACACGTGGTAAACCGTATCGTGGGAAGAATTCTCGAACCAACTGTTTGGCAGTAGTCGGGGCAGTGTAATCTGAAACCGGGTATGCCTCCGTCCAACGGGACAGAGCACAAACAACTACGAGAACATATTTGAATCCTCGACATCGTTCCATCTGGATATAATCCATCTGGAGTACTTCAAAAGGATGATTAGGGGTATGAAATCCACCCTGTTCTACGGGAATGCTTTTACCTGGGTTAAACTGACAACAGATCATACAGGTACGGACCTTTTGTTTTGCTGCTGCTCGTAAATGTTTATTGAACCAAATGTGTTGAATGCTGTCCAGCATAGCTTTTTCTCCTAGATGTGCTGGACTATGTATAGTGTTAATTATAACTTGGACCATTGAATCAGGAAGGAACCACACAGACTTTTCCTTCATCATCCATCCTTGGTCCGTTTGGATCCCTCCTAATTCAGTCCATTTCTTTATTTCGTCTGGTGTAGCATGTGTCTGTATGTCAATTACGTCAAGAGTAGGATCTTTAACTGTCATACAATGTGTCGGTGTCGGGACTATTGTCTTTGTCATATCGGGGGTTTGAGTTTGAGCAGTCAGTTTAGCCGTTCTGTCGGCTAGATCATTGCCTTGGGAAATGATATCAGTAACTTTCGTATGAGCTTTACATTTCATAATTGATATTGCAGTAGGTAGATGTATTGCATCTAATAAGGCATGAATGAGGGGTCCGTGCTGAATGTGGGCACCATGGGAAGTTAAATAACCTCTCTCTCGCCACAGCACGCCGAAGTCATGTACGACTCCGAATGCATAACGTGAATCAGTGTATATGTTGACTTTCTTACTTGTGGCTTGAATACAGGCTTGTGTCAGAGCGATGAGCTCTGCGGCTTGAGCTGACAAAGTATTTATACGATTAGTTTCAATGACTTCAGTATCTGTTGTGACTGCATAAGCAGCCACTAATTCTCCTGTACTTGTTCTCATGCATGAACCATCTACATACAATGTCAAGTCTGGGTCTGACAATGGAACATCGGTCAAGTCTTGTCTGGGTTTTGTCGTTACAGTAATAACTTCAATACAGTCATGAGCTAGTGGGTCTGTTCCAGTTACTGGCAAAAGTGTGGCAGGATTCAATGTGTTACAGCGTCTGATTTCTATGTGTGGCTGAAACAATGTAAGCTCGTATCCTGTAAGTCGCGCTATAGTCAAGTGTTGTGTTTGCGTTCTATTTACAAGAACCTCTACTGCGTGTGGTACTTGAACTGTCAATGGATGTCCTAACACTATGGCGTCGCTTTGTCTGATTGCTAAAGCTGTTGCTGCTACTGATTTTAGACATGCAGGCAAAGCCTGAGCTACGGGATCTAATGTACTAGAAAAATAAGCACATGGTTTGTGGGCTCCTGCTTGTTCCTGTGTGAGTACTGACAAGGCAGTACCTTCGCGTTCTGTAACAAAGAGTGTAAACTGTTTTCTGTAACATGGCGTTGCTAAAACGGGTGCTTGACATAAAGCTTTCTTTAAGCTTTCAAAAGCTTGTGTATGTTCTTGAGTCCAAGGGAGAACAGTCGGTGTGGCTGCCTCCTGTGTTGTCAATTGAATGAGTGGTTTTGCTAGAAATGCATATTGCGGGATCCACTGTCTACAGTATGAAGTGAGGCCTATGAAAGCCCGCACCTCCTTTTGTGTCTTTGGTATTGGCATGTTAGCTATCAACTGAATGCGGTCGGGTGTAAGCTGCCTTCCCTCCTTGTCCAGCGAGTGTCCAAGATAAACAACTCGCTGGACACAGAATTGCAGCTTAGAAGGGGACACCTTGTGCCCTTTTTCGGCTAGAAATTGTAAAACTGTCAGTGATGCTTTTTCACATTCAGGTTCGCTTCGGGCGGTGATCAGCAGATCATCGACGTATTGAAGCAGAGCAGTGTTAACTGGCATGTGGATACTGTCTAGTTCTCGTTTCAGTGCTTGGCTATAGATGCTGGGGCTTTCTGTAAATCCTTGAGGTGCGCGTGAGAATTTAAAGCTACGTCCATTTAAACTAAATCCGAACAAATATTGGCTTTCCGGATCTATTGGGACGCTGAAAAAGGCATTTTTGAGATCAATTACAGTAAAGAATGTGGCTTCGGAATCAATAGCTGTCAGTAATGACGAGATATCTGGGACCACAGGGAATTGTGGCACAATGCATTTGTTTAACTCGCGCAGATCAATAACCAATCGATATACTGGCGGCGCTGTAGGATCTGTTCGTTTAAGAATCGGTATTATCGGTGAATTACATATATTGGAGTCTGTTTCCACAACTACTCCTTGGGCAATGAGCTCGTCAATGATTTGTAGTAAAGCCACTACAGCATCTGGTGGTAACTTGTATTGTCGCATTCGTGGTAGCACCACTCCTGCCTTTAATGTGACTCGATATGGTGTAATATTCATGCATCCAACATCAGTAGGGCCTTGTGCCCATAGATGTGTAGGTAAAGTCTGCAGTCGGGGATCCATGTCTCTAGATACATAGTGACCTTTAAAATCACGTAAAAACAACCTTACTCCTTCTGGAGAACAACATATTATGGCTCCTAGGGCTTTCAACGTTTTTATTCCTAACAAGTTTTCTGGACATGATTTAGTAAGCAATAGATCTGTAGTTCGGGTCAGAGGTCCTATCGTAAGTGGAAGAGGCTGTGATACTTCATTAACAATAGGTTTTCCAGAAAAACCAAGGGAAATATTCTGAGAGCCTGAGAGGGGTGCCCCTGGAACTTCACTACGTTTTATAGTTGTTCGACTTGCCCCTGTATCGAGTAAAAATTTTCTATCTTGACCTAATAATTCACTATGTACATAAGGTCCTTCTTGATCTACAGGAATCTCGATAAGGGGTAAGTCAACTTCCCTCTCTAGGCTAGTTCATGCGTAACGCTGATACTCGGGATATTCATACTGTGCGGTCTGATACATTTTTCGTGTTGTTGTCTGTGTGGCAGCAACAGGCAACGGTGGTGCAGCTGGCACAAACTGTATTGGCTGTTGTGCGGCTGGCATGGCCTGGGCATGCTGCGTAGCTCCTTGTTCGTTCTGATCTTGTCTTAGTGGCCGTGATCTTTCCTGTGTTTTACCTATGGCGATATTATGTTTTAGCACTGGACAATCGTGTACGTAATGACCTGGCTTTTTACAATAGTTGCATGTCCCTTTTACAGGTCCTGCTGAATCGGAATGTGTCATACCCTTTTTATGTCCTTCAGCTGGAACTGTCTGGGAGACTAGCATTTTCATTTTTGTGTCTTTCATGCGTCTGTGTTCATGTTCTTGTTCCTCTCTAATTCTATTGTGGTGGTACTGTAACATTTGTAACATTTGTGTTGGAGTGTTACCTTGCCAGGTACTCTCGAATTTTAATACTCTATTCTTTACTGGGGGCAGGGCATTTTCCACTAATTTTGTTACAAACAGATGTGGGTATGATTCGCTACTTGCTTTTATGCCACTATTTATACCAAAACATTTCTCGAATCGGGCATAGTAATCGCTAGTGTCTTCATCTTGCTTCTGTTTACAGGCTGAAATTGTACCCCAATCTTCCTTTTTCGTAGTTAATAAACGTGGCAGTACCTGTACTAGTAGACCGGGTAGTGCTTTAGTTTTGTCCCCAAGCCCCGAACCTGGACCTCGGGCCCTTTCTTCTGCTTCTAATGCTGACCATTCTATCTTTTGGTCACCTACCTCCCACTCTTTTTCCTTGAGTTTCTCATAAATGCCAGCAGGCATCAACACCTTTAATATTGTCATAATGTCGGGGTAGGTATACTCTCCCATGAGTAACATGTCCTTAATTTCTCGGTGAAAACCCGCTGGGTCTTTGTCATGACTGGGTACCACTTTCTTCATTTCTAACAACTCTATTTTCGATATGGGCGTATATACAAATACGCGTTTAAACTGATTGTCCTCACCTTTTATTGGGTGTACTTCTCGTAAGGGATTCTGTCTATCCAGGTGATACGTAGTTCTTTCCTTGACAGGCAATGAGACATGCTCTGAGCATACAAAAAGAATATACTGCTTTCTTGATACTAGAATTTCTTTAATTAATTTAGTACCTGGACCTCTCCATTTATTCATAAGCAATTCAGTCAGTATGTCAGGTAAGGGACCAGGGTCCGAATGCTGACTCCGATATAGTACAATGAGTTGTTGAATCATATAAATCCCAGCTAACCTCTGTTCATCTGGGGTAAGATTCAAAAATGTGCGTACTACTGTCTCATCACTATATTTTCCGGGACTGTCCACCCAATGGACAGCTGCCCTTGCTAAATCTTGTTCATCCATAGAATCGAGAAAATGATAACCCCTTCGTTCTCGGAGTAGCTTGTCGGCGGTTTGGAACGAATGCTCGTTAGACCTTATGTTAATTATAGGTATTTGGAAATTCCTGTCATTATCTGGACATATTGGACGTATTGAGTCAGTATGACATCTAGTCTGATCCCTATTACAAGATCTTCCTCTACCTACATAGGCTATGGTGTCCGACTGTCCTGCAGGCAGTCCTGACCCTTCTTCCTCGCTTTGTTCGAACTCGTCTGTCTCTAATCTCTCCTCGTGTAGGCGTTCTATTTCTTTACGGATCTTTCGGCACATGGCTATTATACAATTTTGCTTATCGTGTCTCCCTTCTGATATATTCTGGCTCCATTTTGTAAGAATTTTCATTGCTTCCGGATCTACCCCCGGTCGGTCTTGATTTCTGATCACACAGTTTATGAGGAAACGTAACAGTTCCCCCTGTATCTCTACTTTCTGGTATTCCATAGCTCTGTTAATACATTCTGGATCTCGCCCTGTTTGAACAAAATGATATATTTTATCTAGATGCGCAGTCATTCCTGGTAGCTTCGCTAAATACCCTGCGGCTCGTCTGATACGTAATGATGCCAGGATCATTTCGTCCTCCTTACCGAGCACCGGGTCATATCTACAATCTATAAGAAGTTCCTTAAGCGTACGATCACTTACGAATTTGGGTGTACGTGAATGCGCTGACTCTTGAAAAATAAGTTTATTTATTCTAGGTGGCGTAGAAAAAATATTGGTAGCACCTCCCGTGGCCCCGTCTGGGGCGTCGGGTGTGAAAGGATTCGTCGAACGTGACACAGCAACTATAGGTGTGGACTCAGCTATAGAAGTACCTGTAGGAACAGATGCAGAAACAGATGTGCTTGCCGGAACTTGTGACTCGATTTGTTGCTGTAGGGATACGGGCACTGGATCTTGGCGTTGAACCTCCCTGGTATGCGGTCTATGTGGGGCGGAATTAGCATACTCGGGAGCTGCGTCATCTAAATATGAGGAAAGAAAAACATCTTCTGCGGTTCTAGGATGCCCCTTAGGATGTACCTTGATTGGGAACAATGGGGTTGGCAAGTCTTTTGGTGTTTCTGGAGTAGCCTTAGGTAATCCTTCGGCCAGAAGGGGATACATACCATTCATAAGGGCATTTCTTTGTCTGTCTACTTGTTCTGATTTCACTCGGATACCTTCCTCAATTAATAGATTCTCCCGAACTTTATTGGAATTTTCTTTACTCTTCTCTTCCTGTCTACGTGCCTTTTCTGTTCGTCTATGTGATTCTTTACGCCATAATTCAACGGCGTCTTTCTGCGACTGTCTGACTTTCCTTTTCCATAACTCTTCCTCGACTTTCATGATGCACTCTGCATCCCAGGTCCCCGCTGTGGGCCACCTCTGACTTTCTGGTAATCCCTTGGTATAGTCTACCCATAAGTCAAGAAATAATATAGCGTCTAAGCCATGTTTGTGATACATAAAGTGCCCTGGAGTGTCCCTAGGAGGAATAGGGACGGCTTCTTCGAGAACCCCTTTTCTGGTAGTGATCTGTCTTAATTTCGAAAAGAGCGGCATCTTGAGAACTGACCTTATACTTGATTTTGACCTGATACTTGAATTTGAACAGACTTAATACAATAAACACGATAATGAACAGTCATTCATACCACGATATTCAGAACATACTTAAACACTTTAAACATTAAACATTAAACCTTTAACTGAAACAACAATGATGATCGTCTGCATAACTAATCACCAAGCTTAATTCTCGACAATAACTAGACAATAACTAGACACTTCGGAATACTTCGGAATACTTGATATACTGCTAAACAGTACAGATACACTGCTAAACAGTGCAGACCGGATTTGTGTACCCAAACCCGTCTTGACCGGCACAACCTATGTAATAATAATAATAATAATATCGAGTTTATAGAGCGCACAGTAACGCCATCACGGCGTGTCCCCGCGCTAACAATAGCCAAGAACTCAGCATACAGACCAACCGGGTTAAGAGGAGTAAAGATGAGTTTTGAGCAGGGAGCTAAACCGCGTTTCGTTGCTCTCCAGTCTCATTGCACAGGGGAGTTTATTCCACTGTTGGGCTGCTTGGAGTGCAAATGAGCGTCCGCCCATTCTAGCCTTCTTAGTTCTAGGTACTTTCAGCAGTCCGGCGCCCTCTGATCGAAGGGACCTGGTAGGTTCATATCTGCTGATTAAGTCTCTAAGATATGTCGGTGATCTGTCCCAGACGATGCGGTGACAGAAGAGGAGACACTTGTAGCGCACCCGTTTCTTTACAGGTAACCAATGAAGCGCATCTAGTGCTTTTATTGAATTTGCTCTCCTGGGTCTTCTTAGCACCAGTCTGGCGGCGGAGTTTTGTATGACTTGTAGGCGACCTATGCTGCCTTCGGTGGCCCCTAGGAACAAGACATTACCATAGTCTAAACGCGAGGTTACTAGTGCCTGCGTTAGCGTTCTTCTGGCCGATAGAGGGAGGAGGTCTAACGTTTTGTTTAGAGTCTTTAGTACTCCAAAACATTTGCCTACAAGACGCCTAATGTGGCCGTCATAAGAGAGAGCAGGGTTCATCCAGATCCCTAGATTCTTAGCCTCCTGACAAGGTATGGGGGTAGGACCCAGACAAGTAGGCCACCATTCATCCGACCAGTCTTCCCTTTTTCCCCCTACCACCAACACCTCCGTTTTAGAGCCATTGAGCTTTAAACAGTGGGCGTCCATCCATTCAGCTAGGGCCTGCATACATGCTTTGAAATTGTGGGGGATGTTGGAGGTGTTTTGTGATAGGGAGATGAGCAGTTGGGTGTCGTCAGCATACGACACCAACTCCACCCCATAGGACTGTACCACTTTTGCTAGTGAGGCCATATATAGATTAAAAAGAGTGGGGCTAAGAGCCGAGCCCTGAGGTACTCCCTGGTCTAATGACACCTCCGCTGATCGGCATGTCCCTTGTTGTACTTGGAAGCATCTTTCCGTCAGAAACGATTGCAGCCAACCCAGCGCTGGACCAGCGACCCCGGCTTCTTGTAGACACCGTAGCAAGATGGAATGTGCTACGGTGTCAAATGCTGCGCTAAGGTCAAGCATAATCAAGGCCATAGTATGACCTGCGTCTGCCCCTGCTCTTAAGGTCTCAGTAGCTCTAAGGAGGGCTGTCTCCGTAGAGTAGCCCGCCCTGAAACCAGATTGAGAAGGATGGAGTATATTCCATTTTTCCAGGTGTTCAGTGAGCTGAGCGTTGACCACCTTCTCAGCCACCTTGGCCACGTATGGCAGTAGGGAAATGGGTCTGAGGTTTTCCAGATCCTCCAGACTTCTTGTTGGTTTTTTTCTAATAGGCAATACTATGGCCTTCTTCCATTCCATCGGTACCCGTTGAGTGGAGAAGGAGGTTTGTAGGACGTGTCTAATGTGAGGTTCCAGGGCTGTTAGGCCCTCTGAAAATACCCAGGCCGGGGCCGGATCATTAGGGGAACCAGACTTCACACCTCGACAGATCTTTGTCAGTTTGTCATCTGTGGGGACATTAAAAACTCGTAGTGTGGGCTCAGGGGCTAAGGATGGACTTTCTACTATGCAGTCTAAACGATTTCCTGGTTGTTTAGAGAAGGAGGTGTAGATCTTTTTAACTTTATTAGAGAAAAAGTCTGCGATTTTATTGCAACCCTCTGTGGAGGTGTTCGTAGGGGTGTTGGAGCTAGAAACTATTGAGATTTCTTTGTAGATCCTGAACAGTTCTCGTGAGGAACATTCAGAGTCCTCGATTCGTGTCTGAAAATATTTTGCTTTTGCTCTGCGCACCGCATACTGGTAGCTACGGTGGGATGAGCTATAGCTGGTTTTGTTTTGTACACTTGGGTTCCTTCTCCAGGTCCTTTCTAGCTTTTTACAGTTCGATTTTAGTTGCTGTAGTTCTATAGAGAACCATGGGGCAGTACGCTGTCTGCCCTCTTTGGTTTTACCTTTGCACATAGGGGCTATCTCGTCTAAGGTGGAGGTAACAAGTAGATTAAAGTCCTTGTTCGCCTGTTCAGTATCCGTATGCAGGGGGAATTGTGCTTTCTGAATTACGTTTATAAATTTTTCTTTGGAGTATAATCTCCATTTGCGTTTCTTAGTGTTTCCTTTCCCATATTCAATGTTCTTCGTAGTGTGGTAGAAGCATTGAAAAGGGACCAGGAAATGATCGGTCCATGGAAGCTGACATGGAGTAAGAACTTTAATCATATCCCAGCTTGCAAAAATGGGATCCAGACAGTGCCCTTTTTGATGGGTGGCTGCGACACTCAGAAGTTTAAATTGTAGTTCTTGTAGGACCAGACGCACGTCTTCTACTTCCTTGTGTCCTTGCTCCTCTAGGTGTAGGTTTAAGTCGCCCAGTACTAGAACTTTTTTATGTTTAATCGCGGTCTGAGCAACCCCCTCTAATAGGCTACTGCGAAAGTTGCCCAGGGACCCTGGAGGTCTGTAAATTAGGATGCCCGAGATGCTCTCATGTTGAGTCATTTTTATGCTAAATTCGCCTGCTTCGCTATCATCAACTTCTGCTGGTTTTAAAACACACTCAAATGGGTGTTTAACGATGATGGCGATACCGCCTCCTCTACCTTTTATCCTGTCCAGTCTGTGGAGGGTATATCCTGGAGGGATGGAGTCTACTATATCTGGGTCTGAGTTTTCTCCCAGCCAGGTCTCCGTCAAGAACAATATGTGTAGGTCCTCCTCTAGTAGGAGATCCCATAGCTGAAGAGTGTGTTTGCTAATGGACCTACAGTTAAGAAGACCCCCCTTGACCAGAGTCGTTTCCGGGTTTTTGGCAGGTAGCGCTAGGCTGCTTCCTCTAAATGAGCAATGTGGGCAGGGACCTAGGTTCTGTGGCTCCATTGTATTATGACAGAGGGTAAGTGTGATGGGACACAGGTCTCTCAATTTACTGCTGGAATAGCACTGTCGATGGCGTATGGGAGAAGTAGGGGTTAGGGTCCCTGGTCCCGGTTGGTCGCGGACGGGCGCAGACGGGCTTGCCTTATGCGCGCCTTCGGCGCGCATTCGTCGCGCCCGCTGCGCTCGTCCGCTGCGCCTCCGGTACATACACATTCTTATAGGTCAGAGGGAGGGGGGTGTATCCGCAAAGTGGGCGTGTCCCTCGTTCCGTCGGGCTGATGGCGCCTACGAAGCCTCCCACGAGCTCTCCCTCTCAGCGTGTCACCGCTGCTGGGTAAGCTTTCCAGGTGGTATACAGGCAGGTAGAGCGAACGTGCGCTTTAAAAACAATTGCGTGCAGTTTTTAAAATAATTATTTCTTTCAAACAACAACTATCTCCCGGCTGTGCCTCAGGAGGTTACGGCTATCAGTGGACGCGCTACTGTGCACGTCAGAAATGCCTCCCCAGCAATGGTACTCACCGGGTAGCTTCGGAAACGGAAGGCCTCAGTAACTTGAACTTGAACCAGACTGGACTCGACTCGACTCGACTCGTCGGACACTGGGCTTGACTTCGGACTGGTGGGTCTCTGTATACCTCGGATCTTGCTCTCTCAGCTAGGCTCTGGTCGGGATACTTCGCACTTCTCACCGCCTCGTCTGGGTGTTGATCGCAGTCTCAGTCGCCCCCGCTTGACCGGAGGGAGATACAGGAAATCCTGCTGGTACGCGTTATTGTCCGTCCAGCTGTGGCAGGAGACCGGGCCTGCAACGCACCGCCGGCGCGTGAGATGAGAAAGTGTCCCTGTTCGGGCGCCATCATGTGGTAAATAAAAATTCCTTTACCGGGACTGAATTTGATACAGGAACATAGTAAAATAGCTCGATAAAATGAGAGGCAGAATCCGTGGTATTAGAGGTTCGGAATGGGCTTTATTCCAATAATCGATTATAATCGGTTGCTCCCAATGTTCCGTCACCACGAAGGTTCAGGAAGTGAAGCACACACTTTATTGACAAGAAGTAACTTTTATAGTACATACATTATAATGAAGTGAATACAGTAGGCGTAACAATTGATAAGGAAATTGACGTTTGGTCTGCGTAACCGAAAATGGGTGTAATAATGGGTAAAAAGGAACATGATTGGTTATGATGTCATACATAGGTGGATCTATAAGATAATACTTGGCCTAAATGCGCGCGCAGCAGTATGACGTGTAATTGACGTGTAACTAGGGGGTGAAGGGGACTTGACATTTAGCTCTACATGTGGAGACAAGAAGTCTGGGGGGTCAAGTCAACCTAATCCCAAATCATATCCAGCATCCTATGTTTAAAGAACTATGTTATCCATAAAAGAGGGACTCTCGGACAGAATCTATTCTATACTGACTGTGTGTGCGTGTACAAGCGTCTAGGTGTCTACACTAAACACGAGGGGGTAGGAATATTCCATGGTAACAGGGCTATGAATCACTTGCATGAAGACAGAGAAGTTGGGCCTTTTTGCTTGGTAACTGGAAGAATGTTTACCTAAACTACTAGGCAGGAATGCATCGGCTGAGGGGGAAGCAGATAATTCGAAGGTGAAATACAGTTCTTGGCAGAGAATAGGCTGATGTCAGGCTTCGTGAGCCGCGCAGAGAATGAGACAAAGTTCATGGTCACAGATGCAGGCTCAGACTGGAGCTTTCAGAGGCAGAAGGCAAGAAGAGTTTGATGACAGAATCAGGGCCTACTTGCCTGGACTGTAAAATGGCATAAGTGAACCATATAAGGCCGGTGGCTTTTCATACTTAGGAATGGAATATCCGGCCTATTCATGGCGGATCTGACAAAGGACATGTCGACGGTGGACGCACATGTATTTGCGTCTTCATAACTGGAACTGGAGGGAACATACATGTACTTGTAACATGCACATAGAACCGTTGGGGTCCAAGATAGGGGACATAACTGACCAGAAAAATCCATATTTCCACATTAGGAGCTGAGCGGAGCGCCCCAATAGTTTTGAAAATTTCGCGAGGATTCGTCAACCGGCGCCAAAGTTATTCAAAATAGAATTTTCAGATTTCCTATGGAAACACGGTCCTAACTATAACTATCTACTGGCGACCGCCAGTAGATTATATATATATATATATATATATATATATATAATATATATATATATATATATATATATATTTATATATATATATTTATGTATATATAGGTGTGATCAAGGGCACAGGGTGCTCGAAACGCGTCGCAGAGGGAGTTAATAAACTACATCAACTGCCTACCTGTTTGGGTCCGTCTTTCTCTGTTCGCCGCAAAAGGAAGTACGAGGAGTTTTGGAGCATATATATATATATATATATATATATATATATATATATATTACCTACTGGCAGTCGCCAGTAGGTAGTTATAGTTAGGACCTATTTTCCATAGGAAATCCGCAACATTCTATTTGGAATAACGTTGGCGCCGATTGACGAATCTTCGCAAAATTTTCCAAACATTTGGCCAGCTCCGGTCCGCTCGGTGATTCGTCAAGCGTGGGCCAAGAAAAAAGGGGGGTCCCAAAACGCGTTTTCCCCATGCATTTTCCCATAGGACCTGTTGACGCAGCTACAGCCCGAACTGCTGAACGGAATTACATCAAATTTGGCAAAGAGGTAGTCCTCAGTTCAGACTCATGCCTTTTGCTTAAATGGTGTAAATCCGTTCAGTAGTTCCTGAGAAAATTAGAGATAAAAAGATAGATATATCTGGGCGGAGCCTAACCACACATCTCATCGTGAGATCTGATTGGCTGTCAGTACTTCAGCCAAGAAGTGTTGGCAGCCCTCTTGGGACCAATATACATGATAGCACCTCATTAAAAAGCATTGCAGTTAATAAAAGGTTTTAAGACTTTAGTTACATTATAAATCATTTGTTGATGGTACCATACTCATTTTAGGAATTGTGGTGTGTTCTAAGGTGATTTTACCATGTGAAAAAGCCTTCTGCTGTGATATAATGAATCATGTTTGAGAGAAAACTATTTTCTCATGCTTTTCCCACAGAGGTTTGGAAGGTGATCTATAAGCTAAACTGAGAACATATTTTCTGTAAATTCACATTATCTTTCTCAGTCATGTGAGAATGAAGTCTGACATTCTCAGTAAAACATGTACATCCAACAAGGGCAGAGACTGCCAGTTGATTCGTCTGTGTTCTACTGCAGCTTCCCAGAGTGTTCTAGAGAACAACTAGAGCGCTAACAGTCCTACTTATGACAAACGTATTGCACACCTGAAGCCATTTTGTTTGGAATAAAGTGGTAACTCTTAAAACATTTAATTTAAAAAGGAAAAAAATGAGGGCGTTCATTTTGCCATAGAAAGTATGATTGGTGCTGCAGAAAGAAAAATTAGGGCACATTTTGAGTGACTTCTCAAATCCTCTTCTATTTCATTAAAAAATTCTGACATGCAGACTGAAACATGCACTTTCAATACCAGCAGCAGACTTCCCTGGTGAGCAGTAGCTTTACTACAGTGATCTAATGAGCAACTAGAGTGCTAACATTCAGAATTGATGGCAAATGTGTGACATATCTGAATACCTTCTTGATGGAATCAAAGTAAAAAACTGAAAGCATTTCCTACTGAGGAGACTGCAGCAAATGAGGAAATTAGGAAACTTCATAACAAATACATCTCCCAAGATGGCCACCAGAGACAAAAGAGCCCAAATGCAGCACAAATATCACCCAGATGTAGCCCAATGACAGAAGTGTGCAAAACACTTATTTTGTGTGTATTTGCAGTTTTGTATAGTGCAGACTTGTCAGGTATTGGACTGCTTTACATGAGCATTGGTTACATCACACAAGATCAAATTCATTTTGGTTGTAGACATGGGGAGATTAAGTGATTTGACCAGAATCACAGAATGTTGAGCTGAAGCAGAAACTCCAACCTGGTTCCCCAGCTGCAAAGTCTGCAGCTCTGGAAGTAACACCACATCCTATCCCCTAAGTGCAACATTTAATCAAGTGGTCAACTAGATAAAACAGATAAAGATTACAAATAATTTAAAAGTTCTTTGTCGCTATTTGAAAACTCAGAAAATATGTCCTCATTTTAGTTTTTTAGAGCACTAACCATAATTCTGATGCAAATAAGACCCTCTCATATATGTAATTTCTAAAGGAAATGCTCTAGGTATTACAGTTTTGATTACATCAAGATGACGTCAGGCGTTCCACACTTTTGTAATAAATATAGAATGTTAGCAATCTAGTTGGTCATTGGGATGCTGTTGAGAGGCAGAGGCCAGGGGCACGGACTCTGAACATTGAAGGCAGGTAGGAGAGTGCAGAGGCAACAATTTGACCACACTGGGCAGGCAGGGAGGGCAGTGGCAGCACAACAGACTATAGAGGGCAGTGGAAAGGGGGGCAGGGGCAACAAACCAACAATACAGGACTGGCAAAAGAGGCTGTGGCAATATAATAGACCATTGTGGGCAGAAGGAAGAGGCAGTGGTAGTACAACCATACATGCCAACAGACCCGTTTCAGCCAGGAAACGTCCAATGTTTTTAAGCTCAAATGGGATTTATTGGATCTGTCTCCTGTCTACAATCTCCTCTTTTTCAATGTAACTCAAAGGGGAAAATCAATACCCCAGTTTTTTTCAAAATCTCCCTCTTACCAAGTTCAAAATGTTCGCAAGTATGGTACATTGGATCATGGAAGGAAATGGGATAGGGACATGGACTTGGATAACAGAGGACAGGAGGGACATGGAGAGGTGCACCAAACTGACCCTACAGGGTAGGCATCAGGGTTTGCAGCAGCACAATACACCACACAGGGCATGCGGGACGGGAGTGCAGCACAACTAGCCATAGAAAGCAATAGGGAGGGGACAGGACCATGCACATGGACAACAGAGAACAGAGTGGAAAGAGGCAATGGTAGCTAGCTGACCATAATGGACAGACAGGAGAGAAAGCTGCAGCATAACAGACCATAAAGGGCAGGAGGGACGGATCAGGGGCATTACAGTGGAACAGACAAGCCAGGAGGGAGGGAATAGGGGTCTGCACATGGAAACCGAGGGCTGGGGGCAAGGGGGCAGGGCAGGAGCAGCAAGATGACCATGGAGGTCAGGCAGGATGGCACTAGAAACAAGACACACCATGGAGAGCAACAGTGAGACTATGATGGCATACACACAGACCATGGAGGGAAGGTGGGAGGGGTCAGGGGCAGCTAGCTGACCACATAGGGAAGGTGGGAGGGGCCATGGCAGCACAGAAGACCATGCATGACAAGCGGGAGGGTTAGTGGCAGCACAATGGTTATGATGGGCAAGAAGGAGGGTGCAGGGGCATGCACAAAGGACCATAGAGGATAGAAGGGAGGGTCAGGACCTGGGCACAGACAAGAGAGTTCAGAGGAAGGGGCCTCACAACAGACCGCGCGGGGCAGGCAGGAGGAGCAGTTGCAGCACAACAGACCAGGGAGGGCAGAAGGGTGTGGCAGTAAAATGGACCATGGAGGACAGGAGGAAAGGGACAGGGGCATGGAATGTGGAGAGGCAAGGTGGAGGTGGCAGGGACAGGTTACAGTCATCTGACAATGCTAGGCAGGTGGGAGGGGAGTGGCAGCTTAACAGAACACTCAGAGTAGATAGGAGTGGCAAGTCCATGGAACATGGTTGGCAAAAAGGATGGAGCAGGGGCATGCACAAAGACATCGGAGGGCAGGGGGAAGGAGAATACGGGCAGCAAGATAAGCACAGAGGCTAAGCAGGAGGTCAATGATGGGCCATAGAATTGGGCAATGGAGGGCCGGAGGAGTGGACTGGTACATCATGCTAAATGGAGGGCAGTGGCAGCACATCAGACCATGCATGGCAGGAGGGAGGAGGCTGGTCCATGGATTCAGACAACAGAGGATAGGGAGGAGGTGGATGGGGCAGCAAGCTAACTGTTCAGAGAAGGTGGGTATTAGGAACTTTATTGTTTTTAAAATGTGTGTCAGTGCGAACTACTTAAAACATGAACAAGTATGCAGCATAATCTCACTTTTATTTAGAAAGAAGAGGACGTTTGTGACTGTGACTCCGGGCTCACTTGGCAGAAACACCCCCTGACCCTTCACCCCCATCACAAAATGTAATGTCCGTGAAAAGGGTAGGTGGACGCAGTGTTATATAGAACATAGTCCTGAGAGCACGATTGAAAATGAAAACTAGATATAGTATATGGTATAAACTATGCACCAAAAAGTGTGATATAAGATGAACCGGGGCGTGAAATATAATATGCAATACATTGTGCGCAATGACAGATTCATTGGAGACCGCGAGATAGCACAGGCACTAGCGCGTGCTATGCGATATGCGCCTTGGAGTGTAAATGCACAGGGCAGTGTTGTGTAACCTATCTAGTCTCTAAAGTTGTAATATAAAATATGTGCTTGGGAGTGTAACGTTGTATATGCACTTTGACAAATATATGGATCCCAGATTGTAATATGTATGGCATAGCGCTATGCGTTATAACATAGGCATAGAGGAAGGCACGTTAGGTGGGGCAATATAACCTGTGTGAAGGCAAGTGTGGCATGACATATTCACGGGGTGGTGTTACAGTGCACATGAGCTAGAGAGTGTCATAGCATACGCACTAGCTGGTGGAATACAACACAGAGGTGTGTGGCACTCGGCGGGCACTGGTGGGTGTGACACAGCATTGGGCTCAGCCAGGAGTATGCTGTGACTCTGAAGTGAGGTTCGTCTCCTTTCCAGAGAGTAAAATAAAAAGGATTACACATCCGGCGGTGGATGTGTGTTTTATTAACCGTGAGGGGGGTTTCTTGCATAGTTTGGTCGAATTTTTGTCGAATCCCCTTTGAATGGCTTGGTGTGCGTGTGTATTAAATGTGCCCGTCAATAGCTACCCATGTTTGTATAAATAAACGACAAGGGTGTCTACTAGGAGAGTACCCACCGGCGGGGGCGCCGGGATTAGGCATGGTAGGGCGTCAGACACGTCATAGCTTCACTAGCGGTGTAAATACATTCCACATGGATTAATTGTATGCATAGTCACCTTTTAATGAATATCACGCAAATCGTCATGGTGATAGGTACTTACGGTTTGTCCAGCATGTCCTAGGTGTTTCTATAAATATATTTAAATAAAATAATAATAAAAAACAGAGGCCGGCCCAGGGGGATGGGGTTCCCCGGGGCCATAAGTGGCCTGAGGAGGGGGGTAACACAGCCCCCCTCCTAAAGAATAAAAAAAAAAAGCAAAGACCCGGGGGTTGGGGTCCCCAGGGCCGATTAAGGCCTTGGGAGGGGGGCCACGCGGCCCCCTTCCAAATTAATTTTTTTCAACAAAGAATATTAGGGTGCAGGTCCTGGGGGATGGGGTCCACAGGGCCAATAAATTAGAAAAAGAAGGGGGGCCACACAGCCCTCCTTCTTAAAAAAATAAAATAAAAAAAGACTGGCATCGCGCCAGAGGCCACACCCCCTCCTTGCAGCACTCTGCAAACGCACCCCCTGGCCAGTTGTAAGTTGGGGAATTAATTCCCCTTCAATACTGAGGGTCTCTGAGGGCCCACTAGCCCAACAGGTATCTCCAGTATGCGCCAGGGAGCTGCGTTGCAGACAGGTGTTCTGAGGCCATGCCCCTTTTTACACCTCTATGCAACGCAGCTCTGTGGCACTTACTGGAGGTACCTAGTGGGCTAGTTTGACCCTAGGGACCCTTAGGATTCAAGGGGACTTAATCTCTCAACTTAGAACGGCCACAGGGCGCGTTTATACAGTGGTGAAGGGAGGGGACGGGGCCTGAGGTGACGTGTGCAAACACGCCCTTTGGCGCGTTTTAAGTTGGCGAGATAATTCCCTTTCAATCCTGAGGGACCCTGGGGGCCAACTAGCCCACCAGGTGCTTCCAGTAAGCGCCACTGCTCTGCGTTTCAGAGAGGTGGTGCAGGCCGTGCCCCATTTTACACCTCTCTGCAATGGCGCTTACTGGTCGTACCTAGTGGGCTATTTTGCCCCTAGGGACCCTCAGGATTCAAATGGACTTAATCTCCCAACTTAAAACGGCCACAGGGTGTGTTTACACAGTGGGGAAGGGACCTGAGGTGACGTGTGCAAACACACCCTATGGCGCGTTTTAAGTTGGGGAAATAATTTCCCTTCAATCCTGAGGGCCCCTGGGGGCTAACTAGTCCACCAGGTGCTTCCAGTATACGCCACTTAGCTGCGTTGCAGAGAGGTGGTCCAGGCCGTGCCACTTTTTACACCTCTCTACAACGCAGCTCTGTGGCGCTTACTGGAGGTACCTAGTGGGCTAGTTGGACCCTAGGGACCCTCAGGATTCAAATGAACTTAATCTCCCAACTAAAAACGGCCACAGGGCATGTTTACACAGTGGTGAAGGGAGGAGACGGGGCCTGAGTTAACCTGTGCAAACATGCCCTGTGGCGCGTTTTAAGTTTGGGAAATAATTCCCCTTCAATCCTGAGGGACCCTGGGGGCCAACTAGCCCATCAGGTGCTTCCAGTAAGCGCCACTGCGCTGCGTTGCAGAGAGGTGGTCTAGGCCGTGCCCCTTTTTACATCTCTCTGCAACGCAGCTCTGTGGCACTTACTGGAGGTACCTAGTGGTCTAGTTGGACCCTAGGGACCCTCAGGATTCAAGGGGACTTAATCTCCCAACTTAAAACGGCCACAGGGCGTGTTTACACAGTGGGGAGGGGAGGGGACGGGGCCTGAGGTGACGTGTGCAAACACGCCCTGTTGCGCGTTTTAAGAGGTAGTTTTAATCCCCTGCCCTATTATATACTAGGGGCTTACAGAGGAGGTCATGCTAATCACAGGGGGACCCCAACGCATATTGTTCCCTAGTGTATGTAGGTGTTTTCACTGTATTCTGAGTGTCTTTTAACATAGCACTGGCTCTAGGACTGGTTAGTCAGACTCAGACACCACCAGTATCAGTCTGAAAAAGTTGAGGGTACAGGATGATTTTGCAACAAGGCTTCTTTCTGCTCTTCTGTTTGTTCTTTCTGCACATTATCCTTCTTCCTGCACTTTTCTTCGTCTTTGAGGCCTTCTGTTGCTTCTTTCTGCATTTCTTTTTTTTCTTTCTGTCCGTTTTTTCTTCTTTCTTCACATGTCCTATCTCTGTAGGCATAGTTCGAAATTAGCATATAAAAAACCTTTGAAATTCACTGAAAAAACGGAACTAACTATAACGGGGGAATTTCAATGGTTTTGTACGAGTGAAAAGTCCAGCTAACTATAACGCCCCTGAAACCTATGGTTTTTTCAGTGAATATATATATATATATTTATTTTTTCTCACAGAAAAAAACAAAGGTTACAGGGACGTTATAGTTAGGGTTAGATTTCACTCATACAAAACCAGTGAAATTCAGCAGTTATAGTAACCTGAGCTAACTATCACTTACACCCCAGCAATGCACTGCTTATGACTTCACATATTACATCATTTATGACATGGTCAGTGACATCAATGATGATATAAGTGATGAAATCTCAAATGCCATCACTGATGACACAATCCAGTGTGTTAGTAATTTGTAAGAGTTTATGATTGTTAAACCGATATACTAATTAACTACAAAACGTAAAGTAGTATACTAGGTGTCATACTAATGAGTGATACTACTTTTAATATATATCGTGTGAGTGGCTGTGTGACTCTATGTATCCTTGTGCGAATGGGTGGGTGAGTGGCTGTATGGGTATAGAAGTGGTTGTGTAAGGAGCTGTGTGGGTGAGTGAGATGCTGTGTGAGTGGCTGAATTGGTGAGTGAGTAGGTGTGTCAGTGGATGTATTGTGGGTGAGTGACAATGTAAGTGGGTGTGTAGGGTCTGTATTGGTGAGTGGGTGTTCATGACCTGTATGAGTAATTGACTGGGTGTGTAAGTGGCTGTTTGGGTGAGTGAGTGGCTGTTTAAGTCGGTGTGACTTCATGTGTGAGTGACTGTAATGGACAGTGAATGTCTATCTGAATGGCTGTATGGGTGAGTATATGGATGTGTGAATGGGTATGTAAGTGGTTGTGTGAGTAAGTGTATGGGGGCTTCTATGGGTGAGCGAGTATCTGTGTTGAGAGGCTGATTGTGTGAGTGAGTGGGTGTGTGACTTTGTAGGTAAATAAAGAGTTGTGTGAGTAGCTGTTTGGGTGAGTGTGATTATGTGGCTGGCTGTATGGGTGAGTAATGGGTTGTATGAATAGCTGTATGGGTGAGGGAATGGTTGTGTGACTGGGTGTACAAGTGAGTGAGTAGTTCTATGGAGTGAGTGGGTGTGTGAGTACTGGTATAGGTCTATGAATGGGTATATCAATGGTTGTACTGGTGTGTGAGTGGGTGTAGAAGAGGTTGTATGGGGTGTGAGTAGGGGTGTGAGTGGTTCTATGGATGAATTCATCTGTGATGTCTTCAGTTATTATAACAACCAGTTAAACAATGGGGTCCGAGGGAAACACACAACCAGCCTGGACGAGTCCCCCTACTTGTAATGTATAAACACAGAAGTCCAGGGGTAAGAAAAAAACAAAGAAAAAACAAAGACCATAAAGTGGAGAATATAGAACCTGGATGATACTTAAACTACTACCTGGCCAAAAGAGTCCTCAAAAAGAGGACGTAATCCCATCACCCACCGTGGTGGCATGCTTCATCATGTGGGATCTCCTCTTAACCAAACCTAGTATGGTTAAGGAGCTACTACTCCCAAGCTGAATCTACGGGAGGAGCTCGCGGATGTTTTTAATCTACGCTAATGGAAATGGATCTCCTAAAGATCGATGAAGATAGCCTAAGATAGGTGAGACCATGTTGTGCAGTGTAAACTGAAGTGATGTAAAATTGACTACTGGAAAAGAAAACTATTTAATGGAAATATCCCAGTGACAATATTAAAAGCAGAATAATAGCGCGATCTGAACAAATTTACGAACGCGCTAACAATAAACCAGAAAAAGGTCTACATGTTTCAGCCAATGAGGATCAGGAAATTGTGATCATGGCTTTCTTCAGGACCAAACAGAAAACTACTGCAACTATGAACTAGTGCTTAAAACACTAACGTGAAAAAAGTGTCAAAATAAGTCAAGTGGAACAATACGACCAACCTTGTGCCTCAGAGTTGATTCTAAAATTTAGAATCCTACCGGTCAAGAAGGTAAGTACCTGTATCGAATGACAAAAAACAAAAACACACATGAAAAGAATTGTCAACCAGGCAGTGAACTACACATGTCTATAGCCCACATGTCACGGCTACATCGGACAGCTATATACAAAATCTAACCCGTATTGAATCGGGACTGCGCCTGCCGCTCCTGGTAACAACTCAGGGCATGAGGCAACGCTCTGTGAAAGAAGGAATAAAATTATAGTATAGTATAGTGGAGAAAAAGCGCTGTGAAGGTACAGAGCACAGCAAATACACTGACACTCTCTATTGCTCATGGTAAAGCCCTTCCACAGAAAGGAGACATTCAACCTCACTGAATGGCTATGCCATGTTGCCAGCATGAGTAGTATTCGAATAGCTGGAACCAAATACTATTCGTAAATGCACCCACCAAGTTGAGTTGACAATAGTCTAGTGCGTAAAAAGAACCAAGAGAAGGATGTAATAATTTACAAACAACCTCCGAAACTTTTGGCACAAGTTGTGCTTAAAGCAGCAGTCTATGGTGCATTACTCTAAGTATTAACTGGGAAACAGACCTCGTGCAACGAGGCAACACAAGCAACCTCAAAAACGTTTAGCACCCGTTGTACTTAAAACGGCAGTCTATGGGACACTCCTCTAGGTATCAAAATAGGAGACAGACACCGTTGACCGAGCAGCGGTTGTAATGCTGAGACAGTTATTTAAGAACCAATGTCCAAACACTCTGCAACGGAGTACGTTACCTCTCCGATGTTGCCCCGAGCTTTCTTCCTGGTTGCTCTCAGCGGCAACCGGAGAACGGGATCAATCGGGATTAAATACAAGTAGAGTGCCAAAGCGCGTAACAGAGCGTAATGACATAACTCATCAAAGACAACGGAGGCCACGAATAATGACGTGGCTGAGAGCGGGGGAAGAAGGGAAATGTAGTGTAAAGGCCCAAAAACATAAGACCAGTGCATATATGACCCAAAACAATTCGGAATGGATTGCTCTCACATACAATGCACCTCTGACCGGATCATTTGAAGATCAAAACATTAACAACCAGAGGTGTAACGTATCTGCTGTGCTGGTCGTAATGTTCAAATGGAACCCAAATGACCAAGGCGGGGGTCCGTAGTAATAGTCCCAAAGATTTTTGTGTATGCATATCTCCCAGCCCATTAAATCATGGTATGTACAGCCAACCAAGGAATGGTAGATGTAAAACTCAAGACCTCAGACAAAGAAAGGGGTCACTGTACGTGGTTAAAAACAAAAGGCTAAACCGCGCACGAGGCCAAATGATGGTTATAAAGAGGACCATGGTATGGAATCATTGAGACCAAATTGGTCACTATGTAACTTGAACACCCAACGTTGCTCTTTGTTGAAGAGGAATTTAGACACGTCCACTACGTGCGAAGGAATGAAGGGTTGTTCAAGTATAGTCCACAACATCTGTGCCGGACTGTGATTGCACTCAAGATAAAGGTTGGTCAATCTCGTTGACGACTTCCTGCATCGAATGGGACTCTTGTGTTCCATGATGCGTTGTTTAACTTTTCTTGTAGTCATGCCAACATATTGTTTCTGACACGGACATGTAATAAGGTAAATAACCTTTTCGCTGTTGCAATTGGTATGTCGGAACTGTTTCCATGGTTTTATTAGACTAATGTTAACCTCAGTGGTATGTCTCGTTTGTGCACAGACCACACCGCTGCCACAGGGATAGTGTCCCTGAACCGGAGGGAGGTTCCATAAGGGATTGGCGACAGATAGTGGTGTCCTTCTAGGTCTGGTATGAACCACAGCATCTCGCAGGCTTGTGTTGCCTCGTTGCACGAGGTCTGTTTCCCAGTTAATACTTAGAGTAATGCCCCATAGACTGCTGCTTTAAGCACAACTTGTGCCAAAAGTTTCGGAGGTTGTTTGTAAATTATTACATCCTTCTGTTGGTTCTTTTTACGCACTAGACTATTGTCAACTCAACTTGGTGGGTGCATTTACGAATAGTATTTGGTTCCAGCTGTTCGAATACTACTCATGCTGGCAACATGGCATAGCCATTCAGTGAGGTTGAATGTCTCCTTTCTGTGGAAGGGCTTTACCATGAGCAATAGAGAGTGTCAGTGTATTTGCTGTGCTCTGTACCTTCACGGCGCTTTTTCTCCCCTATACTATACTATAATTGTATTCCTTCTTTCACAGAGCGTTGCCTCATGCCCTGAGTTGTTACCAGGAGCGGCAGGCGCAGTCCCGATTCAATACGGGTAAGATTTTGTATATAGCTGTCTGATGTAGCCGTGACATGTGGGCTATAGACTTGTGTGTAGTTCACTGCCTGGTTGACAATTCTTTTCATGTGTGTTTTTGCTTTTTGTCATTCGATACAGGTACTTACCTTCTTGACCGGTAGGATTCTAAATTTTAGAATCAACACTGAGGCACAAGGTTGGTCGTATTGTTCCACTTGACTTATTTTGACACTTTTTTCAGGTTAGTGTTTTAAGCACTAGTTCATAGTTGCAGTAGTTTTCTGTTTGGTCCTGAAGAAAGCCATGATCACAATTTCCTGATCCTCATTGGCTGAAACATGTAGACCTTTTTCTGGTTTATTGTTAGCGCGTTCGTAAATTTGCTCAGATCGCGCTATTATTCTGCTTTTAATATTGTCACTGGGAAATTTCCATTAAATAGTTTTCTTTTCCAGTAGTCAATTTTACATCACTTCGGTTTACACTGCACACCATGGTCTCACCTAACTTAGGCTATCTTCATCGATCTTTAGGAGATCCATTTCCATTAGCGTAGATTAAAAATATCCGCAAGCTCCTCCCGTAGATTCAGCTTGGGAGTAGTAGCTCCTTAACCATACTAGGTTTGGTTAAGAGGAGATCCCACATGATGAAGCATGCCACCACGGTGGGTGATGGGATTACCTCATCTTTTTGAGGACTCTTTTGGCCAGGTAGTAGTTTAAGTATCATCCAGGTTCTATATTCTCCACTATATGGTCTTTGTTTTTTCTTTGTTTTTTTCTTACCCCTGGACTTCTGTGTTTATACATGTCTTCAGTTATGTCATTTGAGATGTTATCAGTGATGTCACTGACCATGTCATTAGTCATGTAATATTTGAAGTCATAAGCAGTGCATTGCGGGGGTGTAAATTATAGTTTGCTCAAGTAACTATAACTGCTGAATTTCACTGGTTGTGTATGAGTGAAATCTGACTCTAAATGTAACGTCCCTGTAACCTTTGTTTTTTTCAATGAATTTCTAAGGTTTTTTAAAACCTAATTTCTAACCATAACGTCCCTGTAACCTTTGTTATTTTCAGTAAATTTCGATGATTTTTTAACTAGTAATCGCGTTGCAGGGTGATGGAGAAAGGGGGCTGGACCTCCAACCACCTCCCAGGAATGCCGCTGTGTAGGATTTACAGGATATAGAAGAGGGCTTTTTGGCCCCCAAGGTACCACTGGAATGAAGTGGACTTCATACCCCAACCAGTAGTGCACCATAAGCCACTTTTACAGAGTGGTGGAGAAAGGGGGTGTGGCATCTGAAGACCTCTTAGCAATCCTGCTGTGTGGGAGCCAAGGAAGTAATTGGGAGCCAACTACCCCTCTTGCTACCTCCAATAAGTCCCACACAGCAGGACTGCTGAGAGGTTTTGGAGGACACACCCCCTTTCTCCACCACTCTGCAAAGGCGTCTCCTGGTGCACTACTAGTTGGGGAAAGTGTACCTCTTTAGTCCTAAGGCTCTCAGGAGTAGAGTGGCATTTATTCCTGAACCAGAAGCACTCCAGGAGGCAAGTTTGCAGAGTGCTGGAGAAAGGGGCCTTGATCTCTGACCAGCTCTCAACAATCCTCTCTGTGGGACTTACTGGAGGTAGCTGGAGGGGTTCTTGGTCCCTTAGGACCCTCAGCATCCAAGGGAACTTCATCCCCCAACCAGTAGTGCACCAGGAGGCGTGTTTACAGAGTGGTAGAGTAAAGGGGTGGATATTCTGATGACCTCTCAATAGTCCTGCTGTGTTGGGCTAAATGGAGGTAACAGGCGGGATGCCTGGCCCCCAAGGATCCTCAGGAGCCAAAGGGACTTCATCCCCCAACTAATTGTGAGACAGGAGGCATGTTTGGAGAGTGGTGGTGAAAGGGGTTGGGTTCTCTGATGACCTCTCAACAATCCCGCTGCGTGGGACTTACTGGAGGTAATAGGAAGCGTTGTTGGCCCCCAAAAACCCTCACCAGCCAAGGGTACTTCAGCCACCAAAGAGATGTGCACCAGGAGGCCTCTTTGCAGAGTGGTTGAGAAAGGGGGTGGGTCCTCTGGCGACTTACAAAAGTCAGACTTAAAAAATATATATTTTATTATGGAAAGGGGCCATATGGCCCTCCTTCCCCGGGCCAATTTCAGCCCCTGGGGCATCATCCCTCGGGCCCGGCCTACTTCTAATAGGGGAGGGGGGCCACATGGCTCCCCTACCTTGGCCGGATTTGGCCCAGGGACCCCATTCCCTGGGGACGGCAATTTAGAGATGGGGAAGGGGGACGGCGCAACCCCCTCCTGGACCGAATTTGGCCCAGGGACCCCATGCACCAGGGCCTCTGCATTTGTTCTGGGCGCCCTCAGGGCACACACTCTCCACTGGGACTGCGGGGGAAGCCTGAAGGCCCCCACAATCCCTGCAGGCTCCCTGCCTCCAGCTGGAAAGGCAGCTCCCTGTATATGAAAGCAATTCTGCTCTGCTTCCAGCAAGCGAGAGCATTTTCAAGTAGAGCTTTTTGCTGTGACTTGGCGGGAGTGGGAGTGTCAGTCCCTCCTATGGCATCCAGCTCTTCTTCCTCGCTGAATGTCCATTAGTCTAGAAGTTATGGTGTCACAGCTCCAGTACTTATTCCAGGTTCTGCCTTTGAAGTAGGCAAACTTCAAAGGAAAGGCTTTGTAGTGGACAAGAACCTGCCTTTCCCCGACCTGGCTCCAGACACACTACAGAGGGGTGAAGACAGCTTTGTGTGAGGACAGGCAAAGCCCTATTCAGGTGTCAGTGACAACTCCTCCCACTACTCTAGCTCCGGTATGCCCATCAGCCCGGTGATGGCCCATCAAGATATGCAAGGCACAACCACCACCAATACCACCACCTCAGTGCCTTTCGCTCACTAATAATAGCAGAGGCACTGTACGAGGCCAGAGCTGCAGCCGAGACCATCCCTCCCTCCCTCCATGCCGGCCATAAAGCACAGCCCGCCCTGCACCAGGAGGTGGAGCCAGTGCCCTACTATAGTTGGAGTGTTTTTTATTAGGCCAAAGATATCAATAACATTACGCAATGCCACACTGCACACTCAAATCACATAGAGGGCAGGAAACAGCCCACCCCCCGCCCGCTCTTCCTCCTGAGCCGAGACAGTGTAAATAGAGAGCGAAAGGTGTTGGAGCGCTTTGTTAGTGTTTATAGCTCAGATCATGTGTAACTCTCACTTCACACTCTGTGTCTGTGTAATTTACAACACCTACACATCTTCTTCACTGCACTATGTATCACTACTTTGAAGACATCGCAGGCTGGTCTCTTCTTCTGATATTTACAATCTAACAAGCGTTCAAGAAGGCCCTTTATTACAATGCAAATGGTCTCGCATTTGTGAGAGTTTAAGCTATTAGTATAGTAAATGACAATGCATTTTATTTATGTTTTTAAATCCCAAAACATAAATAAAAGGCACTGTCATTTACAATGCCAATAGCTCAAACTTGTGTGAATGCGACACCTATTGCATTGCAAATGCTTGCTCCTCTTTCTATGTGTGCTGTATTCCGAGAATAGAAAGAGGAAAACACCTCTCGTGATTGTTTTTGTGCAGGAAGGCATCCATTCCTGCACAAAAACAATCACCAATACAAGGCAGACACCCTTGTACCATGGCACAAGGGTGCCTACGTTAGGGAGAGGACAGGAATGTGCTGTATCTTGTAGATACAGCGCATTCCTGCCTGTTTTTTGACACAGGGCAATGCCGCAAAATTCCTTGTTGCACTGCCCTGAGACAAAATCTCATAACTAGGGCCCTAAGAGTCTGGTGGATGGGTTACTACTTCATGACCAACATGACCGATATCCCGTCCGCCTTTTTACAAATGTCATAGGTTGTAATGTACTTGTAACAAGGCGAATGGCATATCCATAACGGATGTGACAGTTTAACCCTCTGCCAAATTCTAATGAGGCCTGTACTGTGTGCAGATTTGTCAAATGGTGCTAAAAGTATATTTAAATTAAAAATGCCTTTTTGAAATTAATTGCAAATAAACCATAACATTTATATGTTAGATATCTGGTTGAATGAGATAGTATTTCTTCCTACGTGTGGGGTTGGTATTCACATATCCTGGACAGATCCCTGTATCCAAGTAATATGCTTGGCTGGTTTTGCCTATAACATTTTGTTGTGGCTGTCAATACATGATACAAGGGAACCACTACTATATACAAATCTAGCAGTGCATGAAAAAAGGAGGGAATACTAGAAATGGAGGATCATCTCCAGCCTCAAGGATGTCATGGGAATTTACAGAAGTGCACATCTGGTATCCTATAAATAAAAATTACATCTATTTTCTTGCGGGTTCTGGGTATTGAAATAGAGAACGTAATTGAATACCATTTTGTGATGTTTTAGACCCACAAATATTAGCAGATGTGGTTTCATTAAAAAAATGTCAGGGCTTTAATGGGCTTGGATGATAATTTTGAGTGTTCTCAAAATAAAAGATTTGTCAAAATAAGATTTTATTTTCATGTGGCATTCACAGATACATTAGCTCCATGGATTTAAAAAGAGATACAAAATATAGAAAGCCATTGATGAAAAGATTAGAAGGCCCAACTCCATTACAGGTAGGCTGAGGCTCCATTATCTGTATTTTTGCAGAATCATTAACATGCCTGCCTTTGAGGCAGATGTTGTCTGCCCTTATCTTTCCAAGACACTGAGAACGTGTGAAGTCATTCTGATATAGACATCAAGAAGACACCCGATGCAAAATCAGTCTGGAAGAAGTGCCTTGTTATTTCAAGGTCAAACAAAGAAAAATAGCCGAAACAGTGTACTCTGAACTTCCATATTTATACCTGATTTGTTTAAAAGAATGCATCTTAGACCAGCATCTTGATGCTCATTAGGTATATCAAACATTCCTAAAATGGTGTTGGAAATTCCATCCTTGACACGTAATGGTATATAAGGACTGCCAATTGACCACTTATCGAGAGAGGTCCTTTGCCACAGATTATTATGAGCAAGACACTGCCAGAGAAGATACTGTCTGCCAGAGAATCTGTTGCATCGCTCTTTCTACTGAAAGATTCCAGATAAGCATCAGCAGAGGCTCCAAAGGTGAAGGAAGTGCTTCCTGGAAGCACTTATTGACTATACCTTTAACAAAGGTGGATCTGCCTTGAAATTGAAACTCCCTCTCAGGTTTTGCAAATTCAGAGGTTTAAAATTCAAAACCATTATTTCCATCATCACTGAAGCACTTTAATTTTTTATTTCACAGAAATTGAAATGCTTGCTAGCTTGGCACAAAGTTACATGATATAAACCTTCTGTAATCTGTAGTCTATATCTCCTTCCGTCCACAGGTCCTGTAGCCGTAGTCTGCACAACAAGCTGGGTCGTACCTAAATTAATTAATAATGCGAGGGTTGATTGGTGGCGGAGTAGCTACATTGACCTAATCATTGGTGTAGCTGGCGATAAATATTTAATGGGAGGCTCACAGATCTTGAAGAGGAGCTTACAAGAACCATAATAAAAGATAGCAGAGTTGAGTAAGGGATGGGTTACTGGGGTGTCAATGACGCAAACATGATGGCAGTAAGACTGAAAGATAAATTATGAAACTAGGAAGGATGTGATGGAAACAACAGAAAGGCAAATTAAGGGAGAGGGTGCGAGAATGGAAATGCAGAAAAAACTACAGAGTGAAGTAAAATAAGGAAAGAGGTAAAAGAAAGTGGATGCAGAGAAGAGACAGCAAAAAGGAAGAAGAATGAAAAGAAGAAGAAATTAAGAAAGAAAGCAAGGAAGAAAGAAAAAAACAAAGAAGTAAGAAAAGATGAAAGAACGTATGTAAGAAAAAGAAAGTGAGGAAGAAGATAGAAAAGTATGAAGAATAAAGAAGAGAAAGGTAGGGAAGTAACAGAAAAGGGAGAAAGAAAGAAAGAAAGAAAGAAAGAAAGAAAGAAAGAAAGAAAGAAAGAACAAACCTAGAAAGGAGGGAAAGGAAGAAGGGATAAGAGAGAGAAAATTAAGGAAAAAAAGGAAAGGAACAGAAAAGAAAGAGAAAGTGGCAAATAAGAAAGAAATTAAAGAGCGAAAGTATGAAAGACAGAGAGAGATCGGTAGAAGACATAAAGTGAATGCAGAGGGAGAGGAGGAAAGATACAAAGAAAAAATAGTCAGGAAGTGAGAAAGTGAGAAAGACAGAAAAAAGAAAGGAAGAAAGTACTAGGGGGAAGAAATACAATTTGAAGAAGTGAGCGAGAAGCATGAAAAAAGTGAGAAGCAAGAAAAAAGCAAAAGAAGCCAATAAAAATGACAGAAATAGCTTGAAGTAATAGAGAGTGAGTGTAAAGAAAGAAAAAGTGAGACGAAAGAAAGATGATGGTATGAAGAATTATGCTCTCCATCCCTTGCACAATGAATTCTGATGAGCACTAATGGGCATTCTGGCATAAACTGGGGATTTATTCCATTTTGTAAGCGTCTGCAGTACACGGATATTTAAAGCAGATTCCTTACATGCGAGGAAGTAGTACATGTGAGCATCTGATGAAAACACTAGCTGATGTTTGGGGGGCAAACATCTGGGGGGTTTTGGGTGAGTGAAAGTTGTTTTGAAAAATGTACACGGTTTTGACTAGGGAAACTGAATTTATTTACCGAATATAAAAAGCAGGCATTTGGGAACAATAGCTTTCTCTAAACAAAGTACCTGGCACATTCAATGTCAGACCACTCACCGTTTATAGCAGAAATAGAACTGGAAAGAGCAAGAGCCAGAGTTCCAACTTGGTGGCTGTGAAGTAAAGATTTGACGGATGCTTTCTTCGCTAACCACATACCCACCTCTTTGATAACCTGTTTTGACTAAAATTGGAATAGAGTGAACTCTAGGGCAGGGGCGGCTGGTGACATTTGAAAGTGGTGAGGCGTAAACTTTCTAATCTGGATGAGTGCCCGACCGCCATATCGACGAGAAATTTACCAGTCCAGTGCCTGTAGGAAAAATTTAATAAGTGCAAGCAAGCATAAGTGAAAATCTGCAGAATGCCTAGGTGATGTCTCTGAAAATTCTTCTATTGTGCATCTGCAGAAAACATGTACACATGTGCATGCATTTACAACCTTCACAGGCACCGAAGTCAGGGGGATTGGGGTGGACGACTGTAAATGACTTCACATCCGGTTCACAGACATTGTCCTAGACTAGAGCCTTAACACCCTAATCACATTCACCAGTGTGTCCTTCAGTGGTGTGTATGTACACCACAAAACTGCAAAGGGTTCATGTCGGACAAGAGGCAGCACCGTTATAAATATTTTTACCTATTAAAATAAGGAAAAAGTAATTTCTATTGTGTACAGTGCTTGATATGTGACCAGGATTTATGGCGCGCAGAATCTGTCATTGGTGTGCCCCCGTAGCGGGGTGTATTTTTTGGAACGTGCATTTGCGCACTTGTCTGGGGGTTTGTGTTATAGGTGGAAACATTCTGAGCACTGCAGCCTGCCTGGGATGTCTGAGACCTTCGCAAACTTCAGAGCGATGTCTGGGAGTGAAACAGACATAGTGCCAAATGGAGTTAGGGCAGAGCATGCAGCTTGCGTGTCTGTTTTAATAACATTAATCCATTGTATCTGGATAGAGACTGCGATGATACGACCACGTATAGCGCATAGTTCTATGTTTGGCAGCCCTGTAAATAATGGGCACTCATTCAATAATTCATTCACCTTTCATCAACGGCAGAAGGATAAAAGGCAGGGCAGGCAGGAAGCGAACTTGCCGACTCCCCTCAGATCTCTGCAGTGAGGGTGCATTAACCCCCTGTGCCGACTCCCCTCAGATCTCTGCAGTGAGGGTGCATTAACCCCCTGAGGCGTATGGCTGGCTCCCAAGATTCCACAAGCCAAGGGTGCATGTGAGCTGCAGTGTTACAGTGGAGGTGATTTATGAGCAGGCTGGTCACCCTGAAGCCAAATCTAGAATTTCTGAACACATTTCATGGTCTCTGCATCTCTGCAGGGCTCGGGAAGGTTTGTCGCCTAACTCGATCTGTCATCTTCTTTTCAGAAGCATCGGGTAGATTTTCCATAGTTCTGCCACCATGACAGTCTCTGGCAGCCCCCTCACATGAGCACCAGTTACGTACACAAAGACATTCATTTATTTTTAGGCACTGGGAGATTTTGATTAACTAAGTGATTTGCCCAGGATCACAGGAGGTTGAGAGGACGCGGAGACTCAAGCTTGGTTCCCCTGCTTGTAATTTATAAATAGTAGTCACAAACACAATTTATTATTAGCACCCTTAAAAATAAACAGCACAAGCTTACAGCCGCATATTCGAACACTGGCGATGGCAGCATTGGCATACCAGAAACACTGTCTTAAAGATAGAAAATCAACCAAACGGAGTTTACCTTTTACTCTGTGGCCCGCCGCTTCTGTGACGTGGAGAGTGCTTGTCATTTCGGCTGGCCCTAGACATTTTCAGTGGCGAGGGCAGTCGCGGCTCGCGGGGGGCAGGGGGTGTCGCGTGGGGGTGGGGGCTGGGGGGGAAGGGGGAGTGTTAAAATAAAAAAAAATCCTTATCCTACCTGAGGTCCTGAGCAGGTCCGCGCCACCTTGGGTCCGTTGGCACCTACAGCCCCTCTCAGCCAATGCTGGCGCTGCCAGCAGCCCCAGGATTGGCTTAGGGCACGGTTACTGCTCACCCGCCTGCCCATTAGGAGACCGAGGTTTGAGCCTTTGCTCAACACTCGCTCTCCTAATGGGCATGCGCCAGCCAGAGCAGACACTCGTGCGCATGACTGGGCACGGCACGAAAATTCGCTCACCTTCCCCACTCATGCGCACTTGTGCTGCTCCCTGTTGCCCCTGGTCCGTCTGACAATCATGTCAGTCAACATGATGCCGGACCGCCCACCCCCTTCAGATTCTGAAGGGGGTGGGAGATCCGACATCATGCTGACTGACATGATTGTCAGTTCTCCCTCGGTTGTGGAGGAACCAGGAATTTATGGGCGTAACACAACCTACCCTCTGTTCCCCTATAGAGAGGTTTGCCAATATGGGGGAGTGGTCAGATATGCCTCGTGCCAGGTGTTTGATCTCTTGAATGGTAGTGTCATGTTGCAAGGGCATAAGGATGTAAATCTATCCTAGAGAAGGTGCAGTGTGATCCCGAGAAGAATGTGTACTGTTGTAGGTTTGGGTGGCGCATGCGCCAGAGGTCAACTAAGCCGAATGCCCCCAGGAGACTCGAGAGCCACATGTGCCCTGTGGCGATGTCTCGGGGTGGGTGCTTATCTAGTCCTCCCGATACTACTGCATTGAAGTCCCCGCCAAGTAGAAGTTGCCCTTCAGGAAGGGAAAGGAGAAGTCTACCGAAGTCATGATGGTGGGATATAAACCGTCACTAAATTGAGTATGCGGCCCTCCCATCTTCCCTAGAGCACTGTATAGCGTCCTAGTGGGTCTGTCTCCGAATGCTCGATGACAAATGGAAAGTTACGGCGCAACAGAATGCCCACCCCTCGGGACCCTGAAGTGAAGCCGGCATGTGTCGCCATTGTATAGCCCCATCTATTGAGCGCATGACAGGTATTACCAATAAGGTGCGTTCCCTGCAATAAGACAACATCTGGGAGGTGTCGTTTGACAAATTGGAGGACTATACCCCTCTTGAGCTTGTCCTCCAACCCGTTGACGTTCCAACTGAGGATTTTTAAACTTTTATCCCACCTTGTATCCATCGCTGGAAGCTATCCCTTTATGCGATCCAAAGATCCTGCAACACCGCACCAGCGCACAATTACATTTCGTGTATGACCAACTCAAGCCCCCACCCCCTCCCTCCGAACCTTACTAACCATTAATAAATAACAATGAAACTGCTGTCCCCCCCACTTCTCCCCCACCCTGTTACCCTGCCACGTAGGTTTAAAACGACCCACATCCCAGCTAGCAGAGCGCCTTTCACCCCAAAAAAGAAAGAGAGAGATAAACCCCCCCCCGGTAAACTGTTAGGTGGCGAAATGCGCTGGCATCAACTCCAGCCGCTGAACGCCCTTCCCCTTACATTTAGTGTCTTATCAAGCTTATGCACCCAATTTGCGATTAACACACCATAGCACCATCAGCCCCACCCCGCCCCCTACTAAATGCTTTTATTAATGCCCTGAGGATGGCCAGGCCAGTCTGCCCGTAAAGTTCCGATAGTAAAAGTCAGGAAGTGTCTCTGGCCCTCATTGTCTAGTTCTGGCCAGTTCCGGGCATGCCGAGCACCCCTTCCGTCTGGTTGGCGCCGTCCAGGGGAGCCCACACCCCAAATATCGTAAGAAATGTTTATACATTACATTACAGCTTGCAGAGGTCTGAAATTGTAGTCTCTCCAATCGATATGAGTCTTCTAGCGTCTCTGTGTGTCTCTCATACCGGGGCTGTTGGATCTCGATCGCCAGGAGCGCAGACTCATTCTGTCGGTGTCCGATCTTCCGTCCAATGAACCCGGTGACTTGGCACGAGTGTCTCTCCATTCGTTACCTGTAGCAGTCGCCGATGTCTGCGCGGCGCCTCTGTCTAGCCAGTCTTGTACCTCCGTTGGCGTAGTGAAAAAGAGGGATTTGCCTCCAGCCATGATTTTGAGCTTTGCGGGGAAGAACATCATGTATTTAATACCTTTTTGCCAGAGCGCCGCTTTCACCCCATCAAATGAGCGCTGTTCCCGTTGCACTTTGATCGTGAAGTCTGGGAAGAATCTGACTGTTGCGTTCTCGTATTGTAGGTCTCCCAGCTGTCTGGCGGCCTGCAAGATGACGTCCTGGTCCCTGTAATTGAGGATCTTCACGATGATGGTCCTCGGTGGAGCTCCTGGCTTGGGCCTGGTGATTGGCGCGGTGTTGGTGTACAAGTTCGTTGACCCTCTGCTTGAGCTTCTTGGAGGAGGCTTGGAGCTCCCGGATGTCTGTCTCATTGGTCCTGGCCTTGTCTGACGTCTTGTTGAGATCGGAAAACCTTCCTTTTTAATACATGTAAGTCACCTTATGGTCTGCCCTAAAGGCTCATAGGGCACGGTGCATTGTATTCAAAAAGTAGGATATGTGTGCTTAAGTTTTACATATCTTAGCAGTGAAAAACTCTTGAAATCATTTTTTACTGTTGTAAGTACTTTTTCTCCCATTGATCAATAAAGGGTTATCTTATTGCATTTAATAAGGGATAACTTTGGATTGATAGCAGAGAGAGGTTTGCTGTTTACACTCACACAAATTGTAATTTAAAACCACCTTTGATGGTAACCTTGGATTTTAAGACACATACTGGAAATGCTACTTTTAGAAAGTTAACATTTTCTTGTTGTAACTATTTCTGCTTTCTGTAGTGTCCTCGGTCACATGACTGTGAATGACTGCTGTTTGGGGTTTGTCTAATGCTTTCAGGCAGTGACACAAACGGTGCTTAGGTGTGGACAGGATGGGCAATCCTGGCAGGATGAGTGGGAGAGGCTGCATCCAGCCCCACTTGCACTTCAAAGGACTCTGCCTCACACACACATACACAAAGGAAGCTGACACCAGGCCTGCCCTGCCTTTTGTTAGCCCAGACATTTTGGAGCCTTGACAGGAGAAGGGAAGAACTTTTCTGAACCAGATGTGGGGTTAGTATAGGGAATCACACCACTTCGAAGGCTGGCAACAGGTAGAAATATTGTACCTTGCGAGCCACTCAGTTGTACACTCCTGAACCTGTGGACATACAGAAGAAGGACTGACCTGCCAGTAGAGGACTGTCATGCTGTTTGAGGACTGTTTTGCTCTCTGAGGGGGGAAGACTGGACCTGCTCCTTTCATCCCAGGCTTTCCTGAGTGACTCCTAGGATCAGTTGGCTGACCTCCTGTCTGAGCTACAGGGACACAACAAGCTCCAGCGGCCTCCCTGCAACTGCCCAGCTGTCTATCTGCACTGGACCTGCCTAGACCTGCCCTGGACATGCCTGAGACTTCCAGGCCTCTGCTGGAGTGAGTTCCTTACCACAAAAGCTGCTTATCCTGGTCCTGGGGCCTTGGTTGTCATCAGAGTGTACCCTTTCCTGCCTAACTGGGTTCCATCGGAATCGAAGCAGTGTGACCCAACTCAATGCAGGACCTCACATGGCAGCCACTCACAGCTCCTGATTCCCGGCTTCAACAGAACCACCATACACCTTTGCATTGCAGCTCCTAATCGGCGGTCTAAGAAGAAATGTCTCAGCACAACACAACTCGATGCAGGACCGTGCAACTCGACGCAGGACCTTGCATCGCAGTCCCTCATCAGAACCGATGCAGCCTGAGCAGTGCCTCGCATTAAGGACATAAAGTCCAGTTCTCAGAGGGACTAATCTTATCCCTGTATCTGGCCCGCACTCCATTGCTGTCGGCCTGAGCTTGTGACTTTGTCCGGATCCAGTGCAACAAGATAACTGCAGTTGGCACTTAGTGCTTCTAGGAACTAAGTTCACATAACAGTTTGAAATTACCTATCTCCAGTTCTACTAATTGGATTTGTGTTGTCTAGGATCATTTTATTCATTAAAGTGTACTTAATTTCTCTAAATTGGTTTGGGAGTTTTTTTTACATTTTACATTTTAATCAATATTTACAAAAAAAGGACATTTTTGTTTTAGGTTTTTATTCTGTTGGAAGAAAGTGAACAATTTCAATTATTTGTCTGTTTGGACTTGGAAAAATGGTTAACATTTTTATTGTAAATGTTTGAGAAGTAGTTTACCTGATGGATTACTGGTTTGATTTTCGGCGACAAAATTGTTTTTCTTTCAGTTATGAATTTTTCTATTTTTTTTTGAAGATCTAGAATCATGGGACAAAGAGAATGGGCTGGTCTTGTTATTTAAAAATGTGATCTGTTTATGATGGAAAATATACATTTTAGAAATGGGGCTCTCTAATTGGCAATGCTTTGCGCCTTTGTCCAAGTAGGGATCCTTCTTCCTAGTCAGGGTAAGGGGGTAAACTTCTAAAGTAACCCATGCTCACAACCTTGGTAGCCTGGCATGAGCAGACAGCCTTATCTCAAAGGCAGTATGAAAAGCATTTGTGAATACATACAGTAATACAGTGAAAACACTACAAATGGACACCACACCAGTTTAGAAAAATGAGTTCTCTTTATCTGTACCAAAACAAGGCCAAAGCGACAAAAATCCACAATACAGTACTAAAAATATGATTCTTAAAAGGTAGAAACAGTGATGTTCGAAGAAAATGTTGGATGCAACACTTTTACACAAAATGCATTGGATGCGTCAAAAAATGCAAGCAAAAAGGGTTGTAGGGAAGGTGATGCATCGGTTCCTTACTCTCAAGGAAGGTGATGCGCCGGTTTCTTGCTCTAGGGGAGTTGATGTGTTGGTTCTTTACTGTTGTGCAGGGGAGGTGATGCATTGGTTCCTTACCAAGAGGAGGTGATGCATCGGTTTCTTACTATGTGGGGAGGTGATGAGTCGGTTTCTTACTGCATCCCCGAATGATGTGACAGACTTGACGCTTCAATGCGATGCGTGAAAATCCAGTATGATGCGATGCCTGAAGACCCAGAATCCGCTGTGATGATTTCAACCGCGTCCCCTTGATGCTTCTGTTCTTCCACAACAGGGCCTGTGTCAGAATCGTTGCGGTGATCTCGGATATCGGAGATCGGAGCACAGCATCCATCACACGACATGCACTTCAGCCGCAAGCAGGTGGTACGTTGATTCTTTGGTGGCGGGAATGCATGGGAAAATTCTTCTTGCACCACTGCAAACAGGCGATGCATCAATTTTCACCGTTTTTGCAGTTTCCAGTCCCAAAATACCATCCAGAGCACCAGAGCACTGGCAGGCACCTCTTAGCAGGCCAGACCTCCCAGCAAAGGAGTTCAGGGGGGACTGGGGCTGAAGTCTTTGTGTCAGTTTGACTTCAGAACAGGAGGCAAGCTCTACTCAAGCCCTTGGAGATCTTCCTCAAGCAGGGGGCACAGTACACAGCAAAGTCCTTCTTCTTTCCTTGGCAGAAAGTAGCCACTACAGGCCAACCCCAGACAGCAAACAGCACAGGGGAAGTATTCCCCTCAGTTTCTCCAGCTCTTCTCCTTGGTAAAGGTTCCTCTTGATTCCCAGAATGATCTAAAACTCTTTTTATAATACGAAATCCTTTGTTCTCTGTGGCAGAAAAGCTCTTTGCCCAGCCAAAACCACTTCTGTCCTCTCTGGTGCAGCTTCCTGGCAGGAGGTGGAAATAGCATTGTCCTTGGCAGGCCAGCCCATTCAGGTGTGTAAGAAATCTCCTCCCCCTTCTCTGAATGCAGCCCAGATCTATTTTGCCCAGCCCTCACTCACCCTGGAAAGACAGGTCACACCTAACCCCCGCAGCCCCAGTGGCTGTCTGAACAGAATGCACTTCCCCAGCCCCTGTCAATCCAAAGCCAGACAGTCAATACAAAACCTGGCAAAGGCACACTGGAGGGTTAGGCAAGAAAATACCTACTTTTTGAAAGTGGTTTTTTCAAACCCAGAATGTAAAAATCACCCTCACTAAAAGATAAATCTTAACATTCTGAGATCAGGCATATAAAACTTTATTTTCCTATCTTTTTCCCATAGGCAGTTATGCGTATACGATGTTATAAGCAAACTCCCCACAATAACCTATGGGACAGATAGCCTTACAATAGTGAAAAACTAAATTGGCAGTATTTCACTATCAGGACATGCCACACACATCAGGGCATGTCCTACCTTTCACACACACTGCACTCTGCACATAGGGGTACCATGGGCCTACCTTATCGGTGAGTCACAGGTAAGAAAAGGGAAGGTTAGACCTGCACTTGCCAGGTTGACATGGCAGTACTAGACTGCACACAGGCACGGCTAAGGCAAGCCTGAGACCTTATTGCAAGGGTGCTTGTTTTGGTGGCACAATCAGTACTGCAAGCCTACTAGCAGCACTTGGTTTACAGGACCTGGGCGCACACAGAGCACTGTACTGGGGACTTAACAGTAAACCAATTAGACCGATCACAGAAACACCAATCCATAACAACAATTGACAAAGGGAGCGCTTGCACTTCGGCAATGAACAGCAGTGGCAAAGTGCCCAAAGCATCTAGCCCTGCACAATGAAGTTCAACACACAGCAATAACAAAGGAGGCAAAGGCAAAAATACAGGGAAAACCCACACCAATGATGCCAGGTCTAGCAACAAAGTATTGCATAGTTTCATTTTTAACTGATTTTTCAATATCCAGCATCTTTCCCGAGTTGGCTCAGGTTGGAGTTGTAAATAGTAAATTTGCCCCCTGCCAGTGCCCAGCATATTCCCCGAGCTAGCCCTGGGTAGAATTGTGAATAGTAAATCAGCCCTCTTGCCAGTGTCCAGCACCTTTCCTGAGTTGGCTCTGGGTGGAGTCAGGAATAGTAAATCTGCCCCCGCCAATGTCCGGCACCTTCCCCGAGTTGTCCCAATGGTGGAGTTGGGAATATTAAATCTGTCCACCTGCCAGTGTCAGCACCTTCCCTGAGTTGGCCATGGGCAGAGGCGTAATGAAAGTCAAAGGGGCCCTCCTGTAAAATACGAGGGGCCCCCTCCGGCCTCTATCAGGAGCTTCACAGTCATAGTGCCTTGCTGAGGGGGCCCCTTGGAGCTTGGCCCCCCCCCGCACTGCAGGGGTTTCGGGGGTCTGTGTTACACCCCTGGCCATGGGTGGAGTCTGGAATGGTAAATTTGCCCCACTGCTAGTGCCCAGCACCTTCACCGAATTTGCCCGGAATGGAGTTTCGAATAGTAAATCCTGCCCTCTTCAGTGACCAACACCTTCCTTGGAGTTGCCCTGACTGAAATGTAGAATGCTAATCTTCCCCACTTTCCTGTCCACCACCTGGTAAAGGCATGCGTGGAAACACTGCGTAGTAAAGGCATGCGTTGTTATGTCATACATCCCCCTGTGGAAGATCCATCTAAAGATGCTTCTTAAGGCAAATGTTTCATGAGTGCCATTCAAAATTTTGGATGAGTCCTATAGCTTGTTTAGGCAATATATTTGAGTTGTAAAATTCCAATTTGGCCATATTGTCTCAAAAAGCTATTACAAATATTTTAACATTCATTTATATGATGCTACACATCACATTTTGTCCATTTGTATGCACTGTAAACAACAGATGTTGACACTATCCATATTATGACACTCCCTATGATAACAACTTCACCCCCTCAGTAGACAGTCTGTCCATTCAAAACTGCCTGTCAGTGTGCAACTTTGTTGATAACTTTATTGAATACTGTGGTTCAAAATGCACCATTTGGCCCCATTTCAGATTTTCAAAACCCGTGAACCATCCTAGACAGCTCTGGACTCCCTCTTCGTGTTCGCATGTTCTGCGCCTTTCAGGGTATGTTTTTTTTTTTTTTATGTTTGAAAGCTTTATTAGAGAAAAATAAGTAATACAATAAGGTGACATCAGCCAATATGAGAACAAAGGTATGAGATGGGACAAAGAAAGTAGAATCAGCCAATATCACAGTGAAAGACAAAGCATTTTAAATGGTGGGGAGGGAAGGAGGGGGGGGAAGGGAGGAGAGAAGAAAACAAAAAACATGGTATTGATCTTAGAGGATGGGTAAGCAATAATAGGAAATACAGTCAATGGCAATCAAAAAGTACAGTAAAAGGCATCATATGAATAATTGCATGAATGAAAAATAAATATGAAGAAGGTCAATATAAAGCTAAATAATAACAATATTGAGACTGAAAAATATCATGAAAAACTGCAGGCAAGAGTACATGAGTTCAGGGGGGCTTGAAATTATCTGAAGATAGTGGAGAGTAACACTTTTTGGCGGATTGATCAAGGTATAGAGTGAGAGGTAGCCAGTAAAATTCAACATTTCGGGAGGGTTTACAGGAGGAGGCAAAAGCAACATCAAGTCTGTGTGAGTGACATACAAGATTCCACCAACAATTGAGAGACAATTTGTTCAGAGATTTCCAATTAGAGACAATATGTTGTAATGCCAGAGCCAGCATAAGATCAAAAAGACCGCGAGAATGTGGGGGGAGGACTAAATCCTCTGAAAGGCTACCAAGAAATACTAAAGGAGGAGAAAATTGAATAGAGAGGTTGAAAATGCGAGAAAGGCGAGAGAATATCTGAGACCAGAAAATACGAGTTGAAGGGCAGAAGAAGAAGAGGTGGAAAAGATCCGCAGAAGGGGCATTACAGGTCCAACAGTTAGATACAGCATCAGGTTGAAAGCGGGAGATAGAAAAAGGAGAAAGGTAAAGTCTGTGGTAAAAGAAAAATAAGGATTGAGTGAGAGAAGCAGTACGGGAAATCTTCAAGGACCGAGCCCATATTTTGTCCCAGAGAGAAGTCGGCCATGAAGAAAGTAAGTCTGTCTCCCAGGACAATTCTAATTTTGATTTGAGACGAACTGGATTGGGGGCTGAAAAGTACCGGTAAATGATGGAAGCTTTAGGAGTTGTAGAAAGGACAGTGAGTAGAGAGGAAGATGAGGCAGGTAGGTCTTCAGAGGGGAGAGAGTAATAACGATCTAAAATGGTTTCCATAAGGATGGGGAATTTCTTTGCAAAAGAAGGAGGGCAGTGGAATTGAGACCGAAATGCAGGAAATGAGCAAGGGGATGACCCATCAAAAAGATGACGTATCCAAATGATACCTTTCGCTCTCCATGAGGGCCATGCAATAGGTCGATTGTTAATTAATAAAAGTGAATTGTACCATATAGGCAATAGTAGAAAGGATTCCTGCGTTACTGAGGAAGGTGAAACTAAAGGGCGCAGAAGAGAAGAAGTATGCTTGAATAAAAGGGGATTAAGGCATGGGGCTTTAGAGGTAAAACGAATTACTTCTTGGAAAGAGTACGGAAGCAGTAGTTCCTGTTCAACAGAAAGCCAGAGGGGAGAAAAAGGGGAGGGTTCCTGAGATAACCAGCGGGAAGCCTGTCGAAGGGAAAAGGACTTGTGATAGAGGCGAAAGTCTGGAAAGTTGGTACCACCATTAAGTTTAGATTTACGTAAGTTGGAAAGCGATATGCGGGCTTTTTTCTGCTTCCAAAGAAATTTGGACAACGTAGAGTCAATGCGGCGGAAATAGGAGTTTGGGATACGAAGTGGGAGCATGGATAATAAATAGATCAAAATGGGGGCAATCATCATTCTGATGGAGTCAAGACGGCCCCACCAGGAAAGAAATAGTGGATTCCAAGAGGTGAGTAATGAGTCTATCCTAGATATGACTGCATTCATGTTGAGTTGAATAGAGGAGGATATAGAGCTAGAAAAAAGAACGCCGAGATATTTAATTTTTGTAGAATTCCAAGCGAAGCCAGTAGCCGTGAAAAAGTGGGGGAGACAAAGTGTGGTTAAAGGAAGAATCTCTGTTTTGTCCGAGTTTATTTTGTAACCGGAGACCAAGGAGAATTGCTGAAATTCGTTTAGTAATGCGGGGACTGAGGTAGGCGGGTCAGAAATAAATAAAAGAATATCGTCAGCATATGCAGACAATTTAAGATGACGTTTACCGTACGGGAAGCCAGAGATGAATGGATTACTGCGTATGGAGGTAAGGAAAGGTTCAAGCGCTAAAATAAATAAAAGAGGTGATAAGGGACAGCCCTGACGAACACCCCGTTGAAGTGTGAATGGGGAAGTGAGTTGACCATTAACGAGAACAGACGCTTTGGGCATAGAATATATCAAAGAAATATAAGATATGAATTTAGGGTTAAAGCCGTGCCATTTTAAGGAAGCCAGAAGAAAAGACCAGTCAACCCGGTCGAAGGCTTTCTCAGCATCTACTGAAATGGCTGCAAGGGGAATCGATAGTGAAGGGGCTTTACTTAAAACATTAAGAAAGAGTCTAGAATTGTCCGAGGTCAAGCGGCCCCTGACAAAGCCGCATTGTTCTTTCCCTATAAGATGTGGTAGGAGCGGGTCAAGGCGAAGAGCTAATAGTTTCGCAAAAATTTTATAGTCAACATTAACTAGAGATATAGGTCGATAATTTTTACAGAACTTAGGATCTCTACCATCTTTAGGGATAAGGCATATGGTAGCGTCCTGAAAAGAGCCTTGGGCTGATCCAGTAGAACAAAAAGACTGAAATAGAGATAAAAGGTGGGGTAAAAGAAGGTCTGAGAAATGTAGGTAGAATTCAACTGGGAAGCCGTCCGGTCCTGGGGTTTTCCCCTTAGTGAGGGAGGATAGAGCAGAGGACAGTTCCGAAATCGTGAGGTCAGAGTCAACAGCCGAAATATTAAGGTGGGAAGTATCTGGTTGAGGTATGTTGTCAAAGTAGGATTGAATAAGGTCTGGGGTGGGAGGGTTTTCCGGAGTATATAGAGTTTTATAAAAAGAGTGGAATTGTTCCAAAATTTCTGCATTGGTATGAAGAAGTACATTAGAGGGGGAATAAATAGAATCAATATTAGTACGTTCTTTACGAGATTTTAAATAATTAGCTAACAATTTACCTGATTTATTTCTACCTCCATAAAATCGCGCGCTGCTCCGGAGAAGAAAAGAGGAGGCAGAGTCTGTGGTAAGTTTGTTAAAGGCAATCTTAGCCTTAAGCAATTCAGGAGACATAATCTTATCAGAGGAAGTATAGAATTGATGTTCCAGAGATTTAATATGAGCAAGGGTGACTTTACGTTTTTGAAGGAATTTTTTCTTCTTTTTAGAGACAAAATCAATAATAAAACCTCGGGCTGTGGCCTTGAAGGAATCCCAAAGAATATGAGGTAGGGTATCAGGCGTAGAGTTAAGATGAAAAAATTCAGAAGCAAAAGCACGAAAAGAGGAGGAAAAAAGAGGATCAGTAAGAAGAGAAGGGTTGAAGCGCCAGCGAGAAGATTTAGGAGTAGGAGGAAGAAGGTCAAAAACAGTAGTAATAGGAGCATGGTCAGAGATAACAATTGGTTCAATAGAAGAAGAAATAAGGTGTTGAGAAAGAGATGAAGAGAGAAAGATATAGTCTAAGCGGGAGAAGGAAGCATGAGGAGGAGAGAAGAAGGAGAAATCCATAACGTCTGGGTGAATGAGTCTCCATGAGTCTACAAGATGAGTTTGGGTAATAGTGTCAAGGCATTGTTTATGTGGTTTATGAGGGGAGAAACGAACAGAGGATCTTCGGTCTAAAAATGGGTCAATGATCTGGTTACAATCTCCACCCAATAGAAAAGCATCATCTTTATGTTGAATACATTTTGCTGTGATGGAGGGCCAAAAAGAGGAGTCAAAACATGTGGGACCGTAAACATTGAATATCGTAAGTGGGATATTGTTAATTAGTAGTTTAGCTAAGACCCAGCGTCCCTCGTCATCCTTTTCTTCTAGAACTACTTTACACTGGAGTCGCTTATGAATCAAAATGGCTACTCCATTCTTTTTTTGAGAAGCAGGAGAAAATAAAACAGTTCCAACCCATAGTCGCTTTAGCTTTAAAGATTCGATGTCAGATAGGTGAGTTTCTTGAATAAGGACGATGTCTGGATTGTAAGAGGAAAGGTGGGAGAGTACTCTTTGCCTTTTGATAGGGTGATTAAATCCTTTCACATTCCATGAAACAACTTTGAAGGTGAAAGCTTACTAAACTGATCTAAATCAAGAATTGCAAAAGCATACTGTACATGTAATAATAATTCAAACTGTATAGAAGTATTAACCATAAAACTCTTCAAAAAGGAAGAAGGAAGAACAGGTAGAAAAGGAAGAAGAAAAAGGAAAAGGGAGGAGGAGAGGGATGGGAAAAGGGAAAGGAGATCAGTGGGGAAGGAAGAAGGAAGAAAAGAGAGAATGCATAGAAGACAGTACAAATCCAGAAGGATGACTGTATTAAACATACCTGAAAGAGAAAAAATACACATAGGGAAGGTGGGGAGGTGGTGATGCTTTACAAGACGTACGGACCAGGATCAGGAGGAGAACCACATCGAGACCGCACAAAAGGAACATGGAATGGGACAAGGTGTTGAGAGGAGTATCCGGTACATATCCGTCTGGGAAGGAAAAAAGGGAAAAATGTTAACAAACATAACATGTAGACGTAAAAATTGAAGTCTAGAGAGTAGAAAAGAAAATAGAGGGATATATAGGAGATGCCAGAAACAGATAAAGAAGAGAAGAGATACGAAAAGAGAGTGTAAGAACTGAGATGAAAAGTAAGGAGAATATACGAAGTCAAAGACAAGCCATTAGGAAGACGAACAAGTTAAACAATAAAGTCCAATTTCAGCCACTGGTCGAAGCAGAAGAGGAGGCGTCCATCCCTTCTCCACTGTGTAGAAGAAGAAAGTTCCTTAATTCTCCAGGTTCCTGAAATGACCAAGTCTTTTCTCGATAGGTGACTCTGAAAGTACAAGGATGAAACAAGCCATATCTTGCTCCCAAGGCGCGCAGAGAGGGACGCATAGCCAGAAATTCTTTACGTCTGGAGGCGGTGACATTAGAGACATCTTGAGAAAAATATACTCGTTGACCTTGCCAAGACACTTGTTTTTTACTCCTCGCGGCTGAGAGAATCAATAAAAGATCTGTGTATTTCAGAAATAAAATAATGACTCCACGAGGTTTTGAAGAGGAGCCCGTTCTGGCACCTAGTCTATGGGCTCTTTGTATACTAATGGAGGTGGAAGGTGGTAGGTCCAGAAGTTTCGACAAGAAAGTGGTGAAGAAAGTTACTGGATTATCCCCCTCAAGATTTTCCGGCAAATTGTAAATACGGAGGTTATTCCTCCTATTTCGATTTTCCAAATCCTCTGTATGCTTTTGGAGTGAGAGGACCGTTTTTTCTAAAGAGTCTATACGTTGTGTGTTGGACTGAACTTCAGGGAGGTGCTGTTCAACAGTAGAGAGACGGGCATCCATATTATCCCATTTATCTTTTAAAAGCTGCATATCTGTACTCGTCTTTTCAATAAATGGGCGCAGCGCACGCAATTCCTCTAGAATTTGGTCAATAGAAGAATGAGAAGGATTGTCTTCTGGTGTAGGAGAATTTTGCTTGAGGCGCTTGCCCGCCGGAGCGGGTGGGGAAGACTTACTGGTGTTAGTATGAGCCAATGATGATTTTGGAGTCGTCATTTTCGCAGATACAGTGGCTCTATTTGTACCAGATGAAGATGCACCTGAAGCACTCCTCGATGGTATGAAGACAAATTTAGGTTTGCGTAAGTTGACCATAGAAAGGAATGAACGTGCGACAATATAGGCTCAATTCCCTGTGAGAAGACTAAAGGTGCATGTGAAATGTTCCAGAAATATCTCCAAAGAGAGGGAGAAGCACCCAGACGTAACTCAGTGGGAAAGGCGACAGAGAATTAGAGTATGCTAAAATAACGAGTACAAAAAAGGGGAGAATGGCTAAAATGGAAGCACAGGAAGGAGCATCCTGAAGTAGCTGAGGCGCAGGAGAAACAGGCAAAAAGTCTCAGAGAACGTTGTTATCATAGCGCCATGAGGAGGAAATATAGGATAAAAAGTATTTCAGAGCAGCGAGCATGTTAGAGCGGGAAACATCCAGTTGTCAGGGGTGAAGCGCCGTAAAACTGCGTATTTGGACGTTTCCTCTAATGTGGAGGAGGAGAGAAAAAACGGAGTAAAGGTGTCTTGTACAATATATATAAATCTCACCCCTGAGGTGAAGTCGGTGTCTGAAAGTTCATTGGTGTCCAGTGGCACATCGTGTGGTGACAGCTCGTATCAGCAGAGGCTCAGATGCTTGAAAGAACTTCAAAATGGCGGCTCCGTGAGGGGCAGGGAATTCATCACGGAAAGGGGCGAAAACGGCTCCACCAGCGATGAAAAGCTGCTCCGCCGATTCCGCTAGTGTTCCGCCAACCAAGTCCGGCAACGGTGCTCAGTAGCGGTCCCGTTTACATCGGGAAAAAACGCCGTGAGGTGTTCGATGCGGCGGAGCTCCGTACCTAGCCGGCCATCTTGCGCGGCATCCAAGCCACGCCCCCCTTCAGGGTATGTTTTAATGTGAGGGCTATATCTTATTTTTCTGGCCAGTCTCCTTTGCGCTGTATCTGAAACTGCATTGGTTGTACCTGCATTAGATATGGGGCATACTTACTGTGAAGCCGCAATAGATTTAGCCAAGGCCGAACTGGGGCAGGAAATAGAATAAACACATAAGCTGCGCCCAATAGCGAATCAGATTGCTAGAAAAGTGCACCACATTTGCAAATACGGCAGTTTTGCAAGGTATGATAGACTGCATGCATTAGTGCATGCTGCAAGCAATATTTGTGGTTATATCAGTGATACCGATACCAACGGTGCTACCAGCCCTCCAGACCATAAAGCAGGGCCACGAATCGTCAACAAAAAACGGCCCACTCACTGGCCTTTCCGACCAGCCCAATAGTCATTGCCTAATTGCCCTATGGGCCAGTCCAATCTTTAGCCAAATTAGGTTGCATTAAGATGTTCGAAGTTCAAATATTTTCTTGGTTGAACTTTGGCTTCCTGATTTAATATCGTCTGAATATTTCACATTGAATACATCCTTTTCATTGATTGAGTGCATCGACAGGACTATTTCCCTACACTATGACCTTCGGGTATTCTGTAAACTCATTTTTTCCCAACACGCAGTTTCGATGTTCCTAGAGGTCAAGCACAGTTATTTCAAAACTTTTATCAGTCAGCTATGTTGTGTGATTAGCGGACGTTCAACACGGGTGTTTATATCTGATTTTTGTTTTTTATATTTAGCTTACTCTTTCTCGGAGAAAGAAAAGCGTAACATATTTTGTTTAAACTTACCACAAAATGCAGTGCTGATATCACAAATGTAAGACTTACTTTCCCACAGTAAAAGCAATTTGAAAATAAGCGTTGAAGTGGTAGCAGCTACGAGTGGCAATGTAAAACAAGCAGGTGTGGTTTTTTGTAACTGGGTGTGTTAAAAATGTGCGAAGACGAGGATGCGTCAATGGTTGAATGAACAGTTGGGTTTGGATGCGTGAGTACTTGCATCGAGGTGAGTGGCCGGATGAGTGCTTGAATATGTGCATGAATAAGGGCATGTGCGAATGAGTGGATGAATGTTGAGAGACTGCATAACTGGATGCATGCATAAATACATGATGGGTGTATTGGGAACAGCATAAGAGAACAAAGAGGAGCTGGAGCCTCAGAAATCCCTCGTAGAAACCTTTGTGGCAACGTAGAAGTCAATGGGGCCGATTCACAGAACTAACTTAAGATAAAATCCTAAACTTACTACTTTTGGTATTCACAGAAGTTAGGATTTTGTCTTAAGTTTGTCTTAAGACAAACTTAAGACAGACTTAAGACAAACTTAAGACAGACTTAAGACAGACTTAAGACAGACTTAAGACAAACTTAAGACAGACTTAAGACAGACTTAAGACAAAATCCTAAATTAAGTCTGTTTTAAGTCTGTCTTAAGTTTGTCTTAAGTTTGTCTTAAGTCTGTCTTAAGTCTGTCTTAAGTTTGTCTTAAGTCTGTCTTAAGTCTGTCTTAAGACAAACTTAAGACAAAATCCTAACTTCTGTGAATACCAAAAGTAGTAAGTTTAGGATTTTGTCTTAAGTTAGTTCTGTGAATCGGGCCCAATATGTATTGATATTACGTCATTTTTTTCTTGTTGCAGATTTATATAGCGCGAACTCGACCCGAAGGTATTGGAGCAGTAGCGGCTCGCCGAGGGAGTGCTGCGGCACGGTGGGCAGGGCAGGGGAGGCACAGGGTGGGGGGTAGTAATAAACTCTGGCTTACGGCGGTAAGGAGTTAAGTAAATAAATAAATAAAACAATTTACATTATGCGCGCTGCATCGCTGAGTTGACGTTGCAGCGCGCACAATGTAAATTGTATAAATTGTTTTATTTATTAATTTATTTACTCAACTCCGTACCGCCGTATGCCGGAGTTTACTACCCCTCCCCTGCCACGCAGCAGTCCCTCAGCGAGCCGCCACTGCGCGCCTTTATGGAAGGACTGTGCCAGAACGGCTTGTCTGACAGGTGAGTGTGTGGGGCCATTTTTCGGCTGCTCGTGGGCCTTATGTATGAACTGTGGGCAGGCTTTTACTGTTGATTTCCATGACATTACCACAAACATAGCTTGCAGCAAGCACAACTGCATGCACTCTCCAATCCCTTGCAAGGCACCTACACTGAGCGTTTTTGCAAGTTCAAAACTGCTCGATTTGCAAATGTGAGCCATATTTTTAGCTATCTGATTCGCCAATAGGGAGCACCTTTATTTTGCTGTCAGTGCATATTTTCTGTCCCAGTCTGACTCTGCACACAACGACAGAAGCAAGCCTTGGTGGTTGTAACTGTTCAAATCAGCAAGGAGGAAATGTTAACCCGAAATGAAGGGATATTCCCTTTTTCAGATTCCTGACAGCAAGCAAATATTTAAAATTCGTCCCATAGTGCTATTCCCTCATTGTTCCTTACAAGGTAATGCATGCTCCTTTCCCCTCAAATTATTAACCATATGTTAAATTTTTTTCAGGGGAGTGGAATTTTGTGTTTACTTGTTCATCTCATATGTGCCAGATAGCATGTCCTGGTGGAAGGGCTCCGCAGAGCACTCTGTAATGCCAGGCATAGATATTATTTTGCACAACTGCAGTAGTTACTCCCCTGTAATATATGGGAAGTGGGCGGAACAGGGAGAGGTTAGTATTATAAGCTTGCGAACAAACAGAAATGTGTGAATTTTTGGACATCCACAAACTTCTCCAACATGATCGGATATCAGATCAAATCTAGACATGGAGGAGATGTAGGGGGAGAGGTTACTCCACAGAGAAAAATGTTGGTTGCGATTTCTCCAGGGCCCAACTCTGCCTTATGTAGATTTAAGCATTGGGGAAATGAGAGCCCACAAATTATACCACATGACATTCCCTGTAGTGTACCTGGCACAGTTTTCCTGGATATTCTTATGTAAATTCCACAACATAGTAACCCCAGTCCACAGGAGTACTTACATAGGTGTAGACTTACTTAATTTTTTTTTTAGAATTGTTCCCATAAGGGCATCTTCATTGGGTGAGTAAAGATAAAAATATGGATCACAAAAAATAAATGCTGATCAAAATGATGTACACTGAAGTCGTATCACATATGATGTAAACCAATACATGTTGCTTAATGTTCCAGCTAAGGGGCATATCAGCAACACCCGCCGATAATTATCGCTCAGCGCTCTTAGCGTGAGGATAATTATCGCCGGGTAACGCAGATTTTTATCGTTGAGATAGCGTGCTATTAGCAACGCTTATCTCCTCAGCGATAAAAATCCTCACGCTAACTGCCTAACGTGAGATTACCGCTGGAAACCCAGTGATAATCTCACGTAGTGTGGCGTTAGCTTGCTGATAGGGACTCACAAACTTAGCCATGATATCCACCTTCGATAGGATATCATGGCTGAGTCAGTCCTGCCGCTATGCTTCATGGCGTGGGGCTTGATGATAGGAGAAATGTCGCTTAGCGACATTTCTCCTGTCATGTTAGGTCAGGAACGCCCACTTTGCATCTCATTAGAGATGCAAAGTGGGTGTTAGGAATCCCCACGCAAAAGCGGCGATAAGTTTTTATCGCCAGCTTGTAAATATGCCCCATAGTGTCTTGCTGGAAATACACAAAATACTAAAATGCACGTGCTGGCGTTTTCTCTGGCACATATGGTGAAAATGTGTTTCTTTCCCCTGGAATACAGGAGCAGGGTTGGACTGTCCTATCGGGCAATCAGCCAGTGCCTGATGGGCTCGGCTGAGAGGTCAGTATGCGGGGAGTTTGTTGGCTGTTTTTGGCTCTGCTTTATGGTCTGTTGGACCAGTTTTAACTGTTGATTTCGCTAAGAATAAAACAGATGATGCATGGAGCAAGCTCAAATCCATGCAATCTTCCATAACTTACAAAACACTTATACAGTGTGTCACAGGTTCAAAACTCCTCCAATTTGCAAATATGTGCCACTTTTTTAGCAATGAAATTTACTAATGGGTGGGGGGCATTTGTTGTCTATGCCTATTTTCTGTCCTAGTCCCACCATGGACAGGGGAGCAGTTCAAAGAAACAGCATCGACATGGCCCTTGAAACTCCTGTCTTCTTTAGCTTTCTAAAACAGAGATTGACATGTCCCTCAATGCTTGTTGGCATGGGTATACTCAAATCAAATCAAATCAAATAAGCTTTATTCAGCTGGTTTTTTAACCCTTTCCGTGCTTGTGACGGAGCGGTTCCGTCATGTGCGACGGTCGCGCTGTGCGCATGACGGAACCGCTCCGTCATGGCCCCGCCCGCGCACGGAACCTTCAGCGTGGCGCGGAAATCCGCGCCGCGCTGAAGGGGTTAAAGCAGTCATAAAAGCACATCAAATCGATTACATTTCATGTTAATTTTACAAAAACAAATAACAGAAAATTTAAAAACTCTTCTCAATGAGTACAGAAAACAAGGTATCAATAATTTCAGTTAATTTCATATTATAAAATCACGCACCCACAGAGAGACATGCACAAGTTACGACTCAGTGATTGTGGTACGTTTCCTAAGATAAAACACCTTCTTTAAAAACATAGCTACTCTTCATGCTGTGTGCTCGTTTTACAGTAGCTGGAGTAAAATCAGGGCTGGGCGACACTGTCTTAACCCTGAGTTTCTTAAAAATGGAATTATCCAAATTTTCCTTGGGTCAATATAAAATTTACAAAACAGGACTAGGTGAATTGTGGATTGTTCACAGGTGTTATCACACGGACATAAAGGTAATACCTGGGACCAATCATTCATTTGCGGCCAAGACAATAATCTGTGATCATTACCCAGTCTAAATCTTGTTAAAAGAAATCTATCAAATGACCCTGGTACAAAGATTAGGTACGGCTCCAATCCCGGGGCTGTGATTAACGACTGGTGTTGCCTCATGCTGATTTTGGAATCTTCCCCTGCCATTCTGCTGGATTCCAGAAATTGGAGACCCTCTTTTCTTAAGGTCTTAATTGGAATTGCCAGTAAAGTGGTTGGATCAGAGAATCACTCTGGATGTCCCAAATCGTTCATAAAATCGTGTACAAACTTGATCCAGGGAATCATTAGCGCCCCTTCCAGCCTCAAGCTCTCTTGCAGGATCTCTCTATTTAACTTTGTCTGATCTTTACACCAAACTCTGTGCCACAGAAGTATTGGCTCTTGTTTTATAAGATCAGCGATATATGGGAGACCCAACTCCTCATGGCAAATATAGGAGGATGTACTCAGGGGTGCTGAGAGAATGTACCTTAACAAATGATTTTCTACAATTTGTAGTGGGAGACTGTTTGCGAAACCCCACACCCCTGCCCCATAAGATGCCATTGTAATACACTTGGCCTTTTATATTTTCAGGACCTCTGGGGGTGGTTTCCTTCCTAGCTTTTTAGCAAAGGTTACTAGGGCTGAAGTTGCTCTGCTAAATGCCAATTTGTTGTCAGAAATGGTTTGAGCCCATGTATCTTTATGAATAAATAAAACACCTAGGTAGGAATTTATTTTAGTTGAAACTAACTTCTTCCCAGCAACAAATATTTCACGTGTCCTCTGGGTCCCTTGCCTACATCTCATAACAAAGGTCTTTGAGATGTTTATATTAAGCCCAAGGTCCGTCATAAACTCGCTAAAACTATCCAAGACCCTCTGGAGGCCGTTTTGGGTGCGAGCCATTAGCACGGCATCATCCGCATAAAGGAGTGACGGTATGGGACGGCCTCCAACTTGGGGGAAATCTTTGCCCTTCGATACTAGTGCTTCACCTAGTCCATTAGTGTAAAGGTTAAAAAGGAAGGGGGCCAGAACACAGCCTTGTCTGACCCCTCTCCTAATAGAAAAAACCTTAGAGCACTCCCCACCCAGACCATACCGCACACTTGCAATAGCTCCACTGTACAAGTGTCTTAAATTCTTTTATATGGGGGTCAACGCCTGTTGCCTCAAGGACCTCCCACAGCCTTTCATGTCTTACAGAATAAAAGGCCGCGGTGAGGTCCACAAAAGCCAAGAACAGGCTGCCCTGTTTGGCTCTAGTATATTTGCCCACCAGGATGGCTAAGTTCAGACTATATTCTATTGTGCCTAGTCCGGCGCGAAAGCCCTACTGTAGGTCAGATAAAATCTAGGTGTCCTCAGCCCAATCTTGCAGGCACTCTAATATAAACCGCCCGGCCACTTTCACTATAGAGTCCAACAGGGAAATGGATCTGTAGCACCCCGGGCCATGGCGGTCCCCCTTTTTAAAAATAGGAATGATGGTGGACTCCACCCAGGTCTTGGGGAAAGTAGACTTGATGCTGGTGTTAATAACTTGGGTCCATAGAGGCTCCCAAAAAGGCATGTTAAATTTAAACAAATCAACTGGTACCCCGTTCGAACCCGGTGCCTTACCTCCCAAATTAAGGGCCAGAGCCCTACTGACTTCTTCCAGGGTAATTTTAAGATCGACCTGGTTATAAATATCACTGGTGGTGTCAGCCAGTGTCAATCCCTGGTTTCCTTGGTCACTATACAGCCCAGAAAAGAGGCTAATCCAAGTTTCTTCAGAAATAGCTATTTCTACGGATGGGCCATCATTAGAAGATAGAAAAGGAGCCCTCAGGACTTTGCAAAATGCGGCACTATCCTTCAATTGCGCCGCACTATGGAGAGAGTCCCATGCTTCATTACGTAGAGTGTGCTTCCTCTCTAAGACTGCCCCTCTATATTCCAATCTAGCCTGTCTGACTCTAAGTAATGATTTGGGCTGCTTATGCAATTCTTTTTTCATCTTAGAATAAGTTTTGGTGCATTTCTTGTCGAACCACCTGTGATTTTTCGTAATCATACGATGCTAAACAGTTAGCAAGTTCTGAACCTCCTTGGAAATCTCAAAAAAGGAGTGCACTATGTTAGCATCGGGCGCTAAATCATTTAAGCAAGTGTCGATTGCGGACTTCATAAACACATTTTTAGTCAGGGTGTCTGGGTCTACTTTCGCCCACCTTAAGGTGGATCCATTTGTTTTGTCCAGTTCGATGTTTTCTAATACTTGTGTAGTCTTGTTAGAGTTATTGGGTCTCAATATGGGTAACCTGATCAATAAAGAAAGGGGGAAGTAGTCGCTCAGTCCATTATCCCCCACAGTAAAAGAGAGGACCATGTGTGCGTGCGAGCGTGAGGCTAAAATAAAGTCTATAGTAGTTGTTGACCCTCTCCCGTTAAAAGTGTGTGACATGGGAACTGGGGTGGCCAGCAACTCATTGGCATAACCTAAATCCAAGGAAAAAATAAGCTCATTGAATAGGTCCCCCACTCTTGTGTGGCAAAAATTGCCACTATATTCTTCATCGTTTAGCAAACCACACATTCTATGATCTGCATTATTACACAAAGCACAGTTAAAATCCCCCATCAAAATAATCATTGTATCTTTAGTGATTCCATTACATATGGCCCTCAATTCTTTGCTTAAGTTTTTTACCACTACTCCAAGTTGGTCAGAGGGGGCATTATTATAATAATTAATCAATATTATACAGTGGGATGCACTTAGTGTCAGTACAATCATATGATAAAAATAGTCACCCGCATGGAAAGCAATTTTGTTTAAAGGCAACCCGTTAGAAATGTATGTACAGATACCACCCTTTAGTCTTCCCCCCAAACGCTTCACTTCCTGGGTGTGAAGGGTCTTAAAGCCATTAATATGAAGTGGTTCTATTGCCCAGGTTTCCTGTATACATACAATGTCGATATTCCCGATAAATTCGCACCAGACTGGGTTCTGTAACTTTGAATGTAGACCTGAGATGTTCCTTGAGATAAAGGAGCAAGTGGGGGCAACCGCCGAGGAATGGGAGCAAGCTGTAATCTGCTTTGCAACAGTGATGGAGTCCATACTCGATGGCACAGACAGGCCTGTGGTGCACACAGGTTGCTCCACTACAGAGATCGAACACTCAGCACCTTCTCCCCTCCCCCCACAGACCTTTTTACATGTCAACGGGACAACCCCTCCTGTCAATTCCCTTAGGGGAACTCCCATGACCATTGGCCTGGTTGTGGGGCTCTTAGTACTTCCCTCTCCCGACCTTCTATCCCTACAAATTGGAGAAGCCAGTCAGTCAACCTCCTCCAAAGAGTAAAGAGGGTCAAAGGGTTCATGAACTGGAACACCATATCTATGCCGTGTGAAGCCCATAGCATTTCCTTCCTCTAGAGGGTACTATGGTGTTCTAGGGAGTCGATAAAAGAAGCCAAGGGCAACTACACTTATCCCCCTGCTTCCAACCGACCACTGGCCCAGCCTGTCCAGTATATTCTTCACCAGACTTGGGGACCTAAAAGAAAACGCAACACAATCTCCAGGCAATGACTTGCTTGAACTTCCAACCCACGGTATTCGCGCACCATTTTAAACTCAGAGAACAATATATTGGTTAGACCTGTCTTCGTACTCAGGAAGTGTAATGCTTTGTTTTTTAAGGTTGACCAATGCTCAAGCTCTCCAATGCTCAAGCTCTCCATGAGTAAGTGTAGGAACATTGGTCAGCACCAGTGTATAAGGAGTGGCTTCCAGGGGGAGATGCAACTATCTAGCTTCAAGCGAAATATCCCTGGCCAGATTAGAGGAAACTATCCTATGAGGGGTCACCCCCCCAGTACCAGGATTGTAACTTGTCCCATCTAGTATTGCCTGTCTCGAGGAACGGTCATCAGTGTCCTCCTCTCTACTCCCATTCTGTCTACAAGGGGGGGGGGATGGAGTGGCGCTGATGGCGTGCTAGGGAAGTGTCGCTGGAAAATTTGGATCCCACCGTCTGATATTCCCCTGAATGGCATTTAATGTAGGGACCCCTCTCGTACATGTAGTACATGTAGTACAAGTTAGTACAACCTCACCTCTATTTTGAGCTATAGTTTGTAAAGTGGCTGTGGGACTTTTAACAGTCCTTTCCAGATTTGCTAGCCTTTCTTCTATGGAGGAAAGAGTGGTTATCAGTGGCCTTAAAAGGATTCCTCTAGTTTATCCCAAAAGCCCACATGATCCCTTTCCATAACCCCCCTGGTTGGTAAAATATCAGCTGGGACCGGAAAGGGTTCTTCATTTGGCTCACCTTCCCTATTTTCACGCACAAATACTATGGGTTTACTTCTGGGATGTACAGGCTTATTGGTGCAACTGCCCTGCCCCTTCCTCTTTTTGGCTGGTGGGGTAAACCATTTCCCCTGGCTAATCTTGGCTTTCTGGCTCTGTGTGACAACAGTCAGTTAAGTGGTTGTCGTACATTGCTCCTGTATGTCCAATAAGGTCAAAGTTGGGGCAGTCACGGGAGGCATAAGTACAGAAACGCCTGTATCAGGTGGGGAAGTTATAACAGTCTCCATATCTCTGCTTGAATAGACCGAAAGGGAATTTTGCGGCTGGGACAAGATGGGTAGGGGCTCTAATGATAGCCTCCTCTCTGTTAAGGCAATTTCGTGTATCAGGGCTGATTCCGCCCTCGTTAAAAATGCATCTAAAGTCCCAACAACCCCATGCCCCGTTAGCGACTTTCGCTTGCTCATCCTAATAGCCCTCAGAAGCACTGTCTCAACCCCTGATGACCACCGTATTCCTGTTTATAATTTAAACACAATAACATGCGCAAGGACTTAGAATTTAAAAGTCAATGTTCACGTATAAAGGTGAAAAAATGTCAATACCGTGGCTCAGCCCAGCCTCCTCCGGACTTTGACAGGCGAAGGCGGGCCGGGCTTTGTCCAGGTGCCGTCCGCGCACGCGTCCCGCGTTGCGGGAGTCTGCACTGGTTCTTGTAGCACTGCTGCCCAAATTGGCTTCAGCTGTGTCTCCCAAGCGTGAGGCAGGCTGGATGGTGAAGTCCTCCGGGACCACACGGGAGAGATCGGTAACAGCGGAAAAGGAACCCGCGCTGCGGGAGTCTGCGCTGGTTCTTGTACCGCTGCTGCCGAAATTGGCTTCAGCTGTGTCCCCCAAGCGTGAGGCAGGCTGGATGGTGTAGTCCTCCGGGACCACACGGGAGAGATCGGTAACAGCGGAAAATGATACTCAAGCACAAGGAGACATTGATAAGAGTCTAGACCCTAACCCTAGATGAGTTAGGTCACTCGGTCTCCTCTTGGTAAAGGACTTGACTCTATTTAATACCAGCAAAGAGGGTCCTGAGCATGGCTGCTTATGGAGGAGGAAGTAGAGGAAGAGGACTGGAGCCAATGCTGGGCAGCATCTTTTGGGTACTGAGCTGCCAAAAGGAAGAATAACTGAAAAGCAAAGTTAAAATAAACACAGCAGCTACTGCTCAGCTCTGCTTGAATGGCTGTTTTGGGTGTAGGACAAATGGCCAATAATTTACATGAACGTTTCAGAGGTCAACAACTCAGTCATGCACAGTGTGCTGCCCCAGGAGATAAACACCCCCATATCTGGTTGGAAATCTGCATATAGAACAGACACCAGGTTTTCCTTGGCTTGTTGGGGGCTCGGCTGAGGTGACTGGTCTCACCTCCTGTGTCAGACAGAACAGCTTCATGGAGGGCTTGTGTGTAGTAGTTTGTGATGGTGACCGGGCACCTTCATGGCACTTCTGAGAGGCAGTTTTGAAAACACAGTCTGCACGGTGTTTGGTGCCAGAAAGCCCTTTAGATGCTGCTCTGGCACCGAGCATCAGACATGCGCTGCAGTCACAATCTGTATACAAGCGGCTGTGCTGGTGTCACTAGCCTCACAAATTTCACCATCATCCATAGCTCCATGGAGGGCTGTTGTGCAGGGAGCCATAGTGATTGTCACAGACTGTCTCCTTTTACAATCAGTTCCCTGCATGCAGAGTCTAAGGGGCCTACTCACATAGGCATTTTGGAGAATGTAAATAAATACTGCTATAGTAATCTTTTACATACTCTAACATGCCTTTGCAAATTAACCCCAAACATTTGAAATGGGAATAAAATGGACTCATTCAGGTGATATTTATATACAAATAGTAAAAATGGAAAGTAATGTGCCCTCTTGGCACTTTTAGTAGGGAGCTGGGTGCTTTGGGCCAGATGAGCAAAGGTATGAAGACAACAAACAGCGACCCCGAAGACAACGGAGACTCACCGGTACTCTAGCACCAAAAAGGTGACCTGGAATCACGCCATGGAACCTGGAACGGCGATCCTGCACCTCGGTGCCTCCGGAGCTGAAACTGATGCCCCGGTGGGTGAGCGGTCGGCCGGGGATCTCCACAACGGACGGACAGAAACAACCTGTCGAGGACCCGCAAGAGCCGCAACAAGCCCCATGCGATAGCTGATGCCAGACAACCCCAGGAACCAACTCCATACGAGAAAGGATTGCAAAGGAGTGATGAGCCCCTCTTCTCGTTAGAAACGTCCTTTGATGCACTCCTCCAAACCGGGACAATAACCGAGACAATAACTCCGGTGAGTACACTTGAATCTAAAATAAGGATCCACTGTCCGGTGCAACAAAATAATTACTGCACTTGCAATTACTGCCTGTCCCCAAGATGGTGGCTCTGGGACGGCTTTAATCAGATGATTCACTCGTACTCCCCAGAACCCTTCCACAGACACGCTGCAAAGGGTGAGTACCCTTGAAACAAAAGTACCTTGGAAATGTAAATAAGGGTCCACTCTCCGGTTTCTATAAATAATTTCTGCAGTCGCAATTACTGCCTGTCCCCAAGATAGCACTCCAGCACCGCTTTCCCAGATGATCCACACATACTCCCTGGGACCCGACCACAGACACGCTGCAACAGATAACGCAGGTGAGCCACAGTAAAGAGAGACGCGACCCACTTAAAAGGGACAGAACTTTGAACAAAAAGAAAACACTGAGGGTTATAAACCAGCCGAGAGAACGCACCTGACCCTAAGATGGCGACTCCGAGGAAGTGAGGAACCCCCTTCTCTCGATAGAAAGGGCCACAGGACACTCCTCTCTAATGAATAATCTGGACATGAACTCCGGTGAGTACCCATGAAATGAACAAAGGATCTACTCACTGGTTTAACAAACAACTACTGCAGACACAATTACTGCCTGGCCCTAAAATGGCAGCGCCAGTACCGCAGTAAGAGTTGAGTCACACTCAGTCCCCTGGACCCCACCACAGACACGCTGTAAAGAAAAGCGTAGGTCAGCCACAATAATTGAGCGACACATCCTCATAAAGGGGACGCAACTGCAAACCAAGTTGCTGAAAGTTTCTTCAGATGACATGCACATACTCCCCTGGACCCTAGATCAATCTCCACAGAACCGCTGCATCGTGGGTCAGCATCTGCAACGGCAACTCAATACCTGTCCCCTAGAGGAACTCGCATATTACCACCGAGGCAGATACCTCACACCACTGATGTGAAGGTGAAACTCGTCCATCCTAGTCAGAAAGGAGGCCCTCATAAAATCACACCTAAGCAATCAATGAAGGAATGACACTGTTGCGTCCCTACTTCTACCCTAATCAGAGAGGCAATACCCCTTCCCAGCCGTCCTGCACCTGAGGGTCAGAGAGGTAGCTACTACACCACTGTGGGACTGACACTCCTACGTCCCCACTTCCTCCCCGTCTAGTACGCTCAGCCTGGGGGGTCCACTAAGGGATAACACCCCAACCTAATCAGAGAGAAAATACTCCTACCAAGCCGTCCTGCACCTGAGGGTCAGTGAGGCTGTTACTACACCAATAAACCCAAATATCCTGCGCCGGAGACCCAAATGTGGAGTTAGTACTTTCTGAAACAGAAAGAGTTCATCTCCCTCTATCCCTAAGCCACTGGGAGGAATACCTTCACCTAACTCCTCCCAGCATTACCCAGCTAAGTCTATAGACTAGGTAGAGCTCGGGATAACCAGTTTCCATTCCAACTGAAACAAAATAACACCTACCAGCTCAACCTCCCTCTGTGCCTCTCCCCCAAACTGCATGAAACATCATGGCCCTAACTCCTTCTCCATCATCTCCCCCAACCTCTCACTAAAAGTGAAAAGAAACTTCAAGCACAGACTGATCAGACAACACCCAGAAACCCTATTCGCTGACATATACCACTGCTCCTCCAAAGGCCAGTCGAAAATGGACCTCATTTTCCATACTAACGACCCCGTAAAATGGAATACAATCTTTAGAATGCACCTTCACATTTCCAAAACAAGTACCACCCCCTTCAGCTGCAAACTGACAATCTCAATCCCAAAGCGCCCTACATGCCACAGCAACACCTTCGCGACAATCTACACCAACGGCACAGTCATGATACAATCCAACAACGACAACCTAGATGCATTTGACTCTCTCTTCCCCTCGCTGCGAAAAGCCCTCACTCACTCACGCTACTCCCACCTGAGCAACCCCCTATCCCCAGACAGAATGACCCCCCTGGAAATCCCTCATCATAATCCCAAGACGTATGCCAAAAACGCCAACATCTGCCCCCGATCACCGACCTCTCCTCCCCCTCCCCTCCCTTGATGCGCATAATACCCACCTCTCCCCACAACTAATCGGAAATACGTCTCAGAGGAGACTCTCCTACCCCCCTCCTAGAACATCAAGACCCACATTCTTCCTCACCAAAATCCCCAGGGCCCCGCTAGAAAAAAAACTCAATATCATTGGGATGATCAACTGCATGCTCATAAATTGCAGATCGGCCACCAAACATGCAACAGAGCTGGCAGAATCAATCCTTACACATGACATAGACATCGCGTTCATCACTGAAACATGGCTGAATGAGTTCTCTTCCCCAACCTTCGACATGCTTGTGCCCCCAGGCTTCTCAATCAACAATAAAGACAGAAAGAAACAGCAAGGAGGGGGCATCACTATCATACACAAGAACAACATCGCCATAACAGAAACTGACTCCCTCAAATACAAAACATTTGAATACATAACAGCTACCATTAAGACAAAGGATAACAAATCACTATACTGCCATCTCCTCTACCACCTGCCTGGCAACACCACCTCATTCAGAGAACACCTTACCAACTTGAAAACTCACTGCCCACTCCGCGTCTCCATCAACATTATACTAGGTGACCTCAATCTACACTGGAAAGAGGAAAACAACCCGTTGATCCAAACCCTGAGCGAACTTCTTCACAACAACAACCTCACCCAACACTGCACAGAGCAAACTCACAACAGAGGCTCAATCTTAGATGCCATCATTGCTCAAATAGATGCAGTCACCATTGACCACGCCATCCCTGTTGACTGGTCAGACCATCATATCATTCTTTTCCACATCAAATAATCGAGTCCCTGCCTGCCTAATACTCAGGTGCCCCTCCACTGGGCAAGGAACCTAAGAAAGATTCCGCTTGATAACCTGGAGGAAAGGTTAAGTTCACTCCTTCCCACCTCCACAGACGACCTATCTGCAACAGAACTCACCGAACACTACAAAACAACAATGACCTCCATTCTGGGCCAAATGGCTCCCCAGAAACTAAAAAGAGCCAGGAACATTCCATCTAGATCCTGGTTCAAGACTGACTTAAACTCCGAAAATAGACAACTAAGAGATGCAGAAAGACTCTGGCAAAACAACCCGTCCACAATCCTCTTGATCGACTCAAATCAGAACGCAGGAATTATAAAAAACACATAAAAAAAGTGAAAACCTCCTTCTTCAGTGATGCCCTTGATAATACTAAAAATAGACCCAAAGAACTCTTCAATCTCATCAGACAACAAACTTCCAAGCCCCCTACATTCTCAATGCAGTCCTCCAAAGACCTTTGTAATAACTTTGCCAATTTCTTCAATGACAAAATCGCCAACATTGAGCTCTCCCTGGACAATCACAGCAGCCCCCCCAACAGAAGCTCGCTCCGACGGACAGGAGATATCACACCCAAGCACCCACCGAACAGCTGGAAATCCTTCAACCCCATCTCCGAAGCAGAGATCATCAAAATGATCTCCAGCTCCAAACCATAATTACACTTCTTGGACCCCATTCCTACTCAACTGGTCAAAAAACTCAAACACACCCTAAACCCGCTATGGACCAAGATAATTAATAGCTCCCTGAGTACCGGAGTCATGCCTGATTGCTGCCTCAAAATCGAACAAGTCATGCCACTACTAAAAAAAACGGGCTCTGACACAAACGATCTGAATAACTTCAGACCCGTCTCCAACCTCCCATTCCTAGCTAAAATCCTGGAAAAATGTGTTCTCCTGCAACTCACCCAACATTTGGACAACACCAACCTCCTAGACCCCCACCAAGAAAAGGATGCAGCACAGAGACAGCGATCCTGAATGTAATAGATGATGTCCACAAATCTCTCGATATGGACTAGTGCTGTCTACTCATAATCCTGGATCTATCTGCAGCCTTCGACATGGTTGTTTACAAACGTCTCACTAAGGTACTCCGAGAAAGAGTCGGAGCAGAAGAAGTGGTCTTACAGTGGTTCACCTCCTTCCTGCAGAACCACACCCAACAAATAAAAATCAAAAACCTCACGTCTGACCTACTCCCTGTCAGCAGGAGGCTACTCCAAGGATCAGTTCTCTCCCACAACTCTTCAACATCTACATGGAACCCCTCACCACCATACTCAAAAAAGCCAACATCCCCTTCCACCTATATGCGGATGATATGCAGATCTATCTAGAGACCTCCTCCATTGATGACATCCAGAGATTAAATGACATTGTAAGAGAAGTCCAACACTGGTTATCCCTCAATCACCTGAAACTCAGCCAAGATAAAATGGAAATCCTCCACATTTCCAACAAGGAACAGAACTCCCTAATCACAGAATGGCTAAAAGCTATTGATGCTCTCGACTGCAATCTCACCCTGGCCGACTCCGTAAAATCGCTATGAATCACTCTGGACCCAAAATTAGAAATGGACAAACACATCAAGAACACCTCAAAGAGTGCCTTCCTAAACCTAAAACTACTCAACAAAATAAAACCCTACATCACTCCCAATGACCTCAAACTAGCTACCCAACGCAACACTCACATGAACAGCAAAATCTCACCTAGCTCCCCTCAGATCAACTCTTAATGCAGCAGCCAGAATGGTCACCCGAGTGAAGAAATATGAACACATCTCGCCTGAGCTCAGAGAACTAAAATGGCTCCCAATCGAAATGTGTACCAATTTCAGAACTACCTGCCTCACGCACAAAGCCCAGCACACTGGGAAACCTGCTTACCTGGCCTCCAAACTAAAGAAGGCTGGCCAGTCAAGGAATCTTAGGAGTACTAACACTCTACTCCTCATTCCCCCAAAAACGCACAAACAAAAAACCCTATCTCGATCCTTCTCAGGAAATGCGCCCAGAATCTGGAACCATCCCAATCCATATCAGGACTAACCCCTCCTTGTTAAAATTCAAAAGGCAGCTCAAGGACCTCTACCTCAACCAGTCTCTTCCGAATGGATAGCTGCCACCTTATCGCTGAATCTTGTCCACCGCTACTTTATAACTAAGTCTTCCACCCCGCCCACCCCTACTCGTTCCTTGGTCTCCCCTCCCCGAAAGGACTTCGTCTCGACTCAATGTATATATTACTGCTATACTGTTGATCTCTCTGAGAGCGGATCTCGTCACGAGTCATTGTATATACCACTGTTATATTTTGAGATTGCTATTAACTCTGTAAAGCGCACATGTACTTTCAATTTGTCACGAATCAATGCTTGTATTACTGCTTTTATCGTGTAACTTCGTCGGCACTAATGTTGTGAAGCGCTCCGATACCTTCGGGTCTGGCCAGCGCTACACAAAACTCTTAAATAAAATAAATAAATAAGTGTGTAAGAGTATGTACTCTTCACATACTTGTAAATGCTTAAATGCAGGTCCTCGTGCCATCTCCCACTGCAAAGTTCTCCTGTCCAGCTTTACTACGGTCCGCTACCCTCTGCTGCCTGTCTACCTGCTACACTCGGTACCTCCTCTGGTCATTTCTTGCTTTGTTTTGCCTTTCTTGCTAGTTTTCCAACCCCCTGTTTTGCCTTTTCGGCAAATTGTTCTATCCTCTGTTTTGCCCTCTTCTGCTTTGCTTTGCTTTTTCAGCTCAGTTTTCTGCCCTCTGTTTTGACATTTCCTGCTCATTTTTCAACCCTCTGTTTGCCTTTTCTGCCCTCTATTTGCCTTCATCTGCTCTGTTTTTCCTTTTCAGCTCATTTTTCTGCACTCTGTTTTGCCCTTTCTGCTAGTTTTCTGCTCTCTGTTTTGCCTTTACTATTCGTTCTTCTGCCCTCTGTTTTCCCCTTTCTGCTCACTTTTATGCCCTCTTCTGCTCTGTTTTGCCTTTTTCTGCTATCTGTTTTGCCTTTTCTGCTCATTTTCATGCCCTCTGTTTTGCCTTTTCTGGTGTCTTTTTTTGCCTTTCTACTCATTTGTCTGCTCTCTATTTTGCATCTTTTTGCTAGTTTTTCTGCCCTCGGTTATGCCTTTTCTGCTTGTTTTTTCTGCCCTCGGTTATGCCTTTTCTGATTGTTTTTTCTGCCCTCAGTTTTGCCTTTTCAGCTAATTTTTTTGTCCTCTGTTTTGTCTTTTTCTGCAAATATTTCTGCCCTCTGTTTTGCCTTTTTCTGCTCCATTTTCTGCCCCAGTTTTGCCTTTTTCAGCTCGTTTTTCTGCACTCTGCTTTGCCTTTTCCTGCTCATTTATTACCTATTCCCACGGTTTCCTCCTTCTCACCACCCATCGCTCCGCCCCGCCACTACCCTGCCCCCCCAGTGCCTACTTTATGGAGGCCATGACATGACGCCATTGGGCCTGTCCTCGTGCCAGCTCCCCCTGCGACATTTCTCCTACCCTCTGCTGCCTGTCTACCTGTTGCCCTCTGTTTGTGCCTCCTCTTCTTGTTTCTTGCTATGTTTTACCTTTCTGCTAATTTTTCTGCCCTCTGTTTTGCCATCCCAGCTCTTTTTTCTGCCTTCCGTTTTGTCTCTTTGGTCGTTTTTGTCTGACCCCTATTTTGCTCTCTTCTGCTGTTTTGCCTTTCTGCTTGTTTTTTTGCCCTTTGTTTTGTCTTTTCTGCTCGCTTGTTTTTCTGCCGTTTTGCCAATTTCTGCTTGTTTCTTCTCTATTCCCGTTGTTTCCTCAAGACTTGGCTTTTCAACGGGGACCTTGCACCCAAGCGCCCATATACTCCCAGGGGTGACAGATGCTGATTGATTGATTTAATTGAGCAGTTAAATTCATTTTCCGGGGAACATGGCTTGGTGCCATTAAAAGGCTAAATGGCCCAGGTAATGACTGACACTGGTTACATCGGCAGGCTGTATTGAATTTTGTTCCAGACTCGTATTCACATCTCTAACAAGCAATGGATTTACACCTCGAAGAAGCAATGGCTGAAGGATGCTGACCAATTGCCCCTCTTTATTTTGTGTGTTCATTATATTAGTTCTAGCAGACAGCTAATAAGCACGTAATAATGATTCTGAGTACCAACTATTTGCTTTGGCCAGATAGCTGCCATACAGTCTTCAGATGATCAACCTTTGCCTTAATACAATATAATTTCATTATGCTCATTTGGCCCATTATCACCCAATTAGGAATACAAAAATGGATTGAATAGAAGTCCATTCAATTATTATGAATTAGCGTGTGAATAGGGCATCTATGCTTATTCTGTTGGACGTCTTTGTGGGGTTTGACACCATGATCAAAACATCCTTTAATCATGAAGAAAAGAAGGGGTAGCATGCTAGGTCATGCCACTGGAGGGGTTTATCCTTTTTAGGTCTCGCCTAGCGTTGCGATGGCAGCGCCAATGCGCTGCCATCGCTTTGCAAGGCATGCAGTATACACTATAGTGTGGAAGGTTTGTGGAAGTTCCGCCCACTCTCCGGCCCATCTTCTTCATTGGCTTAGGTTCTAAATGCTGCCTTCTGATTGGTCTTAAGCTTGTTACTCCCTCCCCATAACAGCCATGTCAGTCATTTGTGTCCTTCCATGGCTACTGGCCTCTTCACAGCACAGACTACTTTCTTCTTATTAGGTCTCGCCTAGCGTTGCAGCGCAAATGCACGGCAATCGCTTTGTGAGGCATGCAGTATACACTATAGTGTGGAAGCTTTGTGGAAGCTCCGCCCACTCTCCAGCCCATCTTCTTCATTGGCTTAGGTCCTAAATGCTGCCTTCCGATTGGTTTTAAGCTTGTTAGTCCCTCCCCATAACAGCCATGTCAGTCATTTGTGTCCTTCCATGGCTACTGGCCCCTTCACAGCACAGACTACTTTCTTCCTGTGCCCCCCCTCCTGCAGTCCAATGCCTTCTCGCCGCCGCCCCCCCATGCCTCGCCGCCCGCACGCATTGCTATTTGCAATGCAAAAGGTCTTGCGTAAATGGGAGTCCTATTGCATTGCCAATGCTTGTTGGTATTACTCTAATCTGTTTCACGCAGTGCTTTAAGGTCACAACATTATATAACCTACCCTGTAGATGAGAGAATATCCGCGGTTCAGCAATTAGACGAAAGAAAATGTATGCTCTCCGGCTTTCCCTTATTCGCCGCGCCGATGTCAGTGGCGACAGAGCCCACAAAAGGGCAGCAGAGCTCCAAAAAAAATGATTTTGCAGCAATTTATTTTCAAGACAATCAAACTGTCCATCTCAGAACCATCATTTCAATGTATGCTGCAGAATATGAAAATTCTCTATTTCCATACATGTGGGCTAAGTAAAATTAAGCAATCCAACACACTTAAGAACTTATTTCAGACATTTTCAATTGTGCGCCCCAGGGAGTATTATCCTCTTGTTCCGATCACGATATTGCTTCAAAAGGAAAGGTTTATACATTCATTAAAAAGAGCAGCTTAAGTGTTTTTTACACTGAAAAATAAACATTCGGAATTTAATTTAAAAAAATCCGAGATTTAAGTACTCGAACATTCCTTGCTGAGTACAAACGTGTCATCTACCTCTCCTGGCCCGACCAGTCTCCTGTATGTGACAATCTCTTGGGGCTCCCAGACATTTCCCAGGTCACAGCGCGGGCAAGAAGATGTACTCTGCAGGAGTAAGAGAGGATCTGCTGCAGGGTGAACCGTGCGCAGCTTGTTCTAAAACCCACAGCATAGCAAATATACAGTAAGTAGGTTTTAAAAATGACTTAAAAGGTTTCTCTTTGCTACAGAGTACATGCAGTTCTCTTTATTGACTCGTTCAAGTAAGTGAATTGTGTAGCTGTGGTGCGCCAGACCCCTGGACTGCTCACTTCACTGGTGTTACATTTTGAAATAATACAGCTGTGACCACTGTGTGTATCTCCCAGCCTCTCCTGAGGCTTGCCCAGCACCATGCTGTCATGACACTGCTAACTGCGCCAGCCGGAGTCCGCGAGTCAGCTGACTCTAATTAATGTACGCTATAGGCCCCAAGGCAGCTGTGCTCTATGTTAGGGCCTCTCACACCCTGTTAGGTGGTTCTGCAGTATAAACGCAAGTCCTTGCTCCTTTTAGTGTTAATTCTTAGTAGAGCCATGTGACCTGCATTCTGCTGTCCGCTTTTTTTTTTCTCTGAGATTAATATTAGTAGTTACTTCACAAGTCTTACTTTCCTGCTTACAGCATTCGCTTATGAATAAGGTGGCCCCTGCAGTGACAGCTTTACCGACTTAGTTCACCCCACTCCAAGTGAAAAGCCTTTTCCCAGCACATTAATCTTTTGCATGGCCTCGTCTTGGACAACAAACACCACCTGGTAAAAGTGATTTGTTTTATTCTCCTTGTTTTACCATGCTCCTTTTCTAATTGGCATTGCTTCTGCCTTTTTATTCTTATTAGTCAATATATTATGCCAACCAAAATTCGCAAGTTTATTATATGATCAGCATTGTACAAGAGAAGCAATAAAATAGCATTAGAATAAAACACATACTTCCTATCACTTTTATGAAATATTTAAGTAAACAAGACTCGGTGTCAAGAACAGAAGTATGGGCATGGTCTTCAATGCTATGTCATGTGAAGGGATGCTCGCTCTCTTTCATATCTGCCATGGTTTCAGATTGATATGTTTGATATTTTGATAATTTCATTTTAATTATGACTCAGCCACCTCATGAATTTGCAGCAGTTTTAAGTTCTTAGAGTTTCTCGTTGCTCAAATGGGTCAGATTTCTGATATTTATGTTTCCCTCATCTTTTATTGGTTAATTTTACTGGCGAGAAAAATGTCACTCACAGTGGTTATAATGGCACTCATAATTACACAGAAATTATGAAAATGTCACACATAGCAATCAAAAACCTTGGCAGCTATGCTCTCGGGTAATTTCCGCGTTTCCTGCCTCGTGCTTCAGCTGGCCGGTGTTTCTCCCACCGGGACACCGGAGCAGTAAACCCCGTGCCCTGCAGCGCACAAGGAACTTCACTTTCCTCGTAATTGTCCGTGTAGGCTGCCATCTTCATACAAGTCTAAAATACTTTTTTTTGCTAGTGCAAACCTCACCAAAAGCGCTCTCATTCATTGGTGCCCTGATGATCCACAATGCTGCCAAAATAAGCAATCTAAGGCTCGCTTGGATCCCTCAGTGGTGCCCTTCATGGCTGGGCCGGCAATTTAATTTAAAACTCAAGAATTGCCTCCAGCCGAAGTGCTTTTATTTCAGAAAAACAGCTTCGGTAAGTTGCACATCACAGCAGTACAATGCCTGATGCATTTCGGAAGACACTTCCTTTTTCAAAGGCTGCATGCAGGAGTCTCATCACCAGTAACCACCAATATTTATCCCCCTGTAAAGATCATTATCCTCAGGTGAGCAAAAAAGTCACTGCAAAGTATTATGCAATTAGTAGTTTCAGTATTACCCGAGAGTGCTGCCATCCTCATACGTGTCTAAAATACTTTTCCTTGCTAGTGCAAACCTCACCAAAAGCGCTCTCATTCATTAGTGCCCTGTATATGTAAATCTTTATATATATATATCTATTACTGGAACTCCACTTTTGTCTTTTGTCGTAAAACAGATGGAGCGTGGACCACAAAATCAGTGAATTCAATTATTTATTATTCTCAGCAGAAATGTGCGGCAGCCATTACGCGTTTCAGCCCCGAAGGGCCTTGATCACATGACGCGCTCAAAGTGGATCACATGATTTTTAAATCATTTTTTCTCTCATTTTTTTCTTTTTAATTTAAAGTGACAGTGCTTTATGCCCTTTGAAAGCCCAGACAAGAGTACAGATATCTAAAATAGATAATCTCAACAATTCCACTGACCAACAGTACTCCATTTACATTTCTGATATAGTACGTAAACCAAATATCACCAGCTCTGTGCAAAATAGACAATAGACAGTGCAAAACTTAACATATCTGTATGAATACCTATGCATTGTACTGCAAAGATGGCAAATGTATCTTTTCAATGTTGTTTATCCTTGCTTAAATGCCCCATAGGATATCTGATTCTAAAATTTCTCCTAAAATCAGTTTATATTAAAAGATTGCCCACAAAAATGCTCATTGTGCAAGATTTGCTTTGAGACAACATTTGATAATCAAACATGTGCAAATTAAGCATTGTGTTGCTGGTCAAAAGTTATATGGCATTGATGTTTATCTAGGTCATGTAGATCTTGTGTTGTCAGAGCCTTGTAAAATATAGGGCTTTTATTCCCCAAAAAAGTGCCTTATTAATAAAAAGTGCAAGTGCGAAATTCTATCCATTTAGTACGTGAAAAATTCATAAAAAAAGGATTAATAACCTAGTCATTGTATATAAAAACCCTAATGGTTTTTGTTTTAGTGATCTTTAGGCGAGCTGCTTGTATGTTCGATAATATAGCCGTTGTTAAAAATACATTGGTGGTGAAATACCCTGCTATCTGATTCATGGATGTAGTTTTTTTCTAGCTAAATTAGAGGTAAGTATGAAGATCTTCAGTCATGTTGAGCCCACCAGGGTGTTTGGAGTCTAACACTAAAATATATCTGGTTTCCAGCCTGTGCAAAGCTTTCTCCCTGTCGCCACTTCTTTTCGTGTTAGGTATTGCATCAATCACATAAAATGTTAAAAGATTGGGATCAGATTGGTGCTTATTCCTGAAATGGCGTGCCACTGGATATGTTTGATCCACATTTTTTATTCGTCCGGATATGCTTTGATATTCTCTTATGCCCCTAGTGCTTGGTACTGCCCATGTATCTCCGACCACAGTGGCACTCAAGAACATACACAGCATGATCCGTCTTACAGGTTAGGGCTTTATCAATGCTTGTTTCTTCTGAGCTAAAAGGAGTGGTGTACGATTTTTTGTTGATACCAACTTAACATGCTTTACATGTTTTACATTTTGCAAAGCCCTTTCTACTTGGGAGCCAGTTACCCTGTGGTTTTTCGATTGGATTATTCTGCACTAGTTCATCCTTCATGGAAGGTGCTGTGCTGTAAGTTAATGTTGGTTTTCTGGGCAGCAAATGGCCTATCACAAGATCATTAATAAGGATAGGCCAGTTACTTTTAATGATTTGGTATATCTCTTTTTCTTGTTTGCTGTATCCCAGAATGATCCTGAAAATGTCTGTTTGTTGATTGACGTTTTTGGATCTCTGTATTGGTATTTGAGGTGACAATTGGCAAAGGCTTAGCTATTAATAGTTCTGCCCTAGTACATTTCATACTTTTCTTAATTGCCATCTCAATACATTTCTTGGTGTAACCCCGCTGTAAGAACCTTTCTTTACTTTCTTGCTGCGCTACTTGGAGAACTTGAGGGCTACTACAAATTCTCTTTAACCTTATCATTTCACCATAAGGGATGCTTTGGACAAGGTGTTGAGGATGGGCGCTAGAAGCGTGTAAAACGGAGTTTCCCGCTGTTGGTTTTCTGTGTGCTTTAGTTACCATTGCCCCGTCCTTGATGTATACCTCAACGTCTAAAAATAGGACTTTTTCAGGACTTATATGTGCAGTAAATTCCAGATTAAGATCATTTACATTGAGATTGTTAACAAATTATTTAGCTTCTTCCACAGTTCCATCCCAAATTACGAACAAGTCATCAATGTATCTCAACCAAAGTTTTACATTTTTTTGTAAGATGTGTCCATAGTCATTCTATAGGACCAGCTCCTCCCACCAGCCCATGTGAAGGCAGGCATAGCTGGGGCAGAAGCTGGGCCCCCATAGCTACTCCACATAGTTGTTGAAACAGTGTACTTTGGAATAGAAAAATATTGTTGTTCAAGCAATATTCAATCATATTAATCAACATTTTACTGTGTTGTTCTTGTTCTGTGGGTCTCCTGTTAAGATAGTGTTGGATAGCCCTCGTCCCATCTTTATGATTGATGCTTGTGTATAGTGATGTAATGTCCATAGTCATTAACAAAAAATCTTCTCTCCAGATAAATTCTTTGATTTTTAAAAGTAAATCGCTGGTGTCTTTGATATGAGAGGGCAGTCCTCGAACATGTTCCTGCAAGAAGTAATCAATGTTTTTTCTGTTGAACTGTTACGTGCAGAAATTATGGGTCTGCTCGGGGGTTTGACAGGATCTTTATGTAACTTGGGAATTAAATATATGACTGGAGTGGTGGGAGTATCATTTTTGAGGAATTTCTATTCATCCTTTGAAATTAGACCCACACTTTTCCAAGCCAAAAGTTTTGTGTAATATATATTGTATGTTGATTTTAAGGTCAAATTGTCACTTCTGCCATAACAGTTGCGATCTGATAGCTGTTTCATGGCTTCTTCAACATATTGTGCCTTTTCCCAAATTACAAGGTTGCCCCCTTTGTCAGCGTTTCTTATGATTATCTGGGGATTTTTCTTGAGTTTCTCCATGAGCTGATGATACTGTATTTCTTGTTTGTTCATTTTATTTTTGACTGTGTTTCGCACTTTGTAGTTGAGGGATTTAATGCCAACCGTGACCTGTTCGTGGAAGATATCAATTGAATCTACAATTGCTATCGGGGTAAATGTTGATTTGGGTTTGAATAATGTGCTCTCATTTGTTTTATTGCCAAGTCCAGTGTCTTATTTGCTTATAGTAGAAGCAGTAGCTGTGTTGTTTTCCAAGTTTTCTTGGAACAGTTCTTCCAGATCTCTTAGGATGGGGATGTCAGTTCCGGTGAGGTTGAAGGGAGGCGATGTTGGGTGGCCGTTAGTTGTGTCTTCTTTGAATGTCATTTGTTTAGGTTTTTTATATAGCAAATGGAATTTCTTTAGTTTCAATTTTCGTATTCCTTTAAAGATGTCGATTCTTGTTGGTGCATAATTGAATCTATTTCTTGGACAATATGATAGGCCCAGAGAAAGAATTCTATTTTCTGAGTCAGTCAATTTGTTGTTGGATAACTTAATGACGGTGTTGTTTTGCGCATTTAGTTTTTTTGTTTGCACTTCCATTTCCTTGCATTTGGCCTTTTTTGATCTCCATTTTTTTTTTTTTGTTTTTTTTTTGTTTTTGTTTTGGAAAACCTTTATTTCAAAAAACAGGACACAGCTATTCAGCCGACAGCCCGAAGGTTCGGCAGCATTGAGAGTTAGATACAGTGACGTGTCCCCAGTACAGTACAAAGAGTAGTGCAAAGGTCCAATTTTAGGTAAACACAAAAAACCACAACAAACCCCAGCAAGGCAAGAACATTGAAAGCCCATGGTGAGAGTCCCCAGAGGAGGCCGGACCCCACTCATCTACTAGTTACAAAACGGTGTACGGAGGAAGAAGGGGGACAGCAGAGGCCCAAAACAGTTCCTAAAACCCAACTGTGCTGGAAAGAAGGTCAGGGGGAAAGCTGTTCCTCGGGAGGTTCCAGATCCGGGGCAAGACATATTCCCCCCCTGTATTGATTCCACCGCCCCCAGATGGCATGCCATTTCCGGGGGCGACCTCTGGAGCAATAGACCGTCTTCTCCCTAAACATGCTCCAGTCCATGTTCTCTTTCCACGCGGTCAGTGTAGGGGGTCCCGAGGAGCCCCACAATCGCGCGATATCCCTTTTAGCGACCATGTTACCCAGAGTCACCCATTGGATCTGTGCCTCATCGAGGTCAGTGGGCCCCCAGACGTTCAGGAGGCAACACCGCGCCTCCGGCTGCACAGCAATGCCCGTCACCTCCCCCATAACTGTATGGACTCTCCTCCAGAACTCCACAATGACCCCACATTCCCAAATGATGTGCTGGAAAGTGCCCACCATACCACATCCCCTCCTGCACAGGCCATCCTTCGAGAATCCCATGTGGACCAGCCTTGGCCCCGTCACATACACCCGGTGCAGTATTTTAAGCTGCACCAGCCTCAGACGCGACGGGATCGCAACCTCCTTAGGAGAAGAAACCGCTGACTGCCAGTCCTCATTATCCAACTCAAGGCCATCCCTAGTCCACTGTTCTCGCAGCCCCAAAAGCATGTCTGCCCGGACGTTAATCAATTTCTTATATATGAGCGAGATCGTGCTCTCGGGCATATGACCATCAAGGACCCGGTCCTCTAGGGGAGAGGACTCCGGCACCTTCTCACCCTCCACGAGGACTGATCGAAGGGCGTGGCGCAGCTGGATATACCTGAAATACTCGGAGGGCCCCAGCTCATACTCTGTCTGCAACTCCTCGAAGGACTTCACTCTCCCCTTATGCAGCACATCTCCCACCTTGGATATACCTATCAGGTCCCACTTATCAAAGCCCTTCGTATGCCAGAGCCTTCCCAATCTCTCCGATTCAAACAATGGGGTAGCGAGGGTGAGCCTATCCTTCCAGCCCAACGAGTCAGTCGCCATCTTCCACACACGCACCGCCACACCTGTGGGCCCCGTGAGGGACGAGTCTAGGGACCGTGAATACAACGCCCTGTAGTAGTTGCCACCACGCAGCAACCACCTGTCCATGGCATACCCAGGGCTGAGGGCGGGGCCATAAAACCCATGGTTGACCGCGCTCAGCTGCGTGGCCCAATAGTACCGTCGGATGTCTGGAAGCGCAATGCCCCCATCGTACCACGGGAGCGTCAACTTTGCAATAGCTATTCGCGGCCGCCCATCTCACAGCAACGTCCGTTGGAGGCCTTCGACCTCCCGAAAGTATTTGGCCGGGACCCAGTCCAAAGTGTTCTGGAGGGCGTAGAGGAAGTGGGGAAGAGACATCATTTTGAACAGGGCCGCACGCCCAACAAGGGAGAGCGGCAACTTCCGCCAACCTTCAACATCTCGCCTCAAACGTGCCAGGGGGGGGAGCAGATTCTTCTCGTAGCGCACAGCAGGGTCCATGGATATAAAGATCCCCAAATACACGAAACCCTGCTGGGCGACCTGTATCGAACATGTTCTAGGGATCGGTGGGACCTCGCCACTAAGAACGTACAAGTACGATTTGCCCCAATTAATAACGAGCCCCGAGTTCCTACCGAACGATGCGAGTACGTCACAGACCACTATAAGTGACTTCTTAGGTGAGGCAAGATACAACAGGATATCATCGGCATAAAGCGAGATACGGTCCTCGTGATCAGGCGACCACCGAAGGCCCCGTATATCCGGGTGCCAACGTATCCACGCAGCCAATGGCTCAAGGGCGAGGGCGAACAACAGAGGCGACAGGGGGCAACCCTGCCGAGTACCCCTACCAAGCCGAAACGGAGTAGAGGCCCGACCATTCACCACAACATTCGCTAGCGGTCCCTCGTACAGCAACCTAACCCAACTCACGAAACCGCGACCAAAACCAAACTTGGCCAGCACGGCCCATAAGTATGCCCACTCCACCGAGTCAAAGGCCATCGTGGCATCAAGAGACGCCACAATAGCCGGTTCACGCAGCGTGCCCGCCCTGGCGATGACGCCATGAAGACGCCTAAGGTTTAATGCTGTGTTTCGATGCGGGATGAATCCGGATTGATCCGGGTGAACCAAGTCGCCAAGTACCCTAATCAAACGGGTCGCCAGGAGTTTAGCCAGAATTTTCGGCTCAGCGTTGAGGAGTGAAATGGGCCGATAGGAGGCGCACCTATCTCGGGGTTTACCCTCTTTATGTATGACCACGATCGACGCCAGCCGCTGGTCCAACGGAAGAATCCCATCCCCCCGCGCCTCCAAAAACATGGCGCGCAGGTGAGGGGCGACCCTATCCGGGAACAGCTTGTACAGATCGATCGGCAATCCGTTCGGTCCAGAGGCCTTACCCGAGTTTAACGCGCGAATAGCCCCCGCCACCTCGTCAACCGTTATGTCACCATCCAAATCGTCCCTATCTATGTCAGAGAGGCAGGGCAACTCAATATCACGGAGGAGATCCGACGAGTCCTCGGGCGGGCTGTCCGACACAGAGGAATAAACCCTATGAAAATACTCCGCGAAACACTTCACAATCCCCTCAGGTTCCGCAATCGCCTCTCCCCTCTCTCCCGTCAACTCTGGCACCACTCTATTGACCCGTTCTTTCCTGTCCAACCACGCCAGGAGTTTCCCTGCCTTATCGCCAACATCATACAGGCGGCCCTGTTGTTCCCTACTGAGGGTCTTAGCGGCGTTCGTCACCAGGTCCCTATACTCCGTCTGCTTCAAGCAAAGCTCATGCAGTGAGGACTCTGTAACCCCCTCCTCCATAGCCCCCTCAAGGGCCGCGATCTCCTCCTCTACCTGCCGTACCTCGCCATCCCTCCGATTCTTGGCAGCCACCACCAGGGAGAGGGCTTCCCCCCGCCGAGTCCACAGTTCCCAGATTGTCCTCGAAGTAATTATCTACCTTCTTTACCAGGGCGCTGCGCATCTTGGGGTCTCGGAAATACCATGGGTTGATGGGGGCCACCCTCCCTCCTCCCTCCCGACCTAGATCCAGACGGATCCACACTGGCGAGTGGTCAGAAATACCGCGTGCCATGTGCCTCGCCTCGGATACCAACGAGGCATGTGCGGCCAGCGTGAGCAGGTAGTCAATCCTGGAGAGGCTACCATGCGCCCCGGAGTGGAACGTGTATTGACTCTGTGTGGGGTGCCGGAGTCTCCAGCAGTCTATCAGGCCAAGCGTGTCTAGAAAATCTGGAAGCCATTTCTGAGCCCCCCCTGTGTCCCTGGGCGGGTACCTATCCAACAGTCCGGAGCCCACAGCGTTGAAATCCCCTCCCACTACCAGCATACCCCCCGGGAGAGTCAACAAGGCCCTGCCCAGATCAGCAAATGCGGAGGCCTGCAGGGCCGGCGGGACATAAACCGAAACCAAAACCAAAGTCCTTCCTTCCCACCGCCCGCCACCGCCACAAACCTCCCCCTATCGTCAACAATGGTGGAGTCCACCTCAAAAGGCAACGATGCTCTAACTAGGATGCCCACACCCCTGGACCCAGAAGAGAATCCAGAGTGTGCAATGAATTTGTACCCCTTCCTATTCAGGGCATAGCACGTATTACCTATGAGATGCGTCTCCTGCAGCAGGGCAACATCTGGCATTGAGCGTTTCAAAAATTGCAAAACAATCCCCCTCTTGATGCGATCCCCCAAACCATTAACATTCCAGCTTATAACACTTAAGCCTCTACCCCCCATCCTCAAACGGAAAGAGGCCCACCCCACACCCGAGGAGCCACCATGGAACAGCCCTGAGGATAATCATCATGCCTTGCAGAAATAAACCCCCCAACAACAAAGTCCAAATCCCCGAAACTCCCCCCACCCTGCACCCCTGCTGCAGCTTACAGAGCCCCCCCAACTTGCAGTGTGCCTGTCGCCCTCAAAAACCAAAAGTCTACAAAAAGTACCCTAAGGGAGGAAAAGAGCACCCCTCGTCCTCCCGCAACCCTCCACAGTTACTGCATTCTGTTCAATTTCTCAAGTATAGTCAAATCAAGTCAGGCCGTCTCTGGGATATCAGCCCTGTCCATCCCGGCCACTGTCTCCATGCTCGGCTGTGTCGTCCCCCGTCCGTCGCCGGGGCAAAGCGTCCAGCCATTCGTCGGCCATAACAGGAGAGTCAAAAAAGAATGTTCGATCTTCATGCACCACCCGTAGTCTGGCAGGGAAAAGCATGGCATACTTCAGATCCAGTTCCCGAAGCCTCCGCTTCACCCCCAGGAAGCTCTGTCTCTGTCTCTGCACCTGCTGGGTGAAGTCCGGATAAAAATTCACCGACGCATTCTGGAAGGGAACTGGGCCCGTCACCCTCGATGCTTGCAGGATGGCGTCCCGATCTCGAAAATGAAAGAGCCGGGCGACAATCGGCCGCGGCGGGGCACCCGCCTTGGGTCGCCCGCCCGGCACCCTATGGGCCCTTTCCACCTCAAAAAACTTTCCAAGGCCCCTAGGCTTCAGATGATTAAGGACCAAATCCTCAACAAGCAGGTCCGCCGAAGCCTCATCCGAGGACTCCGGGACCCCGATGACGCGCACGTTGTTGCGCCTGGCCCGGCTCTCGAAGTCCTCCAGCCGGCGGGCGACGAGGTCACTCTCGGCCCTCAGCTTACGGACCTCGGTCTGCAGTGCCGCAACATCATCAGTGAGGCCCGTGGTCCTGAGGTCCAGGTTCTTAACGCGTTCGTTCGTCTTGCCCAGGTCCGAGCGGATCAGATTGACATCCACCAGGATGGCGTCCACCTTATGCGCCAGGGCCTCGAACTGTCTCCCCATCGAGGTCTGCATCCCGTCGAGCGCGCCCATGACATCCTGTAGGGAGAGCTCCGGTGTCACAGGCGAGTCCTCCTTCTGGGCATCCGGCGCCTGGCTCGATCCACTCGGCGATACTTTCTGGAGAGCGTAGCGGTCCATGCTGTTGACTTGGGTATACGTTCCCCGCCTGGTAGACTTAGTCTTCAGCCGATCCCCTTCTGCTTTGCCCGACATAATGGACTCCAGGCCGTCCAGTGTAGTTAAGACTGGTCCCTCTCAGAGAGAGGAATAAGGAGTGAGCAGTTCTGTCTTAAGCTGCCAGAGTAGCTCGCCGAGCGTCCTTGGGGTAATAAAGCCACCCAGAGCTCTCCAGTGTCCGGGCAGACAAAGGGAACGAAATCGAAAGTGAAAGCGCGGGGACCTCCGTCCGACAGTTCACACCTCGCCTGTCCGTTGTTGATCAACTAGGAGCCGGGCATCCTGCCAACTCTAGCCCCTGGCATCCCCGGGAGATAGGCCGCGATCTTCCGCCAGGCGTAAGTCCGGTTCTCGATGGGCGATCCGACCGCGGGTAGCATCAATCGCCTCCCTGACAACTCAGCAACACGATGCCATGCATACCATCAGGATTAGAGACAGGATAGTCGACGGAGGGCACGAGGGTCTCGGGAGCTCGAAACTCACGCAGCCATCTTGGTCAAGCGCTAGGCTCCTCCCTCCCAGATCTCCATTTTTTTGCATGTCTCCTCTCCCTTCTTCTAATTGTAATTGTCTTCCTTGTTGTATTTGCTGCTGGGTTCTTGGGCGGAGTGTTTGTCGACGCTCTTCGCATAAAAAAACAACTTCTTGCTCAAGTGAGAGTTTGGCTGGAATCTGCAGTCCTCTGGAATTTCTGGTCTCCTGTTCAGTTTCACTTTCAATAGCGGAACTTAATTCGGAGGTAGAGGGATCATCAAATGTTGCTCTGTTGGGGCCTGAATCAATCTTCGATCTTGCTGCATGAGTTTCAGTCCCTTTTAAAAGAGTCATATTTCCGAGCAAATGTAAAAATGTGTCCGCATTCATAATCAGCCTTATCTCGATGGAATTTGAATGTTTTTCGTTCCCTTATTTTTTCCTCTTCTTTCTGTAGACGTTTCGTCATTTCTGCTCTTTATTTAGATTCATCTTCACTTTGATTTAAGTTGCTTATTTCTGCGTTAATTTGTTCAATCTGTTCTTGTGTCTTTAGAAGGTCAACTTCCGTGTATTTGACTAAAATCATTACTAATCTTCTAGATGATTCAAAATTAGTCTCCGCCCACTCCTTCATCATTTTGGGATCCGGAGTCTCATAGCTGGGGGCTATTAATATTCTTAACCCCCGTGGAATTCTCCCAACATCCAAGTATCTTTGGAGGGATTTACCCTCCCACCACTTGCTTTGTTCGCTTTTCATAAGCTTCTCCAAAACGCGCATTTTATCTTTCAGGCTGGTAGCAGTATTATTCGCTAATGTGTCCTGGGATGTTATATTAATATTTGGGCTTCGTGCACACACAGTCACTGGATGATGTCATCAGTGATGTCATTTGAGATGTCATCAGTGATGTCATCAGTGATGTCACTGACCATGTCATGAGTGATGTAATATGTGACATCATCAGCAGTGCATTGCGGGGGTGCGAGTTATAGGGAATTTCAATGGTTTTGTACAAGGGAAATGTCCACCTAACTATAACGCCCCTGAAACCTATGGTTTTTTCAGTGAATTTCTAAGGTTTTTTATATGTTAATTCCTAACTATAACATACCTGAAACCTATGGTTTTTTAACTGAATTTCAAAGGATTTTTTAAATGCTAATTCCCAACTATAACGTGCCTGAAACCTATGTTTTATCCAGTGAATTTCAAAGGTTTTTTAAATGCTAATTCCTAACTATAACCTACCTGAAACCTATGGTTTTTTAATTGAATTTCAATGGTTTTTTAAATGCTAATTCCTATCAATAACTTATCTCTAACCTATGATTTTTAATGATTTTCATAGGATTTCTAAATCTTTATTTTTCAGTATATCAATTCCTTTATTTATGTTTTTTATATTGTTTTTCACCATTTTTAAAAGTTTTTTTAACTTATTTCTTTAAAAAAGTAAAAAATATTATTTGTTTTTAATGAATTTTGCAAAATAATATTTGTAAATTTTTGTAACTCTATTTTGTATAATTTTTAAAAATATTTTTTAAACTATATTTTTAATACTTTGTTTATCCCCCCTAAAATTCATTTTTTTTTTGCTTGGAGTCGCGCACCCAACGTGGTAGGAACCGCGCACCCTACGCAAAAGAAATCGTACCCCCAACGCGATAGGAGTTGTGCACCCAATGTGTGCACACCAGGGGGCGCACTGAGACCCGCACTGGATGCGCGACTCCTAATTTTACCGTAAAAAAAAAATAGCCCCTATCACTAATTTTTATTATCCCCGAGGCTTATAAAAATGTTCGGGACCGTGGGGGGAGCCCCAATACTCATGCTGACATGTAGCTCCCCGTGTAGAAAAGCAATATGATTTTGAAAGAGAGAGCAGGTTTCACTGCTCTCTCTTTCAAAATCCAAACAGGTCCGAGGTCGAGCGCCCTAACTGTTAGGCCAACTCCTCTCCTTACTTCTTCAGCCTCGCTTCTACTGAGGCAGAAAATGGCTGGCAACAGTTCCTGTTTTCTAATGTTGACAACCACTTGACAGCCAATCAGCATTCAGCGCGTGATCGGGAGGGTGCGCGCACGGTGTGCAGAGGGTGCACGGATCCTCCGCGGCAATAGATATATATGTACTTTTAACTGTAATTTTCTCAGAAACTACTCAAAAGATTAACACCATTTAAGCAAAAGCCATGAGTCTGAACTGAGGACTACCTCTTTGCCAAATTTGGTGTAATTACGTTCAGCAGTTCGGGCTGTAGCTGCGGCTAAAAGTCCTATGCGAAAATGCATGGGGAAAGCGCGTTTTGGGACCCCCCTTTTTTCTCAGCCCCGCTTGACGAATCAACCCAAGACTTCCAGGATAGGAGCGGACCAAAAGTTTGGAAAATTTTGCGAAGATTCATCAACCGGCGCCAGACTTATTGGGAATAGAATGTTGCGGATTTCATATGGAAAATAGGTCCTAACTATAACTACCTACTGGCAACCGCCAGTAGGTAATATATATATATATATATATTCACTGAAAAAACCAAAGGTTTCAGGGGCGTTATAGTTAGGAATTGGCATTTAAAAAACCTTTGAAATTCACTGAAAAAAACCATAGGTTTCATGCATGTTATAGTTAGGAATTGGCATGTAAAAAACCTTAGAAATTCACTGAAAAAACCATAGGTTTCAGGGGCGTTATAGTTAGCTGGACATTTCCCTCGTACAAAACCCTAGAAATTCCCCTGTTATAGTTAGTTCAGCTAACTATAACTCGCGCCCCCGCAATGCACTGCTGATGACTTCACATATTACATCACTCATGACATGGTCAGTGACATCACTGATGACATCTCAAATGACATCACTGATGACATCACTGATGACGTCATCTATGTGATAAATTAGTACACTTTCTCACACCCTAATATAACTTTTGATACACCAACTCAAAATTTCAGACGGCCATTTTGAAGACCATAGATACTCCAATACCAATAACTACATACCCACTCATTGACTCTTAGGTCTACATGCACCTCCACTCACTCACCTGTACAGTCACTCATACTTACAGTCACTCCGTACAAGACTATCATATGCATTTATACGGATATATAGACACTCACACACTGCCAATCATCCATTGAGGTACTGACACACCTAGTCAGTTGTGCAAATAATTAAACACAGTCCAATTGACTCACCTATACAGTTAAACACACTCAAGTTCACTTACTCATAAAAATACTAAAAATGTTTGACACTCTTATTCAATTACTAGTACAAGCACACACTCATCCATACAGCCAGTCCCGCAATCACACACTCTCACATATATATAGTTATTTACTCTTATACACATATACACTGTGTTTCACATATGTAGTTACTGTCACATGTACAACTGAGATATACATTCAATCACTAACACACCCTTACATACACTCACCCAACCATACAGTCCATCACAGTTGCACTCTTAAAACCATGCACCCATAGAATCACCCACTCACACATCTATGCACAGAGTCACACACACCCCACCCACACATACACTCAGGCACCCATACAGATACTCAGACAACCAATCAATAACCCATAGAGACACTCATATTGCTATTCACAAAACCATGCAGCCGTTTATACACCAACAGATAGACAGATACAGACATTCACACAGTTTAGTCACTAGTCTGCAGTAAGATACATTTAATGACTCACTTATAGAGTCAGTTACGCACCTAGAAAATCACCCATTCACACACTTGTACACCCACTTATTCTTCAACAGGCCTTTCCCTATATATATTAAACATATTAAAACTGTTCAGAAACACATACTCAATGGATGACGTCATAAGTGATGTCATCAGTGATGTCATTTGAGATGTCATCAGTGATGTCATCAGTGATGTCACTGACCATGTCATGAGTGATGTAATATGTGACGTCATCAGCAGTGCATTGCGGGGGCACGAGTTATAGTTAGCTGAACTAACTATAACAGGGGAATTTCTAGGGTTTTGTACGAGGGAAATGTCCAGCTAACTATAACGCCCCTGAAACCTATGGTTTTTTCAGTGAATTTCTAAGGTTTTTTAAATGCCAATTCCTAACTATAACATGCATGAATCCTATGGTTTTTTCAGTGAATTTCAAAGGTTTTTTAAATGCCAATTCCTAACTATAACGCCCCTGAAACCTTTGTTTTTTTCAGTGAATTTCAAAGGTTTTTTAAATGCCAATTCCTAACTATAACGTGCATGAAACCTATGGTTTTTTCAGTGAATTTCAAAGGTTTTTTAAATGCTAATTCCTATCTATAACTTATCTCTAAAGATATCATGTTTAATGATTTTGATTGGATTTCTATATTTTTCAAATTCAGTGTGTCAATTTCATCAATTATTTATTTTTTTAAAATACTTTTTTATCACCATTTTTTAAACATATTTCTTCAATTAATTCTTTTAAAAATTAAAAAATAATATTTGAACTTAATGGGTTTTTGAAACATATTTTTTTATATCTTTCAAAATATTTTTTTAACTATAAGTGCAAAACTTTATTTTAGATATATATTTCTCAATGTTTTTGGATCCGCGCACCCTAAGCGCACGGTTCACGATCCGAACGCGATAGCATCCGCGCATGGTATGCGTTGGGTACGTGTTTAGTGCGCGATCGCTATGCAACCGGTACACGACTCCCAGCCTATACGCGATACGTTCGATGTACGTAACGCGACGTCTACGCGCTTCTGCGATGCGTCATATGCGTCCGTGACGCGGTAGGTCCGCGGATCCCGCGAAGTATTTAACATTTAAAAAAACATATTTATCTATTGCATGTGAATATTAATTGAAGACAAACTCTAAACTAGTCTTAAAACTAATATATTTTGACATCTAATCCTATATTTCTTTTTATTTCAATTTCGCGGATGCGCGCTGGGTGTGTGCTGCGTAAGCGCACGGTGCGCGGATCCCATGTGACCTGCAAAAAAAGAGATTTGATTGGTTCATTACACTTCCTCTTCTAACTATTGAAAGACCCCACCCATTTCAATCATTCTTCTTTGAGCTTCTTTGGAGAACCATCTCTTTGGAGAGAAGAAGATTTTTTTAGACTAAGTATACACTTAGTTCTAACTTTTTGCAACCAAAAATGGCTTCAGGGCAGCAGGCATCACCTGCATCACCTCAAACCTCTGAGGATGAATTTTTGCCAGAGGAACCACAGAAAAAACGTTTTGCTTCAGTGGTGTGGAAATTTTTTACTTTTCCCGAAGGACAGAATAAGACCAATGCCACCTTGGTCACATGTAAGATTTGCAAAAGAGTCTTATCGATAGGGGATCCTACCAAGAAATACTCTTGCGGCACGGCAAGTATGATGAAGCACATGAGGAGCCTTCATCCAAACAATCTTGCACGTGAAGAGTGCCGACGGATGAGAGACACTCCTGCTCCTGCGCCATCCACCTCATCGCAGCCGAGCACGTCAAGAGTGCATCCCTCAGACCAAACCTTGGACATCCGTCCTCAATTTCAATTTTTAAAAGTGCAATAAGACTTTGTGCTATGGCGAGCAGTCAATCGACCTCATCTGCCGCCGGCAGGAAAGTCATATTTGCTATTTTTTTTTTTTTTTTTACTGTTCCCTGAAGTTCATTGTTTGGTTTCTCCTCTTTTTTTTTTTTCAGAAATACCAGAAAAATCACAAAATTGTTCAGAAAACCTCCAAAAAAACATAAAAGAAGAAAGAAGAAAAAAAAAAGTTCTTGTAAGAACTAACTTTCCTGGTTTAAAAGAAGAGCTAAATTTCTTTGTTAGTGTGTGGAAGTTTAGATGAATGTATGTGTAGTACGTAATTGACTGAATGAATGCATTAGTAGCGTATGGTGAATGTACAAGTGCAGAACTATAAGGAAGTGCTGCAGCATCACACAGTAACCTCTTTAATTGTAGTGTGCTGTAGTACTTCCGAAGCACAGGGATGCAACATATGTACATAAATATGTTGCAAATCTATGCTTCTCTCTGCACGGCTGCTAAAAACTGCAGCCATGTGGTGACACAGGCACCCTTGCACAATAGTGCAAGGTTATCTGTGTCATGTGCTGTTTGTTTTTCTACAGGAAGACACACCTTCCTGTACAAAAACAATGAGAAAATGCATTTTTCTCCTTCAATGTCTGCTGAACATTTCAGCATGCATTGAAGATATAAAAATGTGGAGAAATTAAAACAACTCTCTTTGTTGTGCTTTCCTACACCAGTTGTAGAATGGTGCACCATTCACACACATATCGAGATTTACAATTTCTAATAAATCTAGACATGTGTCTTGTTCTATGAGAATTAAGTGCAATCATGCACAACAACACTTATAGAACACCCTTTCAACCGAAAGTGGTCTGCATGACGAGGTTATATTTTCATGGAGTATAAAAAGTGCACAGAGTGCCTTTTCCTCTCTTTGAAAATATGAAAGAGTATCTTACACAATAACTATGTTACAAAAACTGACATATTTCCCTTTTTAAATTTCCTTGCGAATGATAAAAGGTAAGCACAGAATTTTGACTGCAAAGATGTTCAAAGAAGAATGATTGAAATGATTGCGGTCCTTCAACAGCTAAAAAGATGAAATATTATGAACCCCTCAAATCTCTTTTTTTGCAGGTCACTTGATATCTGATTATGGTCAGATTTCAAAACTACACAAACAAAGTGTTTTAAGAAACGTGTTTCAACTTTGTAGATTCTTGCAGGCCTCTTCATTCTGCACATTGAGACTTAGTTAAACTTACCCTCACAGTAATAGGAATAAAAAATGTTATTCATTTTTGCCTATTTTTCATTAAAATATAAATTCTTAAAAATTGCTCATTTTAAAATTTGGATCTGTGAAAGAAAATAAAATAAAAATTATAACATATAATAATACATTTTTTACAACACAACATAATTTCCACAAAGTAATTTTTTTGCCTTTTTTGCTGTTCTCAGAATATATTAAATTTCACTCGAAATAGTGATTTCAATGGTACTCATCACAACAGCGGGCAAAAAAAAAACAATCAGAAAGATTGTTAAAAAAAACAAACAACATACTATTCTCAGTAAAATACCAGAAAATACAAATCATACATATATGAAATGCTTACAGATTACACAATTTTATAACTTTAACTTATAAAAACTGTAAATGTTGCCACATTAAAATAATCACCGAATAAATGACCACCAAAAAGTCCATAATTCAAAAATATACCTTTCCTTGAGGCCAAATGGTATTTTTGTACTTCTTCTTTATGTAAACTGTCCAATGGTAGTTCTGTTAAATTATAATAATAAATTCCTCAGAGAGTGAATTAGCTTCCTAAAACTTTGGCTTCAAAAATATTAGGTAGGAATTTTGTAATTCCCTAGGCAAACGTTGTTTGAAAACCAACTGGGCATCATTACAAAGTGTCCAGCCTTTGTCACATTTTAGATAGGCAGTGTAATGTCCAGATGTGGCGGAAGGACCATCATGGAAAATTATTGTAATTGCTACAAAAGTCCTTCCTGATATTGATATTTGTGCTGCTACAAATTGTTTTATTAAAGTATCCAATTTTCTTCCATCAGCTGTACAACGTTGCATCATTAAAATTATGTATTTTCCATATTTTGTTAACAATAATGTGGATAACATTTCTGATTTACATTGGCTACACTCCATGTTTTGAATTGCACCATTCACTAATTTATTGAAAGCCACTGATTTACAGTATGGTAATGTTAAATACAGAAATCTCTCAGTGTCTACATTGGTGCTACATGTATACGTGCAATTTTCACAATGATGTTCCCATTTGTAAGAAAGGCCAAAAATATTTTCTATTTCTACACCTTCATTTTCAAAAATGGTAAGCATATACATTAAAAATTCCTGAGCATCTTGTTGGATATTTTGTGTAAATTGTGTAGAACCAGAACACACATCCAAAAGACTACGAACATCTGAAACAGATTGTATTTTACTTCTATCTGTTGTCAATTTTTCATAAACAGAGTGCAACAGAGAACAAAATCTTTTTTGCCGATTCTCCATAATTTGCTTTTGCAAATCTTCAAGATAAAAAACAACATTGACCACTACATTAGCATAGCAGTTGACACCAGGGCTATTTTCAAACTGATAACCAACAATCTCTTCAACAGTGTCCAATTTCTTTTTACCTGCAATCACAACATTATCTTGTTCTTTTCTTTTCTTGATACCTTCAGAACAGATATTCTCTAACCTTCTTTTTCGACCAACCACACACTTTTCAAATACAGGATATTGACCTAAATTTGGAGCATACACCCTTCTTAACCTATTATACTCTTTTACACAGTTTGCATCTGCAGTAACCTTTGTCTCATCAAAATCAATCAAAAACAAACCAGATAATGTTCTGACTCGCGACAAAGCAACATATGCCATACCCTCTTTAAACACAGTAGATCCAATGTTCACCAATGCACTGTCTACACTTAATCCTTGAGATTTATGAATAGTCACTGCATATGCCAGAGAAAATGGAAATTGTTTCCTACGGACATATAAATCTTTAACAAGCAAAAAACAAACTGAACAACGACCAATTTCTTTAACTTCATCAATCTGATCAAATTTAATTTTTAAAAATTAAATTCCTTCTTTTTCTGATAATTCACAAAATCCACCACTTTGCCCATTGCACCATTAACTAAACCTTTCTCTACATCCAAATTACGCCTTAAAATTACCCGACAGTTTACACACACATACAGTGTCTTTTCCAAACCAGCAGTTTTAGATATTTTTTTTCTAAACAATCTAGTTTTGATCTCAACTTACCCGTTAAAATAATAGTGATTCCTTCATGTAGTATTTTATCGATGGCTTCCATTTTGGCAATTTCTTCATTTTCCAATTTTAATAATTCTTCGTTGAATATTGAACACTCACGCAGTGTTGGCATTAAGCAAATCACTGACTTATTTTTAGCAATTTCCACGTACACTTTTGCAGCAACTGCATTTTTATTTGGAAAGACATTGCAAAGTAATCAACTCTCCAAAGCTTCTTTCCCTTTTTTTGAAAGAATTCCAATTCTTATATCTTGAAGAATACTTCCATATTCAGCACCATTTGCCTGTCGCATATTTGTTGTCAGTTCTTTGTATTCAAAATTACTCCAAATGTTCACATTACCAACACTGCCAAGAGACTTTCTAGTATCTTCATGGGAAAGTGTTTTAAATTCCTGTTGTCCTTTTACCGGTGTCAGTTGCAGTAGATCTCCAAAAACTATGACGTGTTTTCCTCCAAATAACACGTCATACTCTGTTTTAAGAATTTGCTGCATTCTTAAATGCACAAAGGCAAGCATCAAGTTTGAAACCATGCTCACCTCATCAATAATGAGAAGTTTCATTTTCTTCAGCACTCTTGAAACTTCACAACAAGCTTCTCCAGATAGCTTGGGGTATTCCAATTTGTTCTCATGTTCTACTGGCAGCATTAGTAAACGATGTAAAGTAATTCCTTTAATGTTATGTGCTGCCAACCCAGTTGGAGCAGTGACAACACAAGACAAATGCGACTCAGTTGTTGTCTGCAGATAACTTGTAATTACTTTAATTAAGAAACTCTTTCCTGTTCCAGCTTGACCACTCACATACATTCGGATAGGTTGAAATGATGTACATGAGCAGTCTTTCTTTACATGAAGTAATCCATGGTCAATCTGCTCTTTCACTTGCTGATATATTTGTTTCTGTTCAACATTTAGTTGCTCTTCTAAGTTTCCTAACTGTATTGCATCTTCTTGTGCTTGATACATTGCTGTTTCCACCTCATTCATGGCAATCGCTGCTTCATTTTCAACAATTGGTTGTCCAAGTGGATCTTGACTCAGTGCAGCAGAACTTTGACTGTCTTGAGAACTGTCTCTAGCAATCTCAGCTGCAATTGTAGCTTCTTGATCAATTTCATCATTCAACATTTTCACATAATTTGCGAAAGTACAGCATTGTATGCTATCTTTACAAGCATTAAATGAATCTTCATAGCTGGGAAAATCTCCAAGTAATTCCAGTTCAGAACGCCATGTTTTTAACATTTACAAAAGGGCTAAATAGTAAAATTCCCTTTTGTCAGCAGTTTGGCAACTCAGTTTTCTGTGATTAATTAAATTTCCTTTCCTTTGTTTCACCAGACATCCTTCAGAACCAATCACTCCATATTTTCCATCGTTGATGTTCTCTGTAATATTCCGTTTAAAAGTGTAGTTTTGCAACACTTCATAGAGACACATGTTCTCAAGATGATGACTTCTCTTTGGATAGTGTGTGTCCAACATATTGGTTTTCAAAATATCTGTACTTTCAGGGTCATTTTCTGCTAAATATTCATTCCTGCAAGACCAAGACTCACCAAAATGATTCTTCTACTTTTGGAATATAGACTTGCAGATGATAACCGATCTGAACATTCATATGCTCCAATTTCACGATGCAATAACATTTTCAAACTGAAACTGTATAATTTCTTACTTAGACTCTTCTCGTGAGAAATCTCTTCCCACATTTCTTTCAATTCAGTCTTTTCTGATTTAGTAATGTAAGACGTTACATATCGAGCAACAGCAATAGAATTGTCCGCAACATACTGAATATCCATATTAGCGTTCCACAGGGATAAAATAACTGGGTTGTAGTCATTTATGTATTTTGATTCTTCGCTTCTTCTTAAGGTGTAGGTGTTTTTCGGAGACTTTCTTGTGATGGTATGTCGTACAGCTGACATGAAACTGTTCACTCTTCCTTTGGCTAATACAGGACGTGGAAATCCAAAATGACATTTGGTATAGAACTTATCCTTTGACTTGTACTTTCGTCGACAGTATTTTCCACATCTATGGCTTTGAAATCGTAAGACTTGTTCTTTTAAGTTTTTGTCTTCTCTGCTATTTGGTACAGCACATGTAGCATAATCTTCAATGAAAGACAAAACACTTTCATCTGAATCTGTTCCAAATTTGGGGGCATCCTTGACCCATAACAACATATGTATGTGAGGAGCACCTCTTGCTTGATACTCCTTTCTCCAAAAGAAATCCACAACTTTTCCAAAAGGAGGATTCTTTTTATTGCAGATGAAAGACATCATAGTTTCAAATCTATGATTGAAATATCTGCATACATTGACAGGATCCAAAGAGCACAATTCTCCAGGTGTCTTGTATTCAATATTATTTATATTGGAATTTGCCTCTCGAAGAAATTCAAGTAAATCATCCCAAGCATACTCAGCACAGCTTAGTGTAACAAACAATGTAGGAGTTCCCAAGTTCCGTAGCATGCATTTCAGTTCTCCATGTCGACGGTACCAATATTCATTAGTCCCACGCTGACATGCCATCAGATTAATCAACTGAGATTCTAAATGATCATCTCTCTGATGCATCAAGTTTAATTGGCCGCACACTGCTCGTCACACCAGCAAGTTGCCCCAAGGAACTGTGGATGATGTAGTAGCGACGGCGAGTACGCCTATGCTACGAAGTGTATGAAAAAGTATGTGTCGCATTAGCCATCCCTGGACACGTGTTTCGAGGTAGTTGCCTCTCGTCAGCAGGGAGCAGGTAAGTGTAAAGGGGTGCCGCGTGGACTGCCAATAATTAAAAACAGGTAGAGTACCTTTCACGGCGCGCAGGTGCTGGTCCAAGACTCGTCAGTCCGCTGGCTCAGGGGAGCCGTAATATATCAAGTTTAATTGGCCCCACACTGCTCGTCACACCAGCAAGTTGCCCCAAGGAACTGTGGATGATGTAGTAGCGACGGCGAGTACGCCTATGCTACGAAGTGTATGAAAAAGTATGTGTCGCATTAGCCATCCCTGGACACGTGTTTCGAGGTAGTTGCCTCTCGTCAGCAGGGAGCAGGTAAGTGTAAAGGGGATGCCGCGTGGACTGCCAATAATTAAAAACAGGTAGAGTACCTTTCACGGCGCGCAGGTGCTGGTCCAAGACTCGTCAGTCCGCTGGCTCAGGGGAGCCGTAATATATCAAGTTTAATTGGCCGCACACTGCTCGTCACACCAGCAAGTTGCCCCAAGGAACTGTGGATGATGTAGTAGCGACGGCGAGTACGCCTATGCTACGAAGTGTATGGAAAAGTATGTGTCGCATTAGCCATCCCTGGACACGTGTTTCGAGGTAGTTGCCTCTCGTCAGCAGGGAGCAGGTAAGTGTAAAGGGGTGCCGCGTGGACTGCCAATAATTAAAAACAGGTAGAGTACCTTTCACGGCGCGCAGGTGCTGGTCCAAGACTCGTCAGTCCGCTGGCTCAGGGGAGCCGTAATATATCAAGTTTAATTGGCCGCACACTGCTCGTCACACCAGCAAGTTGCCCCAAGGAACTGTGGATGATGTAGTAGCGACGGCGAGTACGCCTATGCTACGAAGTGTATGAAAAAGTATGTGTCGCATTAGCCATCCCTGGACACGTGTTTCGAGGTAGTTGCCTCTCGTCAGCAGGGAGCAGGTAAGTGTAAAGGGGTGCCGCGTGGACTGCCAATAATTAAAAACAGGTAGAGTACCTTTCACGGCGCGCAGGTGCTGGTCCAAGACTCGTCAGTCCGCTGGCTCAGGGGAGCCGTAATATATCAAGTTTAATTGGCCGCACACTGCTCGTCACACCAGCAAGTTGCCCCAAGGAACTGTGGATGATGTAGTAGCGACGGCGAGTACGCCTATGCTACGAAGTGTATGAAAAAGTATGTGTCGCATTAGCCATCCCTGGACACGTGTTTCGAGGTAGTTGCCTCTCGTCAGCAGGGAGCAGGTAAGTGTAAAGGGGTGCCGCGTGGACTGCCAATAATTAAAAACAGGTAGAGTACCTTTCACGGCGCGCAGGTGCTGGTCCAAGACTCGTCAGTCCGCTGGCTCAGGGGAGCCGTAATATATCAAGTTTAATTGGCCCCACACTGCTCGTCACACCAGCAAGTTGCCCCAAGGAACTGTGGATGATGTAGTAGCGACGGCGAGTACGCCTATGCTACGAAGTGTATGAAAAAGTATGTGTCGCATTAGCCATCCCTGGACACGTGTTTCGAGGTAGTTGCCTCTCGTCAGCAGGGAGCAGGTAAGTGTAAAGGGGTGCCGCGTGGACTGCCAATAATTAAAAACAGGTAGAGTACCTATCACGGCGCGCAGGTGCTGGTCCAAGACTCGTCAGTCCGCTGGCTCAGGGGAGCCGTAATATATCAAGTTTAATTGGCCGCACACTGCTCGTCACACCAGCAAGTTGCCCCAAGGAACTGTGGATGATGTAGTAGCGACGGCGAGTACGCCTATGCTACGAAGTGTATGAAAAAGTATGTGTCGCATTAGCCATCCCTGGACACGTGTTTCGAGGTAGTTGCCTCTCGTCAGCAGGGAGCAGGTAAGTGTAAAGGGGTGCCGCGTGGACTGCCAATAATTAAAAACAGGTAGAGTACCTTTCACGGCGCGCAGGTGCTGGTCCAAGACTCGTCAGTCCGCTGGCTCAGGGGAGCCGTAATATATCAAGTTTAATTGGCCGCACACTGCTCGTCACACCAGCAAGTTGCCCCAAGGAACTGTGGATGATGTAGTAGCGACGGCGAGTACGCCTATGCTACGAAGTGTATGAAAAAGTATGTGTCGCATTAGCCATCCCTGGACACGTGTTTCGAGGTAGTTGCCTCTCGTCAGCAGGGAGCAGGTAAGTGTAAAGGGGTGCCGCGTGGACTGCCAATAATTAAAAACAGGTAGAGTACCTTTCACGGCGCGCAGGTGCTGGTCCAAGACTCGTCAGTCCGCTGGCTCAGGGGAGCCGTAATATATCAAGTTTAATTGGCCGCACACTGCTCTGATGCACTTTATCCATAACATCCTTTGCAGTTACATTTTGCAGATGCATTCCAGTTTTTAACATGTGATTTACTGCATATGAAAGTCCAGACAAGTCACTTTCAAACAGAAGATGAAACATATAAGGGATACATTGTCGAAATCTTGGATCTTCTGCATATAATCTTGTTGTCCGATATTCAGATGCAGGAATCTGCACAGGACGTTCATCATATCGTCCACATTTTCCTGTTGGAAACAACTGCGGGAAACAACAAGCTTCCAAACTCTCTTCCCATACACTCATGGGACTTCCTGTTGCTTTTTTCATTTGAAACAACTCAGTTGTATTACCCATCACCTCTTTGGAATGAAGTGGATGTACACTGTAATGTTCATAGATCTCTTCACATCTGGACATGTCCACTTTTTCAATTTGTCCACTTAATGTTTCACTATCTTCTGCTAAATCTATTTCTTCTTCTCCAACAAACACATTTCTATAGTACTCATTATTTTTTATCATATACAATGATGCCTTTTGCACTTTTCTAACATCCACTAACTCTTGCCAGATTTTCTTATTCTTAGTAGGAACACCATTAACTAGAATGACTAGTGGCTCATTTTCTGCATGATCTACACCAATAGTTTCAACATTTTTCCTTAAATCTAATGGTAAATACACAACTCTTCCTTTCAATCCTCTTTGCAACTCTGATGGAGGTAATTTACTTGTTTTGGGCTCCATACGAACAATAGCCTGAAATGGGTGAACACATTTTATCAGAATAGACTCATACGTATTTAAATCTATCAGCTCTGGAGGAATAGCAACCAACTCTAGATTATTATGAACAGCTCTAGCAGGCATTTTATTCTCATCTAATTTATTATAACAATATTTGCAAATACGCTGCTCACATCCCAAATCAAAACAATCCTCTACCAAAAAATAAGTTGCAAATTCCATCCACTTATCATTATCTTCTATTTCACTTTTTAAATACAGATTGACACCCCTAGTCTGATTTTTATAGTGACTTCGCCGACAACAAATACAAGAAACATTTGGTCATTCACCTGAAATTACCTTAAACTTTGTCATTTCATCCTCACATTTTTCTGTAATTACAGGTTCTACATTGTCTTCAACATTTTGTTCTACTAATGTGTCAGTTTCTTCACTCTCTTGCTGAGGCCCAAAGTAACAAAACTCAATATCCTCACAGACCTGCTTCACATCTGAAATTGACCCACGCAAAAGAGCACTGTTCAACTCACTTAACTTTAGTGCTGGACTTTTTGCATAACACAACCTTCTCACTAACTTCCGCATTTGAGTATGAAGTACTGCCAGCATTCTGAAATGGTGAAAAACACTTTCACAAACTTTCCTAGAAAGACAAGCCAGAGAATGACCTTGCAAACCAGTATGTTTTCTCACTCTGCAAGGGTCTAGTCCTTGCAACAGCTTAATCTTTTGTTTTACACTTTTTTTAGTATAGTCTCGTAAAAAACTACATAATTTTTCAATAGATTCCTGTCGTACACTACAAACACTACTGCAATCCCAAGTGTACACAGGGTTTTTAGCACGTCTCCCTAAAACTTCATCAGCTATCACTTCTTCTGCATTTCTTTCAACCATTTTCTCTTTCTCCATTGGACAACCATCACTAACCTCATAACCTCTACCACTGGTGTCAACTGCATACAATAATTTTTCACTTAGTGAATAACTCTCTTCATTAAAAAAAGGCTCTGAACTAGAACTGTGTTTCCATTCTCCCAAAAAAATCACAAACATTTTTTTTATTAATAACTCTTTTCCTCCTACTTTTGGCCTTCATTACATATATTGATTTATCTAGTGATCGAATTCTGTTTAACACTAAAATAAACAGTTTCCTTTTTACTTCAAAAGCCTTTTCCACAATGCTTTCAATATGCTTCTTCTTTTTATAATATAAAGCTCTCTTTTTACATTTCTTTACATCTTTCAGCAAATTATGCACTACTCTCTTGTAAAATATTTTTTTGCGTAATTCCTTATACTGATTTTGACTTCTTTTACCATACTTTATCTCCTTTGACTGAACATTTGCTTTTTTACTTTTCCTCTTATTTAATTTTTTTTCTTACTTAAAAAATTATTTGAAGTTGCAGCATTCTCTACATTCTGTTTGCTCCTACAAACATTTTTAATAAATTGCTTCGTGATCTTACCAGAAGATTTTTTACTTTTAGCCACATTATCTTTTTCATTCAATACTTGTGGTTGATGTTTCTTTAAATAATCCTCCTGTCTCTGTTCTTTTTCTTTTTCTTTTTTTTTCTTGCATACTTTCTCGATTTTAACGTTGAAAAACAGTATCTGCAAAAAAGAGTCACAAATAAATGTATATTAATAACTTTCAAATTTACAATATTCCATTACTGTACAAACACATTTTATATAAAAACAGACTAAGAAACTATAGCCCCGAACCACAATTGTGACGATGATTAAAACACTACATACATAATGCATACTACTTTGAAGCAGTTCATGCCCTAAAGCCTACCTCACTAAGGGCCATATGTAGGTAAATTACATTTACCGATTCTTAAATACCGAATTTTACCGATTCGGTATTTATGAATCGGTAAATGTAATGTAGGTAGAAAAATACAGAATCGGTAAGTGTCGGTATTTTAGAATCAGTATTTACCGATTCGGTAATGGCAACTGGCTTCCCATTCATTCCTATGGGCCTGGAGGCCCATAGGAATGAATGGGAAGCCAGTTGCCATTACCGATTCGGTAAATACCGATTCGGTAATGGGGGAGGCATCATCATGGGTGGCAGGGTGTCACATTGACACCCTGTTGCACCCCTGATTCGTCCATGTGTGCACATGTGGCGCACATACATGCCCTAAGGGCATGTATGTCTGCCACATTGCACACTGCAAAGTGCACAAAAATGCTTTTTTACACCTATTCGTCATTTACCACCAACTTTTAGTTGGTGGTAAATAACGAATCCCCACACCCACGACACACTCCCCCTACATCTCATTTCATGAATCGGTATTTACCGAATCGGTAAAATTACCGATTCGGTAAATTACCGAATCATGAAATGATCCCCCTACATAGCAAAAGCCTAAATACCGGTCGGTAACGGTATATTTACCGAAAATCGGCCGTTACCGACCGGTATTAGGCTTCCTACATATGGCCCTAAAAGACTTCATGCTAACTAACTGAATGATTACAGTACTAAAAAGAGACACACTGGGTGAGTAACAGGGTGTTTGCTAGAAGTGTATGAATACTAACTGGGGAATTGAAGCTGCGAAAGACAACTGTGTAGCTCATTAGAGAACTGAATGCATACTGGATAGGCATTTAAAGCAGTCCATGTGCTAAGGCCCGGCTCACTGCATGAGTACTTGGGTACTGACTAAATGATTAGACTACAGCAAGGAGACTGCCTGGATGAATTTATAACTGGTAGACTTTTCACACAGGGAATGAATTAGTACTTGGTACTAAAAAGGTCACTAAAAGACTGCAAAGGGAGTGTCAAGATGTTTGCTGGACTATATGGATATTGACTAGGGAATTTAAAGTATAAAAGACAAATCTCTAGGTGGTTAAAAGACTGCATGCATAGTGCATAGGGGTTTGAAGTAGTCCATGTGCTAAGTCCTGGCTCAGTGCATGAATACTTGGACAGTAACTGAATCATTAGAGTACTGGAAAGAGAGTGTCTTGGTGAATTTATAAATGTTTGGGTTTTGGCACAGTGAATGAATTACTACATGGTGCTGAATCAGTCACTAGAAGACTACAAAGAGAGTGATAGGGTATTTCCTGGAAGTGTATGGAAACTGTCTAGAGAATTGAAGATGTGAAAAACAACTGTGTAGGTGGTTAGAGAACTACATGCATACTGCATGGACATTTGAAGCAGTCTATTTGGTAATGAATGGTTCACAACATAAGTACTTAGAAACTGACTAAATCATCAGACTACTTCTAGGACAGTGCCTGGGTAAAAATATTAAATTTTCAGTTCTGGGGCAGTAAAGACAATACTACATGGTACTGTACTTTAGTGTCAAAGCATGACTCATTTTATCAACGCATAAGCAAAGACTGGCTTCTAATGCTACTAAAACTTGACAACATGACAGGTTTCAAAACAGTTTTCTGTCAGCAAATGCACAATGTTATCAAACGCTTCTCTGACAGTGGTTCCCAAATGCACACAGACTCACAGTGTGATTCTAGACAAGCACCACTATCCCTAGGAGTTTACCAAAACTCATTCACTACAGTGGAAGTGATACAGGAACTGCACACAATCTACATATTTCACGACTACACTTTAGTGTCAATGCCTGACTCATTTAATCAACACATAAGCAAAGACTGGCTTCTAATGCTACTAAAACTTGACAACATGACAGGTTTCAAAACAGTTTTCTGTCAGCAAATGCATGATTTTACCAAACGTTTCTCTGACAGTGGTTCCCAAATGCACAAAGACTCACAGTGTGATTCTAGACAAGCACCACTATCCCTAGGAGTTTACCAAAACTCATTCACTACAGTGGAAGAGGTAAGGGAACTGCACACAATCTACATATTTCACGACTGTACTTTAATGTCAACTCCTGACTAATTTAATCAACACATAAGAAAACACTGGATTCTAATGGTACTAAAACTTGACAACATGACAGATTTTAAAACAGTTTTCTCTCAGCAAATACACAATGTTACCAATCGCTTCTGTCACAGTGGTTCCCAAATGCACACAGACTCACAGTGTGATTCTAGACAAGCACCACTATCCCTAGGAGTTTACCAAAACTCATTCACTACAGTGGAAGAGGTAAGGGAACTGCACACAATCTACATATTTCACGACTGCACTTTAGTGTCAATGCCTGACTCATTTAATCAACACATAAGCAAAGACTGGCTTCTAATGCTACTAAAACTTGACAACATGACAAGTTTTAAAACAGTTTTCTATCAGCAAATACACAATGTTACCAAACGCTTCTTTCACAGTGGTTCCCAAATGCACAAAGACTCACAGTGTGATTCTAGACAAGCACCAGTATCCCTAGGAGTTTACCAAAATTCATTCACTACACTGGAAGTGGTAAGGGAACTGCACACAATCTACATATTTCACGACTACACTTTACTGTCAATACCTAACTCATTTAATGAAAGCATAAGCCATAACGGTCTTCTAATGCTACTAAAACTTGACAACATGACAGGTTTCAAAACAGTTATCTGTCAGCAAATGCACGATGTTACCAAACGCTTCTCCACAGTGGTTCACAAATGCACACAGGCTCTCTGTGTGATTCTAGACAAACAACACTATCCCTTGCACTATACCAAAACACATTTCTTCATCTACAAGGAGTAATACATTTTACTGCAGAAACATAACTCATTTCACAAATTCATAAACAATAAGTGGTTTCTAAATCTACCAAAATATAAGAACGGCATAGTTATCTGTCTACAAACACATGAAAAAACACAAATCCTTATCACAAAATGGTTTCCACATGCACACACACTGTCAATAAGATTGTAGAGAAAAAAATACTCCCTACACTTTAGCAGAAAAAATACATTAGTCTGATTAAAATAAAAATAGTCTACATACATCCCCTCACAATTAAATAACTCACCTTTCAAGATGTTTTGTAGATTAAGAAGTATATCAGTCACACACCAGATATCAGTCACACACCAGATTTTCTTATACAGAATCTCTGCACTGTGCACCTGTCAGCAGAACCAAAGAATGGCAAAGTTTCCCTCTCATTTTCCACACATATACATGTAAACATCAAATCACATTCCTTCCCACATAAATTCAAAAGCAAACACACATTTCTATTGGTTAAACATTTCAACCCTTTCCAAATGACATAAACTTCAACCCTTCCCCCAATCTGCCTTCTGCCCGTTACCATAGAAACATGTCATGGAACACTGTACTGAGCACACAGGTCACAAGTTCAGCACACACAATGTTGCTAATCAAAACAGCAAGTGTGCTTGACTTCTCAACATATCAGCTTATCATATATAATGTTCCTTTCACGCACTTTTTGTTTACCAATAAGAATCATGCATTTAAAAAACAGAAATATGCACCCTACCTTTCAGTGTAGAAGGTTGTCAAACAACCAATGATTTCTTGTCTTTTTTCAAAATTGCATCTTAGCCACCATTTTAGAAACATCTTACTTTCCAAACTGCCATTTCATTTACAGAGACCATCTGAGTGCATCCAGACCTCCTTATAAGATGCTTACAGTGTGGATTGTGGGACACAGCTACATTTTCTGGAGCCAAAGGTATGCAGAAAACAAAGGCATTCACAAAGACCTAGGTTTGCCAAATGTAGACATTAAATGGATTGGACAGAGAGGGTTAAAGTGGCACCAATTGATGCCATTGGTGAAATCCTTCATGCAAATCCAACACCCAGACCTCATAATAGTGCACTGTGGTGGCAATGACCTAGGCACTTTGACTGGGGTAGGTCTGGAAATGCTTATGAAGGACACCTTTGCACAACTGATTTCACTTTTCCCTAAAACTGCCTTTGTGTATTCTAACATATGCCAAAGGCAGAAATTGAACTGGTCCGATCATTTTTGTCCACAGATTGAGAAAGCTAGGAAACATGTGAATAAATCTATTTCTGATTTTCTTCGAGACTACAGAATGGGGTCCATTTACAATAACAATCTGCGCTTTCATATGCAAGAGATGTATAGGAGAGATGGAGTACACTTTACTGATGAAGGAAACAGAGTCTTCCTCAACAACTTTAGACTCTGTATAGGTACTTACATATAAGTACCAAAAACTCTCAATGAACACAACGGCTCTTTTTAGAGCCAATCAAGAACAAAACACTTAAGCTTAATCTTTATCTCCCAACAATTTCATTTTTTTTGCCCTTGGATCCGCGAACCCACCGCGAGAGAATCCGTGCATCCAATGCGATAGAATGCGCGCACCGTGCGCGCATTTCGCCGCTTTTTTTTTTTAAAAGGGGGGCCACAGGGGGTCCTTCTGGGACCCCCTAAGCAGATCTAGAGGGTCAGAGTATTTCCACTCTGCCCCCTTTATATCTTTTACACACTTATTCCCCTTCCATCTTCAGCCTCGCTTCTACCGAGGCAGAAAATGGCCGCCAACAGTTCCTGGTTTCGAATGTAGAGAGACGCTCGACAGCCAATTAGCATTCAGCGTGCGATCGGGAGGGTGCACGCTCCATTCGGGGAGGGTGCGCTTACGGTGCGGGTAGGGTCCGCGGATCCTCCGCGGCCATACATATCACTAACTTTTTACCCTAATTTTCTCAGGAACTACTGAACAGATTCACACCAAATATGCAAAAGGCATGAGTCCGAACTGAAGACTACCTCTTTTCCAAATTTGGTGTCATTCCGTTCAGCGGTTCGCGCTGTAGCCTCGACAACAGATCCTATGGGAAATTGCATGGGGAAAACGCGTTTTGGGACCCCCCTTTTTTCTCAGCCCCCGCTTCACGGATCACCGCAAAACTTTCAGGGTAGGAGCGGAACAGAGCTGGCCAAAAGTTTTGGAAAATTTCTCGAAGATTCATCAATCGGCGCCAAAGATATTCCCAATAGAATGTTGCGGATTTCCTATGGAAAATAGGTCCTAACCATAACTATCTACTGGCGACCGCCAGTAGATAATATATATATATATATGTACTTGAATTCCCGAGAGTGCTCCGAAGGTTCGTATCGTAGTTGTTGTGCAACAATGACGGACTCACCCCCCGTCCGGAGGCACCCGCTGCGAGTTCGATGGCGTGGGTGAAGCGAGTAATTGATATATATATATATATATATGTATATATATATATATATATACACATATATATATATATTCACTGAAAAAACCATGGGTTTCACACACGTTATAGTTAGGAATTAGCATTTAAAAAACCTTAGAAATTCACTGAAAAAACCATAGGTTTCACACACGTTATAGTTAGGAATTAGCATTTAAAAAACCTTAGAAATTCAGTGAAAAAACCATAGGTTTCACACATGTTATAGTTAGCTGGACATTTTACTCGTAACAAACCAATGAAATTGCCCCGTTATAGTTAGTTCAGCTAACTATAACTCGCGCGCCCGCAATGCACTGCTGATGACGTCACATATTACATCACTCATGACATGGTCAGTGACATCACTCATGACATCACTGATGACATCTCAAATGACATCACTGATGACATCACTGATGACATCATCCAGTGAATGTGTGTTTTTCTGAAAATTAAATATGTTTTATATATGTGTATCTCAAGGTCGATGGAAGAATAAATGGGTATATAAGTGTCTAAATGGATGATTTGTTTTTGAAAAATTGATTGTGTTACTGACTGATTAAGTGTATCTCTCACTTTGTGTATAAGTGGCTGCATGGGTTGGTGAGTAGCTACATGGGTGTCTATATAGGTTATTAGTTGTTTTTTTGAGTATCAGTCTGAGTGTCTGTATGGTACGGTGGGGGGTATTACGTAGTGCATAGATGCATGAATGAGTGACTCACTGTTTGTATGTGTTGAAGACAGCATGTGTGCAGGACTGTATGTGTGGATGAGTGTGTGTATGGGTGTGTTATTGAGTGAATGACTGTCTCAATAGTGTCTTCAGGAGTAACTACATATGTTTTTAACTAGTATATGTGACTATTGGTGTATATATGTGAGTATATGTGAGAGGGAGAGATTGAAAGAGTTCCTGTATGAATAAGTATGTGTTTCTATAAGTGATTGTTTAAAAGACTAAGTATGTGTAAGTTTCCGTAGAAGTAAGTATGGTGGTGTGTGTATTACTGTATATGCAAGTAAATGTATGTTTTATTCTTTATTAGCATGAGTGACTATGTGTGTGAGTAACTCTATGGATGAGTGGCATTGTGTAACAGGATGTATAGATGTATGAGTACATATGATGAGTGAGTACATGTATGAGTGACTGTATAGGACTGTTGGTGAATGAGTGGATGTGTATGTGGATCTTAGAATTACTGAAGAGGTTGTTGTAACTGGTATTGGTATGTCCATTGTTTTGAAATTTTTAGTCTCTATTTTTGAATGTGTGTATCAAAGCTTATATTAAGGTGAGAGGAGGTCTGCCACTCTATCACAAGGATGATGTCATCAGTGATGTCATCAGTGATGTCATTTGAGATGTCATCAGTGATGTCATGAGTGATGTCACTGACCATGTCATGAGTGATGTAATATGTGACGTCATCAGCAGTGCATTGCGGGCGCGCGAGTTATAGTTAGCTGAACTAACTATAACGGGGCAATTTCATTGGTTTGTTACGAGTAAAATGTCCAGCTAACTATAACATGTGTGAAACCTATGGTTTTTTCACTGAATTTCTAAGGTTTTTTAAATGCTAATTCCTAACTATAACGTGTGTGAAACCTATGGTTTTTTCAGTGAATTTCTAAGGTTTTTTAAATGCTAATTCCTAACTATAACGTGTGTGAAACCCATGGTTTTTTCAGTGAATTTGAAAGGTTTTTTAAATGCTAATTCCTAAATATAACGTGTGTGAAACCCATGGTTTTTTCAGTGAATTTGCAAGGTTTTTTAAATGCTATTTTTTTTTTTATTCTTCATTTTTTTCAAACATATTTTTAATTTAATTTTCTTATCTTTTATAAAGACTATGCTTAAATTTTTAAAATCCTTAAATATTTTTTTTATATATATTTTTTAAAATAAACATGTAAAATTTATTTCCAGTTTTTTTTTATTTTTTTTTTATTTTTTTTTATAGTACGCGTACCGTAAGCTCACGGTAAGCGTACGGTTTACGCAACGCCCGTAATCTATCTACGCTGCTTGCGTATAGTTCCGTACTTTGCGTAGCCGCGCGTACTGCGCGTGGGACGCGTGCGCGCTTACGCAACACGCGCACGTTACGCGGAAGTGCCGGGGAGTGACTGTTATGCGCATGCGCGCAAGCGCGTGTCTTTTTTACGCGCACGCGTACTTTTTGCCGTAAGCGTACCGTAAGCGTACCGTAAGCGTACGGTAGGTCATGTGATCTTGAAACACAACTTTTGATTGGTTGAAACTACTTTCAGTTCTAGAACTCTCCTACACCACACCCATTCCCCTCATTTCTGCTTGTGATCCCTTGGGAGAAGGAGCTGGTTTGTCTTTGGGATACGATGGCAGAACAGCAGAGCTCTTCTGAGAGTGAGGCTAGCACCAGCAGCACTGTCTTGAGGCAGAGAGCGAGGAAAGTAAAGCCTTCTTACGTTTGGGAGTATTTTACTTTTCCAGAAGGCCAGCAAAAGGTGAATGCACCCTTAGTTACTTGCAAGCTGTGTAAGCGTGTACTTTCTAGAGGTAATCCTAACAGGAAGTATTCCTTTGGGAATCACACCATGAAGAGACACCTCCAGGAAGTACACAGAAGGACACATGGTCATCTTTTTGGAGGTAACTCTTCAGAAAGACGAGCCAGTACATCCACAGCAGCTCAGCCTGGACCATCATCTGCAGGGCAGACTCCTTCTTCTGCAGGTCAGGTGAGCCCTTCATCTGTGGGGGGAGAATCTCCTTTTGCTGGCCCTCTGGAAATTAACCCTCGGTTTGCGAGGGTTGAAGTATGGTGCGCCACTTGTCACGATCTAATTACTTATAGGGAGACCAGTGTTTCCCTGGTGAACAGTAAAATAGATCAGCACACTTGTCGTACCGTCTAATATTCCCAATCTTTCTTTCCTCTGTCCCTGCATGAACACAACGGTTCTTTTAAGAGCCAACCTTATCTTTCATCTTTTTTTTTCTTTTTTTTTAAAAACTTTTTTTTTTTTTTTTACCGTACGCGTACGGTAAGCGTACCTTTTTTTTATTTTTTAAAAAAAAACACTAAAAATCATTTATCTCATTACAAAGTCCTTGAGAGACTACAATTTTTATTTTTAACTTACCATACTCACTCAAAAAAATATTTATTCATTTGTTTTTTTAAAAAATAGTTTTTAAAATGGTTGTAGTTTCCGAAAATTTTCTATATCGATCTGAAAATAAAGAAAAAAGTATTAATATTTTTTATCCATTTTATAATACAATACACATATTTACATTTTTTACAAAAAAATATTTTTGCCTTATTTTTGCTGTTTTCAGAATATATTGCATTTCACTATTAATTGTGAAAGCAATTGCATTCATCATTTTACAGCGGGCAAAAAAAATTAACAATCACAAAGATTGTATTAAAAAAGCCCAGAATGTCTTCTCACTTAAACTTATCATTACAGAAATGCATATTATTCTAAAAAAATATCATCTAAAAACAATACTTTTTTCTTTAAAATACCGTCTGATATGTTTGTTTCAGAAGTATAATCACAATATTATATCTCAAATAACTCCAAAATACATCTGATTTTATTTCCTTTAGGCCAAATAGTATTTTTTTTTTTTTCCTGGAATAAATTTCCAAGGGAAAACCATTAAAATTCTAAAGTTTAATCTGTCCAGATCTCACCAATTCTCTGTAACATTTTGGTTCACGAAAATTTTTTGAATAATTTATTTAGTCCACAATAGAATTGCTTACTTTTCCACATGGCCAAATAATAATTTTTTAAATCATTTTTGAAAAAATTTCCAATGGCAGTCCAATAGCATTCCATAATTTAAAATGTGCAGAAGTTACCGATTATCTCTAAATTATTGGTTTTTGAAAATTGCATTAAAATTTAAAAAAGTCCACATTACAATTGGTTATCTTTCCTTTAGGCCAAATGATAATTTTAAAAATCTTTTTTCTACAAAATTGCAATGGTAATCCAGTAAAATGGTAAAATTATTTTGTCCAGATCTTGCCAAATCTCTCTAAAATTTAGGTTTCAGGAAGATTAGATAGGAATTTGCTAAATCAAAAGGCAAACGTTGTTTGAAAATCAATTGGGAATCATTACACAGTGTCCAGCCTTTTTCACATTTTAGATAAACTGTGTAATGTCCAGAAGTAACAGTAGGTCCATCATGGAAAATTATTGCAACAGTTACAAAAGATTTTCCTGAAATTGATAATTGCTGTCCTGTAAACTTCTTTATTAAAGTATCCAATTTTGATCCATCAGCTCTACATCGTTGCATCATTAAAATTACATACTGTCCGTATTCCCTTAAAATTAATGTTGAAAACATGTCAGAATTACACTCACCACATTTCATGCTATGATTAGCATCTTTAACTAATTTTGCAAAAGTGACTGTTTTACTCTCTGGCAATGTCAAATAAATAAACCTTTCATTATCAACAATAGAGCCACATATATTATCACAATTATCACAACTATGTTCCCATTTATAAGAGAGACCAAAAAAAATGTCAATGGGAACTCCTTCTTCTTCCACTACCTGAAGAAAATACATCAAAAATTCGTGTGCATCTTGCTGTTCATTTTGAGAAAACTGTGTTCGTCCTGAACATACATCTAAAAGTTTTCTAATTTCAGTAGCACTTTCTATTTGAGTTTTATCTTTACTCAGCTTTTGAAAAAGGAGACTGAGCTCTGAACAGAATCTTTTTCCCTGATTTACTATTATCTGCTCTTGCAAACTTTCCAGATAAAATGCAACATTCAGCACTACATTAGCGTAGCAGTTGACACCAGAGCTATTTTCAAAATGACATCCTACAACCTGTTCTTCATTTTCCTTATTCTTTTTGCTTGCAATTACATCACTCCTCTTTTTTTTCCTCTTCTCTACATCTTCATTACAGATATTCTCATTTCTCCTTTTACGAGAAACTACACGTTTCTCCAACACAGGATACTGACCTAAATGAGGAGCATAGCTTCTTCTTAATCTATTATACTCCTTTACACAGTTTGTATCAGCACTAACTTTTGAGTCATCAAAGTCTATCATGAATAAACCTGATAATGTTTTGACTCGTGACAAAGCTACATATGCCATACCTTCTTTGAACACAGTTGAACCAATGTTCACAAATGCACAATCTACAGTCAATCCTTGAGACTTGTGGATAGTTACAGCATATGCTAGTGAAAACGGAAACTGCTTCCTACGTACATATAAGTCTTTCACAAGCATGAAACGAACTGAACAACGACAAATGTCTTTAACTTCCTCTATCTGATCAAATTTTATCTGTAAACATTCAATTCCTTCTTTTTTCTGATAATTAATAAAACCCACAACTCTTCCCATCGCTCCATTCACTAAGCCTTTCTCAACATCCAAATTTCTCCTTAAAAACACTCTACAGTTCATGCAAACATAAAGATTTTTTTCTAATCCTGCTGTTTTGGAGATGTTCTTCTCTAGTGAGTCCAATTTATTTTTCAGTTTGCCTGTTACTGTGACTGTAATTCTTCCATCCTCAATTTTGTCCACTGCTTCCAATTTCCTGATGTCTTCCTTTTCCAATTTCAAAAGCTCCTCATTAAATATTGAGCATTCACGTAGAGTTGGCATTAAGCAGATGACACTTTTGTTTTCTGCAATATTCTTGTATATTTTCTCTGCAACTATTTCTTCCTTTGGAAATAAATTATGTAGCAGCCGACTCTGTAATGCTTTTTTCCCAACATCTGTGAGTAGTCCAATCCTGATATCTTTCAGAATACTTCCATATTCTTCATCGTTTGCTTGCCTCATATTAGTTGTAAGTTCCTTGTACTCAAAGAAGGACCAAATATTTGTATTTCCAATGCTTCCCAATGACTTCTTTGTGTCTTCATGTGTCACAGTATTAAACACTGGTTGTCCTTTAACTGGAGTAAGTTGCAAAAGATCCCCAAAAACTATGACGTGTTTTCCACCAAATAACACGTCATAGTCTGTCTTCAAAATTTGCTGCATTCTTAAATGCACAAAGGCAAGCATTAAGTTTGATACCATGCTCACCTCATCAATAATGAGAACTTGCATCTTCTTCAATACTCGTGAAACTTCCAAGGATGCTTCTCCAGTTAGCTTGTTGAATTGTATTTTGTTCTCATGCTCCACTGGTAACATTAGCAAACGATGTAAGGTGATTCCTTTTATGTTATATGCTGCAAACCCAGTTGGAGCAGTAACCACACAAGACAAAGTAGAATCCGTTTTTTGCTTTAGGTAGCTTCTGATGACTTTAATTAGGAAACTTTTTCCAGTGCCAGCTTGTCCGCTTACATACATCCTGATTGGATGAAATGATGTGCATGAGCACTCTTTTTTGATATGTAGAAATCCGTGATCAATTTTGTTTTTGATCTCTTCATAAATTTGTTGCTGCTCTTGATTCAGTTGTCTTTCCAAATTTTCTAAGTCTATAAATTCTTCTTGAGCTTGATTCATAGCCGTTTCCACTTCATTCATGGCTATTGATGCTTCATTTTCAACGATTGGTTGTCCTAGGGGATCTTGACTGTGTGTTCCTGAACTTTGGCTGTCCTGAGAACTGTCTCTAGCTATTTCTGCTGCAATTGTAGTTTCCTGTTCAATTTCTTCATTTAACATTTGCAGATAAGTTGAGAATGTACTGCATTGTATGCTGTCTTTGCAAGCATTAAAAGAATCTTCATAGCTCTGGAATTCTCCCAGTAGTTCATCCTCTGTACGCCATGGTTTAAACAACTGTAAAAGAGCCAAGTAGTAAAATTCTTTCTTGTCGGTAGTGTCGCAACTCAGCTTCCGGTGATTTATCAAACTTCCTTTGGTTTGCTTCACCAAACATCCTTCTTCACCAACAACTTTATATTTTCCACTGTTGATGTCTTCTGCAGCTTTCCGTGAATAAATGTAGTTCTGTAACACTTCATAGAGACACATGTTCTCCAGATGATGACTTCTCTTGGGATAATATGTGTCCAACATGTTTGTTTTCAATATGTCTGTACTTTCTGGGTCATTCTCAGCCAAATATTCAATTTCTCCAACAGATTTCAGTACCCGATTTCTCATTGCTGCAAGGCCTAAACTTGCCCAAATTATTCTTCTTGACTTCGAGTAGAGACTTGCAGAAGATAACCTATCTGAACATTCGTAGGATCCAATTTCTCGATGCGATAACATCTTCAAACTGAAACTGTACAGCTTCTTACTGACAGTCTTCTCGTGAGAAATCTCTTCCCACATTTCCTTCAATTCTGTTTTTTCTGATTTCGTAATGTAAGACGTTACATATCGAGCAACAGCAATGGAATTGTCAGCAACATACTGTATATCCATGTTAGCGTTCCACATGGATAAAATGACTGGGTTGTAGTCATTTATATTTTTTGATTCTTCTTTTCTTTTAAGGTTGTAGGTATTCTTAGGTGATTTTCTTGTGATAGTATGTCTCACAGCTGACATAAAACTGTTGACTCTTCCATTTGTAAGAACAGGTCTAGGAAATCCAAATCGACATTTAGTGTAGTATTTTTCTTTGCTCTTGTATTTCCGTCGACAGTATTTTCCACACCGATGACTTTGGAAACGTAGAACTTGCTCCTTTAACTTGTTCTCTTCTGTGCTTTTAGGTATAGCACATGTTGCATATTCTTCAATGTAAGATAACACTGCTTCATCAGTATCTGTTCCAAACTTTGGGGCATCCTTGATCCACAGCAGCATATGAATATGAGGAGCACCTCTTGCCTGGTACTCTTTTCTCCAAAAGAAATCCACTACTTCTCCAAGGGGTGGATTTTTTTTATTGCAGATGAAGGACATCATAGCCTCAAATCTATGATTGAAATATCTGCAAACATTAACCGGATCCAATGAGCACAGTTCTCCTGCTGTCTTGTATTCGATGTTTTTAATGTTTGAATTGGCCTCTCGTAGAAAATCCAGTAAATCATCCCAAGCGTACTCGGCACAGCTTAGGGTAAGGAACCATGTTGGTGTTCCTAAATTGCGTAACATGCATTTTAGTTCACCATGGCGTCGGTACCAATATTCATTTGTCCCACGCTGACAAGCCATCAGATTGATCAGTTGTGTTTCCAAATGATCATCTCGGTGCTGCACTTTCTCCATAAAATCCTTAGCAGACACATTTTGTAAATGTACTCCACTTTTTAAAATGTGATTTACTGCATAAGACAGTGCAGACAAGTCGCTTTCAAATAAAAGATGGAACAAATAAGGAATACTTTGTCGAAATCTGGGATCTTCAGCATATAGTCTTGTAGTTCGATACTCTGAAGCTGGAATCTGTTCTGGACGTTCATCGTATCGTCCTCCTTTTCCTTTAGGAAACAGCTGGGGAAAACATCGAGCTTCCAAGCTCTCCTCCCATACACTCACGGGATTTCCTTTTGCTTTCTTCATCTGAAAGAGATCAATATTGTCTCCCATAACTTCTTTCGAATGGAGAGGATGTATGCTAAAATGTTCATAAATTTCTTCTTCCTTTGACTTGTCCACTTTTTCAATTTGTCCAGTTGGTGTTTCTGTGTCTCCTTGTAAATCTTCTTCTTCTTCTTCTTCTTCTTCTATATAAATTGATTCATACCATTTGTTATTTTTTTTCAAATACAAATTTGCTCTTTGTACTTTCCGCACATCTACCAGCTCCTGCCAAATCTTCTTATTCTTTGTAGGTACACCATTAACCAGAATAATTAATGGTTCAGTTTCCAAAGTATCCGCATCAATAGTTTCCATATTTTTTTTCAAATCCAAGGGCAAATACACCACTCTACCTTTTAAACCTCTCAGTAAATCTGAAGGAGGTAATTTACCAGTTTTGGGCTCCATACGTACTATGGTCTGGAACGGATGAACACATTGAATGAGTATAGACTCATATGTATTTAATTCAGAAAGTTCAGCAGGAATAGCATCCAATTCTAAATTATTATGTACAGCTCTGGTCGGCATTCTATTTTCCTCTAACTTGTTGTAGCAGTATTTACAAATACGCTGATCTTCACCCAATTCAAAACAATTTTCAAGAAATATATATGTGGCAAAATCCATCCACTTATAATTATCTTCATTTTCACTCTTTCTGTAGAGATCAACATTCCTAGTTTGTTTTCTATAATGAGTTCTGCGGCAACAAATACAAGTAACATTTGGTCTTTCATTAGAGATTATTGCAAATTTTGTTATGTGATCATTAAATGTCTTACTTACACAAGGTTCTACATTCTCTTCCACTTCTGCCTCATTTACTGTGTCCTTCTCTGCACTGTTTTGTTCAGGACCAAAGTAACAAAACTGAATTTCATCAACAACCTTCTCTACATCTGATACCGTTCCTCGGAACAGAGCCCTATTCAATTCATTTAACTTTATTGCTGGACTTTTGGCAAAATACAACCGTCTCACAAACTTTCTCATTTCAGTATGATGAACAGCCAGCATCCTAAAATGATGGAAAACACTATTGCACACTTTTCTAGATAGACAAGCAAGAGAATGACCCTGCAAACCAGTATTCTCTCTCACTCTGCATGGATCCAGACTTTGAAGCACCTTAATCTTTTGTTTTACACTTTTTTTACTATATTCTCTTAGAAACTCTCGAAATCTGTCAATAGATTCCTGACGCACAGTGCAAATACTACTACAATTCCAAGTGTACACTGGGGCTTTAGGACGTCTCCCCATTGCCTCATCTGCCATCACTTGTACCTCATCTCTTGGAACCATTATCTCCTTCTCCATTATGCAACCATTTTTTACTTCGTATGAACGACCTCTGGTGTCAACTGCATGCAGCAAACTATTACTTTGAAAATAGCTCTCTTCATTAAAAAAAGGTTCACTACTTGAACTATGCATCCACTTTCCTAAAAAAACTTTACAAAAGTTTGTTCTGTTCACTACTCTTTTGCTTTTGCTTTGTGATTTCAGTACATTAACCATTTTATCTAATGTACGCATCCTATTCAAAATTAAAATGAATAGTTTCCTTTTTAATTCTAATGCCTTTGCTGCAATGGCTTCAATTTCTTTTTTTCTCTTGTAATATTTTGCCTTTTGCTTATATTTCTTTATATCCTTTATCAAATTGGACATAACTCTTCTCTGAAACATTTTTCTACGTATCTCTTTAAATGCTGTTTTTCTGTTTATGTTAAACTTTTCAATTGCAGAAGGTATATTTGCATTAACTAAATTCTCAATTTTTTGCTGTTCTCTATTTTTTGTTACATTTTTCCGAGAACAGACATTTTGTACATTTTTCTTTGTTTTGAATATTTTGTTTAGAAATTGTTTTTTTTGCTTACCAGAAGATTTTTTCTTTTTCCCAACATCAGCATCTTCTACTAACTTTGGTCCTCCAGTTGTCTTCAAATATAGTTTTTTTTTTAGCGTTTTTTGAACTCGAGATTTTGTAGGCATCTTAAATTTTGTTCACTGTTCTTCAGCAATACCTGAAAAAAACTAAAAAAAAAATCCGTTATTGTATTTAAATATATTACTAAATTTCTTTTCACAATAGTCACAAAACGAAATTTCTTTGCCAATTTGAATTCACACAAACTGCTCTTTTTTTTGGGCAAGTGAAAATCTCTTTTACAAACTGTCACATTATGAAACCACTTTTCAGATTTTTTAAAAAGCCCATGTCCACAGTGCTACACTCCACCAAGGGCAACCAGCCTTAGTGATGCTGAATGTATTTGCATTACAGACTTAAACCTGAAAACCCCACTGGCTTGTACATACTGTGCATGACTATACACGGCAAGGACATGGGTGTGTGCTAAGCCTCTGCTTCTTCCCCCAAAAATTCGCTCCCCCTTTCCATCTAATGCAACTGTGAAATCACCAGAGCAAGACGCAATAAATCTCTGTCTATAATTCTTCTATGCACACAGAGTCATGTTTTCACATTAGTGCCAAAACGAAATTTCTTTGCCAATTTCAAAGCACACTTACTGCTCTTTTATTTTTTCAGGGGCAAGTGAAAATCTCTTTTTACAATTTGAAATCACTTTTACAGACTGACACATTATGAAACCACTATTTTTGCTTTATTTAATTGCACGTGTCCAAGCTGTTTTTTTTTCAGACCACCACCATGTGCATTCTCTGTGACTGCCTACACTCCACCAAGGGCAACCAGCCTTAGTGATGCTGAATGTATTTGCATTACAGACTTAAACCTGAAAACCCCACTGGCTTGTACATACTGTGCATGACTATACACGGCAAGGACATGGGTGTGTGCTAAGCCTCTGCTTCTTCCCCCAAAAATTCGCTCCCCCTTTCCATCTAATGCAACTGTGAAATCACCAGAGCAAGACGCAATAAATCTCTGTCTATAATTCTTCTATGCACACAGAGTCATGTTTTCACATTAGTGCCAAAACGAAATTTCTTTGCCAATTTCAAAGCACACTTACTGCTCTTTTATTTTTTCAGGGGCAAGTGAAAATCTCTTTTTACAATTTGAAATCACTTTTACAGACTGACACATTATGAAACCACTATTTTTGCTTTATTTAATTGCACGTGTCCAAGCTGTTTTTTTTTCAGACCACCACCATGTGCATTCTCTGTGACTGCCTACACTCCACCAAGGGCAACCAGCCTTAGTGATGCTGAATGTATTTGCATTACAGACTTAAACCTGAAAACCCCACTGGCTTGTACATACTGTGCATGACTATACACGGCAAGGACATGGGTGTGTGCTAAGCCTCTGCTTCTTCCCCCAAAAATTCGCTCCCCCTTTCCATCTAATGCAACTGTGAAATCACCAGAGCAAGACGCAATAAATCTCTGTCTATAATTCTTCTATGCACACAGAGTCATGTTTTCACATTAGTGCCAAAACGAAATTTCTTTGCCAATTTCAAAGCACACTTACTGCTCTTTTATTTTTTCAGGGGCAAGTGAAAATCTCTTTTTACAATTTGAAATCACTTTTACAGACTGACACATTATGAAACCACTATTTTTGCTTTATTTAATTGCACGTGTCCAAGCTGTTTTTTTTTCAGACCACCACCATGTGCATTCTCTGTGACTGCCTACACTCCACCAAGGGCAACCAGCCTTAGTGATGCTGAATGTATTTGCATTACAGACTTAAACCTGAAAACCCCACTGGCTTGTACATACTGTGCATGACTATACACGGCAAGGACATGGGTGTGTGCTAAGCCTCTGCTTCTTCCCCCAAAAATTCGCTCCCCCTTTCCATCTAATGCAACTGTGAAATCACCAGAGCAAGACGCAATAAATCTCTGTCTATAATTCTTCTATGCACACAGAGTCATGTTTTCACATTAGTGCCAAAACGAAATTTCTTTGCCAATTTCAAAGCACACTTACTGCTCTTTTATTTTTTCAGGGGCAAGTGAAAATCTCTTTTTACAATTTGAAATCACTTTTACAGACTGACACATTATGAAACCACTATTTTTGCTTTATTTAATTGCACGTGTCCAAGCTGTTTTTTTTTCAGACCACCACCATGTGCATTCTCTGTGACTGCCTACACTCCACCAAGGGCAACCAGCCTTAGTGATGCTGAATGTATTTGCATTACAGACTTAAACCTGAAAACCCCACTGGCTTGTACATACTGTGCATGACTATACACGGCAAGGACATGGGTGTGTGCTAAGCCTCTGCTTCTTCCCCCAAAAATTCGCTCCCCCTTTCCATCTAATGCAACTGTGAAATCACCAGAGCAAGACGCAATAAATCTCTGTCTATAATTCTTCTATGCACACAGAGTCATGTTTTCACATTAGTGCCAAAACGAAATTTCTTTGCCAATTTCAAAGCACACTTACTGCTCTTTTATTTTTTCAGGGGCAAGTGAAAATCTCTTTTTACAATTTGAAATCACTTTTACAGACTGACACATTATGAAACCACTATTTTTGCTTTATTTAATTGCACGTGTCCAAGCTGTTTTTTTTTCAGACCACCACCATGTGCATTCTCTGTGACTGCCTACACTCCACCAAGGGCAACCAGCCTTAGTGATGCTGAATGTATTTGCATTACAGACTTAAACCTGAAAACCCCACTGGCTTGTACATACTGTGCATGACTATACACGGCAAGGACATGGGTGTGTGCTAAGCCTCTGCTTCTTCCCCCAAAAATTCGCTCCCCCTTTCCATCTAATGCAACTGTGAAATCACCAGAGCAAGACGCAATAAATCTCTGTCTATAATTCTTCTATGCACACAGAGTCATGTTTTCACATTAGTGCCAAAACGAAATTTCTTTGCCAATTTCAAAGCACACTTACTGCTCTTTTATTTTTTCAGGGGCAAGTGAAAATCTCTTTTTACAATTTGAAATCACTTTTACAGACTGACACATTATGAAACCACTATTTTTGCTTTATTTAATTGCACGTGTCCAAGCTGTTTTTTTTTCAGACCACCACCATGTGCATTCTCTGTGACTGCCTACACTCCACCAAGGGCAACCAGCCTTAGTGATGCTGAATGTATTTGCATTACAGACTTAAACCTGAAAACCCCACTGGCTTGTACATACTGTGCATGACTATACACGGCAAGGACATGGGTGTGTGCTAAGCCTCTGCTTCTTCCCCCAAAAATTCGCTCCCCCTTTCCATCTAATGCAACTGTGAAATCACCAGAGCAAGACGCAATAAATCTCTGTCTATAATTCTTCTATGCACACAGAGTCATGTTTTCACATTAGTGCCAAAACGAAATTTCTTTGCCAATTTCAAAGCACACTTACTGCTCTTTTATTTTTTCAGGGGCAAGTGAAAATCTCTTTTTACAATTTGAAATCACTTTTACAGACTGACACATTATGAAACCACTATTTTTGCTTTATTTAATTGCACGTGTCCAAGCTGTTTTTTTTTCAGACCACCACCATGTGCATTCTCTGTGACTGCCTACACTCCACCAAGGGCAACCAGCCTTAGTGATGCTGAATGTATTTGCATTACAGACTTAAACCTGAAAACCCCACTGGCTTGTACATACTGTGCATGACTATACACGGCAAGGACATGGGTGTGTGCTAAGCCTCTGCTTCTTCCCCCAAAAATTCGCTCCCCCTTTCCATCTAATGCAACTGTGAAATCACCAGAGCAAGACGCAATAAATCTCTGTCTATAATTCTTCTATGCACACAGAGTCATGTTTTCACATTAGTGCCAAAACGAAATTTCTTTGCCAATTTCAAAGCACACTTACTGCTCTTTTATTTTTTCAGGGGCAAGTGAAAATCTCTTTTTACAATTTGAAATCACTTTTACAGACTGACACATTATGAAACCACTATTTTTGCTTTATTTAATTGCACGTGTCCAAGCTGTTTTTTTTTCAGACCACCACCATGTGCATTCTCTGTGACTGCCTACACTCCACCAAGGGCAACCAGCCTTAGTGATGCTGAATGTATTTGCATTACAGACTTAAACCTGAAAACCCCACTGGCTTGTACATACTGTGCATGACTATACACGGCAAGGACATGGGTGTGTGCTAAGCCTCTGCTTCTTCCCCCAAAAATTCGCTCCCCCTTTCCATCTAATGCAACTGTGAAATCACCAGAGCAAGACGCAATAAATCTCTGTCTATAATTCTTCTATGCACACAGAGTCATGTTTTCACATTAGTGCCAAAACGAAATTTCTTTGCCAATTTCAAAGCACACTTACTGCTCTTTTATTTTTTCAGGGGCAAGTGAAAATCTCTTTTTACAATTTGAAATCACTTTTACAGACTGACACATTATGAAACCACTATTTTTGCTTTATTTAATTGCACGTGTCCAAGCTGTTTTTTTTTCAGACCACCACCATGTGCATTCTCTGTGACTGCCTACACTCCACCAAGGGCAACCAGCCTTAGTGATGCTGAATGTATTTGCATTACAGACTTAAACCTGAAAACCCCACTGGCTTGTACATACTGTGCATGACTATACACGGCAAGGACATGGGTGTGTGCTAAGCCTCTGCTTCTTCCCCCAAAAATTCGCTCCCCCTTTCCATCTAATGCAACTGTGAAATCACCAGAGCAAGACGCAATAAATCTCTGTCTATAATTCTTCTATGCACACAGAGTCATGTTTTCACATTAGTGCCAAAACGAAATTTCTTTGCCAATTTCAAAGCACACTTACTGCTCTTTTATTTTTTCAGGGGCAAGTGAAAATCTCTTTTTACAATTTGAAATCACTTTTACAGACTGACACATTATGAAACCACTATTTTTGCTTTATTTAATTGCACGTGTCCAAGCTGTTTTTTTTTCAGACCACCACCATGTGCATTCTCTGTGACTGCCTACACTCCACCAAGGGCAACCAGCCTTAGTGATGCTGAATGTATTTGCATTACAGACTTAAACCTGAAAACCCCACTGGCTTGTACATACTGTGCATGACTATACACGGCAAGGACATGGGTGTGTGCTAAGCCTCTGCTTCTTCCCCCAAAAATTCGCTCCCCCTTTCCATCTAATGCAACTGTGAAATCACCAGAGCAAGACGCAATAAATCTCTGTCTATAATTCTTCTATGCACACAGAGTCATGTTTTCACATTAGTGCCAAAACGAAATTTCTTTGCCAATTTCAAAGCACACTTACTGCTCTTTTATTTTTTCAGGGGCAAGTGAAAATCTCTTTTTACAATTTGAAATCACTTTTACAGACTGACACATTATGAAACCACTATTTTTGCTTTATTTAATTGCACGTGTCCAAGCTGTTTTTTTTTCAGACCACCACCATGTGCATTCTCTGTGACTGCCTACACTCCACCAAGGGCAACCAGCCTTAGTGATGCTGAATGTATTTGCATTACAGACTTAAACCTGAAAACCCCACTGGCTTGTACATACTGTGCATGACTATACACGGCAAGGACATGGGTGTGTGCTAAGCCTCTGCTTCTTCCCCCAAAAATTCGCTCTCCCTTTCCATCTAATGCAACTGTGAAATCACCAGAGCAAGACGCAATAAATCTCTGTCTATAATTCTTCTATGCACACAGAGTCATGTTTTCACATTAGTGCCAAAACGAAATTTCTTTGCCAATTTCAAAGCACACTTACTGCTCTTTTATTTTTTCAGGGGCAAGTGAAAATCTCTTTTTACAATTTGAAATCACTTTTACAGACTGACACATTATGAAACCACTATTTTTGCTTTATTTAATTGCACGTGTCCAAGCTGTTTTTTTTTCAGACCACCACCATGTGCATTCTCTGTGACTGCCTACACTCCACCAAGGGCAACCAGCCTTAGTGATGCTGAATGTATTTGCATTACAGACTTAAACCTGAAAACCCCACTGGCTTGTACATACTGTGCATGACTATACACGGCAAGGACATGGGTGTGTGCTAAGCCTCTGCTTCTTCCCCCAAAAATTCGCTCCCCCTTTCCATCTAATGCAACTGTGAAATCACCAGAGCAAGACGCAATAAATCTCTGTCTATAATTCTTCTATGCACACAGAGTCATGTTTTCACATTAGTGCCAAAACGAAATTTCTTTGCCAATTTCAAAGCACACTTACTGCTCTTTTATTTTTTCAGGGGCAAATGTAAATCACTTTTACACACTGACACATTATGAAACCACCATGTGTAACTACAACAAAAACAATTCCCATTTCTATTATTCATTTCTTAAGTTACCACATACATACCCTCTCAAACTGTAAACTCACCTTTAAAATTAGTTAGTTCTGAAAGAAATGTGACACTCAAACAGCAGATTATCAGAGCCAGGATCTCTGTTGTGTTCACCTGTCTCCTCTCAGCAGAACCAGATAATGGCAAACTTTCCCTCTATTTTTCCACACATATACATGTAAGTTTCAAATCTCAGTGCTTCCCCCTTTTTTTTAAATGTAATCACCCATTTCTATTGGTTGAAAACCAACCCTTTTCCAAAAGTACCCTGCCCCCAACTTGACTTCTGCCTAGTACCCTTCCCCCAACTTGACTTCTGCCTGCTACCATAGCAACAGCTCATGGAACACTGCTGTGTGCAGTTAGGTCAGAAGTTCGACACACAATGTTTCAATTCCACAGAGCAAGAGTGCTTGACTTTTCAAACCTAACAGCAAATCCATAGTACTGTTCTTTGGTTACACATTTTTTTGTACCAATACAAAACATGCTTCTATTAATTTTCACATACAGCCTAGTTTTTATTCTGGAATGGTTTGAAACAGCCAATCAGTTCTTTTTAATTTGTAAAAAATATGTATGCCTCCATTTCCAAACTGTCTTTCTTTTCTTATTGCCATTCTACTGAAAGACACCTCCTGAGTGCATCCAGTTCTCCTTTGAAGATGTTCACAGTGTGGATTGTAGGGCACAGCTATGTCTTCTGGAGTGAAAAGTATGCAGAGAAAACAGATATGGTGAGAGACCTTGCTTTGCCAAATGTAGACATTAAATGGATTGGTCAGAGAGGGTTAAAGTGGCACCAATTGATGCCATTGGTAAAATCCTTCATTCAAATCCAACACCCTGACCTCATAATAGTGCACTGTGGTGGCAATGACCTAGGCACTTTGACTGGGGTAGGTCTGGAAATGCTTATGAAGGACACCTTTGCACAACTGTTTACACTTTTCCCTAAAACTGCCTTTGTGTTTTCCAACATATGCCAAAGGCAAAAATGGAACTGGTCCAATCATTTCTGTCCGCAGATTGACAAAGCAAGAAAGCACGTCAACAAATCTGTTTCTGCTTTCCTCCGTGACTATGGTATGGGTGCCATTTACCACAACAACTTGCGTTATGACATGCAAGACATTTATAGAGGAGATGGTGTGCACTTCAATGATGAAGGGAACAGAGTCTTCCTCTTGAACCTTAGACTCTGCATCGGTACTTACTTGTAGGTACCACTAAAAAAATGACTTCATAAACACAACAGCTCTTTTTAGAGCTCCCTAATTTCTAAACTCTTAAATCTGCTTTTCATTTATTTATTTTTATTTTTTTTACCGTACGCTTACCGTAAGCTTACCGTACGCGTACCCCGTGATTTTTTTTAAAATCAATAAATGTTTTTATTGTACTTTTCTGTCCTTCTTTGACCCCCTTACAAATGTTAGGGGGTCTGTAACTCTCCTCATTGCCCCCTTTCCTTGTTTTCACTCTTTTTTTTCAGAGTGAAATACACAAAATGGCGGCCGCCGCTTCCTGGTTTCGGCCGATTCGAATGTTTACTAAGATCTAAGAGCCAATCAGAATCGCGCTCGCGCACGCCACCGTACGCTTACCGTAAGCGTACGGTAAGCGTACCGTAAGCGGGCTCAGATATATATATTGATTTAAAGGCTATTTTCTCAGAATCTACTGAACAGATTTACACCAAACCTACAAAAGGCACTTCCTTGACCTAGGGACTACCTCTCTGCCAAATTTCTAGTAATTCTGTTCAGCCATTCGGGCTGTAGCTCGTTCTAAAGGTCCTATGGAAAAATGCATGGGAAAAACGCGTTTTGGGACCCCCCTTTTATCTCAGCCCCCGCTTGATGAATCCCCCCGAGACTTTCAGGGTAGGAGCGGAGCATAGCGCCCCACCTATTTTGAGAAATTCGCGAGGATTCGTCGACCGGCGCCAAAGTTATTCAAAATAGAATGTTGAGGTTTTCCTATGGAAACGTGGTCCTAACTATAACTACCTACTGGCGACCGCCAGTAGGTAATATATATATATATATATATATATATATATATATATATATATATATTCACTGAAAAAACCATAGGTTTCAGGGGCGTTATAGTTAGCTGGACTTTTCACTCGTACAAAACCATTGAAATTTTGAAATTCCCCCGTTATAGTTAGTTCAGCTAACTATAATTCACTCGCCCGCAATGCACTGCTGATGACCTCACATATTACATCACTCATGATATGGTCAGTGACATCACTCATGACATCACTGATGACATCTCAAATGACATCACTGATGACATCACTGATGACATCATCCAGTGAATGTGTTTTTCTGAAAATTACATATTTTTTATATATGTATATCTCAAGGTCGATGGAAGAATAAATGGGTATATAAGTGTCTAAATGGATGATTTGTTTTTGAAAAATTGATTGTATATTTGACTGATTAAGTGTATCTTAGTGAATACATGGCTTAGTGAGTAATGTTTAAATATGTCAATATCTGTATCAGTCTCTCACTTTGTGTATAAGTGGCTGCATGGGTTGGTGAGTAGCTACATGAGTGTCTATATAGGTTATTCGTTGGTTTTATGAGTATCAGTATGAGTGTCTGAGTGTATGTATGGTTCGGTGGGGGTATTACGTAGTGCATAGGTGCATGAATGAGTGACTCACTGTTTGTATGTGTTGAAGACAGCATGTGTGCAGGACTGTATGGGTGGATGAGTGTGTGCATGGGCGTGTTAGTGAGTGAATGACTGTCTCAATAGTGTCTTTATGAGTAATTACATATGTTTTAAACTAGTATATGTTACTATTGGTGTATATAAGTGAGTATATGTGAGAGTGAGAGATTGGAAGAGTTCCTGTATGAATAAGTATGTGTTTCTATAAGTGATTGTTTAAAAGACTAAGTATGTGTAAGTTTCTGTAGAAGTAAGTGTGGTGGTGTGTGTATAACTGTATATGCAAGTAAATGGATGTTTGATTCTTTATTAGCATGAGCGACTATGTGTGTGAGTAACTCTATGGATGAGTGGCGTTGTGTAACAGGATGTACAGGTGTATGAGTACATATGATGAGTGAGTACATGTATGAGTGACTGTATAGGACTGTTAGTGAATGAGTGGATGTGTATGTGGATCTTAGAATTACTGAATAGGTTGTTGTAACTGGTATTGGTATGTCCATTGTTTTGAAAATTTTAGTTTCTATTTTTGAATGTGTGTATCAAAGGTTATATTAGGGGGAGAGGAGGTCTGCCACTCTATCACAAGGATGATGTCATCAGTGATGTCATCAGTGATGTCATTTGAGATGTCATCAGTGATGTCATGAGTGATGTCACTGACCATGTCATGAGTGATGTAATATGTGACGTCATCAGCAGTGCTTGGCGGGCGCGCGAGTTATAGTTAGCTGAACTAACTATAACGGGGAAATTTCAATGGTTTTGTACGAGTGTAAAGTCCAGCTAACTATAACGCCCCTGAAACCTATGGTTTTTTAAGTGAATTTCTAAGGTTTTTCAAATGTTAATTCCTAACTATAACGTGCCTGAAACCTATGGTTTTTTCAGTGAATTTCAAAGGTTTTTTAAATGCTAATTTCTAACTATGCCTACAGAGATAGGACATGTGAAGAAGGAAGAAAAAACGCACAGAAAGAAAGAAAAGAAATGCAGAAAGAAGCAACAGAAGTCCTCAAAGACAAAGAAAAGTACAGGAAGAAGGATAACGTGTAGAAAGAACAAACAGAATCGCAGAAAGAAGCCTTGTTGCAAAATCATCCTGTACCCTCAACTTTTTCAGATGGACACTGGTGGTAACTGAGTCTGACTAACCAGTCCTAGAGCCAGTGCTATGTTAAAAGACACTCAGAATACAGTGAAAACACCTACATACACTAGGGAATACTATGCGTTGGGGCCCCCCTGTGATTAGCATGACCTACTCTGTAAGCCCCTAGTATATAATAGGGCAGGGGATTAAAACTACCTCTTAAAACGCGCCACAGGGCGTGTTTGCACACATCACCTCAGGCCCTGTCCCCTCCCTTCCCCACTGTATAAACACGCCCTGTGGCCATTTTAAGTTGGTAGATTAAGTCCCCTTGAATCCTGAGGGTCCCTAGGGTCCAACTAGACCACTAGGTACCTCCAGTAAGCGCCACAGAGCTGAGTTGCAGAGAGATGTAAAAAGGGGCGCAGCCTAGACCACCTCTCTGCAACGCAGCGCAGTGGCGCTTACTGGAAGCACATGGTGGGCTAGTTGGCCCCCAGGGTCCCTCAGGATTGAAGGGGAATTATTTCCCCAACTTAAAACGCACCACAGGGCATGTTTGCACACGTTAACTCAGGCCCCGTCCCCTCCCTTCACCACTGTGTAAACACGCCCTGTGGCCGTTTTTAGTTGGGAGATTAAGTCCATTTGAATTCTGAGGGTCCCGAGGGTCCAACGAGCCCACTAGGTACGTCCAGTAAGCGTCATTGCAGAGAGGTGTAAAAAGGGGCAAGGTCTGCACCACCTCTCTGCAACGCAGAGCAGTGGCGCTTACTGGAAGCACCTGGTGAGCTTGTTGGCCCCAGGGTCCCTCAGGATTGAAAGGGAATTATTTCCCCAACTTAAAACGCGCCACAGGGCGTGTTTGCACATGTCACCTCAGGCCCCGTCCCCTCTCTTCACCACTGTGTAAACACGCCCTGTGGCTGTTCCAAGTTGAGAGATTAAGTCCCCTTGAATCCTAAGGGTCCCTAGGGTCAAACTAGCCCTCTAGGTACCTCCAGTAAGGGCCACAGAGCTGCGTTGCATAGAGGTGTAAAAAGGGGGGTGGCCTCAGAACACCTGTCTACAACGCAGCTCCCTGCTGCATACTGGAGATACCTGTTGGGCTAGTTGGCCCTCAGGGACCCTCAGTATTGAAGGGGAATTAATTCCCCAACTTACAACTGGCCAGGGGGCGCGTTTGCAGAGTGCTGCAAGGAGGGGGCGTGGCCTCCGGCGCGATGCCTGTCTATTATTTATTTTATTTTTTAAGAAGGAGGGCTGTGTGGCCCCCCTTCTTTTTCTAATTTATTGGCCCTGGGGACCCCATCCCCCAGGGCCTGCATCCTAACTTTTTTTGTTCATGGCCTTATAAAAAAAAAAAATCTTTAGGAGGGGGGCTGCGTTGCCCCCCTCCTCAGGCCACTTATGGCCCCGGGGACCCCATCCCACTGGGCCGGCCTTTGTTTTTTATTATTTAAAAAATATATATTTATAGAAACACCTAGGACATGCTGGACAAACCGTATGTACCTATCACCATGACGATTTGCGTGATATTCATTAAAAGGTGACTATGCATACAATGAATCCATGTGGAATGTATTTACACCGCTAGTGAAGCTCTGACGTGTCTGACGGCCTACTGTGCCTAAACCCGCACCCGCGCCGGTGGGTAGTCTCCACGTAGACACCCTTGTCGTTTATTTATACAAACATGGGTAGCTATTGACGGGCACATTTAATACACACGCCCACCAAGCCATTCAAAGGGGATTCGACAAAATTCGACCAAACTATGCAAGAAACCCCCCTCACGGTTAATAAAACACACATCCACCGCTGGATGTGTAATACTTTTTACTTTACTCTCTGGAAAGGAGACGAACCTCACTTGAGAGTCACAGCGTGCTCCTGGCTGAGCCCAATGCTGTGTTACACCCACCAGTGCCCGCCGAGTGCCACACACCTCTGTGTTGTATTCCACCAGCTAGTGCGTATGCTATGACACTCTCTAGCCCATGTGCACTGTAACACCACCCCGTGAATATGTCATGCCAAACTTGCCTTCACACGGGTTATATTCCCCCACCTAACGTGCCTTCCTCGATGCCTATGTTATAACGCACAGCGCTATGCCATACATATTACAATCTGGGATCCATATCTTTGTCACAGTGCATATGCAACGTTACACTCCCCAGCACATATTTTATATTACAACTTTGGAGACTAGTTAGGTTACACAACACTGCCCTGTGCATATTACACTCCAAGGCGCATATCGCATAGCACGCACTAGTGCCTGTGCTATCTCGCGCTCTCCAATGAATCTGTCATTGCGCACAATGTATTGCATATTATATTTCACGCCCCGGTTTATCTTATATCACACTTTTTGGTGCATAGTTTATATCATATACTATATCTAGTTTTCATTTTTAATCGTGCTCTCAGGACTATGTTCTATATAACACTGCGTCCACCTACCCTTTTCACAGGCATTACATTTTGCAATGTGGGGTGGAGGGTCAGGGGGTGTTTCTGCCAAGTGAGCCCGGAGTCACAGTCACAAACGTCCTCTTCTTCCTGAATAAAAGTGCTGCATTCTTGTTCATATTTTAAGTAGTTCGCACAGACACACATTTTAAAAACAATAAAGTTCCTAATACCCACCTTCTCTGAAAAGTTAACTTGCTGCCCCATCCACCTCCTTCCTCTCCTCTGTTGTCTGAATCCATGGACTAGCCTCCTCCCTCCTGCCATGCATGGTCTGATGTGCTGCCACTGCCCTCCATTTAGCATGATGTACCAGTCCACTCCTCCTGCCCTCCATTGCCCAATTCTATGGCCCATCATTGACCTCCTGCTTAGCCTCTGTGCTTAGCTTGCTGCCCCTATTCTCCTTCCCCCTGCCCTCTGATGTCTTTGTGCATGCCCCTGCTCCATCCTTTTTGCCCACCATGTTCCATGGACCTGCCACTCCTGTCTACTCTGAGTGTTCTGTTGAGCTGCCACTCCCCTCCCACCTGCCTAGCATTGTCAGATGACTGTAACCTGTCCCTGCCACCTCCACCCTGCCTGTCCACATGCCATGCCCCTATCCCCTTCCTCCTGTCCTCCATGGTCCATTTTACTGCCACACCCTTCTGCCCTCCCTGGTCTGTTGTGCTGCAACTGCTCCTCCTGCCTGCCCCACGCAGTCTGTTGTGAGGCCCCTTCCCCTGAACTCTCTTGTCTGTGCCCAGGTCCTGACCCTCCCTTCTATCCTCCATGGTCCTTTGTGCATGCCCCTGCACCCTCCTTCTTGCCCATCATAGCCATTGTGCTGCCACTAACCCTCCCACATGCCATGCATGGTCTTCTGTGCTTCCATGGCCCCTCCCACCTTCCCTGTGTGGTCAGCTAGCTGCCCCTGACCCCTTCCCACCTTCCCTCCATGGTCTGTGTGTATGCCATCATAGTCTCACTGTTGCTCTCCATGGTGTATCTTGTTTCTAGTGCCCATCCTGCCTGACCTCCATGGTCATCTTGTTGCTCCTGCCCTGTCCCCTTGCCCCCAGCCCTCTGTTTCCATGTGCAGACCCCTATTCCCTCCCTCCTGGCTTGTCTGTTCCATTGTAATGCCCCTGATCCATCCCTCCTGCCCTTTATGGTCTGTTATTTTCCGATTTCTCTCCTGTCTGTCCATTATAGCTAGCTACCATTGCCTCTTTCCCCTCTGTTCTCTGTTGTCCATGTGCATGGTCCTGTCCCCTCCCTATTGCTTTCTACGGATTGTTGTGCTGCACTCCCGTCCGCATGCCCTGTGTGGTGTATTGTGCTGCTGCAAACCCTGATGCCTGCCCTGTAGGGTCAGTTTGGTGCACCTCTCCATGTCCCTCCTGTCCTCTGTTATCCGAGTCCATGTCCCTACCCCAATTCCTCCTGCCTACCATGATCCAATGTACCATACTTGCGAACATTTTGAACTTGGTAAGAGGGAGATTTTGAAAAAAAAACTGGGGTATTGATTTCCCCATTTGAGTTACATTGAAAAAGAGGAGATTGTAGACAGGAGACAGATCAAATAAAGCCCATTTGAGCTTAAAAACATTGGACGTTTCCTGGCTGAAACGGGTCTGTTGGCATGTATGGTTGTAGTACCACTGCCTCTTCCTTCTGCCCACAATGGTCTATTATATTGCCACAGCCTCTCTTGCCAGTCCTGTATTGTTGGTTTGTTGCCCCTGCCCCCCTTTCCACTGCCCTCCATAGTCTGTTGTGCTGCCACTGCCCTTCCTGCCTGCCCAGTGTGGTCAAATTGTTGCCTCTGCACTCTCTTACCTGCCTTCAATTTTCAGAGTCCGGGCCCCTGGCCTCTGCCTCTCAACAGTATCCCAATGAACAACTAGATTGCTAACATTCTATATTTATTACAAAAGTGTGGAACGCCTGACGTCATCTTGATGTAATCAAAACTGTAATACCTAGAGCATTTCCTTTAGAAATTACATATATGAGAGGGTCTTATTTGCATCAAAAGTATGGTTAGTGCTCTAAAAAACTAAAATGAGGACATATTTTCAAAGTTTTCAAATAGCGACAAAGAACTTTAAAATTATTTGTAATCTTTATGTTTTTTTATCCAGTTGACCACTTGATTAAATGTTGCACTTAGGGGAGAGGATGTGGTGTTACTTCCAGAGCTGCAGACTTTGCAACTGGGGAACCAGGTTGGAGTTTCTGCTTCAGCTCAACATTCTGTGATTCTGGTCAAATCACTTAATCTCCCCATGTCTACAACCAAAATGAATTTGATCTTGTGTGATATAACCAATGCTCATGTAAAGCACTCCAATACCTGACAAGTCTGCACTATAAAAAACTGCAAATACACAAAAAATAAGTGTTTTGCACACTTCTGTCATAGGGCTACATGTGGGCTACATCTGGGTGATATTTGTGCTGCATTTGGACTCTTTTGTCTCTGGTGGCCATTTTGGGAGATTTATTTGTTATGAAGTTTCCTAATTTCCTCATTTACTGCAGTCTCCTCAATAGGAAATGCTTTCAGTTTTTTCCTTTGATTCCATCAAGAAGGTATTCAGATATGTCACACATTTGCCATAAATTCTGAATGTTAGCACTCTAGTTGCTCATTAGATCACTGTAGTAAAGCTACTGCTCACCACGGAAGTCTGCTGCTGGTATTAAAAAGTGCATGTTTCAGTCTGCATATCAGAATTTTTTAATGAAATAGAAGAGGATTTGAGAAGTCACTCAAAATGTGCCCTAATTTTTCTTTCTTCAGCACTAATCATAATTTCTATGGCAAATGAACCCCCTCATTGAGTTCCTTTTTAAATTAAATGTTTTAAGTGTTACCAGGTTATTCCAATCAAGATGGCTTCAGGTGTGCCATACTTTTGTCATAAGTAAGACAGTAAGCGCTCTAGTTGTTCTTAAGAACACTCTAGGACATTCTGTCATTGGGCTATACTTGGGCTACATCTGGGTGATATTTTGGCTACATTTGGGCTCTTTTGTCTCTGGTGGCCATCGTGGGAGATTTATTTGTTATGAAGTTTCCTAATTTCCTCATTTACTGCAGTCTCCTCAGTAGGAAATACTTTCAGTTTTTTACTTTGGTTCCATCAAGAAGGCATTCAGATGTGTCACACATTTGCCATAAATTCTGAATGTTAGCACTCTAGTTGCTCATTAGATCACTGTAGTAAAGCTACTGCTCACCAGGGAAGTCTGCTGCTGGTATTCAAAGTGCACGTTTCAGTCTGCATGTCAGAATTCTTTTATGAAATAAAAGAGGATTTGAGAAGTCAAAATGTGCCCTAATTTTTCTTTCTGCAGCACTAATCATAATTTCTATGGCAAAATGAACCCCCTCATTTTGTTCCTTTGTAAATTAAATGTTTTAAGTGTTACCACTTTATTCCAATCAAGATGGCTTCAAGTGTGCAATACGTTTGTCATAAGTAAGGCTGTTAGCGTCCTAGTTGTTCTTTAGAACACTCTGGGAAGCTACAGTAGAACACAAAGGATTCAACTGACAGTCTCTGCCCTTGTTGGATGTACATGTTTTACTGAGAGTGACTTCATTCTCACATGACTGAGAAAGATAATGTGAATTTACAGAAAATATGCTCTCAGTTTAGCTCTAGATCACCTCTGTGGAAAAAACATGAGAAAATAGTTTTCTCTCAAACATGATTCATGATATCACAGCAGAAGGCTTTTTCACATGGTTAAATCACCTTTGAACACACCACAATTCCTAAAATGAGTATGGTACCATCAACAAATCATTTATAATGTAACTAAAGTCTTAAAACCTTCTATTAACTGCAATGCTTTTTAATGAGGTGCTATCATGTATATTGGTCCCAAGATGGCTGCCAACACTTCTTGGATGAAGTACTGACAGCCAATCAGATCTCACGATGAGATGTGTGGTTAGGCTCTGCCCAGATATATCTATCGTTTTAACTCTAATTTTCTCAGGAACTAATGAACGGATTTATACCATTTAAGCAAAAGGCACGAGTCTGAACTGAGGACTACCTCTTTGCCAAATTTGGTGTAATTCCGCTCAGCAGTTCGGGCTGTAGTTGCATCAACAGGTCCTATGGGAAAATGCATGGGGAAAACGCGTTTTGGGACCCCCTTTTTTCTCGGCCCCCGCTTGACGAATCACCGTGAAATTTTCAGGATAGGAGCGGACCGGAGCTGGCCAAAAGTTTGAAACATTTCGTGAAGATTCGTCAATCAGCGCCAACGTTATTCCAAATAGAATGTTGCGGTTTTCCTATGGAAAATAGGTCCTAACTGTAACTACCTACTGGCGACTGCCAGTAGGTAATGTATATATATATATATATATATCTATATATATATATATATATATATATATATATATATATATATATATATATATATATATATATATATATTACCTACTGGCGATAGCCAGTAGGTAGTTATAGTTAGGACCACGTTTCCATAGGAAAACCTCAACATTCTATTTTGAATAACTTTGGCGCCGGTCGACGAATCCTCGCGAATTTCTCAAAATAGGTGGGGCGCTACGCTCCGCTCCTACCCTGAAAGTCTCGGGGGGATTCGTCAAGCGGGGGCTGAGATAAAAGGGGGGTCCCAAAACGCGTTTTTCCCATGCATTTTTCCATAGGACCTTTAGAACGAGCTACAGCCCGAATGGCTGAACAGAATTACTCAAAATTTGGCAGAGAGGTAGTCCCTAGGTCAAGGAAGTGCCTTTTGTAGGTTTGGTGTAAATCTGTTCAGTAGATTCTGAGAAAATAGCCTTTAAATCAATATATATATCTGAGCCAGCTTACGGTACGCTTACCGTACGCTTACGGTAAGCGTACGGTGGCGTGCGCGAGCGCGATTCTGATTGGCTCTTAGATCTTAGTAAACATTCGAATCGGCCGAAACCAGGAAGCGGCGGCCGCCATTTTGTCTCTCGCACTGAGAGAGATTTTTAAAATCGGAAGCCCAAAAACATGTAAAGGGGCTGTTTTGACAACTCCCTCCCACATAGTCATGTGGAGGGAGTCCCCAAACATCCCCCAAGTGCAAAAACGGTTTTATTTTTTTTTCGGCAATTTCGCGGGGTACGCTTACCGTACGCTTACGGTAAGCGTACGGTAAAAAAATAAAAATAAAAAAAACACTATCCACACTTACCCCACCCCCTGTGCTTTTGGTGGCCGAAGGCCACCAAATGTGCTGGGCTTATTACAATGGAAAAAAACACTATCCACACTTACCCCACCCCCTGTGCTTTTGGTGGCCGTAGGCCACCAAATGTACAGGGCTTATTATAAGGGAAAAAACTTAGCATTTAAAAAACCGTACTAATTCACTGAAAAAACCATAGGTTTCACACACGTTATAGTTAGGAATTAACATTTAAAAAACCTTGCAAATTCACTGAAAAAACCATAGGTTTCACACATGTTATAGTTAGTGGAAATTTTACTGATAAAAAACCAATGAAATTGCCCCGTTATAGTTAGCGCAGGCAACTATAACTCACGCGACCGCAATCCTCTGCTGATGACATATGTGTCTTTAGGAAAAAAAATATTTGTAATATATGTATAGCTAAAAATGTATGGAAGAAGACATGGGCAAATAAGTGTCTAAATACAGTATTAGCATCAGCAGAGGATTGCGGTCGCGTGAGTTATAGTTGCCTGCGCTAACTATAACGGGGCAATTTCATTGGTTTTTTATCAGTAAAATTTCCACTAACTATAACATGTGTGAAACCTATGGTTTTTTCAGTGAATTTGCAAGGTTTTTTAAATGCTAATTCCTAACTATAACGTGTGTGAAACCTATGGTTTTTTCAGTGAATATATATATATATATATATATTCCACCCCTGCAATGCACTGCTTATGACCTCACATTTTACATCACTCTTGCCATGGTCGGTGACTTCAATGATGACATCATCCACAGAACCTCTCACACACCCACTCACACTCACACCTCCATACAGCCTCTCATACATCCTCTCACACACCCACACAATCACTCACATACCCATTCCCACCCCAATACAAGTACTCACACAACCACTAACTCATCCATGGAGTCACTCACCCATACATGCACTCACACACTCACTCCCACTCCCACACAACCAGTTACTTACCCATTCACACATCCATACAAGCACTCGGACATCCGCTCACTCACCCATTCAGCCATTCACACAGAAACTCACTCTTCAATACAGTCACTCACACACAAACTCACTTAAGCAAATAGCCGCTCAAACAGTCACTCACTCACCCATACAGCCACTTACACATCCATTCACTCAGTCATACAGCCTTTCAGATGCCCACTCACTCAGTCACTCAGTCACTCAGTCACTCAGTCACTCAGTCACTCATATAGTCACACACACACCCACTCATCCACCGATGCAGCCACACACACAGCCACTCACTCACCTATACAGCCACTGACACACCCACTCACTCAGCATTGCAGCTACTCACACAGCCACTCACTCTCCCACAGAGCTACTCACACACCCACTTATTCACCCAGACAGCCACTTAGACACCCACTCACAACAGATTCACACAGCCACTCACATAATACATGTTAGAAATAGTATCACTCATTGGTAATACACCTAGTAAGCTAATTTACCGTTTGTAGTAGCTTATTATAAATATTTAACAATCATAAACTCTTAGGAAACACTTACAGTCAATGGATCATGTCATGAGTCCCCCTCGAGTCCTCCTCAAGCACTGAAAGATCGTCACTTACGCCCTCGTCACCAGCAGACTTGACCACGGCAAAGCACTCTACACCGGAATAAACAAAAACCTTACCCGCAAGCTACAAAACATTCAGAACACCACCACAAGATTGGTACTCAACCTGCCAAGACACTGCCGCATCTCCCAGCACCTGTGTACATTCCATTGTCTCAGTGTAAATACTTAAGGCAACAATAATAATACAGAACAAATTACATTTGAGTGATCAATTGAAAATGTTTGGATGAAATAACCAACTAAACTATTTATCTTAAAGAAATACAAAATATATTTTATTAATAATCATTTCAATAATAAGAAAACCCAGTCATACTCTTCCAATCATATCTACAGTCATACATCTCACACAATCTACACTCAATTTAAAAACAGCATTCTGATGACAAAAATTATTCCTAAAGATTGATATCTAGCATGTCCAGAGACGAGCAGTGTGGCACAATTATATTTGACCTTTGTGTTCTATGCGCGTTTTGGCACTGGGGGGTGCTGTCGTCAGGAAAGGCCACAATCAGACAACGATGATATCCTATTTTTATGATAGAGGTCACCAAGCTGCATCTGTCAATTGTGCAGCACGATCTCTGCTTTAGGCTATAATTTTTTGTAAACTTAGTAGAGTGTGCACCAGATGCAAAGATGTAGTTTGCAGTTACATCAAGGGTAATCTGATACTGACGTAAAATGCTTTAAAACAAAAGTTACCCTGATGATGGTTAATTAGAGGCGATACATCAAGCGATTCACAGATTAAATGGTTTTTATTGATGATGCACGATCTCCGGATAAGGGAATCCTCCTCACTCTGTGACTAGCGTGATCACTCAAATGTAATTTGTTCTGTATTATTATTGTTGCCTTAAGTATTTACACTGACTTATGTAGCCCTGCCTTAAGGAACTTTACCACATTAGCAGGGGGCCTCCCTCTTTACATTAATTACACTCCACTGGCTCCCCATCAAGGCTAGAATCACCTTCAAGATTATCACCAATGCACACAAAGCCCTCCACAACACTGGACCAGCATACCTGAACAGCCTATGCGAATTCCACGCACCCCAAAGGACCCTACGATCAGCCCAGCTTTCCTATGCCGTGGTCTCCCGTGCCAGATCGGGAGGCCGCTCCTTCTCCTTCCTCGTGGCCAGAGCCTGGAACGCCCTAATTCTCCACCTCAGACAGACGACATCACTCCCCATCTTCAAAAGAAACCTCAAAACATGGCTCTTCGATAGAACTCCTCCTTGATGGACTGGAACCTGCACCTACTCTCCTCCCCAGTGCCTTGAGACCCTTACGGGTAAGTAGTCACACTTAACAAGCATATGATTGATTGATTGAGTGATGTATTCAGTTATGTAATTTGAGATGTCATCAGTGATGTTACTGACTATGTCATGAGTGATGTAATATGTGAGGTCATAAGCAGTGCATTGCTGGGGCTTAATTTGTAGTTATATCAGGTAACTATAATTGCTGAATTGCTAGGGTTCTGTGTGTGTAAAACTTTAGCCCAACTATAACGTCCCTGTGACCTTTGTTTTTTTCAGTGAATTTCTAAGGTTTTTTTTAATGTTGTTTTCTAACTATAACGTTTCCGTAGCCTTTGTTTTTTTCAGTGAATTTTAAAGGTTTTTTAAATTCTATTTCCTAACAATAATGTCCCTGTATCCTTGGTTTTTTCCAGTGAATTTCTGTGTTTTTTTAAAATGTGATTTTTTAAATGTAACCTGTAAACTTATGTAATGGGTTTGTGAGTGGCTGTATAGGTCGGTGAGTGGGCGTATGAGTAGCTGTATGGGTCTGTGAGTGGATGTGTGAAGGGCTGTGTGGGTCTGTGAGTGGTGCTATGGGTTCTGCTTCTGTGGATGCGAAGTGTGTGTTCAATTGTCCAGCTCACCCCTCTTGTAAGGGTAGTCTGAGGAGATTTCTTGTGGCCACGGATACATACAGTGCCTACCTCACTCCTACTATAAGTGAACCTTGGGTCCACCCATGGCCCCTGACACTACAGTGTCCAGCTCACCCCTCCTGGAAGGGCAGCCTGTGGACACTTATAGCCAGTAACACATGTTGTGTCCAACTCACCCCTCTTGGAAGTGCAGTCTGTGGACGCATGGGCAGTGACTCCTGCAGTGCCCATGTATACCTACTTGTAAAGGCAGTCTGGTTTCATTCAGGGACTTTTCTAAGAATCCTCATACATACAAAATGAGGATAGCTTCCAAGAAACTGATCAACATTTATTCAGCACATGACTGGGTAAAAGGTCAGTGTTAGAACTGTTATGCTGTGCAAGGTAGGACAAATGTAGGTAAAAGGTTGTGTAGCTACCTAGGCAGAGATGCATAAAGTGAGAAGACCATCACGGCAGCGCAGTGGTCCCCCACACATGCAGAAGATGGCTTTTACAGGCACAAATCTACTTTTGCTTCAAGGAAAGTCACCTATGAACAATAATCCATGCATTCCATGCTGGATGTGTACAACGTCCCAGCATGGGTGAGGCTGCTCTCCTGGGTCCATGACCATGCCTGTCAGAATGTGTTGTTAAACTGACCCAACACGCTCCGATAATATCCTCAAGCCTATGAAAGATGAAAACGGAGGTGTCAATTCAGCTTGCAAAGCCATGTGTTAGGGAAAAAAGCTAAACTGGTTTCAGCATTCAGGCCCAATATTCTAAGCGCTTATTAACCTTGGTAGGCAAAGGAATCAAGGGACAAAGAGAGAAAGATGAAGGGATCACACAGTTTGGGCATGTGTGGATGGCACAATTAAACCTGTGTTCACTTGGCTCGTGCATCAACAGCGTGCTACCCGCACCATTGCCTACACACATATATACTTGTGCTAAAACTAATATATGAGTGGGGTGTGGGGGTCGGAAAGTTGGGTTGTCTAGCACGGGAGACCTGACACTGAATCATTTTACAAACCTAAACATTGTTTGCGCCTTAGCCTCACAAACTCCATCCTTGGCAGTGTTGGGAGATATGTGTTTGCAAAAGCTAATGCTACTGAAGGGTTTAAGCACCCTTTCTACTTCATGTCAGAGATTGTGGGTGGTAGCCGGGTCCTAGGTGTGTGCCTTTTTTCTGTTTTATGAACAGTTGTGAAAGTTCCCGCTCCAGTCATACAAACAGTGGTTGCCAGAGGGGATATTTCTGAGCAGACCTACCTCCCTTCCTGAACCCACTGTACACACAAACACACACAGTGCCTGTCATTCAACTTTCCCTCAGTTCCCTTCTTGTCTCCCCGCAAACTCCATTCATGCAGAAAAAGTGTGAGGAAGAGTTGGCCATACTTCTGGGCAGCAGCTCTCCGGAGATCTGCTGCACGGGCAACGCCGGGAGAGCCCCCTTCCAACCAGCCATAGAAGCCCCACTCCCTGGAGGTGAACTCTGCACATAATCTCCGCGGACCTGGAGCCCCGTACATGTGAAGGGAGACCAGTTTGACCGGCCGCGTTGTATTATCTCACGTGTCCATGTATTGGAAAAATGAGACCCTGCCACCCCCTCCCCAAGGGGAGCAAGCTGTTTTCCGAGGGGGATTCTGCCGAACGGGTAAGAGCAACATTTCTACGCTATAACCTTGCACATATGGCTTAGCTATATTGTGTGGAAGTAAGCATTTCGCAAGCGTATAATGCTTTTCTATGTCTGTAGCTCTCAAAAAGTTCTGTAAGGTGCGTGTGGCTGCTGTAAGTAACAAACCTAACCTACAAATAAGTTACAATTCTGCAATTATGTTCCCAGATGTAGTAATAAAATATAGCATGTTTGATTTGTCAACTGCCTAAAAACAACCTTTGAAAACTGCAGGTTGTAACAGTGCTTTGTAAAATATATAACCCATTAAGTGCTAAATTGTGGCTTTGGGTATTTTGGGAAGATCATATTTCCTGCCAACCGGCCATAATTGTTCAAAATGATCCAGAGGAACATAAGATTATGTAGACGAGTTACGAAATCCCTTTACAAAAAAAGGTGATTTATGAGACCATCAGCGGCTCCATACTGTTTGGTGAATCGAGGCTTAATAAGGCAAAATGTGCCTAGGTTTATGGGAGGAATCTAAGGTGCGCCTGCTCTGCCGGCTCAAACCCTCAGAGGCTCATTATGATGTCTTTATATTTTTGTCCAAACCCTGGAACCAGAAAGTGTTTTTTTGTAAATAGTAGATGTGGTCCATACAGCCACTTGCCACTGCTTTTCCAATTTTTTTGCGCTGAAATTTTTTTTTTAATTACCTACATTAAAAACTCAAATGTGCAATTTTTTGGGTGGGCTGATGGACTGGCTAAATGACAGTTGAAATTGAAACTCCATAGAAACTCCGGAAACCTCTTGTTTTAGGCATTTACGGAAAGTTCTAATTGCAGGTTGTTTGTTTTTTAGCTGCCTTGGATTGTACGGGAACCCAGCATTTACTTCAAGAGACCCTGGGTTAAGTGCAGCAAAAAAAATAACCAATACACATTCAAATTCCTTCATTGAAAAGAGACAGCTTTGTTGCAAAAAAGGGGGGTTTATATAGGCACCCATAAGTCTGTGGTTTTGAAGAAGAACTTGGGGTATTTCAAGGAAACTGTTTTTTATTAACCAACTTCTTTTGGGCATTTTCCGAAAGGTGCTGTCCCAAGACACGGACCTCGTGCAAGCAGCCGACCGGTGCCTGGACGGGAAGCGCTTTCGTATCATGGAAACAAAGCCTGTTTTCAGTGTCCGAGGTAGCTGGGGTGAGTTGAAGCGCCTGCTGTGGAGCGCTGCCAGCTGTTTGTAGAAGGTTCTAATCCTTGCTGGCTCACTCACCCCGCTTCTCACACAATTAGACGGGTATTAGCTCCGCGAGCTAAACACTTGCATCTCACATAACCCGCAAGCTACATACAGGGCTGACCCATCCTGTTATATTTCAAAGGTCGCCTATAATTTATTATTTACAAAACAGCGACTGTGGTAGCCTCCTGAGCTCTTCATGTATAGTAGTTGACAGTGTATGTATGTCTCTAAGTTTTAGCTGCCATCCCAGAGTAATGCCTCTTTTCTGCCTGCATCTTCCACTAGCTAGCTAGCAGTATGCTCTGTTCCACTGTGTTAACATCCCAGCTTAAGGGACAGTGGATAGTGTAAAGCTTTTAGATGGAGCTTCGGGTTAATGACCATGGTAATAGATAACTCAGGGGCTTCCAAATACTGACATGTTAAACCCTCTCTCTGTCGTGCACTAACTAGTTAGATTATAGTTTTACAGCATGCGCACATCCAACAAGGGTCCCAATAGGATTCATCCTGTAGGCATATAATGTTGGCAATGTATCCAAAGCTGCGGCGGGTGCCTCACTGGCAGACGGCTGTAATATGGGCACTTTTCTTTGTAAAAGTACATTTGTAAAATCTGGAGAGCGCTTCTGGTCAGGAGGACAATCCCAGAGACATCTATCCTGGTCTGCTGGCACACAGACAGGAGGGCACTGGCTCCTCACATGGTATGGTGGTGCACAGACAAGAGGACAGTGGCACCTACCTTGGGGGATACGCGGCAACATTTAAAAAAAAAAATGTTTTTGCCCACCGGTGAGATTACTGTGGAACCCCACCACCAAGTTTAAGGCATCAGGGTATTCTTACACTGCCCCCTTTTTCTTTTTCTTGACATTTTTTCTGGGACTTGGCTGAAGCCGTGTCCCAAGATGCTTGCCAACACTCCCTGCTTAAAGTGTTGGCAGCCAGTCAGATCTCAGCACGAGATCGGGAGGGTTTGCGGAGTCTTCGCGTCCCTAGATACCCTAATTTGATTTTGCTTCAATATCTTCAAAATGACTGAACAGATTTACACAAAACAACACAAAGGGTTCTTTCTGTACCAAGAGCTACATTTCTTCCAAATTTGGTGTAATCCTGTCTAGTGGTTCAGGCTCATCCCATCCTCGTCGCCAGTGTTGTAAATAAGTACTCCGAGGTAGAAGTGAGTACAAACGTCTTTATTCTGTCATCCACTCTCCGTAACTGACAGCCTGTCAACATTCCAAGGTGAACTCTCGTGGAACGTTCCAAGGAGGACGAGGGGGCGGGGGAAAAAGAGGGAAGCTACCACTAGGGAGAGAAAGGAGAAGAACACTACAGTGAAAGGTACCAGGGAAAAAAAGGAGGGAGATTACAACAACAACCTTTATTGATAGCTATCCTAGTGGTAGCTATGGAGAGCAGCCTTCAGGCTAAGTATTGAAGGAATGTAAAGCAGCTTGTTTTGCCAGTCTATAATCTCTTGAATAATCAAATGAAAGACAACCACACCAGGTATATATTTATAACATATGTATTTAAGATAAAACACACCCCTCTAGTCTCTTTATGAGACTTGAATTCGAAGTACTTAAGTTATAAGTCAGTATTCAACAGTAAAAGCACAAATACACGTTTGGGCCCGAGGTGCGTACCAAACCATATACCAATAAAGTGGCGAATAAAGCCGCAAATCACCGTTAACTTCTATGGGGAAAGTCGCGGTTGGAAATTAAGAGTTTAAGGACACTTAGAGGATGACTACGAGCGAACCCTTTTGGACTTAGAGGTGTCTAGGGTCAACACCCACGGGAGCACCGGAGTACTTGAGTTACCTTACCCAGGGAAGCCGGGTGCATAGGTGTCAAATGGTGTTGGGTCGCATCGCTGTTTTCAATGGAAGCTGCTCAGGAAGTGCTGCTGCCGTGAAGAGGAGAAGTGTCCAGAGAGATCCAAGCCCGGATCTAGGATGGAAGGAACCTGAAAGCAGAGGGGACAGAGTCTGGGTTATTTACCAGTAACCAAGGGCACAATAGACCAATGCCCAAAGATGTCGGGTGCTTTAGGTGAGTTGACGGGTGTCTTGACTCTTCAGCCACGAGGTCCAAGAGGCGCCGATGACAACCAGGAGCTGGATTAGAGCTGTCCCACAAAGTCTGTCGAGTGCGGCGGTGTCGGCAACCAGATTGGACCCAACAAGCCTTGGCAACGGCAAGTCACTTGGAAACAGAGAAAGGACGTTGGTGCAGACCAGCAAGGTCTGGGGGACTCACCCAGCAAAGGTAAGTCGGGGCACATCTGGAGAAACCAGGAAAGCCCAATCAGAAGAGGAGTCGCCTTTGTGGGGACCCACTAGCCAACAGGCTAGCGATCGCGAAGGAGCCTTGAGTGGTCACACTGGAAACTGGCCCACGGGTCACTCGTGGAGTGGAGGCCAGAAATCTTCGGTGCAGGAGGTGCTCAAGGCTGGGGCTACTTGGAGCCCAAAGCACAACTTCAAGGAAGACCAGGAAGATGATGGATTAGGAAAAGATCACGGTGTCCAGTCGTCACAGTTCTACGTCACCCACGATAGCCACGGGCCTCAGCTTTGCTGTGTACTCAGGATAGCCTCGGAGAAAACTGGAAATCCACCTCTGGGGATGCAGAGACTTCAGTGTCCGGCGGGAGCTTTGGAATTGCAGACCGGACAGTTGCTTCTTTGGTGCCTGCCAAGCAGGAGAGTCACTCCTTGACCCCAAGGGAGATTTCTTCAGTCTTCTAGTTAAAGTAGAATGTCGAAGGTCCAGGATATATGTTGCAGAGTTTCATCCAGGGTAATCTAAAGTCGCAAGGACTGGGTTCCCATACTTATACAGAGTTTGGGGGTTGGACATACTCTAGGGACCCACCTATGGGAGGGTTTGTTACACCCATTTCCTTTGTCCAGTTTCATGCCAGAGCAGGGGCAGGTAGCCCCTGCAACCGGTTTGAACTGGACTATGTTCCACTGTAAAGTCAATCCCCTGTAGGGAAATTGACCACCTAAACAATTTGGGGTTTTCACCCTTCATTTGTTTTAGCCATAAGAGGGGCTTATGGTCTGTCTGAACAAGGAAGTGAGTACCAAACAAGTATGGCCTCAACTTCTTCAGAGCCCAAACCACATCAAAGGCCTCCCGCTCAATGGCTGACCAAAGTTTCTCTCTAGGGGTCAGCCTTCTCCTTATGAAAGCTACTGACTGATCCTGACCTTCATCATTCAATTGTGACAGTACAGCCCCTACCCCAAATTCAGATGCATCTGTTTGGACAATGAACTTCTTGGAGTAATCAGGACTCTGTAGAATGGAAGCAGTGCACATGGCCTGCTTCAGGACATCAAATGCCTTTTGACAGCTAGCTGTCCACTGAACCTTTTTGGGCATTTTCTTAGAAGTTAAGTCATTCAGGGGTGTCACTATTGATCCATACCCCTTGACAAATCTCCTATAGTACCCAGTCAGGCCTAAGAAGGCTCTCACCTGAGTCTGGGTGGTTGGAGCAACCCAGTCCATGATGGTCTGGATTTTGCTCTGCAATGGTTGAACCTGGCCTGCACCTACAAGGTGGCCCCGGTACACAACCTGACTCTGCCCTATCTGGCACTTGGTGGCCTTGATAGTGAGGCCTGCCTTTTGCAGGGCCTCCAAAACATTCCTTAGGTGGACCAGGTGATCCTCCCAGGTGGAGCTAAAGACAGCAATATCATCTAGATAAGCTGCACTGTAGGCTTCCAGACCTGTGAGAACTGTATTCACCAACCTTTGGAAAGTGTCAGGTGCATTCTTCAAACCAAAGGGCATCACCACAAATTGGTAGTGCCCACTGGGGGGTCGAAAATGCAGGTTTTGGCTTTGCATCATCAGCTAGTCTGATCTGCAGTAGCCAGCTGTCAAGTCAAATGTGCTAAGGTACTTGGCTGAGGCCAAAGTATCTGTAAGCTCATCTGCCCTTGGAATTGGATGGGCATCAGTCCTAGTGACTGCATTGAGACCCCTGTAGTCCACGCAAAACCTCATCTCTCTTTTCCCACTACTGCTGTGAGGTTTCGGCACACAGACCACAGGACTAGCCCAAGGGCTATCTGAGGGTTCAATAACCCCCAAATCCAACATTTTCTGGACTTCTGTCCTGATACAGTCCCTGACATGGTCAGGTTGCCTATAAATCTTATTTTTAATAGGCAGACTGTCCCCAGTGTCCACTTCATGAGTGCACCAGGTAGTCTGACTTAGAGTCAGAGAAAACATGTTTCTGAACTGATTGAGCACCTGTCTGCAAACAGTTTGCTGCTGGGCAGTGAGGCTGCCTGCCAAGGCCACACCATCAACTGACCCATCATCAGGGTTCTGTGAGAGGAGGTCAGGGAGTGGGTCACTCTCTTCCTCCTGTCCCTCATCAGTAGCCATGAGCAAGCCCATGTCAGCCCTGTCTACATATGGCTTTAGCCTGTTGACATGGAGAACCCTGTGGGTATTCCTGGGAGTTCCTAGGTCTACTAAATAAGTACCCTCTCTCTTCTGTTCAACAATAGTGTGGGGTCCACTCCACTTGTCTTGGAGAGCTGCTGGGGCCACAGGCTCCAACACCCACACTTTCTGTCCTGGCTGGTAAACAGTCACTACAGCCTTTTGGTCATGCCAGGCTTTTTGCAATTTCTGGCTAACCTCAAGGTTTTTAGTTGCCTTTTTCATGTACTCAGCTATCCTGGAGCAGAGAACAAGTACCTAGTCCACTATGTATTGCTTTGGGGGCTTGAGAGGTAACTCCCATCCTTCCTTCACCAAACACAATGGACTCCTGACAGGGTGACCAAACAAAAGCTCAAAGGGGCTGTAGCCAACCCCCTTTTGTGGCACCTCCCTGTATGCAAACAAAAGGCAGGGCGAGAGAATGTCCCATCTTTGCCTAAGCTTTTCTGGGAGCCCTTTAATCATGCCCTTTAAGGTTTTGTTGAACCTTTCCACTAAACCATTGCATTGTGGGTGATAGGGTGTGGTGAATTTGTAAGTCACTCCACACTCCTTCCACATTGCCCTTAAGTATCCAGACATGAAGTTGGTACCTCTGTCTGATACCACCTCCTTAGGAAAACCAACTCTTGAGAAAACTCCCAACAGGGCTCTTGCCACCACAGGAGCTGTAGTGGTCCTAAGGGGTATAGGTTCTGGGTACCTGGTAGCATGATCCACTACTACCAGGATAAACCTGTGCCCAGATGCTGTTTGGGGATCCATGGGACCAACAATGTCAATCCCTACCCTTTCAAAGGGCACCCCCACCACAGGTAGTGGTATCAGGGGGGCCTTTGTAGTGCCACCTGCTTTGCCACTGGCTTGGCAGGTTACACAGGAGCGACAAAACCCCTTTGTGTCTTCAGACATGTGGGGCCAGTGAAAGTGAGGGACCAGTCTGTCCCAAGTCTTGGTCTGGCCCAGGTGACCTGCTAAAGGGATATAATGGCTAGGGTCAATAGGAAGCCCCTGAACTTCAGAGGTATAACCAACCTCCTGGTGGCACTAGGCTTGGGGTCTCTACACTCTGAATACAGGATTCCATCATCCCAGTACACCTTATGGGTACCACTAGCACTCCCAGCAGCCTCAGCAGCAGCTTGCTGTCTGAGGAGTTCAAGAGAGGGTCAGCTCTGCTGCTGCTGGCTCAGATCTGCCCTGGAAGGACCCCTGTCCCCAAGAATTCACCCTGATCAGGCTCAAGCTCCTCTGGGACAGTTCGTTCTTCAGGACTGTGATCATCTCCCTCAAGAGACTGATCCTCCTTCTGAGTCAGGGGGGAACGCTCTGCCTTAACCCTTCTGCTCCTCCTCTTGGATGGCACTTGGCCCATTATTCCAGAATCCAAGGCCTGTTCAGTTTCAGACATTTTGGCCTGTGACCTGGTCACAGCAAACACATCTGCAGGGATGCCCAGCATTTCTGCATGAGTCCTGAGCTCTACATCTGCCCAAGCTGAAGTCTCTAGATCATTGCCAAGCAAGCATTCAACTGGTAGGTCTGCACTCACCACAACCTTCTTAAGGCCAGTTACCCCTCCCCAGGAGAAGTTAACAACTGCCAGAGAATGGTCTGTTCTGACATTGCTAGCATTGATCACTTGGTACATTTTACCAAGTATAATCTGCCCAGGATCCACAAGATCTTTTGTTACCATAGTGACACTTGCTCCTGTGTCCCTGAATGCCAAAGCCTGTACTCCATTGATTAAAGGCTGTTGCCTGTACTTGCCTAAGTTACTGGGACATCACAGACAAGAACAGTCTGAGTGGTTTCTCTGACTAGGCCAGAGCCCAACTCAGTACCCAGGGTCAACCCTACTAAACCCATTGGCTGTGCATTCCCACCACCAATTGTAACTGCACTAGGGGGAACAGGTGCCTTAAAGGCATTGGTGGGGGCTGGAGTATTCTCTTTGGACTTGGTGCAATCACTGGTCCAGTGTGTCTTTTGCTTACAGACTTAGCACCATGGTTTCCTTTGGCCTTTCCATTTGTTAGCCTGTGAATCCCCACCTGAAGAAGATTTTTGAGGACACTGTGAAGACTTCTGGTCTTTACCCTTCTCCCCACCCTTGTCAGAGTTCATAGAATCTTACTTCTTTGGGTCACCACCTTGGTTCTGTACCTTCTGCCTCACCCTGGTTCTGACCCATTTGTCTGCCTTCTTTCCCAATTCTTGGGAAGAGGTCAGATCAGAGTCTACCAGGTACTGGGGCAACAGCTGATTTTGACAGTTATTAAGAATCTGCTCCCTCATTATCAGATTGTACAATCCTATGAATTCACACACTTTACTGCCCAATAACCAACCTTCCTGAGCCTTAGCAGCACAGTCAACAAAGTCCACCCAGTCTTGATTTTATGCCTTTTGGGTATCTCTGAACTTTAACCTGTATTGTTCAGTGGTTAGGCCGAACCCATCTATCAGTGCACTTTTCAAGACCTGGTAATCATCAGCATCCTCTTCTCTTACAGTGAGGAGCTTATCTCTACCTTTGTCTGCAAAGGAGAGCCATAAGATTGCTGCCCACTGCCCTTGGGGGACCTTCTGTACTTTACAGGCCCTCTCCAAGGCAGTTATCCATTTGTGGATGTCATCCCCACTCTGGTAGGGAGGGACAATCTTACTTAGGTTTCTATGGTCATAAGACCTCTCCCTATCTCTAGAAACGTTGCTGCCACCAAGGGACTCTAGTCCCTCCTTTTTGCTAGCTCTGTAGAGCTCTAGGGCTTCCCTATCTAGGGCCATCTGCTACTTTCTGAGGTTGAACTTATCTTGCTCATACTTCAGCCGTCTCTCTCTCCTCTCCTGGGAGGTTTCCCTCCCTTTGTGAGAAGAAACAGAGGTCCCTACAGGTGAGGTACATTGAACAAACTCCCTTAAGAGAGATCTATTCCTTCTAACCCTATTTTACACTATTCCTGGAGGGACAAAGAGGGGAGCATAGTTTTCTTCCTCATTATCCTCATCCAGTTGAGCTGTGATCACCAGATCCTGATCATTGTCATCAGTCTGGTCAGCAGCAGAGTTTGGGCCAGGGGGAGTTCCACCCCCAGATCCACCCTCAGCTGCTGCTCCACCCACTCTGCCTACCCCTTCAGGCCCACTCAGCCCTGAGAGATCATCCAGCCTGAGTATCTGTAAAAGATACTGGGTGGTTGGGCTTTTGCCTGTCTTCAGTTTCCTAATGGAACATAAGGCCCTAAGCTTTGCAAAGGTGAGATCCTCATATTTATAGGGAATAAGCCCACTGGCAGGGACCCACTGGTTCCTGGCTGATTAGACATAACTAGTGTGGTGTGGTGTATTGCACTACCTACACTAGTGTGGCTTACTAAACTCTCTTGAGTTGTAGAAAGGGTGTGCTATCCCTTAACACACAACTCTAAGTTCAGTAGAACTTACTGTATACTCAACTTGATATTATATGTACCTAAGGTACCTTTAGTGGTTTTCAGTTGATAAATTGAATTGAGATTATCTGGTAAAACAATAGCAAGCTGGAATCCCATCCGCTGCACACCAATGTGAGAAGTTGGCCTGATATATGCTATCCACTAGTTATAGTGGGCACCTTGTGTCAGTCCAAACAACCCCTTATGGTGAATGGTTAAAGACAACCTTTATCGAAAGCTCTCCTAGTGATAGCTATGGAGAGCAGCCTTCAGGCTAAGTCTTGAAGGAATGTAAAGCAGCTTGTTTTACCAGTCTATAATCTCTTGAATAATCACATGAAAGGACAACCACACCAGGTATATATTTAAAATATATGTATTTAAAATAAAACACACCCCTCTAGTCTCTTTATGAGACTGGAGTTCGAAGTACTTAAGTTACAAGTCAGTATTCAACAGTAAAAGCACAAATACACGTTTGGGCCCTAGGGGCGTACCAAACCATATACCAATAAAGTGGTATAAGAACCACGACTGAACTAGACACAAGGCCTAGAGCCTGTAAAAGTGCTTGGACCACAAGGAACCACCCAAGGTAGTGACACAGGGGACCCACGGGGGACGCGAGCAGTGTGAGAACACAGCCGCGAATCGCCTTTAACTTCTATTGGGAAAGCCGCGGTTGGAAATTAAGAGTTTAAGGACACTTAGAGGATGACTACGAGCGAACCCTTTTGGACTTAGAGGTGTCTAGGTCCAACACCCACGGGAGCACCGGAGTACTCGAGTTACCTCACCTAGGGAAGCTGGGTGCATAGGTGTCAAATGGTGTCGGTCGCGTCGCTGTTTTCAATGAAAGCTGCTCAGGAACTGCTGCTGCCGTGAAGAGGAGAAGTGTCAGGAGAGATCCAAGCATGGATCTAGGATGAAAGGAACCTGAAAGCAGAGGGGGCAGAGTCTGGGTCACTTACCAGTGACCAAGGGCATGATAGACCAATGCCCACAGATGTCGGGTGCTTCAGGTGAGTTGACGGGTGTCTTGACTCTTCAGCCACGAGGTCCAAGAGGTGCCGATGATGACCAGGAGCTGGATTTGAGCTGTACCACGAACTCTGTCGAGTGCGGCGGTGTCGGCAACCAGATTGGACCCAACAAGCCTTGGCAACGGCAAGTCACTTGGAAACAGAGAAAGGACGTTGGTGCAGACCAGCAAGGTCTGGAGGACTCACCCAACGAGGGTAAGTTGGGGCACATCTGGAGCAACCAGGAAAGCCCAATCATAAGAGGAGTCGCCTTTGTGGGGACCCACTAGCCAACGGGCTAGTGATCGCAAAGGGGCCTCGAGTGGTCACACTGGAAACTGGCCCACGGGCACTCGTGGAGTGGAGTGGAGGCCAGAAATCTTCGGTGCAAGAGGTGCTCAAGGCTGGCGCTACTCGAAGCCCAAAGCACAACTTCGAGGAAGACCAGGAAGATGATGGAGCAACAAAAGAACATGGTGTCCAGGGGTCCCAGTTCCACATCACCCACGATAGCCATGGGCCTCAGCTTTGCTGTGGACTCAGAGTAGCCTCGGGGAAGTATAGAAATCAACCTCTGAGGTTGCAGGACTTCAGCGTCTGGCGGGAGCTTCGGAATTGCAGACTGGACAGTTGCTTTTTTGGTGCCTGCCAAGCAGGGGAGTCACTCCTTGACCCCAAGGGAGATTTCTTCAGTCTTCTAGTTAAAGTAGAACGTCGAAGGTCCAGGATATATGTTGTAGAGTTTCGTCCAGGGTAATCTAAAGTCGCAAGGACTGGGTTCCCATACTTATACAAAGTTTGGGGGTTGGACATACTCTAGGGACCCACCTATGGGAGGGTTTTGAAAGAGGGGTGGTTACACCCATTTCCTTTGTCCAGTTTCACACCATAGCAGGGGCAGGTAGCCCTTGCATCCGGTTTGAACTGGACTATGCACAGGGACACAAAGTGTGCCCCCAGTGCAGGACTTCAAAGCACCAGAGAGTGCTCCCGCCCAGCCCCAATATACATCTGCCTGTCTGGGGAGGTTGTTACACTTCCCTGGGATAGGAAACCTATTGTCCAGTCCTCCCCTGCCGGAGCTTCAGTCAGCAGCAGGAGGCCAGACCCGTGTCTGTGGTAGTCGCATCCATTTTGTGATGCCAAGGCTTTAGAAAGTTTTTACCGGGTTAGACCACTGTGAATATGTCTCTCCCTCTAGAAGGGGGGAATGCTACCCCCGCCGCCAGAACTGGCAGGGAGGGGTAGTATTCCAAAGCATTTGACACCAAACACGACATGTTTCCGTGCAGCCAGTCCAAAGTTAGCATTTACCGCAAGGTTATAATGCACTTAAGAGTATATGGTCAGGCTGCACCGCAAACAGCATCAGAGGAGGTACTCCGAACTCTGCAGAGGGGCTCTGCTCATGCAGGGGCATCCTCTCACATAAAAACCAAGCACTCTGCCTTCAGGATTGTTAAGGCCTGCCATAGGAGTGACTTATAGGTTTTCTGTGTGTGCAATGGTAGTGATATAGGTAGCCTATACCACTGTAAGGAGTGCAAGCACCACCTTACCGAGGCTGCAGTAGCAGACCTGTGGTGTCATTTTGGAGTGCTTCCCAGGGGTGGCATAATACATGCTTCAGCCCCTGGTAGGCCTCTGAGGTACCTATGCCCTAGGTACATAGTATACCATATACTAGGGGCTTATAAGGCACTGCAGAATCCAATTAGAAATGTACCTAATGTACATGGAAACCATTTTAGAGAGGAAGCAGCTAGGCTGGGGTCCTGATTAGCAGGGCCACAGCAAGACTAAGGTCGAAAAACAGTGAAACACCAGCAAAAAGTGGGGGTACCCATGTGAAGCAGATCCTTCTCTCCTACATTATCTAATCACTGTGCTGAATTACAAGCACTTATAATCTCACCCTGCTGTCAACTACCAGTATTCTAACTATCCAGTCCATATCCATGCACTTGTACAATGACCCAGGCATTAAGACACGCAGTGCTACAGTCAAATGTGCAGAATCTATGCAGTCCCCTAATCCCCTGTATACTACTGATTCACTCCTGCCGTAACCCAGGTAGTACTCATGCAGTGCCCCAATCACACTGTCACTCTCTGTCCACTCCTGCAATTATCCTAACAGAACCATGTCCTTATCTAATCACTGTGCTGAAACACAAACACTTACAAACTCACCCTGCTGTCAACTACCAGCACTCTAACTATCCAGTCAGTATACATGCACTTGTACAATGACTTAGGCATTAACACACACAGTGCTACAGTCAAATGTGCGCAATCTATCAGTCCTCTAACCTCCTGCAGATTACTGATTCACTCCTGCAATAACCCAGGTAGTACCCATGCAGTCCACCAATCACACTGTCACTCTCTGTCCACTCCTGGAATCATCCTGTCAGAAGCATGTCCTTATCTAATCTCTGTACCAAAACACAAGCACTTATAAACTCACCCTGCTGTCAACTACCAGCTCTCTAACTATCCAGTCAATATGCATGTACTTGTACAATGACTCAGGCATAAAGACACGCCGTGCTACAGTCAAATGTGCACAATCTATCTAGTACCCTAACCCCCTGCAGACTACTGATTCACTCTTGTAATATTCCAGGTAGTGCTCATGCAGTGCCTCGATCACACTGTCACTCCTTGTCCACTCTTGCAATCATCCTGACAGAAGCATGTCCTTATCTAATCTCTGTGTCAAAACATAAGCACTTATAAACTCACCCTGCTGTCAACTACCAGCACTCTAACTATCCAGTCACTATCCATGCACTTGTAGAATAACTCAGGCATTAAGACATGCAGTGCTACAGTCAAATGTGCACAATGTATGCAGTCCCCTAACCCCCTGTAGACTTCTGATTCACTACTGCAATTATCCAAGTAGTACTCATGCAGTGCCCCAATCACACTGTCACTCTCTGTCCACTCCTGCAATCATCCTAACAGAACCATGTCCTTATCTAATCACTGTGCTGAAACACATGCACTGATAAACTCACCCTGCTGTCAACTACCAGCACTCTAACTATCCAGTCCCTATCCATGCACTTGTACAATGACTCAGGCACTAAGACACAGTGCTACAGTCAAATGTGTAGAATCTATGCAGTCCTCTAATCCCCTGCAGAGTACTGATTCACTCTTGCAATAATCCAGGCAGTACTCATGCAGTGCCCCAATCACACTGTCACTCTCTGTCCACTCTTGCAATCATCCTGACAGAAGCATGTCCTTATCTAATCTATGTACCATAACACAAGCACTTGTAAACTCACCCTGCTGTCAACTACCAGCTCTCTAACTATCAAGTCAATATACATGCACTTGTACAATGACTCAGGCATTAAGACACACAGTGCTGCAGTCAAATGTGCACAATCTATCCAGTCTCCTAACCCCCTGCAGACTACTGATTCACTCCTGCAATAATCCAGGTAGTCCCATGCAGTCCACCAATCACACTGTCACTCTCTGCCCACTCCTGGAATCATCCTGTCTGAAGCTTGTCTTTATCTAATCACTGTTCCAAAACACAAGCACTTATAAATTCACCATTCTCTTTTGTTGCAATACTCTAATCATCCAGTCACTACCCATGTACTCATGGATTTACCCAGGTACTAAAACATCCTGTATTAAAATCATCTATCCACTATTGATGCAGTCCTCTAAACATGTAAACACTACTCATTGACTCCTACAATTATCCAGCTAATACCTGTGTACTGTAGTAAATGGATTGTGATTTTAAAACAAATCATGTAAGTGGTTTTTATGTACAACGTGTTTGTTTACTAATACAATACTATATTTTATAGATTTATTATAATAATATTATATATATATATTTTGTAATAGATATTGTTCTTCATCATTAAAAAAACTTACCATGACTAAAAAAACAGAAAAGAGGAAACAACAAAAAAAGGACTATTGTTTGAAGAGAACACAACAGCAAGATTTAGATGAACAACAACATGTGGGAAAAAAGAAAAAGTCTTGCGGTAAGAGAACAAAAGAATTTATTAATACACTTTCAAAGGCTAGAAACAGTGTGCATAATGTGGAAAATAGAAAGAATGCCTCAGCAACAAAGAAGAATAAAAAGGAAAAAGGAGATATTAACGGGAACTTTCATTCTCAAAAACCAATGTATGGTAAAAGGAGAAAGAATCAATTTGATGTAATAAGGAAAAGAATGTTTTACAATAGAGTTGTCTTTAATTTGTTAAAAGATGTGAAGAAATATTAAAAAATCAGCATTTTATCAAAAGAAGAAACAGATTGAAACTGTTGTTGAAAAGGCTTTTGAATTAAAAAGGAAATTATTCATTTTAGTTTTAAACAGAATTCGATCATTAGATAAGCCAATACATTTTATGTAGGCCAAAAGTAAAAAGAAGAGTAATTAACAGAACTAACTATTGCGATATTTTTTTGGTCGAATGGAAACACAGTTCAAGGTCAGAGCCTTTTATTAATGAAGAGAGCTATTTTCAAACCAATACTTTATTGGCATACAGTTGATACCTCTGGTCGTGCTTATGAGGTTAAAAATGGTTGTCCAATTGAAAAAGAAAAGATGGTACCTAGAAATGTAGAAGAAGTGATAGTTGATGAAGTTCTAGGGAGACGTACTAAAGCCCCAGTGTATACTTGGGGTTGTAGTAGTATTTGCAGTATACAATAGGAATCTATTGGTATTTTATGCAATTTCTTACGAGTAAATAGTAAAAAAAGTGTTAAACAAAAGATTAAGATGTTGCAAGGACTAGATCCTTGCAGAGGGAGAAAAAATACTGGTTTGCAAGGTCATTCTCTGGCTTGTCTTTCCAGAAAAGTATGTCAAAGTGTTTTTCATCACTTTAGAATGTTAGCAGTACATCATTCTCAAATGCGGAAGTTAGTCTGAAGATTGTATTATGCAAAAAGTCCAGCAATATTTTTAAATGACTTAAACAGTGCTCTTTTGCATGGGTCAGTATCAGATGTAAAAAATGTTAGTGATGAAATAGAGTTTCGTTACTTTGGTCCTGAAGAAGAGAGTAGACAAAGTGAGACAATAATAGAAGTAGGTGTTGAAGAAAATGTGGAAAATGTGGGTACAGAGAAGTTTGAAGAAGAAATTACAAAATTTAAGGTAATTTTGTGTGAAAGGCCAAATTTTACTTGTATTTGTTGTTGACGAGAAAATAATGATAAGTGGAAGGAATTTGCAACTTATATGTTGGCAGAGGATTGCTTTGATTTCGGTACTGATCAATGTATTTGTGAATATTGTTATAACAAATTAGAGGATAATAAAATGCCAGCTCGAGCTATCCATAATAATCTAGAGTTGGTAGCGATTCCTCCAGAACTGATAGATTTAAACACGTATGAGTCTATTCTGATTCAATCTGTGCACCCGTTTCAGGCTATTGTTCGTATGGAGCCTAAAACAAGTAAATTGCCTCCCACAGATTTACAGAGAGGATTAAAAGAGTTGTATATTTACCTCTAGATTTAAGGAAAAATATTGAAACTATTGGTGTAGAGAAAGAAGAAAGTGAACCACTAATTATTCTAGTTAATGGTGTTCCTACTAAGAATAAGAAAATCTGGCAGGAATTAGTGGATGTCAGGAAAGTGCAAAAGCTAACATTGTATCGTATAATAAACAATGATCACTACAAAAATGTGTATGTGGAAGAAGAAGAAATACTTTTAGGAGATTATAGTGAAATGTCAAGTGGTCAAATTGAGAAAGTGGAGATGTTCAAAACTGAAGAAATGTATGAACATTATAGTGTACATCCTTTACATTCGAAAGAAGTGATGAGGAATACTATTGAATTATTCCAAATGAAGAAAGCAAAGGGGACTCCCAAGAGTGTATAGGAAAAAAGTTTGGAAGCTCGTTGTTTTTCCCAGCTGTTCCCAACTGGAAAAGGTGGACGATATGATGAACAATCAGTACAGATTCCTGCATCAGAATATCGGACAACAAGATTGCATGCAGAAGATCCAAGATTTCGACAATGTATCCCATATATATTTCATCTTTTGTTTGAGAGTGACTTGTCTGGACTTTCATATGCAGTCAACCACATATTAAAAACAGGAGTACATCTTCAAAATGTTTCTGCAAAGGAATTTATGGATAAAGTACATCAGAGAGATGATCATTTAGAATCTCAACTGATTAATTTGATGGCATGTCAGCGTGGTACTAATGAGTATTGGTATTGTTGTCATGAAGAACTTAAATGCATGCTAAGGAACTTAGGAACTCCTATGTGGTTTGTTACCCTAAGCTGTGCTGAATACGTATGGGATGATTTACTTGAATTTCTTTGAGAAGCAAATTCCAATATTAAAACCTTTGAATTCAAGACTCCTGGAGAATTGTGTTCTTTGGATCCTGTAAATGTATGCAGATATTTCAATCATAGGTTTGAAGCTATGATGTCTTTTATCTGCAATAAAAATAATCCTCCTCTTGGAGAAGTAATTGATTTCTTTTGGAGAGAGGAGTATCAAGCTAGAGGTGTTCCCCATATACATATGCTTTTATGTATCAAGGATGCACCCAAATTTGGAACTGATTTGGCTGAGACTGTTTTATCTTTTATTGAAGATTATGTTACATGTACTAGACCAAAAACAAGGGAAGAAAACACCTTAAGGCAACAAGTGTTACGGTTTCAAACTCATCGATGTGGCAAATAGTGTAGACGGAAATACAAATCGAAGGAAAAGTTTTATACCAAATGCTGTTTTGGATTTCCACGTCAGTAATATCCAAAGGAAGAGTAAACAGTTTCATGTCAGCAGTGAGACATACCATCACTAGAAAATCTCCCAAAAATACTTACAATTTGAAAAGAAGTGAAGAATCAAAGTATATTAATGATTATAATCCAGTTATTCTCTCAATGTGGAATGCTAATATGGATATCCAGTATGTTGTGGATAATTCCGTTGCTGTTGCTTGGTATGTAACATCATACATAACAAAATTAGAAAAGACGAAGTTGAAAGAAATGTGGGAAGAAATTTCCCACGAAGAGTCTTAGAAAGAAATTGTACAGCTTTCGTTTGAAGATGCTGTCCCATCGAGAGATTGGAGCGTACAAATGCTCAGATCAGTTGTCCTCTGCAAGTTTATATTCAAAGTCAAGAGGAATTATTTGTGTTAGTCTAGGTCTTGCTGCAGCGCGAAATTGAGTACTTAAATCTATTCAAGAAATTGAATATTTAGCATTAAATGAACCGGAAAGCAGAGAAATTGTTAAAACAAACATGTGGGATACATACTATGCAAATAGAAGTCCTCATCTCGAGAACATATGTCTCTATGAAGTGCTGCAATATTACAGTTTTAAGAGAAATGCTACAAAGAACATAAATGAAGAAAAATATGCAGTGATTGGTCCAGAAGTATGTTTGGTGAAACATAGTAAAGGAAATCTGATTAATCACAGGAAACTGAGTTGTGATACTCCTGATATAAGAGAATTTTACTATTTAGCACTTTTGTAACTCTTCAAGCCTTGGCATACGGAACTGGAATTTTCAGTGCTATGAAGATTCTTTCAATGCATGTAAAGATAGCATTGAATGCACAGTTTTTGCAAATTATTTCAAAATGTTGAATGAAGAAATTGATCAAGAAGCTACTATTGCAGCTGAGATTGTTAGAGACAGTTTTCAAGACAGTCAAAGTTCTGCTTCAGTGAGTCAAGGTCCACTAGGACAACCAATTCTTGAAAATGAAGTAGCAATTGCTATGACTGAGGTGGAAACAGCAATGCATCAAGCTCAAAAAGACATTATGGACTTAGGAAACTTGGAAGAACAACTGAATATTGAACAGAAAGAAATATATCAGCAAATGAAACAGCAGATCGACCATGGTTTTCTTCATGAAAAAAAGGAATGCACATGTACATCATTTCAACCTATGTGTATGTATGTCAGTGGTCAAGCTGGTACAGGAGAAAGTTTCTTAATTAAAGTTTTGACCAGTTACCTACAGAAAACAACTGACTCACATTTGTCTTGTGTTGTAACTGCTCCAACTGGGTTGGCAGCACACAACATTAAAGGAATTACATCATTTACTAATGCTACCTGTAGAGCATGAAAATAAATTGGAATATCACAAGCTATCTGGAGAAGCTTGTTATGAAGAAAATTAAACTTCTGATTATTGATGAGGTGAGCATGGTCTCAAACTTAATGCTTGCCTTTGTGCATTTAAGAATTCAGCAAATTTTAAAAACAGAATACGATGTCTTATTTGGAGGAAAACATTTGATATTTTTGGTGATCTACTGCAACTTACTCCTGTAAAAGGGCAACCAGTATTTAAAATGCATGTGCATGAAGACACCAGAAAGTCTTTGGGAAGTGTTGGAAACGTTAACATTTGGCCATATTTCGAATACAAAGAACTTATTAAAATATACAACAGGCAAGTGATGAAGATTATGGAACCATTCTTCAAGATATAAGAATTGGAGTATTGACAGAACATGGCAAACAAGCTTTGCAAATTCGGCTACTTACAAACTTGTTTACAAATGTAAATATAGTTCCTGAAAAAATATACAAAAAAATTGCAGAAAATAAATCTATAATCTGCCTAATGCCAACACTGCAAGAGTGTTCTACATTCAATGAAGAACTTTTAAAGCTTGAAAATGAACAAATAATAAAAATAGAAGCCATTGATAAGATAGAGCATGAAGGAATTACTATTATTTTGACTGAAAAATTAAGAACAAAATTGGATACTTTGCAAAAATATATATCTAAAACTGCTGGTTTAGAAAAGAATTTATATTTATGTGTAAACTGTCAGTTATTTTACAGCATAATTTGGATGTGGAAAAAGGTTTAGTAAATGGAGCAATGGGAAAAATTGTTGATTTTGTTTCTAATCAAAAAAGAGATGAAATTGAATTTTTGAAAATCAAATTTGATCAGGTTGATGAAGTACAACAAATTGCTTGTTGTTCTGTTTGTTTTTTGCTTTTTAAAGATTTGTATGTTCGTAAAAACAGTTTCCTCTTTCTTTGGCATATGCAGTGACTATTCATAAACCTCAAGGTTTAAGTGCAGACAGTGCTTTGGTAAACATTGGAAGTACTGTATTTAAAGAGGGTATGGCATATGTTGCTTTGTCCTGAGTCAGAACTTTATCTGGATTGCATTTGATTGATTTTGATGAGGGAAAGATTAGTGCAGATGCAAATTGTGTAAGAGAGTATAATCGGTTAAGAAGACTGTATGCTCCCAATTTAGGTGAATATCCTGTATATGAAAAGCGTGTAGTGGGTCGAAAACGAAGATATGAGAATATCTGTAGTGAAGTTGAAAATAAGAAAAAAAATCAAGATAATGTGTAGATTCCAAACAAAAAGAAAAAGGACACTATTGAAGCGATTGTAGGATATCAGTTAGAAAATAGTTCATGTATCAACTGCTATGCTAATGTAGTGGTGAATGTTGTATTTGTTCTAGAAAATCTCCATCAACAAATTATGGAGAATCGAGAAAAAAGGTTTTGTCCTTGTTGCATTCTATTTTTGAAAAATTGACAACTGATAAATGTAAAATGCAAAGTGTTTCTGATATTCAGAATCTTCTGGATAGATGTTCTGGTTCTTCACAATTTACACAGAATGTGCAACAATATGCTCAGGAATTTTTAATGTATATGCTTGCAGTATTGGAAGATGAAGGCATAGAGATTGAAAATCTGTTTGGACTTCGTTATAGATGGGAACATGAATGTGAAAATTGTAAATTTACATCTACCATTAACATAGACACTGAAAGATTCATATATTTGACAAATACCAGATTGTAAAACAGTGTCTTTCAACAAATTAGTTAAATCACCTAATCAAAACATGGAGTGTAGTCAATGCTAATCAGAAATGTTATCAACATTATTTATACAAAGATTTGGACAATATAACATTTTAATGATAGAACGTTGTAGAGCAGATGGAAGAAAATTGGAGACTTTAATTAAAAAATTTGTAGCAAGCCAACTATCAATATCAGGAAGAACTTTTGTAGCAGTAGCAATTATTTTCCATGATTGACCTTCTACAACATCTGGAAATTACACTGTCTACTAAAAATGCAATTAAGGATGGACATATTATAATGATGCTCATTTGGTTTTTAGATATTGTTTACCTAACGAATTACCAAATTCATACCTAATGTTTTTAAAGCCAAAGATCTAAGAACATAATTCGGCCTATTGGGAATATGTTAATATGTATTAATGAGATTACTTTGGACAATTTCATATAAAGGATTTCAGGATGATCATTTGGCCTAGAGGAAAGATATTGATATGAATTAAGCAGTTTTTCAGGGATATTCTGACACCAAATGTTTTAAAGAACATCATTTAGAGTATATGTAAGTTAAGAAGAATAGCTGATTGAATTATTGTTTCTGTTCTTTTATATTATAGTGACAAAATTCTCTTACAACGAAACATTTTATATATTTGACACTTGTATTATATGCAATGCTATTGAGGATTTTTTTTTACGCAATGTGCAGAGATACTTGACTATCTTGAAAATATTTGACACATATTTGTTTTTTTTTTAAACAATCTTATTGATTGTTTTTTTTTTGCCCGCTGTTATGTGATGAGTAACATTGAAATCACTATCTATAGTGAAATTCAATATATTTTGAGAACAGCAAAAAAGGCAAACTAAATAATTTATATAATGCTAAAATTATGTTGCGTTCTTAAAATCATAACATTATCTATTATAACTGTATTTTTTCTTCTCGTTTACAGACCCTAATTCTAAAGTTCGAAAGTTTTTAAAATGTAAAATATAAAAAACAACTGTAAAAAACTTTTACTAAATTTTGATATCTACTACTGTAAAGGTAAGATTAAGTAATCCAAACACTATCCATCTACTACTACATTCACCTGTGCACTATCTATACACACCTTTAACCACGTACTCAGTGCTCATTAATGTCTTAAATACCTCAGGTACTAACCATGCAGTCCACCAATCACTCTGTTACTCATAATGCAGTTTTCCAGTCATCTATTAGTATCATGTACTAATTCAATACCTCTGTCAATACCCAAGCAGTTATGAATTTCCTCAGGTAGTTTCCTTGCAATAGTCTAATTATTAAGCCAGTGCCATGACCTTATCTAATCGCTGTGCCAAAACACAAACACTTATAAACTCACCTTGCTATCAACTACCAGCACTCTAAGTGTCCAGTCACTATCCATGCACTTGTACAATGACTTAGTCATTAAGACATGCAGTGCTACAGTCAAATGTGCACAATCTATGCAGTCCCCTAACCCCCTGCAGACTACTGATTCATTCCTGAAAAAACCCAGGTAGTAGCTATGCAGTGCCCCAATCACACTGTCACTCTCTGTCCACTTCTGCAATCATCCTGACAGAACCATGTTCTTATCTAATCACTGTGACAAAACACAAACACTTATAAACTCACCTGCACTCTGTTTGTAGCACTGTAAGCATTCCAATTTCTAGTCATGTACTTATAGAATGGCCTAGCCGCTGATGCAAATACACCTACAATATTATGTGCACAATGCATGCAGACCTCTAACCAGCTACATACTATTGGTACACTCCTGTAAATACCCATATAGCAGCCTAGGAATCCTCCTGTCAGTACTATGCACTTCTCCAATCACTTATCCACCACTATTTACTTATCCTATCACTCCACCAATTTCTACGCATTTATAATTTCACCAGGCACTCAGTTTGCAGCACTGTAATCATTATAGTTACTAGTCATGTACTTATGCAATGGCCTAGCCACTAACCCAAGTACACCTACAATATTCTGTGCAGTATGCATACAGAGCTCTAACCAGCTACATACCATTGGTACGCTCCTGTAAATACCCAGGTAGTACCCATGCAGCCTAGGAATCCTCCTGTCAGTACCATGCACTTCTCCAATCACTTATCCACCACTATCTACTTATCCTATCACTCCACCAATTTCTAAGCATTTATAATTTCACCAGGCACTCTGTTTGCAGCACTGTAATCATTATAGTTACTAGTCATGTACTTATGCAATGGCCTAGCCACTAACACAAGTACACCTACAATATTCTGTACAGTATGCATACAGATCTCTAACCAGAAACATACTATTGGTACACTCCTATAAATACCCTGTTCGTACCCATTCAACCTAGGAATTTTCCTGTCAGTCCCATGCACTTCTCCAATCACCCATCCAGCACTATCTACTTATCCAATCATTCCACCAATACCAAAGCACTTATACATTCAAAATGCACTCTGTTTGCAGCACTGTAATTATTGCAGTTACCAGTCATGTTCTTATAGGATGGCCTAGCCACTAACACAAGCACACCTACAATACTCTGTGCACAATGCATGCAGAGCTCTAACCAGATAAATATTATTGGTACACTTCTGTAAATACCCAGGTACTACCCATGTAGCCTAGGAATCCTCCTGTCAGTCCCATGGACTTCTCCAATCACTTATCCACCACTATCTACTTATCCTATCACTCCACCAATTTCTAAGCACTTATAAATTCAACATGCACTCTGTTTGCAGCACTGTAAGCATTCCAATTACTAGTCATGTACTTATAGATTGGCCTAGCCACTAATACAAGTTCACCTACAATATTCTGTGTACAATGCATATAGACCTCTAACCAGGTACATACTATTAATATACTTTTATAAGTACCCAGTTAGTACTCATGCAGTCTAGGAATCCTCTTGTCTGTCCCATGTACTTCTCCTATCACCAATCCAGCACTATCTACTTATCCTATTACTCCACCAATACCTTAGCACTTACAGACTCAACCTGCTCTGAACTTGCAGCACACTAAGTATCCACTCACTATCTATGTACTTGAACAGTGACTCAAGCATTAACACATGTAGCACTACATTCAAAGGTCCACAGTCTATGCAGTCGCCTAATCCCCTCCACACTACTGATTTACTTCTGCAATTACCCAAGTACTAGCCATGCAGTTCAAAAATTGCACTGTCACTCTCCATCCATTCCTTCAATCATCCTGACAGAACCAGGTCCTTATCTAATTACTGTGCCAAAACACAAACACCTATAAACTCACCATGCTTTCAACTTGCAGAACTGCAAAGTATCCAGTCATCCATGTATTTGTACAATCACTCAAACACTAAGACATGCAGTTCTACAATCAAATGTGCACCGTGAATGCAGTCCCCTAAGCACCTCCAATCTAATATCCTCCTCATACGTTAGAAATACTCTTGTGCAATCATGCAGGCGCTAGTGATGCATTCATATAATCACCATTCACTACTAATGTATTCTTTCAGTCAATCATGCTCTACAGATATACTCAAGCAAACTTTCAAACATTACCATGCAATTATTTTTCTTTTTTTAACCAGATAAGGTAGTTCTGAGAAGAACATTTTTTTCTTCTTTTTTCTTTTATATTTTTTTGTGTTTTTTGAACAATGTTGAGTTTTTTTGGTGTTTTTTTAAACACTGAACAAAAATGGGAACAAAGTAAACAGTCAACTTTCGGAATTAATTATCATTCCCAAAAAAACAAAAACAAATTAACAATGGTGGTTTCTCTGGGCAGCACAAACAGCATCCACCGACTGCTCTCCATAACAGATGACCTTTTTGCACTTAATGCAGTGCTGCTCCAGGAAGACAAATTCAGGCCTAATGTTCAAAGGATAAATGCAAAAACAACAGTTGATGGACAGAATGCAGAACAATGTCATACATTCACCCCAGTACAGAGATCTGGGCCTAAATCCATCGTTATTTTGCTCACCATGCCATTCCAGTTTGAACCCAGCCATATGCAAATCAGTCTTGACCCTGTGCCTCATGGGAACAGTCCAGCCCGAACTGCCAAGCCAGGTCCTCCCTGGACTGGAACCAAGCATCCTACCTATATATATTATCTACTGGCGGTCGCCAGTAGATAGTTATAGTTAGGACCGTGTTTCCATAGGAAATCCGCAACATTCTATTTGGAATAACTTTGGCGCCGGTTGACGAATCCTCGCAAAATTTTCAAAATAGGTGGGGCGCTCCGCTCCGCTCCTACCCTGAAAGTCTCGGGGGGGTTCGTCAAGCGGGGGCTGAGAAAAAAGGGGGGACCCAAAACACGTTTTCCCCATGCAATTTTCTATAGGGACCTTTAGTCCAAGGTACAGCCCGAACGGCTGAACAGAATTACTTGAAATTTGGCAGAGAGGTAGTCCTCAGCTCAGGGATGTGCCTTTTGCATATATGGAGTCAATCTGTTCAGTAGTTCCTGAGAAAATCAAAAGTAAAATCATATATATATGTGGGCGGAGCCTAACCACACATCTTATCCTGAGATCTGATTGGCTGTCAGCACTTCATCCAAGAAGTGTTGGCAGCCATCTTGGGACCAATATACATGATAGCACCTCATTAAAAAGCATTGCAGTTAATAGAAGGTTTTAAGACTTTAGTTACATTATAAATCATTTGTTGATGGTACCATACTCATTTTAGGAATTGTGGTATGTTCTAAGGTGATTTCACCATGTGAAAAAGCCTTCTGCTGGGATATCATGATTGAGAGAAAAATATTTTCTCATGCTTTTCCCACAGAGGTTTGGAAGGTGATCTATAAGCGAAACTGAGAGCTTATTTTCTGTAAATTCACATTATCTTTCTCAGTCATGTGAGAATGAAGTCTGACATTCTCAGTAAAACATGTACATCCAACAAGGGCAGAGACTGTCAGTTGATTCCTTTGTGTTCTACTGCAGCTTCCCAGAGTGTTCCAAAGAACAACTAGAGCGCTAACAGTCCTACTTATGATAAACGTATGGTACACCTGAAGCCATCTTGCTTGGATTAAAGTGGTAACTCTTAAAACATTTATTTTAAAAAGGAACAAAATGAGGGGGTTCATTTTTCCATAAAAAGTATGATTAGTGCTGCAGAAAGAAAAATTAGGGCCCATTTTGAGTGACTTCTCAAATCCCCTTCTATTTCATTAAAAAATTCTGACATGCAGACTGAAACATGCACTTTCAATACCAGCAGCAGTTTTCCCTGGTGAGCAGTAGCTTTACTACAGTGATCTAATGAGCAAAAAGAGTGCTAACATTCTGAATTTATGGCAAATGTGTGACACATCTGAATGCCTTCTTGATGGAATCAAAGTAAAAAACTGAAAGTATTTCCTACTGAGGAGACTGCAGTAAATGAGGAAATTAGGAAACTTCATAACAAATAAGTCTCCCAAGATGGCCACCAGAGACAAAAGAGCCCAAATGTAGCTCAAATATCACCCAGATGTAGCCCAAGTATAGCCCAATGACAGAATGTCCCAGAGTGTTCTTAAAAACAACTAGAGCGCTTACTGTCTTCATTATGACAAAAGTATGGCACACCTGAAGCCATCTTGATTGGAATAAACTGGTAACACTTAAAACATTTAATTTAAAAAGGAACACAATGAGGGGGTTCATTTTGCCATAGAAATTATGATTAATGCTGAAGAAAGAAAATGAGGGCACATTTTGAGTGACTTCTCAAATCCTCTTCTATTTCATTAAAAAATTCTGACATGCAGACTGAAACATGCACTTTTAATACCAGGAGCAGACTTCCATGGTGAACAGTAGTTTTACTACAGTGATCTAATGAGCAACTAGAGTGCTAACATTCAGAATTTATGGCAAATGTGTGACATATCTGAATACCTTCATGATGGAATCAAAGTAAAAAACTGAAAGCATTTCCTACTGAGGAGACTGCAGTACATGAGGAAATTAGGAAACTTCATAACAAATAAATCTCCCAAGATGGCCACCGGAGACAAAAGAGCCCAAATGTAGCCCAAAATCACCCAGATGTAGCCCAAATATAGCCCAATGACAGAAGTGTGTTTTTGCAGTGTTATATAGTGCAGACTTGTCAGGTATTGGAGTGTTTTACATGAGCATTGGTTACATCACACAAGAACAAATTCATTTTGGTTGTAGACATGGGGAGACTAAGTGATTTGACCAGAATCACAGAATGTCGAGCTGAAGCAGAAACTCCAACCTGGTTCCCCAGTTGCAAAGTCTGCAGTTCTGGAAGTAACACCACATCCTCTCCCCTAAGTGCAACATTTAATCAAGTGGTCAACTGGATAAAAAAACATAAAGATAACAAATAATTTAAAAGTGCTTTGTCGCTATTTGAAAACTCAGAAAATATGTCCTTATTTTAGTCTTTTAGAGCACTAACCATAATTTTGATGCAAATAAGACCCTCTCATATATGTAATTTCTAAAGGAAATGCTCTAGGTATTACAGTTTTGATTACATCAAGATGACGTTAGGCGATCCACACTTTTGTAATAAATATAGAATGTTAGCAATCTAGTTGTTCATTAGGAGACTGTTGAGAGGCAGAGGCCAGGGGCACGGACTCTGAAAGTTGAAGGCAGGTAGGAGGGTGCAAAGGCAACAAACTAACCACACTGAGCAGGCAGGAAGGTCCGTGGCAGCACAACAGACTATGGAGGGCAGTGGAAAGGGGGACAGGGGCAACAAACCAACAATACAGGACTTGCAAGAGAGGCTGTGGCAATGTAATAGACCATTGTGACACTCATGTCATCAGTGATGTCATGAGTGATGTCACTGACCATGTCATGAGTGATGTAATATGTGACGTCATCAGCAGTGCATTGCGGGCGCGCGAGTTATAGTTAGCTCAACTAACTATAACGGGGGAAATTCAATGGTTTTGTACAAGTGAAAAGTCCAGCTAACTATAACACCCCTGAAACCTATGGTTTTTTCAGTGAATTTCTGAGGTTTTTTAATTGCTAATTCCTAACTATAACGTGCCTGAAACCTATGGTTTTTTCTGTGAATATATATATATATATATATATATATATATATATATATATTTTTTTTTTTTTCTCCAACGGCTCTTGCAACAGAAAAGCACTCGACAGCAGGCAAGTTACAAACTTTCATTTATTGCATCTTGAAAGTGATTCAGCTACCGGCATTCTTCTTGTTAGCCAACGCGTTTCAGTGCTGTCCGCACTTTCTTCCAGGGCAGAATGGCAATGCGGTGTTGTGAGGCTGCTACAGTTCCATACTTCCGCAGTCTTTAGTAGCGCGAAGTCACGCTTGGTAGCACATGATTACTCGCAGTGAGTTCCGGGATCTGTAGTTAGAATAGCCACTACATTATTTACCCACAATGGATTCCGCAATGCCACTATAATTAGACAAGTTTACAGTGGCAACGTGACAGTCCACTGTGATGTTTAAGGCACTCCAGTGTGCCCCAGCAAGTGAATCCACCCTCATTAGTATGGCAATCTGCTGTGCCGTTTCCTATCAGGGACAGTCCCTGTTCGACGGCCCCTCGCTCCAACGGCTCCTTCCTCCGTCTCCAGGTGGTGCTCTTCTCACGACGAAGCTGTCGTGTTTGAAAATTTTTCTCCAACGGCTCTTGCAACAGAAAAGCACTCGACAGCAGGCAAGTTACAAACTTTCATTTATTGCATCTTGAAAGGGATTCAGCTACCGTCATTCTTCTTGTTAGCCAACGCGTTTCAGTGCTGTCCACACTTTCTTCCAGGGCAGAATGGCAATGCGGTGTTGTGAGGCTGCTACAGTTCCATACTTCCGCAGTCTTTAGTAGCGCGAAGTCGCGCTTGGTAGCACGTGATTACTCGCAGTGAGTTCTGGGATCTGTAGTTAGAATAGCCACTACATTATTTACCCACAATGGATTCCGCAATGCCACTATAATTAGACAAGATTACAGTGGCAACGTGACAGTCCACTGTGATATTTAAGGCACTCCAGTGTGCCCCAGCAAGTGAATTCACCCTCATTAGTATGGCAATCTGCTGTGCCGTTTCCTATCAGGGACAGTCCCTGTTCGACGGCCCCTCGCTCCAACGTCTGCTTCCTCCGTCTCCAGGTGGTGCTCTTCTCACGACGAAGCTGTCGTGTTTGAAAATTTTTCTCCAACGGCTCTTGCAACAGAAAAGCACTCGACAGCAGGCAAGTTACAAACTTTCATTTCTTGCATCTTGAAAGGGATTCAGCTACCGTCATTCTTCTTGTTAGCCAACGCGTTTCAGTGCTGTCCGCACTTTCTTCCAGGGCAGAATGGCAATGCGGTGTTGTGAGGCTGCTACAGTTCCATACTTCCGCAGTCTTTAGTAGCGCGAAGTCGCGCTTGGTAGCACGTGATTACTCGCAGTGAGTTCTGGGATCTGTAGTTAGAATAGCCACTACATTATTTACCCACAATGGGTTCCGCAATGCCACTATAATGAGACAAGTTCACAGTGGCAACGTGACAGTCCACTGTGATGTTTAAGGCACTCCAGTGTGCCCCAGCAAGTGAATTCACCCTCATTAGTATGGCAATCTGCTGTGTCGTTTCCTATCAGGGACAGTCCCTGTTCGACGGCCCCTCGCTCCAACGGCTCCTTCCTCCGTCTCCTGGTGGTGCTCTTCTCACGACGAAGCTGTCGTGTTTGAAAATTTTTCTCCAACGGCTCTTGCAACAGAAAAGCACTCGACAGCAGGCAAGTTACAAACTTTCATTTATTGCATCTTGAAAGTGATTCAGCTACCGTCATTCTTCTTGTTAGCCAACGCGTTTCAGTGCTATCCGCACTTTCTTCCAGGGCAGAATGGCAATGCGGTGTTGTGAGGCTGCTACAGTTCCATACTTCCGCAGTCTTTAGTAGCGCGAAGTCGCGCTTGGTAGCACGTGATTACTCGCAGTGAGTTCTGGGATCTGTAGTTAGAATAGCCACTACATTATTTACCCACAATGGGTTCCGCAATGCCACTATAATTAGACAAGTTCACAGTGGCAACGTGACAGTCCACTGTGATGTTTAAGGCACTCCAGTGTGCCCCAGCAAGTGAATTCACCCTCATTAGTATGGCAATCTGCTGTGTCGTTTCCTATCAGGGACAGTCCCTGTTCGACGGCCCCTCGCTCCAACGGCTCCTTCCTCCGTCTCCTGGTGGTGCTCTTCTCACGACGAAGCTGTCGTGTTTGAACATTTTTCTCCAACGGCTCTTGCAACAGAAAAGCACTCGACAGCAGGCAAGTTACAAACTTTCATTTATTGCATCTTGAAAGTGATTCAGCTACCGTCATTCTTCTTGTTAGCCAACGCGTTTCAGTGCTATCCGCACTTTCTTCCAGGGCAGAATGGCAATGCGGTGTTGTGAGGCTGCTACAGTTCCATACTTCCGCAGTCTTTAGTAGCGCGAAGTCGCGCTTGGTAGCACGTGATTACTCGCAGTGAGTTCTGGGATCTGTAGTTAGAATAGCCACTACATTATTTACCCACAATGGGTTCCGCAATGCCACTATAATTAGACAAGTTCACAGTGGCAACGTGACAGTCCACTGTGATGTTTAAGGCACTCCAGTGTGCCCCAGCAAGTGAATTCACCCTCATTAGTATGGCAATCTGCTGTGCCGTTTCCTATCAGGGACAGTCCCTGTTCGACGGCCCCTCGCTCCAACGGCTCCTTCCTCCGTCTCCAGGTGGTGCTCTTCTCACGACGAAGCTGTTGTGTTTGAAAATCTTTCTCCAACGGCTCTTGCAACAGAAAAGCACTCGACAGCAGGCAAGTTACAAACTTTCATTTATTGAATCTTGAAAGTGATTTAGCTACCGTCATTCTTCTTGTTAGCCAACGCGTTTCAGTGCTGTCCGCACTTTCTTCCAGGGCAGAATGGCAATGCGGTGTTGTGAGGCTGCTACAGTTCCATACTTCCGCAGTCTTTAGTAGCGCGAAGTCGCGCTTGGTAGCACGTGATTACTCTCAGTGAGTTCTGGGATCTGTAGTTAGAATAGCCACTACATTATTTACCCACAATGGGTTCCGCAATGCCACTATAATTAGACAAGTTCACAGTGGCAACGTGACAGTCCACTGTGATGTTTAAGGCACTCCAGTGTGCCCCAGCAAGTGAATTCACCCTCATTAGTATGGCAATCTGCTGTGCCGTTTCCTATCAGGGACAGTCCCTGTTCGACGGCCCCTCGCTCCAACGGCTCCTTCCTCCATCTCCAGGTGGTGCTCTTCTCACGACGAAGCTGTTGTGTTTGAAAATTTTTCTCCAACGGCTCTTGCAACAGAAAAGCACTCGACAGCAGGCAAATTACAAACTTTTATTTATTGCATCTTGAAAGTGATTCAGCTACCGTCATTCTTCTTGTTAGCCAACGCGTTTCAGTGCTGTCCGCACTTTCTTCCAAGGCAGAATGGCAATGCGGTGTTGTGAGGCTGCTACAGTTCCATACTTCCGCAGTCTTTAGTAGCGCGAAGTCGCGCTTGGTAGCACGTGATTACTCGCAGTGAGTTCTGGGATCTGTAGTTAGAATAGCCACTACATTATTTACCCACAATGGGTTCCGCAATGCCACTATAATTAGACAAGTTCACAGTGGCAACGTGACAGTCCACTGTGATGTTTAAGGCACTCCAGTGTGCCCCAGCAAGTGAATTCACCCTCATTAGTATGGCAATCTTCTGTGCCGTTTCCTATCAGGGACAGTCCCTGTTCGACGGCCCCTCGCTCCAACGGCTCCTTCCTCCGTCTCCAGGTGGTGCTCTTCTCACGACGAAGCTGTCGTGTTTGAAAATTTTTCTCCAACGGCTCTTGCAACAGAAAAGCACTCGACAGCAGGCAAGTTACAAACTTTCATTTATTGCATCTTGAAAGGGATTCAGCTACCATCATTCTTCTTGTTAGCCAACGCGTTTCAGTGCTGTCCGCACTTTCTTCCAGGGCAGAATGGCAATGCGGTGTTGTGAGGCTGCTACAATTCCATACTTCCGCAGTCTTTAGTAGTAAAAAAAATAATTAAAAAAAGAAATAAATATATATATATATATATATATATATATATATATATATATATATATATATATATATTCACTGAAAAAACCATAGGTTTCAGGGGTGTTATAGTTAGCTGGACTTTTCACTTGTACAAAACCATTGAAATTCCCCCGTTATAGTTAGTTCAGCTAACTATAACTCGCGCGCCCGCAATGCACTGCTGATGACGTCACATATTACATCACTCATGACATGGTCAGTGACATCACTCATGACATCACTGATGACATCTCAAATGACATCACTGATGACATCACTGATGACATCATCCAGTGAATGTGTGTTATTCTGAAAATTAAATATGTTTTATATATGTATATCTCAAGGTCGATGGAAGAATAAATGGGTATATAAGTGTCTAAATGGATGATTTGTTTTTGAAAAATTGATTGTGTAACTGACTGATTAAGTGTATCATAGTGAATACATGGCTTAGTGAGTAATGTTTAAATATGTAAATATCTGTATCAGTCTCTCACTTTGTGTATAAGTGGCTGCATGGGTTGGTGAGTAGCTACATGGGTGTCTATATAGGTTATTAGTTGGTTTTTTGAGTATCAGTCTGAGTGTCTGCATGGCTCGGTGGGGGTATTACGTAGTGCATAGGTGCATGAATGAGTGACTCACTGTTTGTATGTGTTGAACACAGTATGTGTGCAGGACTGTATGGGTGGATGAGTGTGTGTATGGGTGTGTTAGTGAGTGAATGACTGTCTCAATAGTGTCTTTATGAGTAACTACATATGTTTTAAACTAGTATATGTGACTATTGGTGTATATATGTGAGTATATGTGAGAGTGAGAGATTGAAAGAGTTCCTGTATGAATAAGTATGTGTTTCTATAAGTGATTGTTTAAAAGACTAAGTATGTGTAAGTTTCCGTAGAAGTAAGTGTGGTGGTGTGTGTATAACTGTATATGCAAGTAAATGTATGTTTGATTCTTTATTAGCATGAGTGACTATGTGTGTGAGTAACTATGGATGAGTGGCATTGTGTAACAGGATGTATAGGTGTATGAGTACATATGATGAGTGAGTACATGTATGAGTGACTGTATTGGACTGTTGGTGAATGAGTGGATGTGTATGTGGATCTTAGAATTACTGAAGAGGTTGTTGTAACTGGTATTGGTATGTCCATTGTTTTGAAAATTTTAGTCTCTATTTTTGAATGTGTGTATCAAAGGTTATATTAGGGTGAGAGGAGGTCTGCCACTCTATCACAAGGATGATGTCATCAGTGATGTCATCAGTGATGTCATTTGAGATGTCATCAGTGATGTCATGAGTGATGTCACTGACCATGTCATGAGTGATGTAATATGTGACGTCATCAGAAGTGCATTGCGGGCGCGCGAGTTATAGTTAGCTGAACTAACTATAACGGGGGAATTTCAATGGTTTTGTACAAGTGAAAAGTCCAGCTAACTATAACACCCCTGAAACCTATGGTTTTTTCAGTGAATTTCTGAGGTTTTTTAAATGCTAATTCCTAACTATAACGTGCCTGAAACCTATGGTTTTTTCTGTTAATTTCAAAGGTTTTTTAAATGCTAATTTCTAACTATGCCTACAGAGATAGGACATGTGAAGAAAGAAGAAAAAATGCACAGAAAGAAACAAAAGAAGTGCAGAAAGAAGCAACAGAAGTCCTCAAATACGAAGATAAGTGCAGGAAGAAGGATAACGTGCAGAAAGAACAAAAAGAAGAGCAGAAAGAAGCCTTGTTGCAAAATCATCCTGTACCCTCAACTTTTTCAGACGGATACTGGTGGTAACTGAGTCTGACTAACCAGTCCTAGAGCCAGTGCTATGTTAAAAGACACTTAGAATACAGTGAAAACACCTACATACACTAGGGAACATTATGCGTTGGGGTCCCCCTGTGATTAGCCTTACCTCCTCTATAAGCCCCTAGTATATAATAGGGCATGGGGATTAAAACTACCTCTTAAAACAGGCCACAGGGCGTTTTTGCACACGTTAACTCAGGCCCCGTCCCCTCCTTTCACCATTGTGTAAACACGCCCTGTGTCCGTTTTTAGTTGGGAGATTAAGTTCATTTGAGTCCTGAGGGTCCCTAGGGTCCAACTAGCCCACTAGGTACCTCCAGTAAGTGCCACAGAGCTGCGTTGCAGAGAGGTGTAAAAAGTGGCACGGCCTGGACCACCTCTCTGCAATGCAGCTCAGTGGCGCTTACTGGAAGCACTTGGTGGGCTAGTTAGCCCCCAGGGGCCCTCAGTATTGAAGGGAAATTATATCCCCAATTTAAAACGTGCCATGGTGCGTGTTTGCACACGTCACCTCAGGCCCCGTCCCCTCCCTTCACCACTGTGTAAACGCGCCCTGTGGCTGTTCTAAGTTGAGAGATTAAGTCCCCTTGAATCCTAAGGGTCCCTAGGGTCACACTAGACCACTAGGTACCTCCAGTAAGCGCCACAGAGCTGCGTTGCAGAGAGGTGTAAAAAGGGGCTTGGCCTCAGAACACCTGTCTGCAGCGCAGCTCCCTGGCGCATACTGGAGATGCCTGTTGGGGGCGCGTTTGCAGAGTGCTGCATGGAGGGGGCATGGCCTCCGGCACGATGCCAGTCTTTTATTTATTTTATATTTTTTAAGAAGGGGGGCTGTGTGGTTCCCCTTCTTATTCTAATTTATTGGCCCTGATGACCCCATCCCCCAGGGCCTGTCTCCTAATTATATTTTTTTGACCCCAATCCCCAGGGCCGGCCACTGTTTTTTATTATTTTTGAAAAATATATATTTATAGACACACCTAGGACATGCTGGACAAACCGTATGTACCTATCACCATGACGATTTGCGTGATATTCATTAAAAGGCGACTATGCATGCAATTAATCCACGTGGAATGTATTTACACCACTAGTGAAGCTCTGACATATCTGATGCTCTACCGTGCCTAATCCCGGTAGACACCCTTGTCGTTTATTTATACAAACATGGGTAGCTATTGACGGGCACATTTAATACACATGCACACCAAGCCATTCAAAGGGGATTCGACAAAAATTCGACCAAAACTATGCAAGAAACCCCCCTCACAGTTAATAAAACACACATCCACTGCCGGATGTGTAATACTTTTTATTTTACTCTCTGGAAAGGGGACGAACATCACTTGCGAGTCACAGCGCGCTCCTGACAGAGCCCAATGCTGTGTTACACCCACCATTGCCTGCCGAGTGCCACACACCTCTGTATTGTATTCCACTAGCTAGTGCATATGCTATGACACTCTCTAGCCCATGTGCACTGTAACACCACCCCGTGAAAATGTCATGCCACACTTGTCTTCGCACGGGTTATATTGCCCCATCTAACGTGCCTTCCTCGATGCCTATGTTATAACGCACAGTGCTATGCCATACATATTACAATTTGGGATCCATATCTTTGTCACAGTGCATATGCAACGTTACACTCCCCAGCACATATTTTATATTACAACTTTAGAGACTAGTTAGGTTACACAACACTGCCCTGTGCATATTACACTCCAAGGCGCATATCGCATAGCACACGCTAGTGCCTGTGCTATCTCGCGCTCTCCAATGAATCTGTCATTGCGCACAATGTATTGCATATTATATTTCACGCCTGGTTCATCTTATATCACACTTTTTGGTGCATAGTTTATACCATACACTATATCTAGTTTTCATTTTCAATCGTGCTCTCAGGACTATGTTCTATATAACACTGTGTTCACCTACCCTTTTCACGGGCATTACATTTTGCGATAGGGGGTGGAGGGTCAGGGGGTGTTTTTGCCAAGTGAGCCCGGAGTCACAGTCACTAACGTCTTCTTCTTCCTGAATAAAAGTGAGATTATGCTGCATACTTGTTCATATTTTAAGTAGTTTGCACAGACAAAATGTTTTAAAAACAATAAAGTTTCTAATACCCGCCTTCTCTGAACAGTTAGCTTGCTGCCCCATCCCCCTCCTCCCTATCCTCTGTTGTGTGAATCCATGGACTAGCCTCCTCCCTCCTGCCATGCATGGTCTGATGTGCTGCCACTGCCCTCAATTTAGTATGATGTACCAGTCCACTCCTCCTGCCCTCCATTGCCCAATTCTATGCCCCATCATTGACCTCCTGCTTAAACTCTGTGCTTAGCTTGCTGCCCCTATTCTCCTTCCCCCTGCCCTCCGATGTCTTTGTGCATGCCCCTGCTCCATCCTTTTTGCCCACCATGTCCCATGGACCTGCCACTCCTATCTACTCTGAGTGTTCTGTTGAGCTGCCACTCCCCTCCCACCTGCCTAGCATTGTCAGATGACTGTAACCTGTCCCTGCCACCTCCACCCTGCCTGTCCACATGCCATGCCTCTATCCTCTTCCTCCTGTCCTACATGGTCCATTGTACTGCCACACCCTTCTGCCCTCCCTGGTCTGTTGTGCTGCAACTGCTCCTCCTGCCTGCCCCGTGTGGTCTGTTGTGAGGCCCCTTCTCCTGAACTTTCTTGTCTGTGCACAGGTCCTGACCCTCCCTTCTATCCTCCATCGTCCTTTGTGCATGCCCCTGCACCCTCCTTCTTGCCCATCATAGCCATTGTGCTGCCACTAACCCTCCCACTTGCCATGCATGGTCTTCTGTGCTGCCAAGGCCCCTCCCACCTTCCCTGTGTGGTCAGTTAGCTGCCCCTGACCCCCTCCCACCTTCCCTCCATGGTCTGTGTGTATGCCATCACAGTCTCACTGTTGCTCTTCATGTTGTGTCTTGCTTCTAGTGCCCATCCTGCCTGACCTCCATGGCCATCTTGCTGCATCTTGCTGCTCCTGCCCTGCCCCCTTGCCCCCAGCCCTCTGTTTACATGTGCAGACCCCTACTCCCTCCCTCCTGGCTTGTCTGTTCCATTGTAATGCCCCTGATCCGTCCCTCCTGCCCTTTATGGTCTGTTATGCTGCAGCCTTCTCTCCTGTCTGTCCATTATGGTCAGCTAGCTACCATTGCCTCTTGCCCCTCTGTTCTCTGTTGTCCATGTGCATGGTCCTGTCCCCTCCCTCTTGCTTTCTATGGATTGTTGTGCTGCACTCCCGTCCTGCATGCCCTGTGTGGTGTATTGTGCTGCTGCAAACCCTGATGCCTGCCCTGCAGGGTCAGTTTGGTGCACCTCTCCATGTCTCTCCTGTCCTCTGTTATCCAAGTCCATGTCCCTATCCCATTTCCTTCCATGATCCAATGTACCATACTTGCGAACATTTTGAACTTGGTAAGAGGGAGATTTTGAAAAAAAACTGGGGTATTGATTTTCCCCTTTGAGTTACATTGAAAAAGAGGATATTGTAGACAGGAGACAGATCAAATAAAGCCCATTTGAGCTTAAAAACATTGGACGTTTCCTGGCTGAATCGGGTCTGTTGGCATGTATGGTTGTACTACCATTGCCTCTTCCTTCTGCCCACAATGGTCTATTACATTGCCACAGCCTTGAAGGAGGGTAGATTTTGTATCACAGGGGGCCCCTGGCCCGTTCTGTCCACACCTGAAGTATGAGACCCTTGTCCTTGCCCTGCCAGCCGCATTTGTAGGCCGTATTAAATTGACCAGCGGGTCCTGTGTTGCTATATAATTATCCTGAGACATCCTTACCACTCAGCCAGCATAAAACCCCTGTGTAGGCCCTTCTGTTCAATATGTAGGCCTCTTTGTTAAATTGACCATAGCTCTGCAATTTTAGTGTATAGCAGTCTGAAGGCAGGTCTGCGAGGCCTTCTGCTCCAAACTAGTAGCCCCCACCCTACCCGAGTGCTCCGTGCTCGGTATCAAAGTTCAACATCCCCCTGAAGCTGTCGACATACAGTAGGCTGCATCCTGGACTGGTACTTGCTTCCTGGGCAGGTTTCCCGCTTTTAAGGAAGTGGCAACCGCAGAGCGTCAAGTTAGGAGAACTGAGGAGATTTTATACATGAATATATTGAATTCCTGTACAATACCCATTATTTTCTGCTTGCTCTATGGAACTTACGATAAGCGATTGGCTTGAGAGACTGACCTTTTCACCCAGTCCATTGTCAGCATTCAGTGGGTAAATGACGAAATGTCTGGTAAAATCTGCAGACGAAGCTTTTGGGTAGCATACGTAGGTAGATGTAGCGTGCAAAGGAGCCCACAAAATGATATAAAAAGGGAGCACCCACAGATATCGACGGACAACCTCGCCGTCTGTATGTAGGTTAACAGGCTGTGCAGGTTTTCCCCAAGAACTGGGAGCTCTTGTCTTCCTTTGCTTAAAATGTCTTGCTCGGCTTTGCTTGAAGTATCTTATTCTATTTTACCTATATGAAATGTCATGTTATGTTTAACCATTGTTCTCTTTACTTTTGCATTTAAAAGATGTTGTATTGTAATTGCAGGAATGCTTGCTCTAAGAGTAAATGTGAGTGTCCCTAGGTAACATTTTCCTTGGTGTAACTTGTTTCTCATGATGCATTTATAGATGTGTTTTCTCTCTCTCTCTGTCAGTCCATTAATTGAGATACAGAGAATATCATGACAGCTGTATGATTATCTGGATTCTGTATTTTGTACTTTAGGTCTCTATTCTGCGGTTTCTTTGAAGTTGCATCTTCTCATTAAACTGCCATTGTATTCTGCCTCCAATTCCATGTCTCATATGTCTGTTTTCTTCATTTTTGGAGCAAGCGTTCCTAGGCACCCCGGCTCAAATTAAGGTGCCCCTTTTGTCCCTGACTCACTCTCCTGCTCAGTTCTGTGGTGGCTCCCGGGGCTCTGGGCACCGCCCCTAGCTTCCTTGACCCGTAATAGATCTTCCCTCCAACAGCCTCTCTTGCAAGTCCTGTATTGTTGGTTTGTTGCCCCTGCCCCCCTTTCCACTGCCCTCCATAGTCTGTTGTGCTTCCACGGCCCTTCCTGCCTGCTCAGTGTGGTTAAATTGTTGCCTTTGCACCCTCCTACCTGCCTTCAATTTTCAGAGTCCGTGCCCCTGGCCTCTGCCTCTCAACAGTATCCTAATGAACAACTAGATTGCTAACATTCTATATTTATTACAAAAGTGTGGAGCGCCTGACATCATCTTGATGTAATCAAAACTGTAATACCTAGAGCATTCCTTTAGAAATTACATATATGAGAGGGTCTTATTGGCATCAAAATTATGGTTAGTGCTCTAAAAGACTAAAATAAGGACATATTTTCTGAGTTTTCAAATAGCGACAAAGCACTTTTAAATTATTTGTTATCTTTATGTTTTTTTATCTAGTTGACAACTTGATTAAATGTTGCACTTAGGGGAGAGGATGTGGTGTTCCTTCCAGAACTGCAGACTTTGCAACTGGGGAACCAGGTTGAAGTTTCTGCTTCAGCTCGACATTCTGTGATTCTGGTCAAATCACTTAGTCTCCCCATGTCTACAACCAAAATGAATTTGTTCTTGTGTGATGTAACCAATGCTCATGTAAAGCACTCCAATACCTGACAAGTCTGCACTATATAACACTGCAAAAACACAAAATAATAAGTGTTTTGCACACTTCTGTCATTGGGCTATATTTGGGCTATATCTGGGTGATTTTGGGCTACATTTGGGCTCTTTTGTCTCCGGTGGCCATCTTGGGAGATTTATTTGTTATGAAGTTTCCTAATTTCCTCATGTACTGCAGTCTCCTCAGTCGGAAATGCTTTCAGTTTTTTACTTTGATTCCATCATGAAGGTATTCAGATATGTCACACATTTGCCATGAATTCTGAATGTTAGCACTCTAGTTGCTCATTAGATCACTGTAGTAAAACTACTGCTCACCATGGAAGTCTGCTCCTGGTATTAAAAGTGCATATTTCAGTCTGCATGTCAGAATTTTTTAATGAAATAGAAGAGGATTTGAGAAGTCACTCAAAATGTGCCCTCATTTTCTTTCTTCAGCATTAATCATAATTTCTATGGCAAAATGAACCCCCTCATTGTGTTCCTTTTTAAATTAAATGTTTTAAGTGTTACCAGTTTATTCCAATCAAGATGGCTTCAGGTGTGCCATACTTTTGTCATAATGAAGACAGTAAGTGCTCTAGTTGTTTTTAAGAACATTCTTGGACATTCTGTCATTGGGCTATACTTGGGCTACATCTGGGTGATATTTGGGCTACATTTGGGCTCTTTTGTCTCTGGTGGCCATCTTGGGAGACTTATTTGTTATGAAGTTTCCTAATTTCCTCATTTACTGCAGTCTCCTCAGTAGGAAATACTTTCAGTTTTTTACTTTGATTCCATCAAGAAGGCATTCAAATGTGTCACACATTTGCCATAAAATCAGAATGTTAGCACTCTTTTTGCTCATTAGATCACTGTAGTAAAGCTACTGCTCACCAGGGAAAACTGCTGCTGGTATTGAAAGTGCATGTTTCAGTCTGCATGCCAGGATTTGAGAAGTCACTCAAAATGTGCCCTAATTTTTCTTTATGCAGCACTAATCATACTTTTTATGGAAAAATGAACCACCTCATTTTGTTCCTTTTTAAATTAAATGTTTTAAGAGTTACCACTTTAATCCAAGCAAGATGGCTTCAGGTGTGCCATACATTTATCATAAGTAGGACGGTTAGCGCTCTAGTAGTTCTTTGGAACACTCTGGAAAGCTGCAGTAGAACACAAAGAAATCAACTGACAGTCTCTGCCCTTGTTGGATGTACATGTTTTACTGAGAATGTCAGACTTCATTCTCACATGACTGAGAAAGATAATGTGAATTTACAGAAAATAAGCTCTCAGTTTAGCTTATAGATCACCTTCCAAACCTCTGTGGTAAAAGCATGAGAAAATATTTTTCTCTCAATCGTGATATCCCAGCAGAAGGCTTTTTCACATGGTGAAATCACCTTAGAACATACCACAATTCCTAAAATGAGTATGGTACCATCAACAAATGATTTATAATGTAACTAAAGTCTTAAAATCTTCTATTAACTGCAATGCTTTTTAATGAGGTGCTATCATGTATATTGGTCCCAAGATGGCTGCCAACACTTCTTGGATGAAGTGCTGACAGCCAATCAGATCTCAGGATGAGATGTGTGGTTAGGCTCCGCCCACATATATATATTGATTTAAATGCTATTTTCTCAGGAACTACTGAACAGATTTACACCAGACCTACAAAAGGCACTTCCTTGACCTGAGGACTACCTCTCTGCCAAATTTCAAGTAACTCTGTTCAGCCGTTCGGGCTGTAGCTGTGTCTAAAGGTCCTATGGAAAAATGCATGGGAAAAACGCGTTTTGGGACCCCCCTTTTTTCTCAGCCCCCGCTTGACGAATCCCCCCGAGACTTTCAGGGTAGGAGCGGAGCGTAGCGCCCCACCTATTTTGAAAATTTCGCGAGGATTCATCGACCGGCGCCAAAGTTATTCCAAATAGAATGTTGCGGATTTCCTATGGAAACAGGGTCCTAACTATAACTATCTACTGGCGACCGCCAGTAGATAATATATATATATATATATATATATATATATATATATATATATATATATATATATATATTCTGCTCATGGGGAAGTCCAACTATAGAATCGCACTCGGACACAGGTGAGCTTTTATCCCCAAACAAGCTTCATTAAAGGTGCAGGCAGTCGTGCTTTCCAGTCTCTTAAAAGCATTTGGCCAAATTATACTTAATTAGGAGATGAAGTGGAACATGCGCGTGGTGACTGCAGTGCCCCGGGAAGAAGAGGTAAACTCGAAACGCGTTGGGACTGTGGCCAAATGCTTTTAAGAGACTGGAAAGCACGACTGCCTGTACCTTTAATAAAGCTTGTTTGGGGATAAAAGCTCACCTGTGTCCGAGTGTGATTCTATAGTTGGACTTCCCCATGAGCAGAATATATATATATATATATATATTCACTGAAAAAACCATAGGTTTCACACACGTTATAGTTAGGAATTAGCATTTAAAAAACCATAGAAATTCAGTGAAAAAACCATAGGTTTCACAGATGTTATAGTTAGCTGGACATTTTACTCGTAAAAAACCAATGAAATTGCCCCGTTATAGTTAGTTCAGCTAACTATAACTCGCGCGCCCGCAATGCACTGCTGATGACGTCACATATTACATCACTCATGACATGGTCAGTGACATCACTCATGACATCACTGATGACATCTCAAATGACATCACTGATGACATCATCCAGTGAATGTGTGTTTTTCTGAAAATTACATATGTTTTATATATGTATATCTCAAGGTCGATGGAAGAATAAATGGGTATATAAGTGTCTAAATGGATGATTTGTTTTTGAAAAATTGATTGTGTAACTGACTGATGAAGTGTATCTCTCACTTTGTGTATAAGTGGCTGCATGGGTTGGTGAGTAGCTACATGGGTGTCTATATAGGTTATTAGTTGTTTTTTTGAGTATCAGTCTGAGTGTCTGTATGGTTCGGTGGGGGGTATTACGTAGTGCATAGGTGCATGAATGAGTGACTCACTGTTTGTATGTGTTGAAGACAGCATGTGTGCAGGACTGTATGGGTGGATGAGTGTGTGTATGGGTGTGTTAGTGAGTGAATGACTGTCTCAATAGTGTCTTCAGGAGTAACTACATATGTTTTAAACTAGTATATGTGACTATTGGTGTATATATGTGAGTATATGTGAGAGGGAGAGATTGAAAGAGTTCCTGTATGAATAAGTATGTGTTTCTATAAGTGATTGTTTAAAAGACTAAGTATGTGTAAGTTTCCGTAGAAGTAAGTGTGGTGGTGTGTGTATAACTGTATATGCAGGTGAATGTATGTTTGATTCTTTATTAGCATGAGTGACTATGTGTGTGAGTAACTCTATGGATGAGTGGCATTATGTAACAGGATGTATAGGTGTATGAGTACATATGATGAGTGAGTACATGTATGAGTGACTGTATAGGACTGTTGGTGAATGAGTGGATGTGTATGTGGATCTTAGAATTACTGAAGAGGTTGTTGTAACTGGTATTGGTATGTCCATTGTTTTGAAAATTTTAGTCTCTATTTTTGAATGTGTGTATCAAAGCTTATATTAAGGTGAGAGGAGGTCTGCCACTCTATCACAAGGATGATGTCATCAGTGATGTCATCAGTGATGTCATTTGAGATGTCATCAGTGATGTCATGAGTGATGTCACTGACCATGTCATGAGTGATGTAATATGTGACGTCATCAGCAGTGCATTGCGGGCGCGCGAGTTATAGTTAGCTGAACTAACTATAACGGGGCAATTTCATTGGTTTTTTACGAGTAAAATGTCCAGCTAACTATAACATGTGTGAAACCTATGGTTTTTTCACTGAATTTCTATGGTTTTTTAAATGCTAATTCCTAACTATAACGTGTGTGAAACCTATGGTTTTTTCAGTGAATTTCTAAGGTTTTTTAAATGCTAATTCCTAACTATAACGTGTGTGAAACCCATGGTTTTTTCAGTGAATTTGCAAGGTTTTTTAAATGCTAATTCCTAACTATAACGTGTGTGAAACCCATGGTTTTTTCAGTGAATTTGCAAGGTTTTTTAAATGCTAATTTTTTTTTTTATTCTTCATTTTTTTCAAACATATTTTTAATTTAATTTTCTTTCCTTTTATAAAGACTATGCTTAAATTTTTAAAATCCTTAAATATTTTTTTTTTAATATATTTTTTAAAATAAACATGTAAAATTTATTTCCAGATTTTTTTTTTTTTTTTTTTTTTTTTTTTAGTACGCGTACCGTAAGCTCACGGTAAGCGTACGGTTTACGCAACGTCCGTAATCTATCTACGCTGCTTGCGTATAGTTACGCAATTTGCGTAGCCGCGCGTACTGCGCGTGGGACGCGTGCGCGCTTACGCCACACGCGCACGTTACGCGGAAGTGCCGGGAGTGACTGTTATGCGCATGCGCGCAAGCGAGTGTCTTTTTTACGCGCACGCGTACTTTTGCCGTAAGCGTACCGTAAGCGTACCGTAAGCGTACGGTAGGTCATGTGATCATGAAACACAACTTTTGATTGGTTGAAACTACTTTCAGTTCTAGAACTCTCCTACACCACACCCATTCCCCTCATTTCTGCTTGTGATCCCTTGGGAGAAGGAGCTGGTTTGTCTTTGGGATACGATGGCAGAACAGCAGAGCTCTTCTGAGAGTGAGGCTAGCACTAGCAGCACTGTCTTGAGGCAGAGATCGAGGAAACAAAAGCCCTCTTATGTATGGGATTATTTTACTTTTCCTGAAGGCCAGCAAAAGGTAAATGCACCCTTAGTGACTTGTAAGCTGTGTAAGCGTGTACTTTCTAGAGGTAATCCTAACAGGAAGTATTCCTTTGGGAATCACACCATGAAGAGACACCTCCAGGATGTACACAGAAGGACACATGGTCATCTTTTTGGAGGTAACTCTTCAGAAAGACAAGCCAGTACATCCACAGCAGCTCAGCCTGAACCATCATCTGCAGGGCTGACTCCTTCTTCTGCAGGTCAGGTGAGCCCTTCATCTGTGGGGGGAGAATCTCCTTTTGCTGGCCCTCTGGAAATCAACCCTCGATTTCGGAAGGTTGATATTCGATGCACATTTTGTCAAGATCTAATTTGCTATAGGGAGACCAGTGTTTCCCTAGTGAACAACAAAATAGATCAACACATTTGTCGCTTTGAATAATTTTCCCATGCTTCCTTTCCTCTGTCCCTGCATGAACACAACGGTTCTTTTAAGAGCCAACCTTATCTTTCATCTTTTTTTTTACATATGTTTTTTAAAACCTTTTTTTTTTTTTTTTTACCGTACGCGTACGGTGCGCGTACCTTTTTTTTATTTTTTTTAAAAAACACTAAAAATCAATTATCACATTACAAGGTCCTTGAGAGACTACAATTATTATTATTGACTTACCATACTCACTGAAAAAATATTTATTCATTTGTTTTTTTTAAAAATAGTTTTAAAAATGTTTGTAGTTTTCGAAAATTTTCTATATCTATCTGGAAAAAAAGAAAAAAGTATTAATATTTTTAAAACATTTTATAATACAGTATACATATTTACATTTTTTTCCCAAAAATATTTTTGCCTTATTTTTGCTGTTTTCAGAATATATTGCATTTCACTATAAATTGTGAAAGCAATTGCATTCATCATTTTACAGCGGGCAAAAAAAAATAACAATCTCAAAGATTGTATTAAAAAAGCCCAGAATCTCTTCTCACTTAAACTTATCATTACAGAAATGCATATTATTCTAAAAAAATATCATCTAAAAACAATACTTATTTCTTTAAAATACCGTCTGATATGTTTGTTTCAGAAGTATAATCACAATATTATATCTCAAATAACTCCAAAATACATCTGATTTCATTTCCTTTAGGCCAAATAGTATTTTTTTTTTTTTTTTTGGAATAAATTTCCAAGGGAAATCCATTAAAATTCTAAAGTTTAATCTGTCCAGATCTCACCGATTCTCTGTAACATTTTGGTTCACGAAAATTTTTTGAATAATTTATTTAGTCCACAATAGAATTGCTTACTTTTCCACATGGCCAAATAGTAATTTTTTAAATCATTTTTGAAAAAATTTCCAATGGCAGTCCAATAGCATTCCAAAATTTAAAATGTGCAGAAGTTACCTAAATTATTGGTTTTTCAAAATTGCATTAAAAATTAAAAAAGTCCACATTACAATTGGTTATCTTTCCTTTAGGCCAAATGATAATTTTAAAAATATTTTTTCTACAAAATTGCAATGGTAATCCAGTAAAATGGTAAAATTATTTTGTCCAGATCTTGCCAAGTCTCTCTAAAATTTAGGTTTCAGGAAGATTAGATAGGAATTTGCTAAATCAAAAGGCAAACGTTGTTTGAAAATCAATTGGGAATCATTACACAGTGTCCAGCCTTTTTCACATTTTAGATAAACTGTGTAATGTCCAGAAGTAACAGTAGGTCCATCATGGAAAATTATTGCAACAGTTACAAAAGTTTTTCCTGAAATTGATAATTGCTGTCCTGTAAACTTCTTTATTAAAGTATCCAATTTTGAACCATCAGCTCTACATCGTTGCATCATTAAAATTACATACTGTCCGTATTCCCTTAAAATTAATGTTGAAAACATGTCAGAATTACACTCACCACATTTCATGCTATGATTAGCATCTTTAACTAATTTTGCAAAAGTGACTGTTTTACTCTCTGGCAATGTCAAATAAATAAACCTTTCATTATCAACAATAGAGCCACATATATTATAACAATTATCACAACTATGTTCCCATTTATAAGAGAGACCAAAAAAAATGTCAATGGGAACTCCTTCTTCTTCCACTACCTGAAGAAAATACATCAAAAATTCGTGTGCATCTTGCTGTTCATTTTGAGAAAACTGTGTTCGTCCTGAACATACATCTAAAAGTTTTCTAATATCAGTAGCACTTTCTATTTGAGTTTTATCTTTACTCAGCTTTTGAAAAAGGAGACTCAGCTCTGAACAGAATCTTTTTCCCTGATTTACTATTATCTGCTCTTGCAAACTTTCCAGATAAAATGCAACATTCAGCACTACATTAACGTAGCAGTTGACACCAGAGCTATTTTCAAAATGACATCCTACAACCTGTTCTTCATTGTCCTTTTTCTTTTTGCTTGCAATTACATCACTCCTCTTTTTTTTCCTCTTCTCTATATCTTCATTACAGATATTCTCATTTCTCCTTTTACGAGAAACTACACGTTTCTCCAACACAGGATACTGACCTAAATGAGGAGCATAGCTTCTTCTTAATCTATTATACTCCTTTACACAGTTTGTATCAGCACTAACTTTTGAGTCATCAAAGTCTATCATGAATAAACCTGATAATGTTTTGACTCGTGACAAAGCTACATATGCCATACCTTCTTTGAACACAGTTGAACCAATGTTCACAAATGCACAATCTACAGTCAATCCTTGAGACTTGTGGATAGTTACAGCATATGCTAGAGAAAACGGAAACTGCTTCCTACGTACATATAAGTCTTTCACAAGCATAAAACGAACTGTACAACGACAAATATCTTTAACTTCATCTATCTGATCAAATTTTATCTGTAAACATTCAATTCCTTCTTTTTTCTGATAATTAATAAAACCCACAACTCTTCCCATCGCTCCATTCACTAAGCCTTTCTCAACATCCAAATTTCTCCTTAAAAATACTCTACAGTTCATGCAAACATATAGATTTTTTTCTAATCCTGCTGTTTTGGAGATGTTCTTCTCTAGTGAGTCCAATTTATTTTTCAGTTTGCCTGTTACTGTGACAGTAATTCTTCCATCCTCAATTTTGTCCACTGCTTCCAATTTCCTGATCTCTTCCTTTTCCAATTTCAAAAGCTCCTCATTAAATATTGAGCATTCACGTAGAGTTGGCATTAAGCAGATGACACTTTTGTTTTCTGCAATATTCTTGTATATTTTCTCTGCAACTATTTCTTCCTTTGGAAATAAATTATGTAGCAGCCGACTCTGTAATGCTTTTTTCCCAACTTCTGTGAGTAGTCCAATTCTGATATCTTTCAGAATACTTCCATATTCTTCATTGTTTGCTTGCCTCATATTAGTTGTAAGTTCCTTGTACTCAAAGAAGGACCAAATATTTGTATTTCCAATGCTTCCCAATGACTTCTTCGTGTCTTCATGTGTCACAGTATTAAACACTGGTTGTCCTTTAACTGGAGTAAGTTGCAAAAGATCCCCAAAAACTAAGACGTGTTTTCCACCAAATAACACGTCATAGTCTGTCTTCAAAATTTGCTGCATTCTTAAATGCACAAAGGCAAGCATTAAGTTTGATACCATGCTCACCTCATCAATAATGAGAACTTGCATCTTCTTCAATACTCTTGAAACTTCCAAGGATGCTTCTCCAGTTAGCTTGTTGAATTGTATTTTGTTCTCATGCTCCACTGGTAACATTAGCAAACGATGTAAGGTGATTCCTTTTATGTTATATGCTGCTAACCCAGTTGGAGCAGTAACCACACAAGACAAAGTAGAATCCGTTTTTTGCTTTAGGTAGCTTCTGATGACTTTAATTAGGAAACTTTTTCCAGTGCCAGCTTGTCCGCTTACATACATCCTGATTGGATGAAATGATGTGCATGAGCACTCTTTTTTTTCATGTAGAAATCCGTGATCAATTTTGTTTTTGATCTCTTCATAAATGTGTTGCTGCTCTTGATTCAGTTGTCTTTCCAAATTTTGTAAGTCTATAAATTCTTCTTGAGCTTGATTCATAGCCGTTTCCACTTCATTCATGGCTATTGATGCTTCATTTTCAACGATTGGTTGTTCTAGGGGATCTTGACTGAGTGTTCCAGAACTTTGGCTGTCCTGAGAACTGTCTCTAGCTATTTCTGCTGCAATTGTAGTTTCCTGTTCAATTTCTTCATTTAACATTTGCAGATAAGTTGAGAATGTACTACATTGTATGCTGTCTTTGCAAGCATTAAAAGAATCTTCATAGCTCTGGAATTCTCCCAGTAGTTCATCCTCTGTACGCCATGGTTTAAACAACTGTAAAAGAGCCAAGTAGTAAAATTCTTTCTTGTCGGTAGTGTCGCAACTCAGCTTCCGGTGATTTATCAAACTTCCTTTGGTTTGCTTCACCAAACATCCTTCTTCACCAACAACTTTATATTTTCCACTGTTGATGTCTTCTGCAGCTTTCCGTGAATAAATGTAGTTCTGCAACACTTCATAGAGACACATGTTCTCCAGATGATGACTTCTCTTGGGATAATATGTGTCCAACATGTTTGTTTTCAATATATCTGTACTTTCTGGGTCATTCTCAGCCAAATATTCAATTTCTCCAACAGATTTCAGTACCCGATTTCTCATTGCTGCAAGGCCTAAACTTGCCCAAATTATTCTTCTTGACTTCGAGTAGAGACTTGCAGAAAATAACCTATCTGAACATTCGTAGGATCCAATTTCTCGATGCGATAACATCTTCAGACTGAAACTGTACAGCTTCTTACTGACAGTCTTCTCGTGAGAAATCTCTTCCCACATTTCCTTCAATTCTGTTTTTTCTGATTTCGTAATGTAAGACGTTACATATCGTGCAATAGCAATGGAATTGTCAGCTACATACTGAATATCCATGTTAGCGTTCCACATGGATAAAATGACTGGGTTGTAGTCATTTATATTTGTTGATTCTTCTTTTCTTTTAAGGTTGTAGGTATTCTTAGGTGATTTTCTTGTGATAGTATGTCTCACAGCTGACATAAAACTGTTGACTCTTCCATTTGAAAGAACAGGTCTAGGAAATCCAAATCGACATTTAGTGTAGTATTTTTCTTTGCTCTTGTATTTCCGTCGACAGTATTTTCCACACCGATGACTTTGGAAACGTAGAACTTGCTCCTTTAACTTGTTCTCTTCTGTGCTTTTTGGTATACCACATGTTGCATATTCTTCAATGTAAGATAACACTGCTTCATCAGTATCTGTTCCAAACTTTGGGGCATCCTTGATCCACAGCAGCATATGAATATGAGGAGCACCTCTTGCCTGGTACTCTTTTCTCCAAAAGAAATCCACTACTTCTCCAAGGGGTGGATTTTTTTTATTGCAGATGAAGGACATCATAGCCTCAAATCTATGATTGAAATATCTGCAAACATTAACCGGATCCAATGAGCACAGTTCTCCTGCTGTCTTGTATTCGATGTTTTTAATGTTTGAATTTGCCTCTCGTAGAAAATCCAGTAAATCATCCCAAGCGTACTCGGCACAGCTTAGGGTAAGGAACCATGTTGGTGTTCCTAAATTGCGTAACATGCATTTTAGTTCACCATGGCGTCGGTACCAATATTCATTTGTCCCACGCTGACAAGCCATCAGATTGATCAGTTGTGTTTCCAAATGATCATCTCGGTGCTGCACTTTCTCCATAAAATCCTTAGCAGACACATTTTGTAAATGTACTCCACTTTTTAAAATGTGATTTACTGCATAAGACAGTGCAGACAAGTCACTTTCAAATAAAAGATGGAACAAATAAGGAATACTTTGTCGAAATCTGGGATCTTCAGCATATAGTCTTGTAGTCCGATACTCTGAAGCTGGAATCTGTTCTGGACGTTCATCGTATCGTCCTCCTTTTCCTTTAGGAAACAGCTGGGGAAAACATCGAGCTTCCAAGCTCTCCTCCCATACACTCACGGGATTTCCTTTTGCTTTCTTCATCTGAAAGAGATCAATATTGTCTCCCATAACTTCTTTCGAATGGAGAGGATGTATGCTAAAATGTTCATAAATTTCTTCTTCCTTTGACTTGTCCACTTTTTCAATTTGTCCAGTTGGTGTTTCTGTGTGTTCTTGAAAATCTTCTTCTTCTTCTTCTTCTTCTATATAAATTGATTCATACCATTTGTTATTTTTTTTCAAATACAAATTTGCTCTTTGTACTTTCCGCACATCTACCAGCTCCTGCCAAATCTTCTTATTCTTTGTAGGTACACCATTAACCAGAATAATTAATGGTTCAGTTTCCAAAGTATCCGCATCAATAGTTTCCATATTTTTTTTCAAATCCAAGGGCAAATACACCACTCTACCTTTTAAACCTCTCAGTAAATCTGAAGGAGGTAATTTACCAGTTTTGGGCTCCATACGTACTATGGTCTGGAACGGATGAACACATTGAATGAGTATAGACTCATATGTATTTAATTCAGAAAGTTCAGCAGGAATAGCATCCAATTCTAAATTATTATGTACAGCTCTGGTCGGCATTCTATTTTCCTCTAACTTGTTGTAACAGTATTTACAAATACGCTGATCTTCACCCAATTCAAAACAATTTTCAAGAAATATATATGTGGCAAAATCCATCCACTTATAATTATCTTCATTTTCACTCTTTCTGTAGAGATCAACATTCCTAGTTTGTTTTCTATAATGAGTTCTGCGGCAACAAATACAAGTAACATTTGGTCTTTCATTAGAGACTATTGCAAATTTTGTTATGTGATCATTAAATGTGTTACTTACAGAGGGTTCTACATTCTCTTCCACTTCTGCCTCATTTACTGTGTCCTTCTCTGCACTGTTTTGTTCAGGACCAAAGTAACAAAACTGAATTTCATCAACAACCTTCTCTACATCTGATACCGTTCCTCGGAACAGAGCCCTATTCAATTCATTTAACTTTATTGCTGGACTTTTGGCAAAATACAACCGTCTCACAAACTTTCTCATTTCAGTATGATGAACAGCCAGCATCCTAAAATGATGGAAAACACTATTGCACACTTTTCTAGATAGACAAGCAAGAGAATGACCCTGCAAACCAGTATTCTCTCTCACTCTGCATGGATCCAGACTTTGAAGCACCTTAATCTTTTGTTTTACACTTTTTTTACTATATTCTCTTAGAAACTCTCGAAATCTGTCAATAGATTCCTGACGCACAGTGCAAATACTACTACAATTCCAAGTGTACACTGGGGCTTTAGGACGTCTCCCCATTGCCTCATCTGCCATCACTTGTACCTCATCTCTTGGAACCATTATCTCCTTCTCCATTATGCAACCATTTTTTACTTCGTATCAACGACCTCTGGTGTCAACTGCATGCAGCAAACTATTACTTTGAAAATAGCTCTCTTCATTAAAAAAAGGTTCACTACTTGAACTATGCATCCACTTTCCTAAAAACACTTTACAAAAGTTTGTTCTGTTCACTACTCTTTTGCTTTTGCTTTGTGATTTCAGTACATTAACCATTTTATCTAATGTACGCATCCTATTCAAAATTAATATGAATAGTTTCCTTTTTAATTCTAATGCTTTTGCTGCAATGGCTTCAATTTCTTTTTTTCTCTTGTAATATTTTGCCTTTTGCTTATATTTCTTTACATCCTTTATCAAATTGGACATAACTCTTCTCTGAAACATTTTTCTACGTATCTCTTTAAACGCTGTTTTTCTGTTTATGTTAAACTTTTCAATTGCAGAAGGTATATTTGCATTAACTAAATTCTCAATTTTTTGCTGTTCTCTATGTTTTGTTACATTTTTCCGAGGACAGACATTTTGTACATTTTTCTTTGTTTTGAATATTTTGTTAAGAAATTGTTTTTTCTGCTTACCAGAAGATTTTTTCTTTTTCCCAACATGAGCATCTTCTACTAACTTTGGTCCTCCAGTTGTCTTCAAATATAGTTTTTTTTTTAGCGTTTTTTGAACTCGAGATTTTGTAGGCATCTTAAATTTTGTTCACTGTTCTTCAGCAATACCTGAAAAAAACTAAAAAAAAAATCCTTTATTGTATTTAAATATATTACTACATTTGTTTTCACAATAGTCACAAAACAAAATTTCTTTGCCAATTTGAATGCACACAAACTGCTCTTTTTTTTGGGCAAGTGAAAATCTCTTTTACAAACTGTCACATTATGAAACCACTTTTCAGATTTTTTAAAAAGCTCATGTCCACAGTGCTACACTCCAGCAAGGGCAACCAGCCTTAGTGAAGCTCAATGTATTTGCATTACAGACTGAAACCTGAAAACCCCACTCGCTTGTAAATACTTTGCATGACTATACACGGCAAGCACATGGGTGTGTGCTAAGACTCTGCTTCTTCCCCCAAAAATTCGCTCCCCCTTTCCATCTAATGCAACTGTGAAATCACCAGAGCAAGACGCAATAAATCTCTGCCTATAATTCCTCTATGCACACAGAGTCATGTTTTCACATTAGTCCCAAAACGAAATTTCTTTGCCATTTTGAAAGCACACTTACTGCTCTTTTTTTTTTGGGCCGAGTGAAAATCACTTTTACAGACTGACACATTATGAAACCTTTTTTAAAAATTTATTTAATTGCACATGTCCAAGCTGTTTTTTTTTCAGACCACCACCATGTGTATTCTCTGTGTCTGCCTACACTCCAGCAAGGGCAACCAGCCTTAGTGATGCTGAATGTATTTGCATTACAGACTTAAACCTGAAAACCTCACTGGCTTCTAAATACTGTGCATGACTATACATGGCAAGCACATGGGTGTGTGCTAAGCCTCTGCTTCTTCCCCAAAAAATTCGCTCCCCCTTTCCATCTAATGCAACTGTGAAATCACCAGAGCAAGACGCAATAAATCTCTGCCTATAATTCCTCTATGCACACAGAGTCATGTTTTCACATTAGTCCCAAAACGAAATTTCTTTGCCATTTTGAAAGCACACTTACTGCTCTTTTTTTTTCGGGCCGAGTGAAAATCACTTTTACAGACTGACACATTATGAAACCTTTTTTAAAAATTTATTTAATTGCACATGTCCAAGCTGTTTTTTTTTCAGACCACCACCCTGTGTATTCTCTGTGTCTGCCTACACTCCAGCAAGGGCAACCAGCCTTAGTGATGCTGAATGTATTTGCATTACAGACTTAAACCTGAAAACCCCACTGGCTTCTAAATACTGTGCATGACTATACACGGCAAGCACATGGGTGTGTGCTAAGCCTCTGCTTCTTCCCCCAAAAATTCGCTCCCCCTTTCCATCTAATGCAACTGTGAAATCACCAGAGCAAGACGCAATAAATCTCTGCCTATAATTCCTCTATGCACACAGAGTCATGTTTTCACATTAGTCCCAAAACGAAATTTCTTTGCCAATTTGAAAGCACACTTACTGCTCTTTTTTTTTCGGGCCAAGTGAAAATCTCTTTTTACAATTTGAAATCACTTTTACAGACTGACACATTATGAAACCACTTTTTTTTCTTTTATTTAAATGCACATGTCCAAGCTGTTTTTTCAGACCACCACCATGTGCATTCTCTGTGACTGCCTACACTCCACCAAGGGCAACCAGCCTTAGTGATGCTGAATGTATTTGCATTACAGACTTAAACCTGAAAACCCCACTGGCTTCTAAATACTGTGCATGACTATACATGGCAAGCACATGGGTGTGTGCTAAGCCTCTGCTTCTTCCCCCAAAAATTCGCTCCCCCTTTCCATCTAATGCAACTGTGAAATCACCAGAGCAAGACGCAATAAATCTCTGCCTATAATTCCTCTATGCACACAGAGTCATGTTTTCACATTAGTCCTAAAACGAAATTTCTTTGCCAATTTGAAAGCACACTTACTGCTCTTTTTTTTTAGGGCCAAGTGAAAATCTCTTTTTACAATTTGAAATCACTTTTACAGACTGACACATTATGAAACCACTATTTTTGATTTATTTAATTGCACATGTACAAACTGTTTTTTTTTCAGACCACCACCATGTGCATTCTCTGTGACTGCCTACACTCCACCAAGGGCAACCAGCCTTAGTGATGCTGAATGTATTTGCATTACAGACTTAAACCTGAAAACCCCACTGGCTTCTAAATACTGTGCATGACTATACATGGCAAGCACATGGGTGTGTGCTAAGCCTCTGCTTCTTCCCCAAAAAATTCGCTCCCCCTTTCCATCTAATGCAACTGTGAAATCACCAGAGCAAGACGCAATAAATCTCTGCCTATAATTCCTCTATGCACACAGAGTCATGTTTTCACATTAGTCCTAAAACGAAATTTCTTTGCCAATTTGAAAGCACACTTACTGCTCTTTTTTTTTTAGGGCCAAGTGAAAATCTCTTTTTACAATTTGAAATCACTTTTACAGACTGACACATTATGAAACCACTATTTTTGATTTATTTAATTGCACATGTACAAACTGTTTTTTTTTCAGACCACCACCATGTGCATTCTCTGTGACTGCCTACACTCCACCAAGGGCAACCAGCCTTAGTGATGCTGAATGTATTTGCATTACAGACTTAAACCTGAAAACCCCACTGGCTTCTAAATACTGTGCATGACTATACATGGCAAGCACATGGGTGTGTGCTAAGCCTCTGCTTCTTCCCCAAAAAATTCGCTCCCCCTTTCCATCTAATGCAACTGTGAAATCACCAGAGCAAGACGCAATAAATCTCTGCCTATAATTCCTCTATGCACACAGAGTCATGTTTTCACATTAGTCCTAAAACGAAATTTCTTTGCCAATTTGAAAGCACACTTACTGCTCTTTTTTTTTCGGGCCAAGTGAAAATCTCTTTTTACAATTTGAAATCACTTTTACAGACTGACACATTATGAAACCACTATTTTTGATTTATTTAATTGCACGTGTCCAAGCTGTTTTTTTTTCAGACCACCACCATGTGCATTCTCTGTGACTGCCTACACTCCACCAAGGGCAACCAGCCTTAGTGATGCTGAATGTATTTGCATTACAGACTTAAACCTGAAAACCCCACTGGCTTCTAAATACTGTGCATGACTATACATGGCAAGCACATGGGTGTGTGCTAAGCCTCTGCTTCTTCCCCCAAAAATTCGCTCCCCCTTTCCATCTAATGCAACTGTGAAATCACCAGAGCAAGACGCAATAAATCTCTGCCTATAATTCTTCTATGCACACAGAGTCATGTTTTCACATTAGTCCCAAAACGAAATTTCTTTGCCAATTTGAAAGCACACTTACTGCTCTTTTTTTTTCGGGCCAAATGAAAATCTCTTTTTACAATTTGAAATCACTTTTACAGACTGACACATTATGAAACCACTATTTTTGATTTATTTAATTGCACATGTACAAACTGTTTTTTTTTCAGACCACCACCATGTGCATTCTCTGTGACTGCCTACACTCCACCAAGGGCAACCAGCCTTAGTGATGCTGAATGTATTTGCATTACAGACTTAAACCTGAAAACCCCACTGGCTTCTAAATACTGTGCATGACTATACATGGCAAGCACATGGGTGTGTGCTAAGCCTCTGCTTCTTCCCCAAAAAATTCGCTCCCCCTTTCCATCTAATGCAACTGTGAAATCACCAGAGCAAGACGCAATAAATCTCTGCCTATAATTCCTCTATGCACACAGAGTCATGTTTTCACATTAGTCCTAAAACGAAATTTCTTTGCCAATTTGAAAGCACACTTACTGCTCTTTTTTTTTCGGGCCAAGTGAAAATCTCTTTTTACAATTTGAAATCACTTTTACAGACTGACACATTATGAAACCACTATTTTTGATTTATTTAATTGCACGTGTCCAAGCTGTTTTTTTTTCAGACCACCACCATGTGCATTCTCTGTGACTGCCTACACTCCACCAAGGGCAACCAGCCTTAGTGATGCTGAATGTATTTGCATTACAGACTTAAACCTGAAAACCCCACTGGCTTCTAAATACTGTGCATGACTATACATGGCAAGCACATGGGTGTGTGCTAAGCCTCTGCTTCTTCCCCCAAAAATTCGCTCCCCCTTTCCATCTAATGCAACTGTGAAATCACCAGAGCAAGACGCAATAAATCTCTGCCTATAATTCTTCTATGCACACAGAGTCATGTTTTCACATTAGTCCCAAAACGAAATTTCTTTGCCAATTTGAAAGCACACTTACTGCTCTTTTTTTTTCGGGCCAAATGAAAATCTCTTTTTACAATTTGAAATCACTTTTACAGACTGACACATTATGAAACCACTATTTTTGATTTATTTAATTGCACGTGTCCAAGCTGTTTTTTTTTCAGACCAACACCATGTGTATTCTCTGTGTCTGCCTACACTCCAGCAAGGGCAACCAGCCTTAGTGATGCTGAATGTATTTGCATTACAGACTTAAACCTGAAAACCCCACTGGCTTCTAAATACTGTGCATGACTATACACGGCAAGCACATGGGTGTGTGCTAAGCCTCTGCTTCTTCCCCAAAAAATTCGCTCCCCCTTTCCATCTAATGCAACTGTGAAATCACCAGAGCAAGACGCAATAAATCTCTGCCTATAATTCTTCTATGCACACAGAGTCATGTTTTCACATTAGTCCCAAAACGAAATTTCTTTGCCAATTTGAAAGCACACTTACTGCTCTTTTTTTTTTCGGGGCAAGTGTAAATCACTTTTACACACTGACACATTATGAAACCACCATGTGTAACTACAACAAAAACAATTCCCATTTCTATTATTCATTTCTTAAGTTACCACATACATACCCTCTCAAACTGTAAACTCACCTTTAAAATTAGTTAGTTGTGAAAGAAATGTGACACTCAAACAGCAGATTATCAGAGCCAGGATCTCTGTTGTGTTCACCTCTCTCCTCTCAGCAGAACCAGATAATGGCAAACTTTCCCTCTATTTTTCCACACATATACATGTAAGTTTCAAATCTCAGTGCTTCCCCCTTTTTTTCACATGTAATCACACATTTCTATTGGTTGAAAACGAACCCTTTTCCAAAAGTACCCTTCCCCCAACTTGACTTCTGCCTAGTACCCTTCCCCCAACTTGACTTCTGCCTGCTACCATAGCAACAGCTCATGGAACACTGCTGTGTGCAGTTAGGTCAGAAGTTCGACACACAATGTTTCAATTCCACAGAGCAAGAGTGCTTGACTTTTCAAACCTAACAGCAAATCCATAGTACTGTTCTTTGGTTACACATTTTTTTGTACCAATACAAAACATGCTTCTATTAATTTTCACATACAGCCTAGTTTTTATTCTAGAATGGTATGAAACAGCCAATCAGTTCTTTTTGTTTTAAAAAAATATGTATGCCTCCATTTCCAAACTGTCTTTCTTTTCATATTGCCATTCTACTGAAAGACACCGCCTGAGTGCATCCAGTTCTCCTTTGAAGATGTTCACAGTGTGGATTGTAGGGCACAGCTATGTCTTCTGGAGTGAAAAGTATGCAGAGAAAACAGATATGGTGAGAGACCTTGCTTTGCCAAATGTAGACATTAAATGGATTGGTCAGAGAGGGTTAAAGTGGCACCAATTGATGCCATTGGTGAAATCCTTCATTCAAATCCAACACCCTGACCTCATAATAGTGCACTGTGGTGGCAATGACCTAGGCACTTTGACTGGGGTAGGTCTGGAAATGCTTATGAAGGACACCTTTGCACAACTGTTTTCACTTTTCCCTAAAACTGCCTTTGTGTTTTCCAACATATGCCAAAGGCAAAAATGGAACTGGTCCAATCATTTCTGTCCACAGATTGACAAAGCAAGAAAGCACGTCAACAAATCTGTTTCTGCTTTCCTCCGTGACTATGGTATGGGTGCCATTTACCACAACAACTTGCGTTATGACATGCAAGACATTTATAGAGGAGATGGTGTGCACTTCAATGATGAAGGGAACAGAGTCTTCCTCTTGAACCTTAGACTCTGCATCGGTACTTACTTGTAGGTACCACTAAAAAAATGACTTCATAAACACAACAGCTCTTTTTAGAGCTCCCTAATTTCTAAACTCTTAAATCTGCTTTTCATTTATCTATTTTTATTTTTTTACCGTACGCTTACCGTAAGCTTACCGTACGCGCACCCCGTGATTTTTTTTAAAATCAATAAATGTTTTTTTTGTACTTTTCTGTCCTTCTTTGACCCCCTTACAAATGTTAGGGGGTCTGTAACTCTCCTCATTGCCCCCTTTCCTTGTTTTCACTCTTTTTTTTCAGAGTGAAATACACAAAATGGCGGCCGCCGCTTCCTGGTTTCGGCCGATTCGAATGTTTACTAAGATCTAACAGCCAATCAGAATCGCGCTCGCGCACGCCGCCGTACGCTTACCGTAAGCGTACGGTAAGCGTACCGTAAGCGGGCTCAGATATATATATTGATTTAAAGGCTATTTTCTCAGAATCTACTGAACAGATTTACACCAAACCTACAAAAGGCACTTCCTTGACCTAGGGACTACCTCTCTGCCAAATTTTGAGTAATTCTGTTCAGCCGTTCGGGCTGTAGCTCGTTCTAAAGGTCCTATGGAAAAATGCATGGGGAAAACGCGTTTTGGGACCCCCCTTTTATCTCAGCCCCCGCTTGACGGATCCCCCCGAGACTTTCAGGGTAGGAGCGGAGCGTAGCGCCCCACCTATTTTGAGAAATTCGCGAGGATTCGTCGACCGGCGCCAAAGTTATTCAAAATAGAATGTTGAGGTTTTCCTATGGAAACGTGGTCCTAACTATAACTACCTACTGGCGACCGCCAGTAGGTAATAATATATATATATATATATATATATATATATATATATATATATATATATATTCACTGAAAAAACCATAGGTTTCAGGGGCGTTATAGTTAGCTGGACTTTTGACTCGTACAAAACCATTGAAATTCCCCTGTTATAGTTAGTTCAGCTAACTATAACTCGCGCGCCCGCAATGCACTGCTGATGATGTCACATATTACATCACTCATGACATGGTCAGTGACATCACTCATGACATCACTGATGACATCTCAAATGACATCACAGATGACATCACTGATGACATCATCATTGTGATAGAGAGGCAGACCTCCTCTCCCCCTAATATAACCTTTGATACACACATTCAAAAATAGAAACTACAATTTTCAAAACAAAGGACATACCAGTATACCAGTTACAACAACCTATTCAGTAATTCTAAGATCCACATACACATCCACTCATTCACCAACAGTCCTATACAGTCACTCATACATGTACTCACTCATCATATGTACTCATATACCTATACATCCTGTTACACAACGCCACTCATCCATAGTTACTCACACACATAGTCACTCATGCTAATAAAGAATCAAACATCCATTTACTTGCATATACAGTTATACACACACCACCACACTTACTTCTACAGAAACTTACACATACTTAGTCTTTTAAACAATCACTTAGAGAAACACATACTTATTCATACAGGAACTCTCACTCTCACATATACTCACTTATATACACCAATAGTCACATATACTAGTTTAAAACATATGTAGTTACTCATGTCATGAGTGATGTCACTGACCATGTCATGAGTGATGTAATATGTGACGTCATCAACAGTGCATTGCAGAACTAACTATAACAGGGGAATTTCAATGGATTTGTACGAATGAAAAGTCCAGCTAACTATAACGCCCCTGAAACCTATGGTTTTTTCAGTGAATTTTTAAGGTTTTTTAAATGCTAATTCCTAACTATAACGTGCCTGAAACCTATGGTTTTTTCAGGAAATTTCAAAGGTTTTTTAAATGCTAATTTCTAACTATGCCGACAGAGATATGACATGTGAAGAAAGAAGAAAAAACGCACAGAAAGAGAAAAAAGAAATGCAGAAAGAAGCAACAGAAGTCCTCAAAGACGAAGAAAAGTGCAGGAAGATGGATAACGTGCAGAAAGAACAAACAGAAGAGCAGAAAGAAGCCTTGTTGCAAAATCATCCTGTACCCTCAACTTTTTCAGACGGATACTGGTGGTAACTGAGCCTGAGTAACCAGTCCTAGAGCCAGTGCTATGTTAAAAGACACTCAGAATATAGTGAAAACACCTACATACACTAGGGAACACTATGCGTTGGGATCCCCCTCTGATTAGCATGACCTCCTCTGTAAGCCCCTAGCATATAATAGGGCAGGGGATTAAAACTACCTCTTAAAACGCGCCACAGGGTGTGTTTGCACATGTCACCTCAGGCCCGGTCCCCTCCCTTCCCAACGAGTAAACACGCCCTGTGGCCGTTTTAAGTTGGGAGATTAAGTCCCCTTGAATCCTGAGGGTCCCTAGGATCCAACTAGACCACTAGGTACCTCCAGTAAGTGCCACAGAGCTGTGTTGCAGAGAGATGTAAAAAGGGGCACGGCCTAGACCACCTCTCTGCAACGCAGCGCAGTGGCGCTTACTGGAAGCACCTGGTGGGCTAGTTGGCCCCCAGGGTCCCTCAGGATTGAAGGGGAATTATTTCCCCAACATAAAACGCACCACAGGGCACGTTTGCACATGTTAACTCAGGCCCCATCCCCTCCCTTCACCACTGTGTAAACACGCCCTGTGGCCGTTTTTAGTTGGGAGATTAAGTTAATTTGAATCCTGAGGGTCACTAGTGTCAAACTAGCCCACTAGGTACCTCCAGTAAGCACCACAGAGCTGCGTTGCAGAGTGGTGTAAAAAGTGGCACGGCCTGGACCACCTCTCTGCAACGCAGCTCAGTGGCACTTACTGGAAGCACCTGGTGGGCTAGTTAGCCCCCAGGGGCCCTCAGGATTGAAGGGGAATTATTTCCCCAACTTAAAACACGCCATAGGGCGTGTTTGCACATGTCACCTCAGGCCCCGTCCCCTCTCTTCCCCACTGTGTAAACACGCCCTGTGGCCGTTTTAAGTTGGGAGATTAAGTCCCCTTGAATCCTGAGGGTCCCTAGGGGCAAAATAGCCCACTAGGTACGTCCAGTAAGCGCCATTGCAGAGAGTTGTAAAAAGGGGCACGGCCTGCCCCACCTCTCTGCAATGCAGAACAGTGGCGCTTACTGGAAGCACCTGGTGGGCTAGTTGGCCCCCAGGGTCCCTCAGGATTGAAAGGGAATTATTTCCCAACTTAAAATGCGCCACAGGGCGTGTTTGCACACGTCACCTCAGGCCCCGTCCCCTCCCTTCACCACTGTGTAAACGCGCCCTGTGGCCGTTCTAAGTTCAGAGATTAAGTCCCCTTGAATCCTAAGGGTCCCTAGGGTCAAACTAGCCCACTAGGTACCTCCAGTAAGCGCCACAGAGCTGCGTTGCATTAAGGTGTAAAAAGAGGCGTGGCCTCAGAACACCTGTCTGCAACGCAGCTCCCTGGCGCATACTGGAGATACCTGTTGGGCTAGTTGGCCCTCAGGGACCCTCAGTATTGAAGGGGAATTAATTCCCCAACTTACAACTGGCCAGGGGGCGCGTTTGCAGAGTGCTGCAAGGAGGGAGCATGGACTCCGGCGCGATGCCGGTCTTTCATTTATGTCATTAAGAAGGAGGGTTGTGTGGCCCCTTTTCTTTTTCTAATTTATTGGCCCTGGGGACCCCATCCCCCAGTGCCTGCACCCTAATTTCTTTGTTGAAAAAAATTAATTTGGAAGGGGGCCGCGTGGCCTCCCTCCCAAGGCCTTAATCGTCCCCGGGGGACCCCAACCCCCGGGTCATGGCCTTTTTTTTTTTTATTCTTTAGGAGGGGGGCTGCGTTGCGCCCCTCCTCAGGCCACTTATGGCCCCGGGGACCCCATCCCCTGGGGCCGGCCTTTGTTTGTTATTATTTAAAAAAATATATATTTATAGAAACACCTAGGACATGCTGGACAAACCGTATGTTCCTATCACCATGACGATTTGCGTGATATTCATTCAACTTCAACCGAGTAATGGCTGCTATGACTTCCTCCGGTCTGATCTCCCTCTATGTATGAGCTGCCTGTTCTGGCGTCAGGGTGGAGAGCCGAGCCTGAGCTAAGTACGCATATATATCCGCACTTTCCAAAGGCTTTTCATCATAGAGTTGGGCATAAAAGTTGCGGAAGACCTCGGCAATAGCCGCGTCGTTCGAGTATGATGTTCCTGTGCGGTCCCTAATCTCCTGCACCCCGTTGCGTTGTCGCACCTCCGGAGCCTATTCGCGAGCAGTCGCCCAAATTTGTCCCCGCTAAAAGGAATGCCACAGGTGCATCGCAGCATATTCCGCCTTGTCACGGTCGATGGCAGCCAGCTGCGCCCGAGCTGCTGTCAACTGTCTCCTTATGCGGGGAGCCCCGGTGCGCTGGTGCATCTGCTCCAGTTCTTGTACCCTCTGTGTCAGTTCCTCCCTCTTCGCTGTGCGGTCCGCATTGTCTGCAGAAGAGATGGCGTTGACTTCTCCCCGAATGGCAGCCTTAAGGGCCTGCCATCGGGTAGAGAGAGCTGTGTTGGGGCTGTCGTTGTGTAATAAATAGTCCTCTAGCGCGCTGTATCTGGGCAACTGTGTCCGGTCGGAATAGAGTGTCGCGGAAGCGCCAATGTCTGGTAGGACGCCAAATCTATGGAAGAGCCAATGTGACCTCCACTGGGGTGTGATCGGACAGAGCCACCGCCAATATGTCGGTGGAGAGTGTGACATCCCGGAGAGCCTTTGAACCCAAAAAATTATCCAACCTGGCATATGTTTTGCGTGCGTTAGAGTAGTATGAGAATTCACATGATGTAGGGTGCTGTTGTCTCCACAGGTCTGTAAGTCCTAAGTCATGTAGTCTGGTGAGTCTCAAGGGCGAAAGGGTGCCAACCTGGATTGTGCACTGTGCTGATCTATCTAAGTCATTGTCGAACACCAAGTTGGGGTCTGGCCCTATCAGCATATGACGTTCCTAAGTTGCCATAGCTTCAGTAAGAGTCTCGTGTAAGAATCGTTCCTGACCCGGAACTTTGTTTGCATAACAACAATTTGTCAGAGGAGGCATTGCTTCGGAGGGAGTGACAGCCCTTTCAGGGTGCACATTGGAAAGGACTAACAAACCTTCTGCGTGAGTAAACATGTTCAAATGTGCAACGCCTTCAATCCATCTGAGGTGTTATAATGTATTGGTGCATTTAAGACCTGCATTGACATTAATAATGGAATCACACACATTTTGAACTGTATAATAATGGTGAAACACACGCAAAGATGGCGGCCATTCAGTAAGTATTTGAACTGATGCTGTTTAATGTTAGTCCACTTTCACTTGCCACATCTTCCATCCAATAGGAGCAATGAACGTTGTAAAAAGTAAAGTGAACATTATGGCGCCAACTTCTTTTAAACTGATGCATTGAGAAAGGCATGGTTTGCCGGAACGTGTCTGCTTTCACGAAAAAAAAAATCACCTTGAGAGTGCTCCGACTTACTTCTTTGTATTTACACAAGAGTCCATCCTCTTGTTGACTGACGAAAGCACGTGCCCTGAGGTCTGAAGAGTGGGATGGAACTGTTTTGGATATGACTAAATGCAAGGTTCGTGAACCACCGCTTTTAGGAGTAAAGGGGCATTTCTTCTGCAACAGTGTTGGAAGCTATACAAGCTTCAGGATGTTAGGCATTTGTGTGACATCTACAGAAAGATGCACAAAATCTCCTAAATTGTGGCTGTGGCGATAAGAACTTTGTTTGCATAACAACAATTTGTTGGAGGAGGCATTGCTTCGGGGGAAGTGACAGCCCATTCAGGGTGCACATTGGGAAAGGAGTGTGAAACCTTCTGCATGAGTAAATATGATCAAATGTGCAACGCCTTCAACCCATCTAAGGTGTAATAATGTATTGGTTCATTTAAGACCTGCATTGACATTAATAATGGAATTACACACATTTTGAGATGTATAATAATGGTGAAAACACACACAAAGGTGGCGGCCATTTAGTAAGTTTTTGAACTGAGACTGTTTAATGTTAGTCCACTTTCACTTGCCGCATCTTCCCTCCAATAGGAGCAATGAATGTTGTAAGCATGAAGTGAATATTATGGCTCCAAGTTTATTTAAACAGATGCATAGAGAAAGGCATGGTTTCCCGAAACGCGTCTGCTTTAACAAATAAAGAATCACCACGAGTGTGCTCCGACTTACTTCTTATCTTCTTGCCCAGTTCTCTTACTTGTATTCAACAGCTCTTTCCTTGGTATCATAATGATGCGTTCTTCTGCTTTTTCTATCACTCTTGCTGGGTACCCACATGATAGGAACCACCTTTTTGTTAAACTTTAATGTTAATGTTTTTAAAGTTCTTCCTTTTCAGAACAATTTCTCAGCATTTCACCAAACGGTATACTCCAATTAAACTTTTGCTCATAATGACTTGAGGCATGCAGTACACTGTTGCTAGCAGTACTTTTTCTATAAATTGTACTTTCAATGTTATCTTTTTCAACATACTCCATTGTGTCTAAAAACTCAAATCTTTTCATAGCTCATTGCGTATGTCAATCTGATGTTGTAGAGATTATTGTTTTTATTCTAGAAATATTCCTTAATATTTTTTTCATCTCATATTAAAAAGAAGTCATCAGTGCAACACAATCACCTAAAAATATTATTCAAAAATCATTTTCATGTCTTCCTGACCAGGCAAGCTCGTTCTCCCACCAGCCCATCGTGAGATTCACGTAGCTGGGGGGGCACAAGAAATTCCCATGGCAGTCCCACAGTTTTGATAAAATACCTGTCTTTTATATGAATCATCATATTTTCTGCAACCTTCAAGTAACATTTTTGGTCATTGAGCTGTCGATATGCTTCTTGCATATATTCTACCTTTGACTGTATCACAATGTAACCACCTTTATCATCCTTTTTTATTATAATATTCCTGTCATTTCTCAGTTGTTTCAAGGACATACATTCTCCTTTACTCAAAGTCTATATTGTTTTATTATTTATTTTAGTCAATATGTCTAAATCTTATGTAATACGAGACAAAATTTTGTTTTCTCTTGTAAATTGCTCAGCCCTGTTCCAATTTGCACAATGTCAAGTCCTTCAAGTTCTTTCTTCCTCTTTTTCTTTGATGTCATCTATGACAGCTTCATGGGCCAAATTGCTCAATGTAATTAATGTATCAAACTCCCCTATGGACAAATTAATTTATTGATGCTCATATTCGTCATTGCCTTTCCTCGTGCAAGATGTTTTTCTGATGGCATAATATTTCAAAACTTTCAATTTATGAATGAATTTATACATATCAATTTTAGTGTCATCTTTATTCATGTGTGTCTCAGGACAAAGGTGTAAACACTTTTAAGGAAATATCTTCATCTCTTGATAATTATTTGTCTGAAAGACGTATGACTGCCATCTCTTTTTTTAAGTTTAAAAGAATTTTATTAGGCAATAGAAAATGAGAATGCAATACAGAATATCAGGTCGGGAGGGGAGAGAAAAGGGAAGAGGGAAGGGGAGGGAAGGGGAGTGCAAAATACAATATGCAGGAGAAAGTTTACAACAAAATAAAATATATAAGAGAGAGTCTATAACAAAATAATAATCATGGGCATTTTAAAAGAAGCAAAGAAATTGCATCAGTCATATCTAAACAACTAAGTACAGAAAGAGTAAAAACAAAACAGTATATTAGAAAATTATGGACGTTGGAAGGGTATCATGGGGGTTTAGGAACTTCTTGTTGAGCGGGCGATGGGCGAAAGGAACGAGCAACACAATTATCTAAATATAACATAATGGGGTGCCATAGGTCTGCGCGTTTGGTTGCTAATTGAACAGGAAAAACAAAGGCATTATCAAGTCTATGGTTGTAACAGACATTGTACCACCACGCTTTGAAAGAAATATTAGATGTATTTTTCCAATTAACAGTGATCTGCTGAAAGGCAATGGCCAATAGCAAATCAACAATACGAACATACATATCTACATTGTCCCAGCTAGAGGATAAACTGCCTAAGAAAAGGTGGGTGAGAGAAAAAGGAATACAGGTATGAAAAATAACATTGATTTGAGCCCACACTCGTAACCAAAAATCATGCACATGCTTACAAAGAAATAGCATGTGAAGTAATGTTGCATTGGGAGCGCCACACGACCAGCAGTTATCTGAGGTATTGGGAAATCGCTTGTTTAGTGTAGAGGGAGTGTGAAGTAGTCTGTTATAAATAAAAAATAAGGATTGTGTCAAGGAAGCTGCTCTAGAAGTTTTACGTAATTTTGTCCAAATTTTATCCCATAAAGATACCGGCCAATCTATTTCGAGATCGGTTTCCCACTGAGATTCAACCTTGGACTTAGGTCTGAGTGGCTCATGCGTATGAAGATATTTATATATAAGGGACGCTTTGGGAGTAGTACGCAGGAGAGAATGAAGTTGAGAAATAGGGACGTACGGAGCAGGTGAAGGAGGAGAAACCAAGAGTCGCTCATAAACCTCCAGAACCGCAGCCCTGAGTAAAAGATACTTGGAGAAAAAGGATAAGGGTAAGTCAAAGGAAGAACGGAGATCAGGAAAAGAAAGGAAGGTGGAGCCAGAGAAGAGCTGCGAGATCCAAATCAATCCTCGGCTTCTCCAAGATTTCCAGTAAAAGGGCTTACGACCAATTAAGAGATATTTATTATGCCAGATGGTAGAAGAAAGGAAATCAGCAACAGTCTTAGGGGGGCCGGGGGCAGCAGACAATAAAAGCTTAAGGGTATACTTGTGAATAGAAGTAGGAAGCAATGAGGGTTTACGGGAAAAAGCAAGATATTCTGCAAAAGAAAACGGAGAAAGGAGAGCGCGCTCAACCTTAATCCATAGAGGGCAAGGGGAGGCAGGGTCTTGTAGCCATAGGGAAGCTTGACGTAGTAAAAAGGCCTTCTGATACGCAGGAGAGTCAGGAAAGTTGACACCACCCTCAGAGGCAGGATGGATAAGTCTGGCAAGAGACATTCTGGGTTTTTTAGAGTTCCACAAAAATGAAGATACCGTTAAGTTAACCTTCTTAAAGAATTTCATTGGAATGGGTACAGGAATATTAGAAAGCGTATAGAGAATAATAGGGGAGATCATCATTTTAATAGTGTCGAGGCGACCCCACCAGGACAGGTATAAGGGATGCCACCTTACAGTGAGATCAGCAATCTTTTGTGCGCATTTGGACATGCATAAAGAGACAGTGTCCGAAACAGAAGAGGTGATGTATAAACCCAGATACTTGATATGGGAAGGACACCAAGTAAACTGAGAGTCACTGAATTCTTGTTTGAAAGTAAATTTGGTCAGGGGAAGAATCTCACACTTATCATGATTAAGTTTATACCCAGAGATAGAAGAATAATTTCGGACTTCATTCAGAAAAGCAGGGATAGATTCTGCAGGGTTAGAAAGAAAGAGTAAAATATCATCTGCATAAGCAGCAAGTTTAATGTGAGAATCTGCAATCTGGAAACCATGAATGGCAGGATTTTGACGCAATCTGGACAGAAATGACTCTAAAGCAAGGTTAAAGAGAAAGGGGGACAAAGGGCAACCCTGGCGAACGCCTCGACCAAGATCAAAGTAAGAGGAGATTTGACCATTTGCAAAAACAGCAGCTCTGGGATGGAAGTATAACAGGGAAACTAAGGAGATAAATCTAGGGCCAAAACCAAACCAAGTAAGGGTGTGAAAAAGATAGCGACACTCAACCCGATCAAACGCCTTTTCGGCGTCGAGGGCAATCGCTGCAAGTGAGTGCTGACAACGGGAGGATTTTGACAGGATGTTAAATAAAAGTCTAGTATTGTCCGTAATATGACGACCCTTGACAAACCCGGATTGTTCTTCGCCTAGAAGATCTGGAAGAAGGTGATCCAATCGGAGCGCCAGCGCTTTAGCGAAAAGTTTGTAGTCAATATTGACTAAGGATATGGGCCTATAGTTTTTGCAATATTTTACGTCTTTCCCAGGCTTAGGTATCAGGCAGATATGGGCATCCGAAAACGTCCCCGAAGAAGCACCGTGGGTAATAAAGGTATGAAGAAGGGAGTGGAGTCGTGGAATCAATAACTTAGAGAAGTGGAGGTAAAATTCGACGGTAAAACCGTCAGGGCCAGGGGCCTTATTGGGTTTGAGATGTTGCAATGCATTGAATAATTCCTTTTGTGTGACATCAGATTCTAAAGAGGAAAGATCAAGGGGGAAATTAGATGGTAGGTGAATGGTGGAAAAAAAACGAGCAAGGGAGCTGGGAGAGGATTGAGTTTCGGATGTGTATAAAGTCTCATAAAAATGTGAGAATTCAGCAAGAATATCAACATCCGTGTGTTTTAAGGTATCATCAGAGTCATATACAGATTCAATATTTAACTTATTATGTTTGACCTTTAAATAATTAGCTAGGAGCTTTCCTGCTTTGTTCCTTCCCCCATAAAATTTAGCAGTAGACTTCAACAAGTACAGGGAGGCGTCCTCCGTAGACTTCTCATTAAATTTTATTTTTGCAGCAACAAGGGCATTCAAGCTGTCAACTGAGTGAGAGGTAAAATAGGCATGTTCCAGTGTCTTAATGTCAGAAAGGAGCTGTTTGGTGAACCTACGTGCAGTCTTGCGTTTATCTGCAACGTAACGAATAATAAAGTCACGTTCAGCTGCTTTAAAAGCATCCCAGATAGTATGGTCAGGGAGGGCATCGTCTGCATTAATCAGAAAAAATTCATCAAAAAAAGAGGTAAAAGTGGCTGTAAACTTGGGATCGGCAAGGAGGGAGTTGTTAAATCGCCATCTTCTAGGGGCATTGATTTTAGGAAGTATATCAACACTTGTAAGAACAGGGGCATGATCAGAAAGCAATATTGGGCCTATCTCAGAGTGTAAAAGTGATTGAGCGAGGTTATGTGAGACAAAGATGTAATCAAGTCGTGACTGGGAATGGTGACAGGGAGAATAAAAGGTGTATTCCCGCAATTTTGGATTACAAAGGCGCCAGGAGTCTACTAATTTATGCTGCGAAATAGCATGGTTAAACAACTTGTGAGGTCTGTTGGGAATGTGGGGAGCCAAGGACATCCTATCGATAAAGGGATCAAGAGGATGATTACAATCCCCCGCTAGAATAAAATTATGGTCCATGAATTTGGTTACGAGTGGAGAGAAATCAGCCCAAAAAGAAGGTTCACCCGTAGTTGGGCCATAAACATTGAGGAGAGAGAGAGGAACACCTCTAAGTAATAGCTTAGCATAAACCCATCGACCAGACGCAGCCGATTCGTGGGTAAGGACCTGAAAGGGGAGAGATTTGCGACACAGGATTGCCACACCTTTTCGCTTGCCATCACCCTGTGAGTAAAATAACTCACCCACCCATCCACGTTTAAGCTTGACAGACTCTACATCAGTTAAATGCGTTTCTTGGAGGAACGCAATATCAACATTCAACTTGGCAAAATGTGATAAAATCCGTTGACGCTTAATCGGAGAATTAATACCCTTCACATTCCATGATAATATATTTAGTGACATAGTAGTGGCTTATTTACAAAAAAGGTGAAAAACAGAACTAATGAAAGGAAAACCCATGAAAAGGAGAGAAGACAAGAAAAAAGAAGATAAATCAGTAGAGACATGCTGAAACAGAGAAAAAGAGATAGATAATCAACAGTGTGAACAATAGCAAGAAAGGAAGAATAAAAGGCAACTGGCGCCAAAAAACCTGATAAGGTAAAGAAAAGAATTAAAATAAGAAAGAGAAACATATCAAAAGAGAACAAGGAATACTCACAAGGGGTAAAACAGGAAAGACAGTCAAGGAACGGGAACAACGAGGGTATACGAGGATGAGGAGAGAGGAGGGCAGGGCCAACTGGAGAAGGCAAGGCACTCGGGGTCAGGGAGACGTCCAACCAGAGAGACGAGACGGAACGCATAACAATAATCTGTGGAAAGAGGGAGACAACAAGATTAGAGATCAGTAAGTGACAAGGGCATAAAACATACCAAGATTATAGCAGAATAGGGAACTATATCGTCAATGAAAACTACTATAGTGGAAAACAAGCATTTATCAAGAGAACAAATATGCTCAAGAACAATTTGAATAACAAATAGAAACAACGTATATATAAGAGACTGGGAGATCAATATACGATTTCAGGAATAAGTCATGTTGGAGAAGAAGAGGAAGGGCCAGACAGTTCCATAACAGCATGGCCGCATGAGTTCAGGAAACACCGAAGTCGCGCAGGCTCCTCGTAGGTCGTGGTCTTATAGGTGACTTTGAAAACGCAGGGATGGAAAAGGCCATATCTAGCACCAATTGAACGGAGATCAGGTCTCATATCTAGGAAGGCTTTACGACGGCTTGCAGTTGCTTTGGCATAGTCCTGTGCAAAGAACAAGGTAGCAGCAGACCAGGTAATGCGTGGGGAAGCTCTAGCTGCAGCGAGGACTTTCAGTAAATCCGTATTTTCCAAGAAGTACATTATTACACCTCTAGGCTTCACTGGTGTGGAGAGAGAGGTGGGTGCTCGACCAAGCCTGTGAGCCCGCTGGATATTGAGTGGGATGTCTTCCGGCAAATGCAAAAGCTTGGGAAGAAAGGATTTGAAGAAGGTGATGGGATCACTCCCCTCGCAGCCCTCCACAAGGCCGTAAAGGCGAAGATTGTTGCGCCTATTTCGGTTTTCCAAGTCCTCCACTTGTTTCTGAAGGGATGAGAGCTGCGAATGCATATGAGTGACCTTGGCTGCAGAATCCTGAAAAGAAGAGACGTCCCGCTCCACTAATGACATACGTTCATCTATCCGGGTCCAATTGTCAGTGAGGACCTGCAGCTTGGCGTTGGTATCTTCCATAAAGGGGTGCAGGGCACGTATTTCCTCAAGAAGCACCTCCATCGAGATGGTTGAAGAAGACTTGGGAGGCGAAGGCGGGTCTTTTTTTAAACGTTTAGACGTAACTTTTCCTGAGGGCTGCGATGAAGAATCCATGCTTGGCGCCGTCTCGTGAATAGGAGGAGGTTGAGAGGCTTCCAATACAGCCAATTCTGTGAAAAGTTTAGAATTTTTGATGTAATTACGCTTTTGAAACTTATTAGAGCCTTCAGCCATAGATGTAGCTACGGAGTGCATGTAACAATGCTTAACCAAAAATCAAAAATAGGTGCAAAAAAGGCACTGAGTTAAATACAGGAACAAGTCAAGCGTGTTGTAGTAAGTAAGCAATTTGATGGGAGAAAATAGTAGACAGAAGAGCTGCAGGTCTAGAAAACTAGGCTGAGTAATTTCAAAATGGCCGCCATATGTGAGGTAAATATAAAACCATAACTGTCAAATGGCAAGAAAAAATGCTCAAAAAACGCTAAAAAGTCCAGAAATCAAGACTGCAGAAGTTTTAATGACATGCTGGAGCCGGTATGATAGCCAGGAGCAGACGAGTGTGAGATGCGTAGCATGTCCATGAAAAGAGCATATCAATCAAAATGGCGGCCGCAGCCGGAATGGAGCCGCATCTGGGAGAAAAAGGCTTAATAAATGCTCAAAGAGATTACCGCGTCCATACAAAGGAGATCAAAGTCTTCCAGGACCATTCCGAAAAGAAATTCTGCCCGTCATTTCCCTTTTCGTGCTTGCAGAGTGTCCGTAATCTCTGGTGTGGACGGAGCCCTCACGCCGATGCCGCCATCTCGTCGGGCGCGTAGCCACGCCCCCCCATGACTGCCATCTCTAATTCCTTTTGTGGTTCACTTAATTCCCATACCACATTTCCATTGTCTTACCTCAGCCTACTTTTTCGTCTGCCTCTCCTTGCTTTTCTCTTAGGTTTTCTCTTTTTCCACGTCCATGTCATCTTCACTTGATTGATGTTTGTCCTCAATGCATGTGGTGCAGGTGCTCTAAAAAAAAAAAAGTCAACATTTGGGTTTTTGGCCCTGTGCCAAGGCGATTCTCCATCACTCAACTCCACCTCAGAACTCTCCATTATAACAACTATTTAGCGTTAATTATCAAGTACTTATCTTCTCCGCAATGGTTCAAATCTTTTGGCAAAAGATTAAATCTGCCCATTATCATAATCGTTTTTATCACAAAGGAATTTTTCTCCATCACCCAACTCCACCTCAGAACTCTCCATACTAACAGTTATTTAGTGTTAATTATCAAGTACTTATCTTCTCCCTAATGGTTCAAATCTTTTGGCAAAAGATTAAATCTGCCCATTATCAGAATCGTTTTTATCTCAAACGAATTTTTGTTGTTTTCTTTCCTTTACTGTTTCCTCATGGTTCTTTAAACTGTCCACCACTGTTGTCCAGTATTCTGTGATTTCACTTTGATTTTCCATATCCCTCATTTATTTTTATAATTCAGTTATTTCCATCTCTAATTTGTCATGTGCAACACACAAAGATTTTGTGGCACTCCGAGGAATTCAGTGGAGCAAAACTCCATTAATTCAGCCAGGCTAAATAAATATATATATGTACATATATATATTCACTTAAAAAACCATAGGTTTCACACATGTTATAGTTAGCTGGACATTTCACTCGTAAAAAACCAATGAAATTCCCCTGTTATAGTTAGTGCAGGCAACTATAACTCACGCGACCGCAATCCTCTGCTGATGACGTCAGATATTACATCACTGTATTTAGACACTTATTTACCCATGTCTTCTTCCATTAATCTTTAGCTATACATATATTACAAATATTTATTTTTCATAAAGACACATATGTCATATATCATACACTGCAAACACGGCTTCTGACGCACTGCTGCTTGGAGGATGAAGCCCACTTGTGTCCTGAGGATCTCAGGACACAAGATGACCTCATTGCCCCACCAGCAGTGCACCAGAAGCTGTGTTTGCAAAGTGGTGTAAAAAGGTGCCTGGCCTTGGACCACTTCTCTGCAACGCAGCTCTGTGGCGCTTACTGGAGGTACCTGGTGGGCTAGTTGGCCTCCAGGGACCCTCAGGATTGAAGGGGACTTAATCCCCCAATTTACAATGTGCCAGGGGGCATGTTTATACTAGGCCTGGGCTAAATTTCCGTTCCGCTTGCGGAAATTGCGATAATTTGACATTTTCGCGTTCCGCGGAGAGCGCGAAAATGTCAAAATTTCCGCATTCTGCAGCTAAGCGATAATTTGTTTTTTGCTTGCGCTGTAAAATAATACATTCTCACGCGCACGCGATCGCCTTACCTGAATCCCCGCGTTCGCCAACAAGTTTTCCCGATCCGGTCGCGTTCTCCACGAGATGTTGGATTGTTGGTAGCCATTTGCGCTGCCCGCAGTAATGTCATTGGTCGGGCGATCACGTCTTTATTCTCGCGATCATGCACCGCGAGAAGGGTGAAAACAAGATGGCCGCGCCCGCGAGCAACCGCATGGGTAAGTTGGCGAGCCGCGACCACGCAGAAAATACCGCGAACGGGCGGGAAAAAAAATTCTGCATCTTCGCAATATTTCAGCGTGTTTGCGGAGATTTTTAACATTTTCGCGATAATTTGCGACAGTCACTTTCGCAAATTCCGCCCACCCCTAGTTTACACACTTGTTACATCAGGCCCTTTCACCTCTCTGCACCACTGTGCAAATGCACCCCCTGGCGCATTGTAAATTGGGGGATTAAGTCCCCTTCAATCCTGAGGGTCCCTGGGGGCCAACTAGCTCACCAGGTACCTCCAGTAAGCGCCACAGAGCTGTGTTGCAGAGATGTGTAAAAAGGGGTGTGGCCGCAGACCACCTCTCTGCAACACACCTCTGTGGTGCTTACTGAAGGAACCTGGTGGGCTAGATGGACCCCAGGAACCTCAGTATTCAAGGGGACTTAATGCCCCAACTTAGAACATGCCAGGGGGCGAGTTTGCAGAGTGCTTCAGGGAGGGGTTGGGGCCTCCGGCGAGTTGCCTGTTTCTTTTTATTATTTTTGCTATTCTTATTTTCTGGGAGGGGGGCTGCATGGCCCCCCTTCCCTGGGCCACTTTTGGCCCCAGGGACCCCATCCCCCGTGGCTTGGCCTGGTTCTTTTTTTTTAATTCTGGGGAGGGGGCCGCGTGGCCCCCCTCCCCATGGCCATTCCTGGCCCCAGGGCCCACCCATTTGTTTAAATTAATGCGGAGGGGGCCACGTGGCCCCCCTCCCGGCCCACTCCTGGCCCTGGGGACTCCATCCCCCTGGGCTGGTCCTTTGCGTTGGGGACCGTGGTGGGAGCCCCAATGCACCCAAGGTCCTGCCGGCTCTCCACCTCCTGCAGGAGCCAGCATTGTTTTTGAGCATGGGGAGCTGCTAACATGCAGCTCCCCTTGCTCAAAAGCAATCTGCTTTGCTTCATTTAAGCGAGAGCAGGTTTTCTTGCTCTCGCTTCAATGAAGCAAAGCAGGGTTTGCTATGGCAGGGTGGGATCCGTGCTCCCACCCTGCCACGGCAAACATCAATGTCCCATGGGTGGGTACCCCGGGACATTGCAGGAGCCAGCACTGAGGAGTGACAGTCCCCTGGACCATCAAGGGCCCCTCCCAAGTCTTTAAAGCCCCGGGGAGGTGGTGGTCCCCGGGGCCAGGGGTCCACTACGGAGCCCCACAATTCAAATCATTTTGTGGCCCGGGGAGGTGGTGGTCCCCGGAGGGTTTGGGGGCTCTTTCCCACCCACACTTCATTTATTATTTAAAACAGAGCCCCGGGGAGGTGGCGGTCCCCGGGGCAGTGGGGGGGCGCATGCCCCCCATGGTTCATTTTCAAAGCCCTGGGGCGGCTGCGGGGGGCTGCAGTGCCCCCGTATACAGTCAAATTAGCCCCGGGGAGGTGGCAGTCCCCGGTGCTACAGGGGCTCCCGCAGGCCCCCGCAAATTATTTGGTGAATGCCCCCGGAACCTGGCCCAGCCAGAGGCCTTACAATAACAAACACGGGAGTCTGCACTTCATTTTTTATTTATTTTCACGGCCGGATTCGCGAACCCCAGCACGAATTCGGCCGTTTTTTTTTTTAAAGCTTATTTTTGGCTTGGGTGTCCCTGTGGGACCCCCTGAGCAGGCCTAGGGGGTCAGGGTGTTTCTACCCTGCCCCCTTTTCTTCATTTTTCACTTTGTTCTTTTTCTTGTGACTCGGTTACCAAGTCACAAGAGTCACAAGATTGCTGCCAACACTACCTGGTTTGGAGTATTGGCAGACAATCAGAGTGAAGCTCGTGCCCGGAAGGGTTCGCGAACCCTCCTTGGTGCTCAGATATCAATATTTTTCAATTTTTAATATTATCATTTTGTGGCCCGGGGAGGTGGTGGTCCCCGGAGGGTTTGGGGGCTCTTTCCCACCCACACTTCATTTATTATTTAAAACAGAGCCCCGGGGAGGTGGCGGTCCCCGGGGCAGTGGGGGGGCCGCATGCCCCCCATGGTTCATTTTCAAAGCCCTGGGGCGGCTGCGGGGGGCTGCAGTGCCCCCGTATACAGTCAAATTAGCCCCGGGGAGGTGGCAGTCCCCGGTGCTGCAGGGGCTCCCGCAGGCCACCGCAAATTATTTGGTGAATGCCCCCGGAACCTGGCCCAGCCAGAGGCCTAACAATAACAAACACAGGAGTCTGCACTTCATTTTTTTATTTATTTTCATGGCTGGATTCGCGAACCCCAGCACGAATTCGGCCGTTTTTTTTAATAAAGCTTATTTTTGGCTTGGGTGTCCTTGTGGGACCCCCTGAGCAGGCCTAGGGGGTCAGGGTGTTTCTACCCTGCCCCCTTTTCTTCATTTTTCACTTTGTTCTTTTTCTTGTGACTCGGTTACCAAGTCACAAGAGTCACAAGATTGCTGCCAACACTACCTGGTTTGGAGTATTGGCAGACAATCAGAGTGAAGCTCGTGCCCGGAAGGGTTCGCGAACCCTCCTTGGTGCTCAGATATCAATATTTTTCTTTTTTAATATTATCATTTTGTGGCCCGGGGAGGTGGTGGTCCCCGGAGTGTTTGGGGGCTCTTTCCCACCCACACTTCATTTATTATTTAAAACACGAGCCCCGGGGAGGTGGCGGTCCCCGGGGCAGTGGGGGGGCCGCATGCCCCCCATGGTTCATTTTCAAAGCCCTGGGGCGGGTGCGGGGGGCTGCAGTGCCCCCGTATACAGTCAAATTAGCCCCGGGGAGGTGGCAGTCCCCGGTGCTGCAGGGGCTCCCGCAGGCCACCGCAAAATATTTGGTGAATGCCCCCGGAACCTGGCCCAGCCAGAGGCCTAACAATAACAAACACAGGAGTCTGCACTTCATTTTTTTATTTATTTTCACGGCCGGATTCGCGAACCCCAGCACGAATTCGGCCGTTTTTTTTAATAAAGCTTATTTTTGGCTTGGGTGTCCTTGTGGGACCCCCTGAGCAGGCCTAGGGGGTCAGGGTGTTTCTACCCTGCCCCCTTTTCTTCATTTTTCACTTTGTTCTTTTTCTTGTGACTCGGTTACCAAGTCACAAGAGTCACAAGATTGCTGCCAACACTACCTGGTTTGGAGTATTGGCAGACAATCAGAGTGAAGCTCGTGGCCGGAAGGGTTCGCGAACCCTCCTTGGTGCTCAGATATCAATATTTTTCTTTTTTAATATTATCATTTTGTGGCCCGGGGAGGTGGTGGTCCCCGGAGGGTTTGGGGGCTCTTTCCCACCCACACTTCATTTATTATTTAAAACAGAGCCCCGGGGAGGTGGCGGTCCCCGGGGCAGTGGGGGGGCCGCATGCCCCCCATGGTTCATTTTCAAAGCCCTGGGGCGGGTGCGGGGGGCTGCAGTGCCCCCGTATACAGTCAAATTAGCCCCGGGGAGGTGGCAGTCCCCGGTGCTGCAGGGGCTCCCGCAGGCCCCCGCAAATTATTTGGTGAATGCCCCCGGAACCTGGCCCAGCCAGAGGCCTAACAATAACAAACACGGGAGTCTGCACTTCATTTTTTTATTCATTTTCACGGCCGGATTCGTGAACCCCAGCACGAATTTGGCCGTTTTTTTTGTAAAGCTTATTTTTGGCTTGGGTGTCCTTGTGGGACCCCCTGAGCAGGCCTAGGGGGTCAGGGTGTTTCTACCCTGCCCCCTTTTCTTCATTTTTCACTTTGTTCTTTTTATTGTGACTTGGTTACCAAGTCACAAGAGTCACAAGATTGCTGCCAACACTACCTGGTTTGGAGTATTGGCAGACAATCAGAGTGAAGCTTGTGCCCGGAAGGGTTCGCGAACCCTCCTTGGTGCTCAGATATCAATATTTTTCTTTTTTAATATTATCAGGAACTACAGAACGGATTTACACCATTTAACAAAAAGGGCGCAGTCTAAACCAAGACCTACCTTTTTGCCAAATTTGGTGTAATTCCGTTCAGCGGGTCGGGCTGTAGCCTATAATAAAGTTCCTATGGAACATAACATGGAGAAAACGCGCTTTGGAACCCCCCTTTTTTCTCGGCCCCACTTAACGAAACTTTCAACACACAAACTGAGCAGTCCAACCCTGTTTTATGGACAATTTCATGAAGATTCATCAAACGGCGCCAAAGATATTGGCAAATCAAAAAACAATTTTCTTATGGAAACTAGGTTCTAACTATAACTACCTACTGGTGACCGCCAGTAGGTAATTCCAACAAACTGCTCAGTAATTGAGTACGCACTCCCAGCAGGTAAGTTGTCACCAACGTTTATTTACCAAGAAACCTGCATTTAAATCCGACCTTTTCACTCCAGGCAGCAGGACTGAAAAGGTCGGCCTTAAATGCCGGTTTCCTGGTAAATAAACGTTGGTGACAACTTACCTGCTGGGGAGTGCTTACTCAATTACTGAGCAGTCTGTTGGAGATGTTAACACATGGCGTCTCCGGCCTTGGATTTTTCCCACCACCCAGGAAAGGAAGGGTCCGTGATACAGAGTGGACTGAATCAACATACGGCACAGCAGGTGAATAAATTAAGAGAAACCGGACTTTAAAACCAAGGCCCGCTGGAGGGCTGTGCATCAGATGTCCTGGGAAATGTTTGTAATGATACAGCAACTCACTGGAGGGTATTATTAAGTGAAAATGGACCACAAGTCCCGAAATGCTTTGCGAAAATGAACCTATTAAGGAGGGCACACCGGAGGCCTAATCAATTGAATCAGCCTTAATAGGAACTGCGGTAGCACAGATTGCTGTATGTTCATATGCCTTTGAAAAAGAAGCGTGATTTATTGAAACGTGTTAGGCAGCAGGCCTTAAATGGTCGGATTTAAATGCCGGTTTCCTCATAAATAAACGTTGGTGACAACTTACCTGCTGGGGAGTGCATACTCAATTACTGAGCAGTTTGTTGGAGATGTTAACGCACGGCGGCTCTGGCTATGGAGGTTTCGCACTACCCAGGAAATGAAGGGTCCGTGATTCAGAATGGACTGAATCAACATGCGGCACAGCAGGTGAATACATTTAGTAGAAACAGGACTTTAAAACTGAGGCCCACTGGAGGGCTGTGCATCGGATTGTGGAAATATGGATTTTTCTGGTCAGTTATGTCCCCTATCTTGGACCCCAACGGTTTCATGTATAAATCACAAGTACATGTATGTTCCCTCCAGTTCCAGTTATGAAGACGCGAACACATGTGTGTCCACCGCCAACATGTCCTCTTTCAGATCCGCCATGAATGGGCCGGATATTCCATTCCTAAGTACGAAAGGCCACCGGCTTTATATGGTTCACTTATGCCATTTTACAGTCCAGGCAAGTAGGCCCTGATTCTGCCATCAAGCTTTTCCTGCCTTCTGCCTCTGAAAGCTTCAGTCTGAGCTCGCATCTGTATCCATGAACTTTGTCCTCATTCTCTGCGCGGCTAACGGTGCCTGACATCAGCCTGTTGCCTGCCAAAAACTGTATTTCACCTTCGAAATTATCTGCTCCGCTCCCTACCCAAGGCATTCCTGTCTAGTAGTTTAAGTAAACATTCTTCCAGCTACCGAGCAAAAGGCCCGGCTTCTCTGTCATTATGCAAGTAATTCATAGCCCTGTTACTATGGAAGATTCCTGCCCTCGCATCTAGTGTAGACACTTAGACGCTTGTACACGCACTAACAGTCAGTATAGTCAGTATAGAATAAGATTCTACTCCAAGAAGGCCTCTCTTTTGGATAACACAGTTCTTTAAACATAGGATGTTAGATATGATTTGGGATTAGGTTGACTTGACCCTCCAGACTTCTGTCGCCACATGTAGAGCTAAATGTCAAGTCCCCTTCACCCCCTAGCTGCACGTCAATCACACGTCATGCTGCTGCGCGCGCATTTCTGCCAAGTATTTCTGCTGACATTGCGAAATTCTTTCATGGAACCACCCTATTATGACATCATACCTGATGACGTTCTTTATTTACGCCCAGTTACACCCACTTTTGCTACGCATGTATGTTTTATCTTTACTATCAATTGTTACGCCTCCTGCATTTGCTTCACTGTAATGCCTATTGTATAAAAATGATTACTTATCAATAAAGTACGGTCTTCACTTCCTGAACCTTCGTGGTGATGGAATCTGGAGCTCATCAATTTAAATTGATTATGGAATAAAGCCCGTTCCGAACCTCTAATACCACGGATTCTGCCTCTTATTTTACTGAGCTATTGTTATAGATTTTCCGCATCAAATTAAGTCCCGGTAATTAAATTATTTACCACATGAAGTCCTGGGAAATATTTGTAATAATACAGCAACCCACTGCAGGGTATTATTAAGTGAAAATGAACCACAAGTCCCGAAATGCTTTGCGAAAATGAACCTTTTAAGGAGGGCACACTGGAGCCTAATCAATTGAATCAGCATTAATGGGAACTACGGTAGTACAGATGACTGTATGTTCATATGCGTTTGAAAAAGAAGCGTGATGCTTTGAAACGCGTTAGGCAGCAGGACTGAAAAGGTCAGATTTAAATGCTGGCTTCCTGGTAAATAAATGTTGGTGACAACTTACCTGCTGGGGAGTGTGTACTCAATTACTGAGCAGTTTGTCGGATATATATATATATATATATATATATATATATATATATATATATATATATATATATATATATATATATATATATATATTACCTACTGGCGGTCGCCAGTAGGTAGTTATAGTTAGGACCGTGTTTCCATAGGAAATCTCAAAATTCTATTTTGAATAACTTTGGCGCCGGTTGACGAATCCTCGCGAAATTTTCAAAACTAATGGCGCGCTCCGCTCAGCTCCTACCCTGAAAGTCTCGGGGTGATTCGTCAAGCAGGGGCTGAGAAAAAAGGGCGGTCCCAAAACGCGTTTTCCCCATGTATTTTTCCATAGGGACTTTAGTCGCAGCTACAGCCCGAACGGCTGAACAGAATTATGTGAAATTTGGCAGAGAGGTAGCCATAAGGTCCATGAAGTGCCTTTTGCAGGTTTGGTGTAAATCTGTTCAGTATTTCCTGAGAAATTAGCATTTAAATCAATATATATATCTGTAAGCGCGCAGCGTGCGCGCACTGAGCAAGTACTGAGCGCGCACCTTGCCGTGCGCGAGCGCACTTCTGATTGGTTGTTAGATGTCAGTAAACATTCGAATCAGTGGAAATCAGGAAGCGGCGGCCGCCATTTTGTCTCTCGCATAAAGAGGGGGTGATAAACAAAGGGGGAGAACTTGAAAAGGGGGCAGAGTGGGGAGATATTGACCCACTAGGCATTGTAAGGGGGTCACAGTAGGACCTTGTAGGGCAAAAAAAAAGATTTATATATTGAAAAAAAATATCGCCGAGTGCGCGCACCCGAAAAAAAACTTTTTAAAAAAAAATAATAAAAAATCGCACTTAAGTGTTTAGATATAAGGTGGCTCTAAAAAGAGCCCTTGTGTTTATTGTTTGTTTTTTGGTACCTACAAGTAAGTACCGATGCAGAGTCTAAAGTTCAAGAGAAAGACTCTGTTGCCTTCATCAGTGAAGTGTACACCGTCTCCTCTATAAATGTCTTGCATGTTGTAACGCAAGTTGTTGTGGTATATAGAACCCATACCATAGTCTCTGAGGAAAGCAGAAATAGATTTGTTGACGTGCTTCCTTGCTTTGTCAATCTGCGGACAAAATTGGTTGGACCAGTTCCACTTTTGCCTTTGGCATATGTTAGAATATACGAAGGCAGTTTGTGGAAAAAGTGACATCAATTGCACAAAGGTGTCCTTAATAAGCATTTCCAGACCTACCCCAGTTAAAGTGCCTAGTTAATTTCCACCACAGTGCACAATAATAAGTTTAGGCTGTGGGAGATGTAGAAAGGATTTCACAAAAGGCATTAATTGGTGCCACTTTAACCCTCTCTGACCAATCCATTTGATGTCTACATTTGGCAAAGCAAGGTCTCTCACCATACCTCTTTTTTCTGCAAATTTTTCACTCCAGAAGACATAGCTGTGACCTACAATCCACACTGTGAACATCTTCAAAGGAGATCTGGATGCACTCAGGAGGTGTCTTTCAGTAGAAAGGCAAAAAGAAATGAAAGACAGTTGAAAAATGGGGGCACACATACTTTTTTTTATAAAAAGAACTCATTGGCTGTTTCAAACCATTCTACACTAAAAACTAGGCTGTATGTTTAAATTTTAAAAAGCATGTATTGTATTGGTTCAGAAAAATGTGTGAACAAAGAACATTAGTTTGGATTTGCTGTTAGGTTTGAAAAGTCAAGCACTCTTGCTCTTTGGAAATGAAACATTGTCTGCTGTTGAACTTCTGACCTCTCTGCTCACACCTGTGTTCCATGACCTGTTGCTATGGTAGCAGGCAGAAGTCAAGTTGGGGGAAGGGTACATTTGGAAAGGGGATGAAGTTTTCAACCAATAGAAATGTGTGATTTCATTTGAAAAAATGTGGGAAGCATTGAGATTTGAAATTAACATGTATATGTGTGAAAAAAGAGAGGGAAACTGTGCCATTAACTGGTTCTGCTGAGAGGAGAGAGGTGTTCAGCTCAGAGATTCTGGTCTGATAAACTGCTGTGTGACTGCCACATTTCTTTCACAACTAACTAATTTTAAAGGTGAGTTATGAGTTTGAGAGGGCGTGTTTGTGGTTAATTTTGATATAAATAAAAGAATTATGATTATTTGTTTAAAGTTGTGATTTACATTTTCTGTTTTGCGAGATATTTAACTGTTTTGAATATGTAAAATATTATGGAGTATGTTTTCACCATAAGTTAATGTGTACTGGTAACAATGAGGAATACTGTTTTGTGCCTACCATCAAACCATGAGTCTGTGTGCAGAGAAGAATTGTTGACAGAGATTTAATTTGTGTTGCTGTTGAAAAGTAAGACTTGCAGTTGAAAGAAAAGGACAGCTTCTTTTTAATTGTGATGGTTAGCATTTAGCAGAAATCACTTTGAAAGGAAAGAGAGGAAAATGGCAGCACATTTGAAAAAAGCATTAGTTCTGTTAGAATTGATAACCCAGGAAAGGGGCAGCCTGTGTTTTGTGCCTACCAACACAGCATGAGTCTGTGTGTATATAGGAATTGTTGTCTGAGATTTAATTTGTGAAGTTGTTGTTCAGTAAGAAATGCAGTCCTAGGAAAGGGGCAGCCTGTGTTATGTGCTTAAAATGATGACATGAGTCTGTGTGCACACAGGAATTGTGGGCAGAGATTTAATTTGTGAAGATGTTGTTCAGTAAGAAATGCAGTTCCAGGAAAGGGGCAGCCTGTGTTATGTGCTGTTTCAGATAGCACTGTGTAATGCAAACACATTCAACATCAGCAAGGCCTCATTTAAATTGATCTAGTCTAATCACTCACCCTATAACACATGGTCATTGTCTTAAGGAGCTGTTAGGACATGTGCTGTTTTCTGCTTCTGTAAATGATAAGGGAAATGTATCAGGCTGTAACAGTAATTTGGTACTATTCAGGGACACTGTTTTGTTCCAAAAAACATAGCATGAGTCTGTGTGCGCACAGGAATTGTGGGCAGAGATTTAATTTGTGAAGATGTTGTTCAGTAAGAAATGCAGTCCCAGGAAAGGGGCAGCCTGTGTTATGTGCGTAAAAAGATGGCATGAGTCTGTGTGCACACAGGAATTGTGGGCAGAGATTTAATTTGTGAAGATGTTGTTCAGTAAGAAATGCAGTCCCTGGAAAGGGGCAGCCTGTTGTGTTTACACAAATTATCCCTTAGCACACATGCACTGTTACATACATCCCTGCAGTCTTCATGCAGTTCTGGAAGTCTCTTTGCTCATCTGTCTTGCACCAGACAATACACAGTGTTCAGAAACACACTCTTGGCACACACGCAGCAGCTTCTCCAACACTCTCATGTGTAGTACTCAGCTGTGTGTGCTGTTTCAGATAGCACTGTGTAATGCAAACACATTCAACGTCAGCAAGGCCTCATTTAAATTGATCTAGTCTAATCACTCACCCTGTAACACATGGACATGGTCTTAAGGAGCTGTTAGGACATGTGCTGTTTTCTGCTTCTGTAAATGATAAGGGAAATGTATCAGGCTGTAACAGTAATTTGGTACTATTCAGGGACACTGTTTTGTTCCAAAAAACATAGCATGAGTCTGTGTGCGCACAGGAATTGTGGGCAGAGATTTAATTTGTGAAGATGTTGTTCAGTAAGAAATGCAGTCCCAGGAAAGGGGCAGCCTGTTGAGTTTACACAAATTATCCCTTTGCACACATGCACTGTTACATACATCCCTGCAGTCTTCATGCAGTTCTGGAAGTCTCTTTGCTCATCTGTCTTGCACCAGACAATACACAGTGTTCAGAAACACACTCTTGGGACACACGCAGCAGCTTCTCCAACACTCTCATGTGTAGTACTCAGCTCTGTGTGCTGTTTCAGATAGCACTGTGTAATGCAAACACATTCAACGTCAGCAAGGCCTCATTTAAATTGATCTAGTCTAATTACTCACCCTGTAACACATGGACATGGTTTTAAGGAGCTGTTAGGACATGTGCTGTTTTCTGCTTCTGTAAATGATAAGGGAAATGTATCAGGCTGTAACAGTAATTTGGTACTATTCAGGGACACTGTTTTGTTCCAAAAAACATAGCATGAGTCTGTGTGCGCACAGGAATTGTGGGCAGAGATTTAATTTGTGAAGATGTTGTTCAGTAAGAAATGCAGTCCCAGGAAAGGGGCAGCCTGTGTTATGTGCGTAAAAAGATGGCATGAGTCTGTGTGCACACAGGAATTGTGGGCAGAGATTTAATTTGTGAAGATGTTGTTCAGTAAGAAATGCAGTCCCTGGAAAGGGGCAGCCTGTTGTGTTTACACAAATTATCCCTTAGCACACATGCACTGTTACGTACATCCCTGTAGTCTTCATGCAGTTCTGGAAATCTCCTTGCTCATGTCTCTTGCAGCTGACAATACATAGTCTGCAGAAACACACTCTTGGGACACACGCAGCAGCTTCTCCAACACTCCCATGCGTACTACTCAAGTCTGTGTGTAATGCAAACACATTCAACGTCACCAAGGCCTCTTTTTCTTTGCTCTACTCTAAACACTCAGCCAGGTTGCAGATACTTATGGTATGAAGTAGCTGTTAGGAAATGTGCTCTTTTCTGCCTCTGTGATTTTCCAGGTAAAATGTGTAAGGCTGTAACAGCAATTATCACTTGATCTACCAGAGTAGTAAATGTGCTTTGAATTTGCAAATCAAATTCTGTTTTCTGCTTAGAAGCACTCCATGAGGCTGTGTGTGCACAGAAATTGTGGCCACAGATATAATTTGTGTTGCAGTTGTTCTGTTAAAAAATGCACTTTCAGGAAAGGGGCAGCTTGTTTTTTTTCAACTGTGGTGGTTAGTACTGTGCACAAATTAGTAAATCACAAATGAGAGACAAATGGAAAAACATTTGAAATAAATGAAAAGTAAAAAAAAATATTTAAATGAATTATAATTACAAAAAGGATTTTTTTTTAGTTCCTTGCAGGTATTGCTGAGCAACAGTGAAAAAAAAATGCCTTTAAGGACAAGAAAAAGGAAAGAAAAGCAACAACAAGTATATCTGGACAAAACTGGGAAAAAAAAATAGCAGGAGAAGCTGGTGATGGCAAAAAGAAAAAGTCTACTGGTAAGCAGAGCAGAGATTTCTTAAAAAAGATTTTCAAAAAACAAAAAAATGGCAAAAATAACTGTAAAACAAAGAGATTTTTATGTACAAAGCAACAACACAGTCAACAGCAAAAAAAAAGCTAATCTACAATCAGAAGTATGTCAAACAGATTTAACACGAAAATTAGATTTTAAAAACATTCGTCGAAAAATGTTTCAGAGAAGAGTGATGTTAAATTTGCTAAAGGATGTGAAAAAATATAAGAAAAAATCTAAATTTATTAAGAAAAAAAAATTTATAGAAAATATTGTAAGTAAGGCTTTGGAAATAAAAAGAAAACTTTTTATTCTAATTTTGAATAGGATGCGTAGATTAGAAAAATTAGTGAATGCAATGAAGTCACAAAGCAAAAGGAAAAGAGAAGTGAAAAAAAGTAACTTTTGTAAAGTGTTCTTGGGAAAATGGAAACACAGTTCAAGTACTGAACCATTTTTTAATGAAGAGAGTTATCTTCAAAGTAATAGTTTGTTGCATGCAGTTGACACTAATGGTAGAGCATATGAAGTTAAGGATGGTTGTGTGATGCAAAAAGAGAAAATGGTCCCTAGAAATGAGGAAGAAGTAATGGCTGCTGAGGCTATGGGGAGACGTCCAAAAGCCCCAGTGTACACTTGGAACTGTAGTAGTATTTGTACTGTGCGTCAGGAATCTATTGATAAATTACGTGACTTTCTAAGAGAATATAGTAAAAAGAGTGTAAAACAGAAGATGAAGGTGCTTCAAACACTAGATCCATGCAGAGTGAGAGAAAATACTGGTTTGCAGGGACATTCTCTGGCTTGTCTATCTAGAAAAGTGTGTAAAAGTGTTTTTCATCATTTTAGGATGCTGGCTGTTCATCATACTGAAATGAGAAAGTTTGTGAGAACATTGTATTTTGCTAAAAGTCCAGCAGTAAAGTTGAATGAGTTGAATAATGCTCTGTTCCGTGGATCTGTATCAGATGTAGTGAAGGTTACTGATGAAATTCAGTTTTGTTACTTTGGCCCAGAACAAGAAAGTGCAGAAAAGGACACAGTAAATGAGGAAAATGAGGAACAGAATGTAGAACTCATTATTACTAAAAATTTTGAGGATGAAATGACAAAATTTACTATCACCTCTAATGAAACACCAAATATTACTTGTATTTGTTGCCGCAGAAGTCATTCTAAAATTCAAACAAGGAGTGTTGATCTGTATAAAAAAAGTGAAAATGAAGATAATTATAAGTGGAAGGATTTTGCAACATATATATTTCTTGAAAATTGTTTTGAATTGGGTGAAGATCAGCGTATTTGTAAATACTGTTATAATAAGTTAGAAGAAAATAGAATGCCGACCAGAGCTGTACATAATAATTTAGAATTGGATGCTATTCCTGCCGAACTTTTTGAATTAAATACATATGAGTCTATACTTATTCAATGTGTTCATCCGTTCCAGACCATAGTACGTATGGAGCCCAAAACTGGTAAATTACCTCCTTCTGATTTACTGAGAGGTTTAAAAGGAAGAGTGGTGTATTTGCCCTTGGATTTGAAAAAAAAAATGGAAACTATTGATGCAGATACTTTGGAAACTGAACCATTAGTAATTCTGGTTAATGGTGTACCTACAAAGAATAAGAAGATTTGGCAAGAGCTGGTGGATGTACGAAAAGTACAAAGAGCAAATTTGTATTTGAAAAAAAATAATAAATGGTATGAATCAATTTATATAGAAGAAGAAGAAGAAGATTTACAAGAAGACACAGAAACACCAACTGGTCAAATTGAAAAAGTGGACAAGTCAAAGGAAGAAGACATTTATGAACATTTTATCATACATCCTCTTCATTCAAAAGAAGTTATGGGAGACACTATTGACCTGTTTCAGATGAAGAAAGCAAAAGGAACTCCCGTGAGTGTATGGGAGGAGAGCTTGGAAGCTCGATGTTTTCCATAGCTGTTTCCTACAGGAAAAGGAGGACGATACGATGAACGTCCAGAACAGATTCCAGCTTCTGAGTATCGGACTACAAGACTATATGCAGAAGATCCAAGATTTCGTCAAAGTATTCCTTATTTGTTCCATCTTTTATTTGAAAGCGACTTGTCTGCATTATCTTATGCAGTAAATCACATTTTAAAAAGTGGAGTACATTTACAAAATGTGTCTGCTAAGGATTTTATGGAGAAAGTGCAGCACCGAGATGATCATTTGGAAACACAACTGATCAATCTGATGGCTTGTCAGCGTGGGACAAATGAATATTGGTACCGACGCCATGGTGAATTAAAATGCATGTTACGGAATTTAGGAACTCCAACATGGTTCCTTACCCTAAGCTGTGCCGAGTACGCTTGGGATGATTTACTGGATTTTCTAAGAGAGGCAAATTCAAACATTAAAAACATTGAATACAAGACAGCTGGAGAATTGTGCTCTTTGGATCCAGTTAATGTTTGCAGATTTTCAATCATAGATTTGAGGCTATGATGTCCTTTATCTGCAATAAAAAAAATCCACCTCTTGGAGAAGTAGTGGATTTCTTTTGGAGAAAAGAGTACCAGGCAAGAGGTGCTCCTCATATTCATATGCTGTTGTGGATCAAGGATGCCCCAAAGTTTGGAACAGATACTGATGAAGCAGTGTTATCTTTCATTGAAGAATATGCAACATGTGCTATACCTAAAAGCACAGAAGAGAAAAAGTTAAAAGAGCAAGTTTTACGTTTCCAAAGTCATCGGTGTGGAAAATACTGTCGACGGAAGTACAAGACGAAAGATAAATTCTACACAAAGTGTCGATTTGGATTTCCTAGACCTGTTCTTTCAAAAGGAAGAGTCAACAGTTTTATGTCAGCTGTGCGACATACTATAACCAGAAAATCTCCCAAAAATACCTACAACCTAAAAAGAAATGAAGAGTCAAAATTTATAAATGACTTCAACCCAGTGATTTGATCCATGTGGAATGCTAACATGGATATTCAGTATGTGGCAGACAATTCTATTGCTGTTGCTCGGTATGTGACATCTTACATCACTAAATCTGAGAAAACAGAATTGAAGGAAATGTGGGAAGAGATTTCTCACAAGAAGACTGTCAGTAAGAAGCTGTACAGTTTCAGTTTAAAGATGTTATAGCATCGAGAAATTGGATCCTACGAATGCTCAGATAGGTTATCATCTGCAAGTCTTTACTCGAAATCCAGAAGAATAATTTGGGTAAGCTTAGGCCTTGCAGGAATGAGAAATCGGGTACTGAAATCTGTTGGAGAAATTGAATATTTGGCCGAGAATGACCCAGAAAGTACAGATATTTTGAAATCAAACATGTTGGACACATATTACCCAAAGAGAAGTCATCATCTTGAGAACACGTGTCTCTATGAAGTGCTGCAGAACTACATTTATTCACGGAAAGCCACAGAAGACATCAACAATGGAAAATATAAAGTCATTGGTGAGGAAGGATGTTTGGTGAAGCAAACAAAAGGAAGTTTGATAAATCACAGGAAGCTCAGTTGCGAAACTACTGACTAAAAGGAATTTTACTACTTGGCTCTTTTACAGCTGTTTAAACCATGGCGTTCAGAGGATGAACTACTGGGAGAATTTCAAAACTATGAAGATTCTTTTAATGCTAGCAAAGACAGCATAGAATGCAGTACTTTCACAACTTATGTCCAAATGTTAAATGAAGAAAATGAACAGGAAGCAAAAATTGCAGCTGAAGTAGCTAGAGACAGTTCTCAAGACAGCCAAAGTTCAGTAACACTTAGTCAAGATCCCCTAGGACAACCGATCATAGAAAATGAAGCTGCAGTAGCCATGACTGAAGTAGAAACGGCTATGAATCAAGCACAGGAAGATTCAATCGACTTACTAAATCTGGAAGAACAACTGAATGAAGAACAAAAAGAAATTTATGAAGAAGTCATCAAAAAAATTGATCATGGATTACTACATGAAAAGAAAGAGTGCTCATGCACATCATTTGAACCAATCAGGATGTATGTGAGTGGACAAGCTGGAACTGGTAAAAGTTTCTTAATAAAAGTCATCAGAAGCTACCTACAGCAAAAAACAGCTTCAAATTTGTCTTGTGTGGCAACTGCTCCAACTGGGTTAGCAGCCTATAACATAAAAGGAATTACCTTACATCGCTTGCTAATGTTACCAGTGGAGCATGAGAACAAAATAGAATACCACAAGCTAACTGGAGAAGCATGCCTCGAAGTTTCAAGAGTGTTGAAGAAGATGCAAGTTCTCATTATTGATGAGGTGAGCATGGTTTCAAATTTAATGCTTGCCTTTGTGCATTTAAGAATGCAACAAATACTTAAGAGAGACTATGACGTGTTATTTGGAGGTAAACACGTCATAGTTTTTTGGGATCTTCTGCAGCTCACTCCAGTTAAAGGACAACCAGTGTTTAATACTGTGACACATGAAGACACGAAGAAGTCATTAGGAAGCATTGGTAATGCGAATATTTGGTCGTTCTTTGAGTACAAAGAACTCACTACCAATATGAGACAAGCAAACGACGAAGATTATGCAAGTATTCTGAAAGATATCAGAATTGGACTTCTCACAGAAGTTGGGTAAAAAAGCATTACAGAGTCGGTTGCTACATAATTTATTTCCAAATGAAGAAATAGTTGCAGAGAAAATATACCAGAACATTGCAGAAAAAAATACTGTAATCTGCTTAATGCCAACACTACGTGAGTGCTCAATATTCAATGAGGAACTTTTGAAATTGGAAAACGAAGAGATTAAGAAAATGGAAGCAGAGGACAAAATTCAGCATGAAAGAATTACTTTTACATTAACAGGCAAACTGAAAAATAAATTGGATTCACTAGAGAAGAATATTTCCAAAACAGCTGGATTAGAAAAAAATCTATATGTTTGCATGAATTGTCGAGTGATTTTAAGGAGAAATTTGGATGTAGAAAAAGGTTTAGTGAATGGAGCTATGGGAAGAGTTGTGGGTTTTATTAATTACCAGAAAAAAGATGGAATTGAATGTTTAAAAATAAAATTTGATCAGATAGAAGAAGTTAAAGACATTTGTCGTTGTTCAGTTCGTTTCATGCTTGTGAAAGACTTATATGTACGTAGGAAGCAGTTTCCATTTTCTCTAGCATATGCTGTAACTATTCACAAGTCTCAAGGATTGACTGTAGATAGTGCTTTTGTAAACATTGGTTCTACTGTGTTCAAAGAAGGTATGGCATATGTTGCTTTGTCAAGAGTGAAAACATTATCTGGTTTATTTATGATAGACTTTGATGACTCAAAAGTTAGTGCTGATACAAACTGTGTAAAGGAGTATAACAGATTAAGAAGAACCTATGCTCCTCATTTAGGTCAGTATCCTGTGATTGAAAAACATGTTGTTTGTCAGAAAAGGAGATTTGAGAATATCTGTAATGTGGATGAACAGAACAAAAAAAAAGGACAGTGATGTGATAGCAAGGAAAAAGAAAAAGGACAGTGTTGAAGAGGTTGTTGGTTGTCATTTTGAAAATAGCTCTGGTGTCAACTGCTATGCAAATGTAGTGCTGAATGTTGTATTTTATCTTGAAAAGTTGCTAGAACAGATAATAGTAAATCATGGAAAAAGATTGTGTTCTCTGCTGAGTCTCCTTTTTGAGAAGCTGAGTACTGATAAAACTGAAATAGAAAGTGCTACTGATGTTAGAAATCTTTTAGATGTATATTCTGGATCTACGCAGTTTAAAGAAAATGTCCAGCAAGATGCACAGGAATTCTTAATATATATTTTGAGTGTACTAGAAGATGAAGGAGTAGAAGTAGAAAACTTATTTGGTGTCTCTTACAAATGGGAACATTGCTGTGAAAACTGTATGAACACATGTAGTAGTAATGTTGATTCAGAAAGGTTCATATTTTTACCATTACCACAAAGTAAATCAGTGACTTTTAGTAAATTAGTTAAAGATGCCAATCACAACATGGAATGTTCTGAATGTAAATCTGACATGTTTTCCACGTTATTTTTACAGAAATATGGTCAGTATGTAATTTTAATGATGCAACGTTGTAGAGCTGATGGTTCAAAATTGGATACTTTAATAAAGAAGTTTACAGGACAGCAATTATCAATTTCTGGAAAAACTTTTGTTACAGTTGCAATAATTTTTCATTAAGGACCTACTGTAACTTCTGGACATTACACAGTTTATCTTAAATGTGAAAAAGGCTGGACACTGTGTAATGATTCCCAATTGATTTTCAAGCAACGTTTGCCTTATGATTTACCCAATTCTTACTTAATTTTTCTGAAACCTAAATTTTGAAAACTAAAAACTGCATCTGAAGGAAGCATTTTTTGTAATTTTAAAGGATTATAATTGAAGATATCACTTAAAAAGGATTTTGAAATTACTATTTGGCCTAAAGGAAAAGTAATAAAAACAATTGTGGACTCCTTTGACAGAAATTATTTTGGCATGTGTGCTTTTGAGACAAGGTTTAAAGACGGTTTGTCTAGAAATTTTTTATTCATCTAGAGAAGTAGTTGTAATATATATGTAATATTTCTAACAAGGTATATTTTAGTGAGGATAGTTTTGGGGCTTTTTTTAAACAATCTTTCAGATTGTTTTTTTTTTGCCCGCTGTTAAATGATGAATACAATTGTTTTCACTATTTTAAGTGAAAATTAAAAAATTCTGAAAACAGCAAAAAAAGGGCAAAAAATTGTTTTTTAAAATATGTAAAAACATGTAATGCTTTTTGTAATGTATGATTGAATATTAATACTTATTTTCTTTTTTTGCAGAACTGGAAAGAAAAAATCAAAAAAAAAATCTGTTCCCTTGCAAAATACTTAAAAAAATTGTTTTTTTGAAAAATTTAATTTTTAAAAAAAATAAGTGAAAAATATTAGTATTACTCAATCCTCCCTTTTCATGCTTCCATTTCTTCACCTCTTTTTGTACATTAAATTTTGTTTAAAAAAAAAAATGTTTTAAAAAAAACCTTGGGTGCGCGCAGGGTGCGCGCACCTCAAAATAAAAAAAGATCCCTCAAAAAAATTTTTGGGGGTTAAGTTTATAAGTATCTATGGCCTACTGCACTCATGGGCATCAAATTTTCTCTGAATGAGATCAAGACTGGTCTCACACACAGAAATAAGTTTACCGCAATCAGTGCAGCGTGTGGACAACCTAGCAAAACAAGGTGGTCCAAAACGAGGTGTGGAAGAAGGCAAAGGCACCACTGCAGAAGAAGTGCTCGGCTGAGCTGCCGAAGATGTGCTCGGCTGAGCTGCTGCAGATGTCGTCGGTAGAGCAGGTGGAGGGTTAGCTCCAGAAGCTCGACGAAAAGTTACTGGATGCATTTTGTTAACATGTCTCAACATAGTGTGAATGCTAAAAGAATATTTCTTGTTAGGATTCCCACGTGATAAGACTTTATCACAAAGTACACATGTAACTTTAGGTGCATTTACCTTTTTTTGTCCCTCTGGAAAAGTGAAAAACTGCCATATAAAGCTGTCTTTCTGCTTCCTGCTCCTCTGCCTCTCAAGAGTGTCCTGGTCACTGTCTGAAGATGGTTGCTGTTCAGCCATTGTCTCTCAACAACAGAATAGCTCCTTCTCCAAAGGAATCAGAACTAATACTGAGGGGAGTAGGTGTGGTTTGGGAAGAATCTGGAACTGAAAGTACTTCAAACCAATCAAAAGTGATGATTCTTGATCATGAGGGGATTGGGTGTGGTATTGAAACAATTAGAAACTGAAAGTAATGATAACCAATAAGAAGTGCTGTTTTATTATGCATAAACCCGAGGTGCGCACACTGCGCAAGCTCCGAGCGCGCACCTCGTGATTACGTATGCGCGAACGCGTAGGAGCGCATGTGCATACGTCATATGCACGTACCTAGCGCGCATACGTTGAACACGCGTATACGCGACCGTTATTGCGCGTAATTTTAGCGTATGCGGAAGTAAACCGCGTGGAGCGCGTAGGACGCACGCACGCATGCGTACGTACGTACGCATACGTACCGGGTGCGCGCTCCCAGCGCGCACTATGACGTATATTTGCGTACGTAAATAACGTACGACGGTATTCATAAAAAACTTATGAAATTGTACTAGGAGCGCGCTCAGAGCGCGCACCCCAAGAATTTATATATAAAAAAAAAAAAGTGGAGAAAAATTAATTGCAAAAATTAAAAAAACTGTTCAACTTTATCCTAATTGAAATTTAAAAAAAAAAACAAAAACAAATAAAAAGATACAGATAATATATAAATGAATACATAGGAATTTTATTTTTAATAAAAAAATTTTTTTTTAAATTAAATAATACAAAAATTAGCATTTAAAAAAACGTACAAATTCACTGAAAAAAACCAAAGGTTTCACACACGTTATAGTTAGGAATTAGCATTTAAAAAACCTTGCAAATTCACTGAAAAAACCATAGATTTCACACATGTTATAGTTAGCTGGACATTTCACTCGTGAAAAACCAATGAAATTCCCCCGTTATAGTTAGTTCAGCTAACTATAACTCGCGCCCCTGCAATGCACTGCTGATGACATCACATATTACATCACTCATGACATGGTCAGTGACATCACTCATGACATCACTGATGACATCTCAAATGACATCACTGATGACATCACTGATGACATCATCCTTGTGATTGAGTAGCAGACCTCCTCTCACCCTAATATAACCTTTGATACACACATTCAAAAATAGAGACTAAAATTTTCAAAACAATGGACATACCAATACCAGTTACAACAACCTCTTCAGTAATTCTAAGATCCACATACAAATCCACTCATTCACCAACAGTCCTATACAGTCACTCATACATGTACTCACTCATCATATGTACTCATACACCTATATTTCCTGTTACACAACGCCGCTCATCCATAGAGTTACTCACACACATAGTCACTCATGCTAATAAAGAATCAAACATACATTTACTTGCATATACAGTTATACACACACCACCACACTTACTTCTACGGAAACTTACACATACTTAGTCTTTTATTCATACAGGAACTCTTTCAATCTCTCACTCTCACATATACTCACTTATATACACCAATAGTCACATATACTAGTTTAAAACATATGTAGTTACTCATAGAGACACTATTGAGACAGTCATTCACTCACTAACACACCCATACACACACTCATCCACCCATACAGTCCTGCACACATGCTGTCTTCAACACATACAAACAGTGAGTCACTCATTCATGCAACTATGCACTACGTAATAGCCCCACCGAACCATGCAGACACTCAGACTGATACTCAAAAAACCAACTAATAACCTATATAGACACCCATGTAGCTACTCACCAACCCATGCAGCCACTTATACACAAAGTGAGAGACTGATACAGATATTTACATATTTAAACATTACTCACTAAGCCATGTATTCACTATGATACACTTATATACCCATTTATTCTTCCATCGACCTTGAGATATACATATATAAAACATATTTAATTTTCAGAAAAACACACATTCACTGGATGATGTCATCAGTGATGTCATTTGAGATGTCATCAGTGATGTCATGAGTGATGTCACTGACCATGTCATGAGTGATGTAATATGTGACGTCATCAGCAGTGCATTGCGGGCGCGCGAGTTATAGTTAGCTGAACTAACTATAACGGGGGAATTTCAATGGTTTTGTACAAGTGAAAAGTCCAGCTAACTATAACACCCCTGAAACCTATGGTTTTTTCAGTGAATTTCTGAGGTTTTTTAAATGCTAATTCCTAACTATAACGTGCCTGAAACCTATGGTTTTTTCTGTGAATATATATATATATATATATATATATATATATATATATATATATTATTTAATTATATGTTATTCTTCCGAATCCCATTTGTAAAATATTGTAACATACCATTCATACTTTTCAAATAACAATTTCATGCCTTTGGGTTTTTAAAAACTTAGCACAAAGAAAGTAATGAATTCAACTAAAACAAAATTACATATTACTGCTATTTTTCTATGTCTATGACTGCGCTCTTTTGCACCCTGCACTTGTCACTTTAAAAAGAAAAAACTGATGCCGTGGTGGTTGTCATGTGATCAAGGCTTGCAAGAGCTGATACGCGTAATGGCTGCATACGAATAAAGAAACTTTTGGGGAGAGGAGTTGGCCCAACGGCTAGGGCGGTCGACCTCAAACCTGGGGAACTGGGTTCGAGTCTCAGCAATGACGCTGAACATCCTGCAATTCTGGGGAAATCACTTAATCTCTCCGTGCCTAACAAAATAAAAATGAATGTGCCCTCATGTAATGCAACTGGTGCTGATACCCGATTCGGGTTAAGTTTGCGCTATATAAAACTCTGTAAAATAAATTTAAAAAAGTATCTGGTGTTCGGTGCCCATTTGTGAGAAGAACGCTGAGGAAGCAACGGAATTGAGGATATATATATATGTGTATATAAATATTTATATCAATCATTTCTTCAAGTACTTCACACTGGAAGCAGGTACGGACTTCAAGATGGTGCAAAAAGTATTTTTGTTGCATTTCAAACAAAATAAAGTGCTATTGCAATGTCCATGACGCGTTTTGGGTGCTGTGACATACACATATATAAATAGGTGCAGGAGTGGATGCATGCTCACTTGTTCTTTTCTTAACTTTTGGTAATTTGGAAGTTCCTTTTCACTTAGGCAAGACGTGGGGATTGTTGATAAAGACTATGAATACAGAAGGGCTATTTGGCTAATGGGCTTACAGAAAGGCATCATCAAATGCAGGGGCTTAAAGCGGGTCTTCGGAAGAGCATATAGAGGTCTAGCATTGTTGGGGAACTGGGCTTATGGGACTACAGGGAGTTGGTGGCTCATAAATGGGAAGTGGGGGGCACACAGTGACAACACACAGGGTTAAGGCAGACATATAGATATGATGCAGAGGGTGTGGGGTCACATAGAGGATTGGTGGGGAAATACAGGGGACCTGCAGGAGGAAAAGGGCAAGGGGCACACAGATGATTCATGGGGAAAGGGGTTGCATATAGAGGCTTCAGGGAGTGAAAGCACTATGAGATAATGTGGAAGAGGTGTGGACTCAGAGGGAAAGCATTTGATGGTGGACACATACCATCATATGCCAGTTCACATACCGTTATCCTCCCAACTCACTTATCTTAATACAGTTATCATCATAAGCACACCCAACCAGCATCATATGCTAAGACAACCATGATCATACCTCGACACAACCAACATCATATGATAACTTACTCCTTTCACACTTCCACACAACCAGCATCAACACTTCCACCAACATTCATCATACAACCTACAACAGCCAACTTCATACATCCACACACCAAACAACCTACTTTCACACACCCATCACCATAGAAAATCACATCTGGAACCATAGTTCTACTTGGAGTGATTTTTACAGGTAAATACAGACAGAAAACAACATGTTTCCTGGCTGCATTTATTTTTCAAAGCAGAAAAATACAGAAAATGGTGCTTCTTGTGAGTGGCTATGCATGCTGTCCTTTATTAATTCCAGGCCAACAGCTGACAAAATGGGGAGTTAAAAAACAGGATGAGATTTTTTTAAATACAGATATATGTGAAGATATATTTGTATATAATGCTAACATTTTCCTGTGGGTGTAGTGTTTTATTATATTTGGCTGCTTAATTTGCTAACACACGACAGGCATCAGAGTATTAGTGCATATTTATCAGTTAAGTAAATGTAGAAATATACAATTTCCTGCTGCACAAAATACAAAATAAAGATAAATACCAATAAGATGGCCACCAAATTAATGTGGATAAATGTAGACAGAAATGTTAAAAAAACATAAATACCGTAAACCAGGAGCCCTAAACATTATATGCTGAACACACCCACCATCATACATTCACACAAGCCACATTAAAAACCATTCAGTTGCTCTAAAATTAATGTTGAAAGGATGTTAGTGTTGACTAATATGTTAAGTGACATTTTAATGAAAACTAGAAAAGTCATAAAATTCATGATTTAAGGTTGTACTTTCTCACAAGTCCCAAATCCTCATACTAACAAACCTTAACACCTGCACTAGCATACATCCTTCTCAGTGCCACACGCCTTCTCAAACAAAAGGTAACGCACTACACAATTTTACAAGAATCATAAACTACATAATGTGCCAACCATTATATAATATATGTGCTTTACAGGTCAAGACCACAAAATAATTAACACACCCACTTTCACACATGTATACACTAAACATTTTATGGCAACACACCCACCATCATTTGGGCATCTATTCAACTTCATATATAACCCCACCCTCACAATGATATATCCACACAACCACCAGTATAATTCCACATACCCACTAACAAACAACCACATAGCCACATGCATAATTCCATACACATCAGCTCATACCCATACACCCAACATGAAATGAGCCAGGAGCCCCCATTATACATCCATACAGGTGCTGCCATACACTAAAAACCTGAACACATCATACACCCTCCACAGTACAGATTCACAACCACAATTATGCACACAGACACCCACCATAATATGGCAATATACTGACCAACATGCATCCACACCACTTCCATATATCAGCTTTCTTCAGTATAACTTAAATGAACTAAGTCACCACATCATACACCCTTTTGCACAACTACAAACATAACCAATGTTCTTAAATACAGTTGCACCATCGTTAATCATCTACAGACTTATCAGCTTAATGAATGCATAAACAATTAGTCACTAAAACACATCTCATTTCAAGACTTTATAAGTCATAAGAGAGGTGGGAGTTAGAGTTGTACTGGAAAAACACAGTTAAAGTACCACTTTAACTTATGAATATCATTACTTTTTAGGTTTTATGTTTAAACTACTGTTACCATATTAGTTAATATGAGCACATGTACTGAGTGAAATATTCTATTTATTACCTTTGTTGAATATGTAGAGATGAACATTAGAGATGACGACTTCAGTGTGGCACCTACAACTGGTACAATTGTTGGTTGTCACATGGGGAGCTCCAAAGTGTCCCGGACTCTGTGGTTCCCCAGTCAGCACCCACACTGGATACTGACAGAAGCTGGGAATTTAGCTTTTAAAGTGGGTGGCCGAGTTCTGGGGAACCTACAACAGGCACAGTTGTTGGGGGTGATGGCGGGAGCTCCAAGGCCACTGGCTGCAGAGTGGGGGGAAGCCCCAGCCAGCTCCCCAGCCAACTTCATTGCTTTGCTCCCATCAGGGCGGGGGCAGCTTTTTTTTCCTGCTCCTGCCCAGGCAAGAGCAAAGTTCCATTCTCTACCAAAGAAAGTGATGGCAGGAACTGCAGTATCCCGGGGTATGGCGTTGCTGTGGCACTGCTCATTTAGGGCCCTAGGAGATGGGGTTCCTGGTGCTGCTGCATGGCCCAGACAGGGAGGCTGCATGTCTTTTCCCCAAAATGTAACTTTGTGTCCCAGATAATTGGGTCCAGGTGCCTCTAAGAAGCTGGGAAGGGGGCCCACATGCCTCTGCCCCTAAATATCAGTATTGGCCCCGGGGGATGAGGTTGGGTGTAAGGCTCAGGAAGGAGGGCAAGAATATAAACAAGGAAACCCCCAGGCCCAGGGGTTCAAAATAAAAAGAGCAGGAGGTCCCATTTTCTTTTCTTCCTCTGTGGATCGACCAGGCAGTTAAAAAAGAATTATGTTTTTAGCTCAGGGGAATGACTAGGTCCAGAAGTGCACCTCAGTGGTTCCTTTTTTTCGTGCCATTGAGTTTATAGTTTAGCTTCTATGGAAACGAGGAAGACTAAACCTAAGGTTACCACTCCACAACACAGATTACCATACCACATAATTACTCTACATAACACAAAATCCCACTCTACAAAATTGATATACAATAAATACTCCATAATTTCTATCCACATAATTTCACTGCACAACATACCACAGAATTCCACAACACACAACGTACACCCACTCCACTCCAAAAAGCATTTGTAAAAAACTTTCATTTACAATGCCAATAGGTCTAACTCTCGCAAATGCGAGATCTATTATATTGCAAATGCTTCTTTAACTAGTTGTCGTGTTTGCAGAGTGGTGGAAAAAGGGGACTTGGCCCCAATAAGTGCTTAGGAATTCCGCTGTTTAGGACTTACAGGAGGTACCAGGAGGGCTTCTTGGCCCCCAAAGTCCCTCAGGAGTAAAGTGGACTTCATCCCCCAACTAGTAGTGTGCCAGGAGGCGTGTTTGCAGAGTGGTGGTGAAAGGGGGGGGTGTGGCCTCCAAAGACCTCTTAGCAATCCCACTGTGTGGGACTTACTGGAGGCAACAGGAGGGGTAGTTGGACCCCAAGGACATCCTTGGGGGCCAACTATCCCTCCTAGTACCTCCAGTAAGTCCACTCAGCAGGATTGCTAAGTTCTAATAGCAAGTCACGCCCCCTTTGCCCACCACTCTGTAAACATGCTCCCTGGTGCGCTCTTGGATGGTGATTGAAGTCCCCTTTGCTGCTGAGGTCCTTAGGGGCCGACTAGCCTGCCTGTTACCTCCAGTAAGCCCCACACAGTGACAACACTTAGTTGTTTTTCCGCAGACCCTACGCGAATACCACCAAAATATTTTCTAAAAAATGCTTTTTGTGGCCCTCTGGGTCCCTGTGGGACCTCCTGAGCAGGCCTAGGGGGTCAGGGTGTTCCTACGCTTCCCCCTTTTCTTGTTTTTTTAAACTTTTTTCTTGTGACTCAGTTCAACCGAGTCACAAGATGGCTGCCAACACTACCTAGTTTGAAGTGTTGGCAGCCAATCAGAATCAAGCTTGAGATCGGGAGGGTTCGCGGATCCAACGCGGTCACCAGATACTATTATTTCTAAATATATGAATTTCTCAGGAACTACTGAACGGATTTACACCATTTAAAAAAAGGTCACTTTGTGAACCAAGAGCTACATTTTTGAAGACCTTGGTGGAATTCCGTTCAGCAGTTCGGGCTGTAGCCTTGTCTAAAGTTTCCTCTAGAAATTAACATGGAGAAAATGCTTTTGGGACCCTCCTTTTTCCTTGGCCCCGCTTGACGAAACACCCCGAAACTTTCAACACAGCAGCTGAAGTGAGCGGGCCATTAGGTTTGAAAATTTCATGACAATTCATCAAAGATATTGGCATATCAAAAAACGCTTTGCCTATGGAAACTAGGTCCTAGCTACAAATTGCAACTACCTACTGGTGCAATGGCACCACAGTTATTGGCAACACAAAAAATGCACTGAGTTTTTGTGTTGCTAAAACTTTAGTGCCATTTCACAAATCTCCAACAAGCTTTCCAAAAAAGTGCTCTTTTGCCTAGTTTCCGCATAGAATGTTTCGGGGTCATCCATCAAGCGGGGGCCGAGATAAAGGGTGTCTCAAAACATGTTTTCCCCATTAATTTTCCCATAGGAAGTTTAGACAAAGCTACAGCCTAAACCTCTGAACGGATTAGCACCAAATTTGGCAGAAAGCTAGAGCTAGGTCCAGAAAAGTGCTTATTACGTTTTGGTGTAAATCCGTTCAGCATTTTTAGGTCTCGCTCCGAGATTTAATGACTTGGAGAAGAGAGGCTTGAACCCGCCCCTCTTCTCCCCTGTTCTCCATTGGCTGGCCTCTTGAATGCTGGCCAGCCATTGGAGAAGAGGTCAGTCATTCAGATTAGGCCCCGTCCTTTTCGGATCGGGGGGCGTGTTTTTTGCGAGAAGTCTCAAGGAGGAGACAACAGCAAAACACGCCCCCGAATCCGAAAACGACGCTGGCTTTCTCCGAGGCATTTCTGTTTTGCCTCGGAGAAAGGCGGTGGTGTCTTCAGGTGCCCTCGGCTTGTTTTCTGTCTCTCGACGCTCCTAGAGCACCATGGTGTGCCCAAATGTATGTTTTAGTTTGTAATGACGCTGCAGAGGGCATGGGCGTTTGCAGGCATTTTACTCCGGAGTAGTTCCTTGAAAGGCCTTCCAAGGCTTCTGTGAGCCGCTGCAAACACTGGAGTCTTTTGCTGGCGTCGGAGGCGTGTTTCGTCACTCGGTGTTTTTCCACTGGCTCTGTACAGCATCCCTCTCCCCTCCGCGCTGCCCGGCATGTGCAGACCTGCGCTGCTTCCCGCCGCTGCCAAAGTGCCCCATGTTATGTCTCGCTTCTCCAGGCATGAACAGCTTTTAGCCACGATTTTCCATCCAGAGGCGTGTAATGTTGTTTTCCAAGTTGTAGGTGTGTGTCCTCCTCTGATATCAGCCTGCAAGAGTCTTGGCCCCGCTGGGGGGGTCACACGGAACATGAGCACGAGTCAGTATAAGGTGTGAAAGGGGGGCCGGCCAGGTGCAGGGAAAGTGCCGGGGCTGCTGTCCTAGCAGCTAGACGTCCCCCGGTTTGCGCTGACGTCAGCAACGGCCTCCCTCAATTGTTAAATTTTTATTTCGGTGCTTAGGTATGTGAGGCGTTTGGACGGGGAAAGCGGTGAACCGAGGTGCAGGATACATGCTTAAGGGCCTATCCAGGACCCTATAAAGGCCGCCCCCATACATGTGCATTTTTATGTCTGTCACATAATTCACCCCAATATCTCCCATTTCATGTTGCTGCCGTCCTCTGCTAAACGCCGCGAGACAACATACACGAGCCAACGACACATACAAATGTTGTAAACATATGCAAAAATATGAAACTGCCTTGGAGGGATCGTCAATGAGGAACTGAACCGAAGGGCCACTCAGTCTAGGGACCGGAAGCCAGTCTCTGCGGTAGGTTTCTGTGTTCAGAATGGTAAAAGGGGGGCAGCAGGGCAGAGAGAGAAAGTACCACTGAAACAGAAGGAATCGCCCCCTTCCCGCCATTTATTGCCTGCAGACTGGGAGGGTGTTTATTGTGGAAGGTGAAATGGTGATTTAGTGTGATGTGACTAATGGGTTCTCGTTCGGAATTATGTTAATCACGTATGGAGGGATGGATACACCCCCAGGATAAATCACAGAGCAAGTGGTAGGTGAAAATGTAAATAATTGAGAGAATGCATCTGCTAGGAGCACACTGATGTATGCATGAGTGATTTATTACGAGAGGCATGTCTGTGCCAAGACCGGAACACAGAAGAGGCGCTGCACACGGGGCAACAGGAAGGGTTGTGATTCCAATACAGCACCACCGTAGTAACAGGATGGGTTAGTCATGCGTAGGATCCCACAATCCGGTCAAGTGAGGACAGCCAGGATAACAACACAGGTCTTCTTAATCCTACAGGTGACATATCCACTAAACCCCATCATAGATTTCACAACCATCTGAAAGGGGAAAACTGTACACACTCAAGAACACTGCCTGAACACAAAATGAAGGCTGCTTGTATTTTCCTCTGCGGAACATATTTTATTTAGTTTTTAGGTCTCGGCTAGCGAACAAGCATTTACAATGCAACGGTCTCGGCATTGTTAAAGTTAGAGCTATTGGCATTGCTCATGACATTTATTTTGTTTATGTTTTTGTTTTTAAAACATGTAAAGAAACGGCATTGTTATTTACAATGTCAATAGCTTAATCAGTGTGTGTGTAGGTGGCTTTGTGTGTGGGTGCAAATGCAATAGGTCTCGCATTTGAGAGTGATTAAGCTATTGACATTGTAAATAACAATGCCGTTTCTTTACATGTTTTAAAAACAAAAACATAAACAAAAATAATGTCATGAGCAATGCCAATAGCTCTAACTTTACCAATGCCGAGACCATTGCATTGTAAATGCTTGTTTTAGCAATTACCGCTCAACAACTTTGTAAATCTGGGAGGTGGAAGTTCTGCGGATCATGACAGATCTCAAACTCAAATCTGATTGGTTACCAGGAAGTGGTGGCAGTCATCTTTGGACTCCGGTCTCTGTCCAAAATCAATTTTTTTTAAAAAAGACACAAGAGGCAGGGTAGGAATATCCTGACGCCCTAGGCCTGGTTGTGGGGTGCCAGGGTGCCCAGCCTGCGCCAAAAATGTTTTTCTTTTTTTATATTTTGCTGAGAATTTGCATAGGATCTGTGAACTGGCAGTAAAATAATTAAAAAAAAGAAACAAGTGTGGTGTCCCTTGCTTATTTTAAGCCCCCCCTGGGTGGGCCAGGGCCCGAGGGAAGAGATGTTTGTCTTTGGGGGAAGAAGACGTGTGTGGTCCGTGCCCCCAGGCTGATTTCATCCCGGGGACCCCACCCCCATAGGCCTGGTGCAATTTCATGGGGAGTGGAGCATAAAGCCCCATTCCCTGGCTGGTTTTGGCCCGAAGACCCCCTCCCCAGGGCCCGGCCGCATTTCTAAAGTGGGGGAGGGCATTTGCCCCCCCTCCCGGGACATTTTTGGCCCCAGGACCCCATGCCACAGGGCTGCATGGTGCATGTTTTAAGGGGAAGGGGGACATGCAGCTCCCCTCCCCGAGATTCTACAGGCCTCAGGGATCCCATCTTCATGGACCAAAAAGTCAACAAACAGAGAGGGGGCCGCTGCTCCCTGAGCATTTAATGACCTTGGTGACTCCATCCCCCTGGGCCAGCGTTACAGATACTTGAGATAACTATACCTATAACTAGTGAATTTCAGTGTTTTTTTTAGAGTTTAAAACATTACGCTGTTACTGAACATTTAATCTAACTATATTGTTACTTTAACCTTTGTTTTTTTATTGAACATATATATATATTTATATATAATTATTTTTGCAATCCAATGTTATTATATGTTTAGTGTTTCTTTGTTTTTCTTTGTACAATATGTTTTTATTTTAGTTGCAGACACTTCTTTCAAAATCCAAACAATGCAGCTTATTAAAAGTAAGCATGCTGGTATGTACCAAGACCGGTTTGTAACAATATCTCCTTCCACATAACTGCCTTTAGTCACAGTTTGAAGGACTAGTGATTTTGCAATTCACATTAGAGTCTTGAAAGAAGCATGTTTGCAAAACATCGGCACTTTTTACAAAAAGCCAGAAAAAATTACTAAATGACTGCTGCCTGCCTGCTTTTCTTGTCTTTGCACTACTGGATGCTGATGGCCACTGCAATAATAAGAGTATATGTGCAACAGAGAGGAAAGGTGTTGAATTTCATTCCTGCCTTCCGCATGTAAGGCTGTAGAGTGCTATAAAATCGGAGTTAGTGTGTCTGCCCCCTCTGACCTCCAACAACAGTAAGGGAAACATACACATGCTCATTCGGAGGCATATTTATCATGGTTTCGCATCTCCCTTGCTCCACGCAAGGGGACTCAAGAGCGACCTAAAACCTAGAATGACATTTACCAAGTCACACAAGGCCACCTTGCATGGCCCTCCGTGGCATGGTAAATGTGGAGTAACGCAATGCAGCGCAAGTTGCTGCCTTGCATTACTCTGCGCCAATGAGGCGTTCCATGAGTGGTGCGTGGGTGATACATTCCCAGATTTACCATTAGTGGTAGGCCTGGGAATGAGTCAAAATTCTAAGCCTCCCCGGGGAAAGTGTAACAAGGAGAAATATGCTTTTTTCTCCTCTTTTTTTTCCTCTTTCTTGGTATGCTGCCTCAGAGGATTGTTTTTGTGCAGGAAGGTGTCCCTTACAGCACAATAGGGGCAATGTCTGCGGAATCACCGCTGTAGGGATCACGTTGTCCCATTTTCCTCTGCCGTTACATGGTGGCCTGACCGTGGATGTTTGAAAATGCCATTTTCAATTGTTGCATGTGCTGCAGTCCTTTCCCGGGCCTCAGCGCAAGCCGCAATTGAAAAAGTCATGTTTCCAACTGCCTTCATGGCAGTTGGATCTTAATAAGGCAGGCGGAGCAGCTGACTACATTTCGGTTGGACCGCCATCCCCTTCATGTTTGTTTGTGTCTCTCTTGCTGATGACACTGGTGCAAACTGTTGATAAATCTGGCCCTTGAAGTTGCTTCTCTTTCTCACTCGCCACTGACAAAATCATGCAGTCTCTAGGATTTAGTGGGATAATCACACTTCATAGCATATCACCTGTGGGAATGTGAAACAATCCTGGACAAGGTTAAAATGTTTACAAGCCAATTCTATCCTGCCACGAGCCTGACTGTCTCCAGAGGAGGGAAAAGTAAGAGCTTCATACCTAAATAAATGTTTCGAAGACTGGAGCAAAGCAGTAAAAAAACTCAAATGACAAGCAGCTTTAAACTCAGTTAAAGCGGTGGGGGGGGGGAGCAAATGTGAATGTATTTCTCCCCACAGTGTCAGTGTATATAGTGATAGAAAGCTTCATAAATAAGTCGGTAGAAGATTTCATGAAGATAAACGCAGCCTGGAGTAGTGGGAATGTGACAAAGGTGGTACAAGGTTTGTATAACAATTGTGAAAAATGTACCTGAAAAAGATATTTCTGATAGTGTAGCTAAAAAGTGAGCGAAAAAAATGTAACAGAAGGCAAAAACAAAACAACTACAGTTGGGCAATTCATTACAAATGGGTGTGACAAGTGGGCACTCTTCTGTGCCAACTTCAGATCATGCAAACAGACCACTTCCATTCTAACGTTTGGATATCGGAACAAAAGTGCCCCCGTTTTCCAGCCAATCAGACCCTTCCTGCCCAGGATATTGTGGGATGGATTCTAAATAAATCTAAGGAAGCTAGGCAAATTTTGCACACTCCTCCTTTCAACCCACTGCCATACTGTGTGATAGAGTGCAGACCATTTTGGCTTATGGAAAATCCAACACTTTGGGTTCTGTATGTGAAATATGACATGCAGTTTTCAAGTATACAGTGTCCACCCCTATGAAGGTCACAGCACTCACATAGCTTCTGGAATGTAGCTATATGCACTCAAGGTCCATAGACTATATACCTCAATTACAGTCAATACGTCTTTTTTCTATATCTATATCTATGTTTAAATGTACAGTGGAAGGTTGGCCTATTTCTCAATGGCCTGCACTGTGCTGCGAGCCATGGAGGAATGTGTCAGCTGATACCCGCCCCTACACCTGGTTCTCCAATTTCGAATGTGGTGCTAGAGTAGGTGCCAGCTTACTTGCTCGCTTTCTTGTTTTTTAATGTTTGGAACCCCCTTGCCTTTGGGCAAAGCACGTGGGGATTGTGGGTATACACTACCCCCACCCTTGTGCAAAGAGAGGGTATTGCTCAAAGTTTCAAGAAGTCCCACAGTCTTGGGCAAGGCAGGGGCTAGAAGCCTCAACTGGCCATACTCTTTGGTGATATACTAAAACCCCTCTCTAAGTAGTGTTGCTTTTTTTAAATCGCTACTAATGTTAGTGAAAAATGGGAAAGGGTGTTTAGGAATCACCCCAACAAGCCCAGGCTCAATTATTTTAAATATTTCTTTGATGATTGCCAACATCAGTAGAGATGTTTTTAGAAATGCTTAGAGGAGGTTTTCATATAAATCTCCCATTTGAAGGGGACATTAGAGGAAAGGAGCGGAGGAGCACACATAGGTTCCATAGGACACAATAGTGCTGCTGTGAGGGTAGGGACACACATAAGGGAAGTGGGGGCAGCACATTGCATTTCCAGAGGGGAAGAGGTGAGCAGAAGAGTTGCAGGGGACATCAGGCACTTAGAGGAGAGGTGGGGGACACATAGGAACTGCAGGGGCTGAGGCTGTACAGAAGAACTGCAAGAGGGAGACAGAGAGGCACATAGGAGGGCAATTGGGACAATGGGATATTTATTTATTTATTTAATTTCTCATTAAATTTATATGGCGCACAGCTACCCGGAGGTTTCCCGGTGCCCACGGACACGGACTTTAAGGAGAAGAGGGCTTGAGCTCTACTGATTAAAAAGCCAAGTTTTTAAATGTTTGCGAAATTTAAGGTAACTTGTTTTGTGGCGTAAGTGAAATGGAAGTGAGTTCCAAAGGGAAGGGGCTAGAAAGGCAAAAGAACGGCCACCCATTCTAGCTCGTTTGATCCAGGGCACTTGGAATTTTAATTGATTGGACAATCGTAGTAGGCGTGAGGGACAGTAATGGTGTACCAAGGCACCCAAATAGTGAGTAGCAGAGCCCATGTTTATCTTATGCATGTAGCAGAGGGCTTTAAATTTAGCACGATTGTCTATTCTCAGCCAATGAAGTTCACGGAGTGAACCTGTAGTTGAGGTCATTCTGGGGAGTTGGCAAAGCAGTCTGTCCGCAGAGTTCTGGACTACCTTCAGATTGCGAAGCACTTCCTTACTAGCACCCAGGTAAAGCACGATTCCATAATCCAATCTGGACATGATCCAGAGAATCTCTCTGAGCCATTTTAGAATAGCAAAACAGGTAGAGGCGACCTTAACCACTTGCTGCTTCATAGACAATTGGCCGTCAATAATAACGCCAAGGTTGCGAGCCGATTGGGATGGGGAGGGAAGATCGCCCATTTGAGGAGGCCAATGTTGGGGGCCCCAGAGAGTTTTGTTTCCACCAAAAATGAGGAGTTCTGTTTTCCCACCATTTAGTTTCAATTTGTTTGCGTGCATCCAGTCAGCAATCTTTGTTAGCCCCGACTGGAGCAATGATCCCTTTGAAATCTCTTTAGAGGAAAGAGAGAAAATGAGCTGGGTGTCATCCGCATACAAATATATTGTCAGCCCAACTTCCTCTGTTATCGTGGCCAAGGAGCTGACATAGATGTTGAAAAGCAATGGACTGAGTATGGAGCCCTGAGGGACTCCATACGGGGAGACCTGAGTCTGGGAGTGAGCAATTGAGGAAAAGACCTGAAAGGTCCTGTTAGACAAAAAGCTGGACAACCAATTGAGTGCTGGGCCGACAATGCCCCTCAATTGTAGAATTCTTAAAAGGGACGTATGAGAGACAGTGTCGAACGCAGCACTCAAGTCCAGTAAAATGAGTGCCACAGTGTCCCCTTTGTCGACATGTTGGCGAATAATCTCAGTGACTCCCAAAAGTGTGGATTCCGTGGAAAATCCTAATCTGAAACCTGATTGAGACGGGTGTAGAATGTTATGTGACTCAACAAACTTGAAGGTTAATATGTTTTTCCAGAATTTTGGAGAAAACAGGAAGCAAGGAGATCGGGCGGAAGTTAGATAGGACCTCTGGGTTAGAGTTAGCTTTTTTTAACAAAGGAAGGACCATAGCATGTTTCCAAGCTGCTGGAAACCTCGCTTCGCGTAACGATGCATCGAGGAGTTCCATAATGATAGTAAGTATGGGGAGATCGAGTTTTTGCATCACGAAAGAGGGGACCGGATAATTGGGGGAACCAGATTTAATACTGGTGAGAATATTACAAAAGGAAGAGATATCGGGTGGAGTCCATTCCTCGAGCAGGATACGTCGACAATCTTTAAGGACCTCCTGCAAGGAGCCATCACAGAGAGATGCAGAATTATTCGGTTGCAAATCTGGGATTGTATTAGTGTTATTGAATTCAGAATAAATTGTATCGATTTTATCAACAAAAAAAGCCGCCAGTTTGTTACAGTGTTTTGAGTCAAGACCCAGAGGCTCTGGTTGACAAGTGGCACCTGACAATTCCTTCACTACTTTAAACAAAACTTTTGGACAATTTTGTGAACGTAAAATAGTTTGAGTGGCGTGCTCAGCCCGAGCAACGTTGAACATTGAATGATAGCTAATTTATATGTGGATTTTGCTAATGGATCATCATTTTTCCTCCAACGTCTTTCTAAATGTTTACATTTCGTTTTTTCTATTTTAAGTTTCTCTGAAAACCAGGGGGCGGGAGGGCGATGGTGGTCCAATTTCTTGTTGGACAGTAGGAGACATGCATCAATTGATGATGTCAGCCAGTTATGGACAACATCAACATGACTGATATGATTTATTGAGGTACCAGGCATGGTGCTATTAAAATGGAGGTTCAGGCAGTTAACATCTAGTTTTTTCCAATTTCTGTAATTCCTGGACCCCGGATGAAAAGAGGAATTGTTAAGGCACATTTCATGTTTAACTTTAAATTCCACCAAAAAATGGTCAGACCAAGGAATAGGGATGGCAATCTGGCACGAGACAGTGGTTAGGTTAGAGAAAATGGGGTCTAATAAATGTCCAGCCTTATGAGTAAGGCCTGCAGTGTGAGGAGAGACATTTGTTGCAGACAAGTCAGAAATAAGAGTGGAGCTGGTAGTGCAAGAAGCTTCATTAAAATGTTAGTTAAGGTTACCTAAAATCATGAAATTGGTGGCTTCCAGTAAAAAGGGGGCAATAAGATGTGGGAATGTGGCTGCCCATGTTCCTGCCGGTCCCGAGGGACGGTAGATTAGGGTCCCTGAAAGGGCAAAATTAGGGGACAGTAAACGTTTAAACAGACCAGCTTCACAATCCTTGAAGCATAAGTCCTCCCATTTGCACATGTAAGAGGTTTTAAAAATTATTGCTATTCCTCCTCCTATCTTCTCTGCACGGTTCTTACCAAGATACGTGAAGTTAGGAGGTAGCGCACAGGCAATATCGGATCCTGAGCTCTCATTTAACCAAGTCTCCATTAGGAAAATGGCATCAGGTTGAGAATCAACCAGGAGGTCATGGATATTTCACTTATGCTTCGGGATTTTTAGTGTGTCATCCATGATATGTGTGATGGCTGTTTTTGTACTGTGAGCTTGTCTAAAATCCGGTTGGAACATGTTGAGTTGGTTGAACCTATGAACGTGTTGAGACTGTTGGTTGTGTACACTTTTCTCCAGAAATTTTGCTAGAAAAGAGATGTCTGTATGTTGTATTAAATAGTGGAATTATTTAATTTACTTTATGTAAACTTTATATCAACATATTTAACATTTACTACTTTAAATTCTATATATATATTTTTTTAAATTTATATTTTTTTGATGATATTAGTGTCAACGATAATTTTATTCCGATATTTCTGTACTTACCATTATAAGTATAGATAGACAATATTTTTGTAAACGGTATTTCTGATATGACATTTCTGTCACACAATATTATTGTTGTTGTTGATATTGTGTCATTGATCTGGCATAGGGCAAGGGGCATACATAGGCTGCATGAAGGATGGGGGTGCTCATAGAATCTTCAGGCACTGGGGCATAAAGTGATAATGCAAGGGAGGTGGAGACATACAGAGGGAGAGCAGATGGGTGGTCGACACACACCATCATCTACCAACTCACATATCATCATCCACCAACACACAGTTATCATATTACATTTATCAGCCAGCCTTAGGGTGACCTTCCCACAAACTGTTTGCCTACTTACCTCCATTTTTGGTGCTTAAATTTGTTTTGGTTGGCTTTAGAACTCTGTGCACTTTGCCACTGCTAACCAGTGTTAACATACATGTGCTCACTCCCCTAAACATGGTTTGATTGGCTTACACCTGATTGGCATATTTAATACAAATCATACATAAAACCAAAATACTCTCCGGCATATTTGAAATAGAACATTTAATGTCCAAGCATTTGTAAGCATGTGGTTAATAAATATGGTTAGTAAGCTTGTAATCTTCAGAGGAACCATATGTCATATTTGTTAACCACATGCTTACAAATGTACCAAATTAAATAAGAAATTGTGTTTGACAAGAAGTTCATATTGCTTGGACATTACAAGTTCTATTCCAAATACGCCGGAGAGTGCTTTGGTTTTATGTATGATTTATGTTTCACACACTGTTCTTCTGTCAGCGTGTTTCTGTACCTTTGGTAGTAGTGTGCTCCAACCATTATAGCACCTCCAATATACTTAGCCTTTCTCCCAATTGCCAATTTTCCCTCACAAATTACTTTGTTGCTTCCTAACAAGGTGCGATAATTGTTACTACTACTACCCATTTTTCATTTGTGGCATATTTAATATAATTATAACTCCCTTGTACAGTGGTATGCCATGTATGCAGGTCCTGTGAATTTAATGCTACAAGTGGGCCTGCAGCTCTTATTGTGCCTCCGACTTAAGTTGCACCTTAAAACATGTCCCAGGCATGCCATTGCAGCCTGATTTCAGTTTTAAACTGCCAATTCGATTTGATGATATAACCCTCTTTCCAAGCCATAAACTCCCCTTAAATTACATATACGTCACCCTGAAGGTAGGCCCTAGGTAGCCCATAGGGCATAGTGCTGTGTAATTTAAAGATTGGACATGTACTTTTAAGTTTGTCATGTCCTGGTAGTGAAAAACTCCTAAATTCATTTTTCACTACTGTGAGCCTTACTTCTCCCATAGGATACCATTGGAAATTCCTTCTTACAGTTAATAAGCTGTAATTTCCAATGGAGAGCAGGTAGCTATATCGTTTTTGGTATCCATGAAATTGTAGAGATAAATCTTCTTTAATGGTAAAGTCAGATTTTTCATTGCAATTTTGAAAATGCACTTTTAGAAATATGACGAAATTAGGCAATGGGCCCTTTTACACACAGCCGAATTGGGCCTCGGCAAACTTTTCAAGTAACTGAAGGGCAGCTGTGATTATTTAACCTTCATCTTTAGAATGACCAGATCAAGTAAATTAATTTTCTTGGCCCATGTATTTACTTACAATTCATTCATAAATATAAAAAAAACATATTATAAGCTTTAGACATATCATAAAAGGGCCACTTTCCAACTTTTTTTCAATGAACAAATATACCCCACAGAGCAAAGCAAAACTGTTCAATTCAGAAACCGTGCAAAACTGAAATAAGGAGCTGTGAGTTATACATCAAGAAAACTAGACAATACCTGGATAATGCTTACAAACAAAGTAAACAATTTCAACATAAACCTTATTGGAACCAGTCAAATGATCTCTTCAAAAACCAGAGGTAAAAATCACAATTGCTCTCTGTGCCGTAACCCTCTCGGTAACAGAGACACTTGGGGGTTTCAAAGATATTTAGTTGGAGTGGAATTTCAGTTCAAAGAGGCCTATTTACAAGCCCCTATTGCCACAGGAATGTCACTTTTAATGACAGTCCTATGGTGATAAACCCTTTGCCTTATTTACAAGATGGAGGTAAGCCACTTAACATGGCTTAATGATGCCTTTTAAATAAGGCTCCCTTTCATGCTACACGTAGCGTGAAAGGGGCGTTTAATGGGTGTTGTGGTGGGCATTCAGCCGCAACTCCCATTGGTTTTGACGCTGCCCCCTAGTTACAAGGGTGGTGTAAATAGGAGGCAGCATCAAAATTAAGACCAGGGAAAACCAGATCTTAACATGGTAATACGAGGAGAAAAGGTTAATTTCTCCTAATTTTTGCTGTTTCCATGAGTGCTGCTTTGTGCAGCACATATAGAAACAGCAAATTGTCATGAATGATTGTGTAAGTGCAGTAAGGACTCTCTTCCTGCACATATACAATCCTTCTCCCTTTAAAGCCACGCTTTGTCATTCTGTTGTAAATATGCCCCAAAGTGTTTGCCCACAAAACAGACAGGTGATTTTGTAGAAAGTTCCCCAAAGATTTTTGTTGACGTGTTTAGAACCGCTACTAATTTAGGGGTCTCATCAGGACCCTGACTGGTCATGATCTGTGGAGGAATAATACATAGATTGTATTAACTAGTGACCAACGAACTCTTATTTTTTTCAACTCGGTATTTCACGTTCGTGCCCTGGTGTCTGGTGTCTTCCAGGACATAAAATATTTTTGAGCTTTTCCTTAGATCCTTTTATCTTCTTCTCCAGGCTACCATGTGGGTTTTTAGAAGACCTTCATTCAGGAAGAGAGGGAAAGAATTAATTGGAACTGGGTCAAAAATATTGTGAATAAATGTTGTATTTGAGGCTAGGAGCATGTCTTTTTAACTGCATTGTCTCATGTTGCATCATATGAGACATGTTTGAGTCTACGTATAGAAAGTTAGGGAGAGAAAAGGTAAGCTGGAATTTTATTTTTCACTTTTACATCTTTGTTCCCGGGTGCTGCTTTTCAAGCGCTTAACTTAACTCAACTAGTAAGAGCCTTTCATTATTGGCATGCGCGTCTGAGAAGGTATGCTAGGACTGAATTGCAACAATCTAAAGATGAAGGTTGAATAATCACAGCCTTACTCCTGTCACGTGAAAACTTTCAGAAATTTGTCATTGTCTGGCCCTTTGTGCCTGCATCCTGTCTTGGGTTACAGACTGTGTGTTTCTGACAGTTGTGTATGCAATAGAGGGATTAGGTGTGCCTCAATTGTCTATCTGCTGGCAGAATGGAGGGCAGAGCTGAACCCAACTCCACCTGTAACTGTGTGCTCCACCTTCACACAAAAGACCTAACATCTCGAAGAAGAGAAGCTCTGGTCGGCGAGCAGGGGAATATGGCAGCTAGCTGAGAGCGCTGGTTGGGAGCTCTCATTTTTCTAAATGCTGAAATGTGAATGCATGGCAAAAAAAATTGCTTACTTTCAGATGACAGAATAGGCTCACGCGTATCTAAGGTGCATCTGATGGGGGTTGACTTGCTGCAGGGAACTTTCGGCAGAGGTCTTTAGGGAACCATCCCTCGTGAAGCATGGAGATATGGGGCTGTGGGAGGAGGCTGCTCTGAGGTTCCACAAGGATCAGAGAGCCTTGGCACAGATTTGTTTCCAGGGCATACCAGACGTTTCCCCAACTGAATCTCCTACAAAAACGGCATTTAGAGAGAAGAAGGAGGATAGAAGTCATAGGACTCCAGTGCAATGGGTCAGGACTGCTGGCAAAAAGAAACACCTGGAACCCTCTAAACCCCTCTTTCAGGACACGTGAGAGAGCAGAAAATGGTCAGTGCAACAAGGGTCTGGGAGACTGGAGGTGTAAAAACAAGTATGCTCTGAGGAATAAAATGTATGTTTAGAGGTAATGACTGAGGAGCTGACTCAGAAGCAAGTTGTGGTATCTCCTACCATCCAGAGTGTTAGTGCAAAGGGTGAATCTAAGCCCAATAACAAACATAAGGGGAGTGAAACCCTGCACTGCAAAGTTTCAGACTTCAGTCTGGTTTCTATTAGCCCCTAGGAAAAGCACAAATCTAAAGAGTCTCTGGGTAGAGGATCCAAACCAGCAGAGCGGCTTAAGTTCACCACCTCATTAAGACCTTTTTTCAAGGTCCAGTCCAAATATCAAGAGGCAAATGCACCAATAGAGGGTTTAATCAGCACAATGGAGGTGTATCAGTAAGAAGGAGAGAGTAACAGGGCAGAGACGGTCCACTGAATGAACTGTATATGATACTAAAAGACGAGCTGATCCCTCCATTAACTGATTTAATAAATAGAGGTTTTTTGGGGTTGAGGGGTCATGTTTTGCCACAATCTTGGGATGAAGCTACAAACAGCATAATATTGAAACCAAACAAAGACCTAGAACCTGCGAATCAAATAGGCCAATAGCTTTACTTAATTGGGATTACAAAAATGAAACGCAGGTGTTGGCAAAGAGGTTGGAGAATGTGATCAGGACCTTAGATTCAGAAGGGGTTTATCATGGGGCGACAGCTTCACAAATTACTACACGATTTGGTTGGTGCAATAAAAAATAGTTCCACCCTAACAATTCTGACTGTCAATGATGCTCGGCATTTGAGAGAGTGAGCTGGCCTTTCTTACACGATTTTATCCATAGATATGATCTGGCAGAGGCATTTGCAAGAGCAATTAGGTTAATCTATGAAAGCTCATTAGCCAGGATTGTGGTGAATGAACACTAAACCAAACAAATCAAAATAAAGAGAGGGACCTGACAAGAGTGCCTGCTATCACCATTGCTTTTCAAAGTATTCATCAAGTCTCAAAATCATGGACAATCAGAGCATCACTCCCTTTGAATGTAATGGCTGGGTGAAGAAAGTTGTGCTGTATGCAGAGGACATAAAGGTATATACATGGGGTCTAGCTGGCTCCCTCCCGATGATATTATGCAGCCCGTGGAGGACTTTGGGAGGGTCTCTTGATATTTAGTCAACCAACAAAATTTTGAAATAAGGAAATGGAAAACCCACTGTGATCTCCCATTGGTGAAAAAGGAAATAAGATATTTAGGGACCAGGTGGTGCAGGACTTCGGTAAAATGACTCAGATCAATTTTGAGATACAAAATGATAGAAACCAAGAAACTACTGAGTTCATGAGGCTGCCTTCCACTTTCAGTTATAGAAAGGAACAATATGATTAAGATGATGATTCTTACAAAGTTTAATTTTATTTTTACAGCTATTCCATTATCTTTCAAGCCTGAATGGTTTAAGGAATTGCAGGGGGAATTAAGTAACTTTATTTGGACCTGCAAGAGGGTGAGAATTGCTTGGAGGAAACTTTGCAGGAAGAAAATGGAAGGAGGAATAGCAGTTTCAGCCTTTTGATTGTATTTCTGGGCTTTTCAGTTGAAAAATGTAAGAATTCTATTATCCGAAGGCCTTGGTTTTCCTCTTCTGTTGCAAGCGTTGCTGAAAAATTTGCTGCAGTGAGGCGATTACTTTAAAAAACAAAAATAATTGGACATTTGAAGTACTTCAAAAAGGTTAAGCTGAAGACTTTGGTTGCAGCCTGTAAGCTTGGGTTCCAGGTTACACAGGAGCTGGGAATACCTTATTATAGTGAATGTGCACCGATATGGGGCTCATCTGGCACACCGGAATTCCTACAGGACAAATGAGCAGGTCCTTTAATTGAAGCAGGAGTAAACAAGTGGGAGCAGATTATCAAAGAGAACTGTCTGGCCCCCTGGGTATATATGTCTGGGATAGCGAACAATAGACTGTCCAAATGTAAGTTCTATCAACTAGCAAGTAGAGGGCATGGACTGGAAAAAGGACGGCCAGATGGTTCTATCAAAGAGAACCGTCTGGGCTCCTGGGTATATCTGTCTGGGATGGCGAACAACAGAATGTCCAAATTTAAGTTCTATCAACTCGCCAGTTGGACGCATGGACTGGGAAAGGAGGTGAAAGGCATTAGGGAAAGGGAAGAAATAATGTTTCCACCTCAGAGAAGAGAAGTGTCAAAATGGTACTGGATGCTGGTGCAAGGCGGACGATAAGTTTTTATCTTAATAGATGAAACATGGAAAAGGGACCTGTTAACCCTGGAGCTGACACACTTGTGGCAAGTATTGATGTCTACTTTGTGAGCTTCAGTAGAATGTGCTCCTTTAAGAAAAAGTCATGTATTCACAGGGCCCAGAACATATTGGATGCCGAAGAAGCTATCAATGCTAGGAGGTCGAGAAACGAAGGCATGCTTCAAATGTGGTATGGAGAAGGCACATGATGACCACATGTTTTGGCAGTGTCCCGTGAACCATTTTCTGGCAAGAAAATGGGTAAGGCTTTGTCAAACATAATTGGAAGGGAAATAGAGGTAAGCCTTGTCCTGGTGATTTTTGTCACTTTTCAAGCTGAGGAAAAAAACAGCATCACTATTATTTGTATTTGTATTAATCTTGCTTGCAAGAAGGGAGATATGTAGGTGCTAACCCCCTTAAATACAGTTCCGTAATCTGTATTGTACGGTAATTTGCAGCAGGCATATTCTCCTGTCTTGAGGCTAGCAAAAATAAACTTTAGGAAGCAAACTTTTATTGAAATGTTTTTGACAGTAAGGGAGGCAAAACTTAATGTCACCGTACCATTCATCAAGACAGAAAAGTGACAGTTTTTAGTTCAATTATGCAATTGCAATCTTTCTGTTCTGTGTGACTTTAATTCAGGTCTAATCTTTTACAGCATGCAGCAAATCAGAAACACTGCACCAAATTGAATGTTGCTTTCTATATAGCTTTAAAACACTGTACAAGTAAAATGTTACTTACTATATGGCTTTTTTCGAGCTGACTTCCAATTGCAAATCATTAAAATGAAACAGGTGGACATCACGTAAAACACTTTGATGGAACAATTAATGTGACCAAACTGACCTTTAATGCACTGCCAAGAATGGAACCCACTTTGTGTGCCACTGCTAATCCACGAAAAGGAACACAACATTTTTTTGTCTTGGGATGGCTCCAATCAGTTGTTCTGAGAACACAAAGCAGTAAGGGTGGGGGCTGGCAGTAAATCTAGGTAATCTGCGATGGCATGAACATAGGTGTCTTTCTTTTATTTCCACAAGGACCCACATTGCAGAAATGAAAGAGGGATAACGGTACACGCTGCAATTGGTCCGATTTATGAGCACAAATGGCGCCTCCCTGTGCATGACGCACGGTCCAGTGGCACCGTTCACACCACCCTAAAGCCGGCCCTACTCATGCAACTAGATGCCCGTGGTCACCGCTTTGCTTTTTTAGTAGTTTTTGCTAAAAACCTTTCCAATTCATAACTCTGCTTCTACTGATTGGATTTTTATCATATTGGTGCCAAAAGATTTATTAAAATATACTCTAAATTGGCATGGGATTTTTTTTGTGTTGTGTTGATTGGATTTTTATCATATTGGTGCCAAAAGATTTATTAAAATGTACTCTAAATTGGCGTGGGATTTTTTTTGTGTTGTGTTTTCACATTATTACTGTTTGTGTGCTGCATAAATACTGTGCACATTGCCTCTAAGTTAAGCCTGACTGCTTTTTGTGCTAAGCTACCCAGGGTTAAGCACAGGCAGTTGCTTGACCAGGGCTCACACTCCGTCAACCAACAACCCAAGTTATCACAATTCTAAGCCCACACAACCAGCACAATCTGCTAAGACATCAACAACCATATGTCTACACAACTAACATCATATGACAACTTACCAACCTTCGACTTCCAAACAACCAACTTCAACATATCCACCAACATACATCAGCAAAGTTAACTTAATACATCCACACACCCACCACCATAGACTGAGATACCCTCAGCCATACTTCTACACAAGCAAGATTATATGCTGAACATACCTGCGATTATACATCCATGCAAGCCACATAAAAACATTCAGTTCCTTAAAAAAATGTTGATAGGATTTTAGGGTTGACCTACATGTAAGCAGAAACGGTATGCAGTTCCTTAGAGAGAAAAGACAAGAAGAGAAATAGGCTGGGTTGGTCTACTACCCTGACCATATGGTAGAGACAGGGTGTCTCCCAAGTTGGGAAATGGGACCCTCACACACCCGGCTGGGTGTCATGCTTCATCATATGGCATTATCCTCGTCAGGTCGGTGCTGCAATGCCTGACAGGCACCCTATGAGGGGCTCTTTGTCTGAGATCTTTTTATTTATTTATTTATTTTAATTTTATTTATTTATTTGATGAGTTATATATAGCGCTGGCTAGACCCAGATGTATCAGAGCGCTTTACATAAGAAACAGCGAGTTGCAAGTTACAAAAACATAACATAAGTTACACAATGAGGACATATTAAAAAAACAAGAGGTGCTAGCGAATAGCACGATAAGGACACATAATAAAGACAAAATAATACAGTAGTATGAAATATTAGAGTGAGGCGTAGTAGAGAGTGAAACAGCATGAAGGGTAAAGGAGGAAGGGGGAAATATAAGTGGGGAAAAGGGGAGCCGATCAAGAATGATAAGTGACATAAAAAAAACAGACCGGCAATCAGATCAATAGTCACAACAGTCCAAGAAATAGGTGAGAGGAGTGAATAGGTGAGAGGGGTGTAGCGAATCAAAGTGGGAGAAAAGAGTTAAAGCAGTCCAGCAAAGAAGAGAAACGTTCAGGTTGTGAAGATGGAGTCCAGTGGGAGAGAGGAGCGGAAAAATAAAGGTCCACAAGATGGAGGATTTAGGTTACGGGCATCATCGGAACCCATCCGAAATGGCGGGAACATGCAAAATTTAAGCCCAAAAACCAAAAGAGCTGGAAGTACACAGGGAGGAGATAGCAGTGGAGAAAAACAACGAGAACTATGTCCAATTTCCAGCTGGGTAGGTGACGGCCATAGCGGTAAGCCGGAGATAATCTTTTCTAAGGCCGTTGGGTGTAGCGTGGGTATAGGGCCTTGTGGTGTAGATGTGAGTGACAAATGTGAAGGAATAATGTGGGGAAGGCTAAAATGGGGCTCAATGGTGCTCCAAATCCAATTTAATCAGTGAGCCCACTGGTCCCAATTAAAAACAGCAAAGGTGAGCCACCGCTGAGATAATGTCCAGTAGTGGCTACGAAGTGGTGGGGGGATCACGTGGCAATTCTTCAGGATCAATATATGTATAATATCTACACAGTGGTTGGTTCAATATTAGTATCACCTGTAAACCAAGCACTTCAAGAAACCTAGAAATGAGGTACCTTATTAGTAGGCCAACATAAAGAAAATGAAAAAACCCATGATTTACAACAATATAAATGGTAATTTGGCAAAACTGCAATTAAAAATAGCCTCTTTATAACTTCATGCTCAGATAGGTTAGTAGAACTTGTAAGTGGTACTTTCAGTGAACAAAAGAAGGAGGCATAGTGGCACACATGAAGCACATCCAAAGACAGAGATGAGAGCGGTGGTGAAACAACCACCGTGATATGTGTATAGCAAAAAACTCGCCCCATTTGGGCGATTACCTAGCCCCTTCAAAACACAGGCGGAGGTTACGTTAATGTTGTTAACGTTATGGTAGTAGTGGAACAAGAAGAGAAAAGTAAATTGAATGGAAGGCAGAGATTACCGGGAGCAAGTCTATGTAAGTAGGGACTGACCAGAATGGACGCAGGCCACGATGGCACTGAGTGGCATCCGGGTTAAATAATGGTAAGAAAGTACTCACGGTTCAGCAGTGGCTATTTCAGCCGGAACCTAACATGTAAACATTGGCTTAATCATAAAAACGAATTAAATTCCACAATTCACAACTTAAGGCTGCACTTTCACAGTATGTCCCAAATCCTTGTACTATGTCAACCTTAACTCCCACACTGGCATACCCTGTGGTCAGTGCCACAGACCTATTCAAACAAAAAGTAACACACTCCAAAATAACAAACTAGCAAAAATCATTAACTACATAATATGCTACAACCATCGTATATTTATAGCTACATCAGAAGTCAAGAACACAGAATAGATATCAACACACCCACCTCCACAAGTGTATCCACCCAACATTATATGACAACACACACCATCGTATCGGCATCTTGACAACATCATATATGTCCACCCACTCACAATAATATATCCACACAATTTCCAGGATAATGCCACACACACTACCAAACAACGACATGGGCACATTCATACTCCCATGCACAAAATCACATGTCCATACACCCATCATGAAATGACCACAGAGCCACCATCCTGCAGCCATACAGACACCATCATACATCAACAAATCTATCTTCATACATCCAAATGCCCACCATAATACACGATCACAACCACAGCCCCACACGCAACATATTATGCCTATATACCGACCATCATGCATAAACGCTATCATTTACCAGTGCTCTTCAGTGTCCCTTCATGAACTAAGGCACACCATGTTGCCCCCTTTTACACAACTGCAACCATAACCAATATTCTCAAACACAGTTGCATCAATATACAACCTTTTACACACGTATAAACATAATCAATTAGTCACTGAAACATATTTAATTTCAAGGTTTACTAAGTAATAAGAGGGGTGGAGTTAAGGTTCGAAGCAAACAGGTAAAGTACCACTATAACTCATGAATTTCATATTTTTTTTGTTTTTATGGTGCATCTGCTGTTGAGATATTAGTTAACATGAGCACTAGTACTGAGTATAATATGCTATGTATTCCTTTTACTCAATGCGTGGAAACTGGAGGTGCACTAGAGATGAAGCCTCTGGTGTGTCATGAAGTTTCCTGGCTGCTCCAAAAATAATAATAAATAGTATATTGCACTCTGCAGATCTAAATGTATGGTTTTTGCAATGTTTTTGCATATGCAGCAATTATAAAGTAGTTTATCATTCCCAGAGTACATGGGATTGATGTCCTTCGGCGACAAGCAGTGCTATAGAATCAGAAGGTTTTCTCAGTGGGTCTCAATTGTTTTCTATTGTAAACTGATTCTAGAATGGAATCTAATTTTCATGTCAGTAATGCTATACTGTTGAAACATTGGCAGGGTGTGGGCTGTTTTAAATGCCTGAATCTGTCTGATTCTTTTTATTAATACACTTGTTCCCAAAATGCATGACATTGGGATGTATTTATTTTTCACTGCCATGGCTTGGAGTAAATAAATAATTATATATAATAATATATATATATTTCTTAGTTTACAGATCTGTAGTAGATCTAAATAGGAATAATCATTATGGTTTGTATGATTTCGCTGACAGTTGATTGACACACATATTTATGTGTAATTTTTGGTAAATTTCCGATGCATTGTCTGATGCTGTTCAACATATGACCAACTTGTAACAGCACAATATGGTAGTTTTCCGTTTTTGTTATATTATTTGCTTACCTTGAGGTGGTTTTCTATAATAATATAGGTCTATGGGTTTTATATTTGGTATTTATTTATTTATGAACACAGTGTGAGGTATAGGTCGCAATGTAAAGCACTTATAGCACTTTTATATTAACTGTTTTTTGCACATAGAGACTTCATATGAACAGCTCAAGTAGAGATATATGTCTATTGATTAAGGTTGGAGACAAAGGTAAACGGATAAACAATATATTTGCAGCTTTGCATTTAAGCAGATTATGACAGGATTCATTAGACATTGAATTCATAATAGGTTCCTAAGTGGATTGATTGAAGATCTTTTTGCCCTTATTTGCAGAAATTTGCACAAATAGCTCAATTTTGCACAAATGGCTTTATTTTGCACAAATTATCTGTTTACATATTAACGAATAATATTTATTTTATCATAGCAGGGTTTTAACATCTCTTCCACATACAATTTGAACATATAAGTTATATAATATCTTTTATTCAAATTTTAAGGAACATGAAATTTTATGCATATTTAGATATGTATTTATTTATTTATGTATACAATTATAATGCAGTATATTTGCCATTTCCCAACCCCAAGCATTTATGCTGGGCACAATTACTTTTGTAACCATCAGTGCAAGGTATGTTGTAATCAGTGACTCGTTGTATTTCTGAATTGAAGTATTTTCTCTATGTCCATTTTGGTCATCATGTGACTCACAGAAGGGTTGGACACTAAGCTTTTAAAAAAACAATGGCAGACGCTGTTTTCTTTATGTGAGCAAGGGCACAGCGTGCTCGAAACGCGTCAACAGAGGGAAAGGCTTCAAGAATAAAAACATCTACCTGGCAGAGCCGTTGGGTCCGTTTCTCTCATTTCACCTGCATGGAAGTAGTGGGAGTTTGCTTAGGAAATTTGGTATCGAGGTTAATGATGTAATGTGGCTCGAGTAGTCTGAGAGCTCTTTCTCTGTCGCCTCCTCTTTTCATGGGAGCGACTGTGACTATAAGAAAATATCTAAGACTACTAGGATCTGCTTGGCGCACTTCACTGAAATGCCGTGCAACTGGATAAGTCAAATCTTTTGATTGCCCTGATGTGCTGGAGGACCCTTTTGTGGGCTTGTAGAATGGAGCTACCAATGTAACGAAGCCCACAAGGGCACTCCAGCACATAAACGGCATGATCGGTCCTACAATTGAGTGACTTAACTATCTCAATTTCATTGTTGCTGAAAGGTGTTTTGTATGTGGTCTGATTACTGCTGTGTTGGCAAGCTTTACGGACCCGACATTTGAAAAAACCTTTTCTTTGTGTCAGCCAAGAACTCTTACTGGCCTCTATAGGATCATTCTGAACCAGAATATCCTTCATGGATATTGCTCTGCTGTAAGTAATGGCTGGTTTCCTAGGGAGTAGCTGTCCAATCATGGGGTCACTAAGAACTAGGGGCTAGTTTTTAGTCAGTAGTTTTTTGATTTGTCTTTCTTGTTCATTATATTGTAAGATGAATCTAAAGGTATCGTCCACAGTGCACTTGAGCATTACTGTTGTATCGGACCAGGGTTTCTCATTGACTTTTCTCAAGAGGGTCTCTCTAGAAAGACTTTTACTCTTATTAATAGCCAGATCAATACATTGTGTTGTGTATCCCCTTTCCATAAAACGCTGTTTGCTTCTTTCTTTTTCTTTAATTAGGTCATTTTCATTACTGCAGATACGTCTGAGCCTGAGCACCTCACCGTAAGGGATACTTCGGATGAGATGCTTGGGGTGTGAGCTGCCAGCGTGTAGTACTGCATTGCCTGCTGTTGGCTTTCTGTGAAGTTTGGTTATAAGTTTGTTTTCTGCAACACAGACCTCTACATCTAAAAAATTGATGCTGGTTGCACTAATGAAGGCAGTAAAGTGTAGGTTTAGAGAATTATTATTTAATGCCTGTACAAAACTCTCTGCTTGACTAGTAGACCCATGCCATATTAAAAAGAGGTCGTCTATATACCTCCACCAGGCTTTTACATTGCACTTGATACTTGATTCATGTTCTTTTGCCAGGACCAGCTCCTCCCACCAGCCCATATGTAAACAGGCGGAGCTGGGGGAGAAGCTGGCCTCCATTGCTACTCCTCGTAGTTGCTGATATAGGGTGTTTTGAAACATAAAATAATTATTACATAAACAAAACTCTACCATGTTTAAAAGCATCTGACTATGTTGAGTGTATTCTACTCCTCTCTTGAATAGATAAAATTCGAGAGCTCTCATTCCATCCCTGTGGTTAATGGAAGTATACAAGGCGGTTACATCTAATGTGATTAAAAGATCAATGCCGTGTGTGAGAAGTTGGCCTGATGTATGATGTCACTAGTTCTAGTGTACACCTTATATCAGTCCAAACAACCCTTTGATTGGTTGTAAAGTCAACCTTATAGACCAGCTATCCTAGTGGTAGCATGGACAAGAGCAGTCTTAGGCTAAACTCTGTATGGCATGTGAAGCCAGCTGTTATACCATTTGCAACCCCTTGAATACCAAATGAAAGGACACCACAACAGATATATATATAAAATAAAGTGTATTTATTCTAGTCAAACCCTCAGCACTCTTTATGAGATTCGAGGTAAGTACAACACAGTCTTATTTAAGCATACATTAAGTCACACAGGTAAGTAATACAGTTAGGCCCTAGGGGCCACGCAAACCGTATACTAAGTAAGTGGTATAAGGACCACTGTCACGGAAATAGGATAGGCCTAGGCCTAGGGAATCGCTGGGGCTACACTATACTACCAAAGGTTAGGAAGTGGGAGGCCCACGGGATTCAGGTGCAGAGTGGAAACACTCACGCGTAATGCGTATAATCGATAGAAATAGTACAGTTTGGAACTAATAAGATTTAGGACACTTCTGAAGTAGCTAGGAAGTCGAGACTTGAAACTTAGACACTAGGATAGTCACTACCCTACTGAGCACCGGAGTACCCAAGTTACCTAGCTCACGGGCTGCGGGTGCATAGGTGTGAACTTGCGTCGGGTTTCGTCGTCGACTCCTATGGATGCCTGAAGGAAAGATGCTGACAGGCGGTCAGTGAAGAGTGTCTGGTGGATCCCAAGGCTGGGATCAAGAAGGAAGGATACCTGCAAGCAGACGGGACAGAGTCTGGGTCACTAGCCAGTGACCACGTGGAACCAGGAAGGAACCAGGCGATGTTGTGAAGATGCAGGTGAAGAGGTGAAGCTTGTCGCAGCAGCCACGGGTACAAGGAGACGTCGAGGACAACCAGGACCAGGAGGCGAGCTGTCCCACGAAGGCTCTTGCTGTCGGCGGTGTCGAAGTCGAAGTAGGACTCACCAAGCCTTGGCAAGCGGAACCCACGCAGAATGGAGGACTTGCTTCTGGTGCAGACCAGGAAGGTCTGGGGTGCTTCTCTTTTTCAGAGGAGCAGGAGCCAGTCTGGAGGAGCCAAACCAGCAGTGGAAGTTGAAGGTGTGTCGTCACAAAGGTTACTAGCCAACGGGCCAGTAACCGGACAGACACGGAAAGCAGGAAAATGCAGAAGGGCCCCACGCAGGACTCGTGGAGTGTGGGGGGCTGATCTTCAGTGCAGATGGTGCTTGGGGTTGGGGCTTCTCAATCCCCAGTGCACAACCTCGAGGGTGCCTTAGAAGCTGCGCTGGAAGATACTCGCCACTTTTCCCAGGTAGCCGGTCCCACGTCTCTCGTCGCCTCCACGGATCTCAGCTCAGCTGTGGATATGGATCAGGAGCCAGTCTGGAGGAGCCAAACCAGCAGTGGAAGTTGAAGGTGTGTCGTCACAAAGGTTACTAGCCAACGGGCCAGTAACCGGACAGACGCTGCAAGCAGGAAAATGCAGAAGGGCCCCACGCAGGGGTGATTACACGACCTTGCCCCAGCTGAGTGATCAGCCAGTTGTGTCTGATTGGAAGGCCAGACCAGGGGTGGCATAATACATGCTGCAGCCCCTGGGAGGCCTAGGGTACACCTATGCCCTGGGTACCTAGGGTACACTGTACAGGGTCCAATAAGGTGATCCTTACCAATTGGGTATGTACCTAGTGTACATGGAGTCCATTTTAAAGAGAGAGCAGACAGCCTGAGACCCTGAATGGCAGGATCTCAGGTCAACTAAGTCGAAAAACCAGCTAGACACTAGGCAAAAAGTTGGGGGTAACCATAGTCAGATATCCACCTTCCTACATCGTGCCATGGATAATCAATCAATTTTGATAGAAAGTCACTGGTATCTCGGATATAGGAAGCCAGATTTTGAACATGTTCTTGTAAATAAAAGTCAATGTATCTCGAAGTATTTTCAAGTAGACTTTTATGCGCAGATATAATTGGTCTGCCTGGAGGTGTTTGGGCGTCCTTATGAACCTTAGGAATGAAATATAAAATAGGAATTACTGGTTGGTCATTTTTCATGTATTTGAATTCATCCAGCGATAGTAATCCTAGATTCTACCATCCGATTAGTTTTAGATAAAATTAATTGTTGACTTTGCGTCAGATGGAATAGTCACTGCGCCTATAACATTCAGTGTCTTTAAGTTGATTCATAGCCTCAGTGACGTAATTTTCTTTTTTCCACAGAACTACATTGCCGCCCTTGTCCGCATTCCGGACGACAATGTTGGGATTTTTCTTTAGTTTGGACATTAGGATGTTAAATTGTATTTCTTGTCGATTAACTTTCTTTTTAGTAGGATTTAGAGTTTTGTAGTTTAATTCTTTTAGACCTGCAATCACCTTCTCATGAAAATTGTCAATGGAGTCTTTTATCATGAGAGGATTGAATGTTGAGCGGGGCTTGAACGGAGTCTTTGGTTTTATCTTTACTTCCTTCAGTATCTCATTGTCCGCCCTTGTTGTATTGGTACTATTCATTAGTTCGTGCATGTTAGAAAGTAATCCCATATCCGATGGAGTTAAATTAAACAAAGGATCCTCTTGTTTGATTGGATTCTCTGACTGTGTGACAGTCGTCATTGTCGTAGACTCTTGCTGTTTGTTTTGCTATAAAAATTTGTTTTAAAGTTTTAGCTTGCAGATCCCTTTGTAAACATCGAACCTTGTGGTGGCATAATTAAATGAGCTGACTGGCCAATAGGATAATCCAAGTGAGAGAAGTTGTTGCTCTGCTTTATTGAGGACAATATCAGTAAGATTAATGACAGTCAGATTAGTTTGAGATTTAGATTCATTTGGTCTTAGCGTCTCCAATTTCTCTTCTGTTGTGATTTTTGGTTCGTTGTTTCGCTTTCTGGCCCGCCTTCTTTCTCGGCGTTTTGTTGTCCTACTTTTGTTTTGTTTTGATAGGGTCTAGGGCGCAGGGTCGGCCTGCACTCTTCTGCTAAAAAATCCACTTCATCGGCCAGTGATAAAGATGCTGGAATTTGCTTGAGCATCTTGTTGCGAGTCTCAGTTTCTGTTTCGCTCTCAAGTGCAGAGCTCAAGTCTGAATTGGAGACAGATTCTGCTATATTAGTTCTTGTAGCAGGTACTTGTCTGTTTACTTGTCCTCCTCCGTATTTAGAGACTTTTAATGAATCATATTTCTTGGCGAAAGTAAATATATGTCCGCTGTCGTAATCATTACGGTCTCTATGAAACAAAGGCTTTTCATTCCCTTATAAAGTCCTCCTCTTTTTTCAAATGTTTAATCATTTCTTCCCTCATTTTGCTGATTTCCTCTTTTTGCCCCATTATTTCTATTTCCTGATTGAGTGCATTAATCTGTTCCAAAGGTTTTGCCTGGTCTTTCTCAGCATATTTTATGAGTATCAGTAAGAGCTTGCGAGATGATTCCAGGTTGGCCTATGCCCATTCCTTCATCATATCTCTGTCAGGATCCTCATAGCTGGGCGCTAGGTGGATTCTCAGACCTCTTGGCACCCTGCCAACATTCACATAGCTTTGGAGAGATTTCCCCTCCCACCACTTTTTTTGTTCACCTTGCATGAGCTTTTCCAGTTGCCTGAATTTGTCTTTAATGTTTGTAGTGTGGGAACCAACTGGTGCATTCTGGGTTATGGAGTCCACAGCCGGCCATTTTGTATCATCAAACATGTCGGCTGCTGCCGCCTCCCTTTCATGGAGCGCATCAGCTGTCATGGTCACTTGAAGCAATTTGTATTCTGAATTAAAGTCTTGATGTTTCTAGGGGAAGCTTGTGAGAAATTTCCTTCTGCTTCACCCGTATATCATCAAGAAAGTGTCAACAACCCCGTACCCGACTACTGTGTAAATATATAGCGGTTGATCCTTTTAGCCCTCGCTCGCTAACAGAAAGCAGACCGACGCGCCAAACAAATTGACTCGTAGTCGCTTACCTGCTTCGCGGCTTCTGGGCTGTCGGGTGTCACTCCGCTACTCGCTGCCAGTCAGGGGGTGGACGCCCGTGGTAATCCTCCCGGATTTCGTTTGTAGGCGTGTAAACAAGCTGTGGCTTCTTTGTGGGCGGCACCCTGCTTGCGGGGGGGTCCGTGTTGAGCCGGAGAAGTCCGAAACCGGCTAATTATTTTCGTTTCACTCCGTTTCACTTGCTCCTTTGTGGAAAAACGGGCACGGACCACAACGTTGTGCAAATAAGTTGTAATTTATTGCTCCAGGACCTCTACAGCCATGACGCGTTTCAGCCCTCCTTGGGCCTTGATCACATGACACACTCTGTCAGGTGAGCAGTTTTTAATAGGCATTATTTTCTCTTTTTTTGTTGCATTATTTAACAATAACTTTATTAAATTTCATTACTTAAACAGTGTTTTAAAGTGGAACATGCATATCAAAAATGGAAAACACATACCCACAGAGATGGAGTTTATCATAGCACCAAAAAACATAGAACAATGTTTAGAGTAAAAATTGTAGTGTCACATTTACCCACGTGCTTGCATATGCATATGTATATATATATTATTTTTATATATATATCTATATATCTATATCTATATATCTATATATCTATATATATATATCTATATCTATATATATATATATATATATATATATATATATATATTGCGAGTCACATCCTTAGAAGTTACCGGGACACTTGAACAGCGGTGCATTACAGGGTCCAAGGCTCCCTGTCATCCATTCAGTTCGACAATGCCAAAAGGCACTCCATGCACTCCTTACCAAAGAAAGCACGCTCCAGATCACGGGGCTTCAAAGTCGTTTATTTTCAATAGCCAAGCCGCTCATGCCCAACGCGTTTCGGCGTTACCGCCTTGATCACGGGTAAAACTGTTTTCCCGATATGTCACATTTATACAATCCATAATTTACTACGCATGGCGTGAACGCCAAGTAAAGCAAAACAAAAGAAGGACATAACGGAAACAGAACAACAGCACATTGATACAATTTCATTCCCAATGCGTCGGCCATTTTTGAATGGTGAAATACTCCAAACAAGGTACTCAATTAATTACATTACAAGTTTGTCAAATTAATTAAATCATTTGTTTCTCAATAAGAACAAATGTACATTGCTGTCCGCATGTTATGTACCATACGGTCGCCAAATTAAATAATAACATAATTACGTACAATACCACAGCCACAGATTTCTTACTATATATATATGCTGTTGTGCATATTGTAACAAAAGTACCATCTTAGGAAAAGGAGTACCTAAACCACATTGTATACTGTTGTATCGAGATAATCGCATCCGCAAATTCATCTCGTGCGTACATCAACATCTAAATCTATCATATGTTTTTTTATGTTTTTATATATATACACAAAACTTTATTGACACTTCATGAATGCGAAAATGCTGCTATCCTTCTAATAGTCTCACTGTTACTGCAATTATCGAAGAACAATCAGTCAATATATGTATCTGTATACACATTAGTATGTGTCGGCAAATAGTAAATGCCAATTCGCAGAAGAACTTCCAATTGCTTCACCAAGTGAAAGAAGGCAATCCACCTCTCTTTAACAGATGGATCAACCAAAATGCAAGAAATCAATCAATTATGGTACCTATAGTCCGCCTAACCTCATGGCCAATCGACAAGAATAAAAGTGGTTGAACCACATTAATTACATACCTATCTTACATTTGGTGAAGCCAGGTAAGTAATACAACCCTAGTGGGTAGTGATATCTTCAATATACCCCATTGTAAAAACAATAGTTATGCAAGTAAACAGATAAATTCACAATCTGACCCCAGTGGGTAAATATTCAGGTAGCAGAAAAAGCATTAATAGAATAAACGTGTGATCCTCCAAAATACAATAAGGAAACAAAATCATACTCAATAAACCCCAGTGGGTGATGGAACTATCGTGGACCCGTATTGATAGTTGAATATTAATAATCAATCATACTTGAATTATATCTTCACATCAAATGATTCTTACATGTCAACACCATCTGAAAAGGATAATAGATGCGATGAAACACATTGGTTAACACATATGGGACACAATATTGCCACAATCAATTATTACTCTTATATTGGAATGGGAACAAATCAATGTGCATGAATAGGTTAAAAAGGATGACTGTCAGAAGGTATATGAGTCAAGTCCATAAAAACACCAAATGCAAGTAATCAATCCCTAAATTTCACAGAAGAACAATTATCAATTAGAATTCTACTCGCCCAAAAACCAAGACAGTTCTTCCTCGGAATTTAGACCAACCGGGATCTTTGTGTCGAGTTCCAAAATATATTTGGATTCTAACTGTCGTAGTTTGCGTATTCTGTCCCCTCCTCTGATTGTTATGGGTATCCGATCAATCACAAAGAATTTTAGCAAACTACGATTGCTTTTGTGGAACTCTTCATAGTGTCGTGCTATGGATGAAAGCTTGTCCCTGTTTTGTATGGCCCTCATATGCTCTAAGACACGTTTCTTGGCAGCAAACATCGTGCTGCCCACGTATCTTTTGGCACAAGGGCAAGTTAATACATACACACAATGATCCGATAGGCAGCTAAGATGTTTCTCAATGTTTCTATATTCGTCTGTGATGGGGTAGTGAACTTTTTTCACATTGGAGCTGAATTTACAAGCCTTGCAAGACATGCAAGTGTAGAAGCCCTGCACTTCTGTGGTAGAGGGTCTTACTCGACTGATTTCATTCTTACAGAGTTTGTTACCTAGGGAATCTGCCTTCCTAAAAGTAACGTTGGGCACGTCATTAACGATCTCTTCTAGAGTAGACTCAGTTTTGAGGATGCCCCAATGTCGTTTAAGACATTTTTTCACATCATAAGAACCTGAATTATACGTTGTTATGTATCTGATATTATTGCTGTTTTCCTCATCAGGTTTATCTTTAGGGACCAGTAGTTCTTCATGTTTGAATTTGGAGGCTTTATCGCGAGCTTGTGTGATGATACTGGGATTGTATCCCCTTTCCACAAACCTCTCATTCATGGTTTCACATTCCAGTTCAAAATTGTAATCAGAACTACAGTTCCTCCGCGCCCGGAGGAACTCCCCAAACGGGATGCTTTTAATAAGGGCTTTGGAATGTCCACTATCTGCGTGTAACAAAGTGTTTCCAGATGTTTTTTTACGATACAATTTGGTGGTTAATGTATCTCCTATTGGCTGAATCTGTAGATCAAGAAATTCAATACATGAATTGCTGATGGTCCCCTCGAATTTCAAGTTGAACTCATTGTCATTGAGTACTCTAATAAATTCCTGGGCAAGATCTTCACTACCCTCCCAAATGATAAAGAGATCATCAATATATCGCAACCATGTTTTCACATGGTTGCGATATGGACCGTACACCTTGGGCACCTGCTGCTCCCAGTACCCCATAAGCAGATTGGCATAACTGGGAGCAAAACAGGTGCCCATAGCAGTACCCTGTTTTTGTCTGTAAAAATTGTCATTGAAGACAAAGAAATTATTCTCCAAACAGAATCTAATCATTCGGAGTAGCATGTCTGTGTGTTGCAAAAAGGAAATAGAACGTGACGACAGGAATTGTTTACAAGCCTGTAAACCGTCCTCATGTCTAATGGACGTGTAAAGACTACACACGTCAAGTGTGATTAACAAGTAATCTTTTTGCCAAGTGATGTTGTTAATTTTCTTAAGAAAGTCCCTGGTATCTTTCAGGTAAGATGGAAGACCCTCTACGTAAGAACGCAGAAAATAATCAATGTACTTAGATGTTTTTTCCAAAAGTGATCCTATAGATGACACGATAGGTCTACCTGGGGGTTTCTTCATGTCTTTATGTACTTTAGGCAATAGGTAAAGTAGAGCTACTTTAGGTGTACGATTCAAAAGATAGGAATATTCATTCCATTCCAGGATCCCCTGAGTATGCCAATCCTTTAACATTTTATGATAAATGATATTGGACTCGTCTATTTTGCCTACATCCACTATCTCATAACATTCAATAGCTTCCAGCTGACGTAGCCCTTCCTGAAGGTAATCCTGTACATCCTGTATAACTACATTACCCCCTTTATCCGATTGCCGGATCACTATGTTTCTGTCAGTTTGTAGGGACTTTACTGCTAGTCTTTGTCGTTTACTAAGATTATCACACCGCCATCTCCTCTTTCTGGCTAAGGATTTAAGGTCTGCAATCATTAGAGTTTCAAATATATCTATGCCACTAGAGGGCAAAGTAGGATTGAAGTTAGATTTGGGTGAAAAGTCATTTGGACAACTGAGGTCAGTCTTAAAGCCCAATGAATGGGCGGTGATGGGAATAGGATCGATAGTGTCTTCACCGCCTTGATCACGGGTAAAACTGTTTTCCCGATATGTCACATTTATACAATCCATAATTTACTACGCATGGCGTGAACGCCAAGTAAAGCAAAACAAAAGAAGGACATAACGGAAACAGAACAACAGCACATTGATACAATTTCATTCCCAATGCGTCGGCCATTTTTGAATGGTGAAATACTCCAAACAAGGTACTCAATTAATTACATTACAAGTTTGTCAAATTAATTAAATCATTTGTTTCTCAATAAGAACAAATGTACATTGCTGTCCGCATGTTATGTACCATACGGTCGCCAAATTAAATAATAACATAATTACGTACAATACCACAGCCACAGATTTCTTACTATATATATGCTGTTGTGCATATTGTAACAAAAGTACCATCTTAGGAAAAGGAGTACCTAAACCACATTGTATACTGTTGTATCGAGATAATCGCATCCGCAAATTCATCTCGTGCGTACATCAACATCTAAATCTATCATATGTTTTTTTATGTTTTTATATATATACACAAAACTTTATTGACACTTCATGAATGCGAAAATGCTGCTATCCTTCTAATAGTCTCACTGTTACTGCAATTATCGAAGAACAATCAGTCAATATATGTATCTGTATACACATTAGTATGTGTCGGCAAATAGTAAATGCCAATTCGCAGAAGAACTTCCAATTGCTTCACCAAGTGAAAGAAGGCAATCCACCTCTCTTTAACAGATGGATCAACCAAAATGCAAGAAATCAATCAATTATGGTACCTATAGTCCGCCTAACCTCATGGCCAATCGACAAGAATAAAAGTGGTTGAACCACATTAATTACATACCTATCTTACATTTGGTGAAGCCAGGTAAGTAATACAACCCTAGTGGGTAGTGATATCTTCAATATACCCCATTGTAAAAACAATAGTTATGCAAGTAAACAGATAAATTCACAATCTGACCCCAGTGGGTAAATATTCAGGTAGCAGAAAAAGCATTAATAGAATAAACGTGTGATCCTCCAAAATACAATAAGGAAACAAAATCATACTCAATAAACCCCAGTGGGTGATGGAACTATCGTGGACCCGTATTGATAGTTGAATATTAATAATCAATCATACTTGAATTATATCTTCACATCAAATGATTCTTACATGTCAACACCATCTGAAAAGGATAATAGATGCGATGAAACACATTGGTTAACACATATGGGACACAATATTGCCACAATCAATTATTACTCTTATATTGGAATGGGAACAAATCAATGTGCATGAATAGGTTAAAAAGGATGACTGTCAGAAGGTATATGAGTCAAGTCCATAAAAACACCAAATGCAAGTAATCAATCCCTAAATTTCACAGAAGAACAATTATCAATTAGAATTCTACTCGCCCAAAAACCAAGACAGTTCTTCCTCGGAATTTAGACCAACCGGGATCTTTGTGTCGAGTTCCAAAATATATTTGGATTCTAACTGTCGTAGTTTGCGTATTCTGTCCCCTCCTCTGATTGTTATGGGTATCCGATCAATCACAAAGAATTTTAGCAAACTACGATTGCTTTTGTGGAACTCTTCATAGTGTCGTGCTATGGATGAAAGCTTGTCCCTGTTTTGTATGGCCCTCATATGCTCTAAGACACGTTTCTTGGCAGCAAACATCGTGCTGCCCACGTATCTTTTGGCACAAGGGCAAGTTAATACATACACACAATGATCCGATAGGCAGCTAAGATGTTTCTCAATGTTTCTATATTCGTCTGTGATGGGGTAGTGAACTTTTTTCACATTGGAGCTGAATTTACAAGCCTTGCAAGACATGCAAGTGTAGAAGCCCTGCACTTCTGTGGTAGAGGGTCTTACTCGACTGATTTCATTCTTACAGAGTTTGTTACCTAGGGAATCTGCCTTCCTAAAAGTAACGTTGGGCACGTCATTAACGATCTCTTCTAGAGTAGACTCAGTTTTGAGGATGCCCCAATGTCGTTTAAGACATTTTTTCACATCATAAGAACCTGAATTATACGTTGTTATGTATCTGATATTATTGCTGTTTTCCTCATCAGGTTTATCTTTAGGGACCAGTAGTTCTTCATGTTTGAATTTGGAGGCTTTATCGCGAGCTTGTGTGATGATACTGGGATTGTATCCCCTTTCCACAAACCTCTCATTCATGGTTTCACATTCCAGTTCAAAATTGTAATCAGAACTACAGTTCCTCCGCGCCCGGAGGAACTCCCCAAACGGGATGCTTTTAATAAGGGCTTTGGAATGTCCACTATCTGCGTGTAACAAAGTGTTTCCAGATGTTTTTTTACGATACAATTTGGTGGTTAATGTATCTCCTATTGGCTGAATCTGTAGATCAAGAAATTCAATACATGAATTGCTGATGGTCCCCTCGAATTTCAAGTTGAACTCATTGTCATTGAGTACTCTAATAAATTCCTGGGCAAGATCTTCACTACCCTCCCAAATGATAAAGAGATCATCAATATATCGCAACCATGTTTTCACATGGTTGCGATATGGACCGTACACCTTGGGCACCTGCTGCTCCCAGTACCCCATAAGCAGATTGGCATAACTGGGAGCAAAACAGGTGCCCATAGCAGTACCCTGTTTTTGTCTGTAAAAATTGTCATTGAAGACAAAGAAATTATTCTCCAAACAGAATCTAATCATTCGGAGTAGCATGTCTGTGTGTTGCAAAAAGGAAATAGAACGTGACGACAGGAATTGTTTACAAGCCTGTAAACCGTCCTCATGTCTAATGGACGTGTAAAGACTACACACGTCAAGTGTGATTAACAAGTAATCTTTTTGCCAAGTGATGTTGTTAATTTTCTTAAGAAAGTCCCTGGTATCTTTCAGGTAAGATGGAAGACCCTCTACGTAAGAACGCAGAAAATAATCAATGTACTTAGATGTTTTTTCCAAAAGTGATCCTATAGATGACACGATAGGTCTACCTGGGGGTTTCTTCATGTCTTTATGTACTTTAGGCAATAGGTAAAGTAGAGCTACTTTAGGTGTACGATTCAAAAGATAGGAATATTCATTCCATTCCAGGATCCCCTGAGTATGCCAATCCTTTAACATTTTATGATAAATGATATTGGACTCGTCTATTTTGCCTACATCCACTATCTCATAACATTCAATAGCTTCCAGCTGACGTAGCCCTTCCTGAAGGTAATCCTGTACATCCTGTATAACTACATTACCCCCTTTATCCGATTGCCGGATCACTATGTTTCTGTCAGTTTGTAGGGACTTTACTGCTAGTCTTTGTCGTTTACTAAGATTATCACACCGCCATCTCCTCTTTCTGGCTAAGGATTTAAGGTCTGCAATCATTAGAGTTTCAAATATATCTATGCCACTAGAGGGCAAAGTAGGATTGAAGTTAGATTTGGGTGAAAAGTCATTTGGACAACTGAGGTCAGTCTTAAAGCCCAATGAATGGGCGGTGATGGGAATAGGATCGATAGTGTCTTCACCGCCTTGATCACGGGTAAAACTGTTTTCCCGATATGTCACATTTATACAATCCATAATTTACTACGCATGGCGTGAACGCCAAGTAAAGCAAAACAAAAGAAGGACATAACGGAAACAGAACAACAGCACATTGATACAATTTCATTCCCAATGCGTCGGCCATTTTTGAATGGTGAAATACTCCAAACAAGGTACTCAATTAATTACATTACAAGTTTGTCAAATTAATTAAATCATTTGTTTCTCAATAAGAACAAATGTACATTGCTGTCCGCATGTTATGTACCATACGGTCGCCAAATTAAATAATAACATAATTACGTACAATACCACAGCCACAGATTTCTTACTATATATATGCTGTTGTGCATATTGTAACAAAAGTACCATCTTAGGAAAAGGAGTACCTAAACCACATTGTATACTGTTGTATCGAGATAATCGCATCCGCAAATTCATCTCGTGCGTACATCAACATCTAAATCTATCATATGTTTTTTTATGTTTTTATATATATACACAAAACTTTATTGACACTTCATGAATGCGAAAATGCTGCTATCCTTCTAATAGTCTCACTGTTACTGCAATTATCGAAGAACAATCAGTCAATATATGTATCTGTATACACATTAGTATGTGTCGGCAAATAGTAAATGCCAATTCGCAGAAGAACTTCCAATTGCTTCACCAAGTGAAAGAAGGCAATCCACCTCTCTTTAACAGATGGATCAACCAAAATGCAAGAAATCAATCAATTATGGTACCTATAGTCCGCCTAACCTCATGGCCAATCGACAAGAATAAAAGTGGTTGAACCACATTAATTACATACCTATCTTACATTTGGTGAAGCCAGGTAAGTAATACAACCCTAGTGGGTAGTGATATCTTCAATATACCCCATTGTAAAAACAATAGTTATGCAAGTAAACAGATAAATTCACAATCTGACCCCAGTGGGTAAATATTCAGGTAGCAGAAAAAGCATTAATAGAATAAACGTGTGATCCTCCAAAATACAATAAGGAAACAAAATCATACTCAATAAACCCCAGTGGGTGATGGAACTATCGTGGACCCGTATTGATAGTTGAATATTAATAATCAATCATACTTGAATTATATCTTCACATCAAATGATTCTTACATGTCAACACCATCTGAAAAGGATAATAGATGCGATGAAACACATTGGTTAACACATATGGGACACAATATTGCCACAATCAATTATTACTCTTATATTGGAATGGGAACAAATCAATGTGCATGAATAGGTTAAAAAGGATGACTGTCAGAAGGTATATGAGTCAAGTCCATAAAAACACCAAATGCAAGTAATCAATCCCTAAATTTCACAGAAGAACAATTATCAATTAGAATTCTACTCGCCCAAAAACCAAGACAGTTCTTCCTCGGAATTTAGACCAACCGGGATCTTTGTGTCGAGTTCCAAAATATATTTGGATTCTAACTGTCGTAGTTTGCGTATTCTGTCCCCTCCTCTGATTGTTATGGGTATCCGATCAATCACAAAGAATTTTAGCAAACTACGATTGCTTTTGTGGAACTCTTCATAGTGTCGTGCTATGGATGAAAGCTTGTCCCTGTTTTGTATGGCCCTCATATGCTCTAAGACACGTTTCTTGGCAGCAAACATCGTGCTGCCCACGTATCTTTTGGCACAAGGGCAAGTTAATACATACACACAATGATCCGATAGGCAGCTAAGATGTTTCTCAATGTTTCTATATTCGTCTGTGATGGGGTAGTGAACTTTTTTCACATTGGAGCTGAATTTACAAGCCTTGCAAGACATGCAAGTGTAGAAGCCCTGCACTTCTGTGGTAGAGGGTCTTACTCGACTGATTTCATTCTTACAGAGTTTGTTACCTAGGGAATCTGCCTTCCTAAAAGTAACGTTGGGCACGTCATTAACGATCTCTTCTAGAGTAGACTCAGTTTTGAGGATGCTGTGGTAAATAATTTAATTACCGGGACTTAATTTGATGCGGAAAATCTATAACAATAGCTCAGTAAAATAAGAGGCAGAATCCGTGGTATTAGAGGTTCGGAACGGGCTTTATTCCAGAATCAATTTAAATTGAGGAGCTCCATATTCCATCACCACGAAGGTTCAGGAAGTGAAGAACGTTACTTTATTGACAAGTAATCATTTTTATACAATAGGCATTACAGTGAAACAAATGCAGGAGGCGTAACAGTTGATAGTAAAGATAAAACATACATGCGTAGCAAAAGTGGGTGTAACTGGGTGTAACTAAAGAACGTCATCAGGTATGATGTCATAATAGGGTGGTTCCATGAAAGAATTTCGCAATGTCAGCAGAAATACTTGGCAGAAATGCGCGCGCAGCAGCATGACGTGTGATTGACGTGCAACTAGGGGGTGAAGGGGACTTGACATTTAGCTCTACATGTGGCGACAGAAGTCTGGAGGGTCAAGTCAACCTAATCCCAAATCATATCTAACATCCTATGTTTAGAGAACTATGTTATCCAAAAGAGAGGTCTCTTAGAGTAGAATCTTATTCTATACTGACTATACTGACTATACTGACTGTTAGTGCGTGTACAAGCGTCTAAGTGTCTACACTAGATGCGGGGGCAGAAATCTTCCATAGAACAGGGCTATGAATTACTTGCATAAAGACAGAGAAGCCGGGCCTTTTGCTCGGTAGCTGGAAGAATGTTTACTTAAACTACTAGACAGGAATGCATTGGGTAGGGAGCGGAGCAGATAATTTCGAAGGTGAAATACAGTTTTTGGCAGGCAACAGGCTGATGTCAGGCACCGTTAGCTGCGCAGAGAATGAGGACAAAGTTCATGGATACAGATGCGAGCTCAGACTGAAGCTTTCAGAGGCAGAAGGCAGGAAAAGCTTGATGGCAGAATCAGGGCCTACTTGCCTGGACTGTAAAATGTCATAAGTGAACCATATAAAGCCGGTGGCCTTTCGTACTCAGGAATGGAATATCCGGCCCATTCATGGCGGATCTGAAAGAGGACATGTTGGCGGTGGACGCACATGTGTTTGCGTCTTCATAACTGGAACTGGAGGGAACATACATGTACTTGTGATTTATACATGAAACCGTTGGGGTCCAAGATAGGGGACATAACTGACCAGAAAAATCCATATTTCCACATTCCCTCCTTGTCCCCTACTTGCCCGTCAAGAGATATCAATCTTCATTAATCCATCGATCTGTTCATATAGCATCATTTGTTCTTCTTTCTTCTTCCGTGATGAATGAAATCTTGGTGGTGGAATACACGATGTGGCACACAGACCACAGATCGCTGGTCCACATTGTAGACATAGACAGCAACTGAATAGTATGAGAAAGCCAATACCTAGGAAGGATAGGACCTTCCATTCAAAGGTAGATAATACACTCCAAAACCAACCGGACCAAGTCCAGGTGCCTGGATTCTGGTGTATCTGGCTTACAATCTTATGAAGGCGAGTTATGGCTTTATATACAGATGGCGAATTTTCTGGTATGAAAATGCAACAACTTGATCCGATGACCCTACAAGCTCCGCCCCTATCGGCCAGGATGACGTCAAGGACAAGACGATTTTGAAGCACAACAATCCGCATAGCAGACTGCTCTTCTGTTAAATTGCCTAAGGCGGAAATAGTTTCATTCACTACTGCTTCAAGGGTTCTGGTTAATCTACGTATCAGCTTACTATTGGTAACTGTACCTATATAGGGAAAGAGACCTTTATTGAAATCTGTGTATTTTTCCCATGCTGTCTCAGTGTAATCGACTATTGGGAGATCTCTCCTTTCTCTATTGTGTACTAAATGAGTATTTCTGTGATAATCAGGAGGAGCTAGGAAAACAGGTGGCAAAAGGAATCCGATGTAGCAGGTACCATCCCAATCTAGTGGCAAACGTATGTATGCCGTCTGACCACATATGAAGTAGGAATGGCGGGAAGCTCTAAATGTAGACTTGCCTTGATCACTAAATTCTATTACAGTGGTGCATCTACTATGGCCCATATGTATGGAACCATTCTTTCTTACACATAATTCACCTTTAACTGGAAATACTGACATGGCGGGCAAAATTGGAGTAGCTTCGGATTCGACATTCAAGATCATGAGATTGAGCGTAAAATTACCTAATCCATATACTTCATTTTCTAGATCAGTTCCTGTTCTTTTGGGAAGTCCCTCCTTGTTGGGGTGGCAGACTTTGAGTAAAACTAAGTTCAGATTTCCCCATACCCAGTTATTCTGGTAAACTGCAGAATTCGAATCTAGGGAATTAATTAAACTAAACCATGCTCCACAGGAGCCGTTGTGTGTGAACGGGTATGGAAAGAGAGGTAGAATTCCTTTATAGTTCTGATAGGGAGGGAGTCGACCACATATCCAACAATTTGTAGCATTGCTAACCTGATGGGAATGATGTAACATACTAATAAAAGTGTTATTGCGCAGCGCAAATCTATAAGACAATTCATGCGGAGGTAATTCACTAAAAGAATGTTCAGCAGTAATATTGTAAACATGTCTAGAAATAGGATAATATGTGTGCAACAATATACTTGCAGTAATTACTAAAAGACTTAAGAAAAACAAAATTAATAACGTCACTGTGCAATGACTACGCAGTGATTTACAGTACGCATGTCGTTTCAACTTTATCCTTCTGTTTCTTTCTCTATACAGGTCTAAGGGATACATGTCAGAGACAAATTCGACCGATTCACCTTGGAGAGGACTTAAACAATCAAATTGCCTGACTTGTTAGACCTAAGTTTTAGTTTGTATTGTTCATGGTTATTCAATTCAACCAAAGGAAGTTTAGAGTCACTCGGGGAAGACACGCAAGGTGTGTCGTTTACGTCTGACGGTAGTCCATGAAATTTCTTGATATGACTTGAATGTATCCAGCCTTTTCGTCCTTCGATCTTTACGGCTGTCCTCGTCGTTAGCAGTACGAGCTGAGGCGACTTCCACCTAGGATCCAGCTGAGACTTCCGATCAAAGTTCCTTACTAAAACCAAATCTCCTGGAATTACATCATGGGGTTTCACCTCGGTGTTGTCGGGAAAGGCTGCAGCTACCTGTGAACGACAAGATTGTAGTGCAGACATCAAGGAAGCCAAGTAATCTGTCAGCATATTACAGTCAATATCAGTTATTTTGCGTGGTATAGGCGTCCCCCACATATTTGGTGGTCTACCGAAGATCACTTCATAAGGGGATAGCCCTGTTCGAGAGTGTGCTACCATTCTCATGTAAAAGAGTGCAACGGGTAAGGCTACTACCCAGTCGACACCTTTCTCTCTACAAATTTTGGACAATCTAGTTTTCAGGGTCTGATTATGTCTTTCCACGAGACCTGCTGCCTCGGGGTGTCGGACACAGTGAAATTTCCACTGATAGCCTAACAAAAGTGAAACGTGTTTCATTAATTCGGATGCGAACGGCTGGCCGTTATCTGAGTAGACAACACGTGGTAAACCGTACCGTGGGAAGAATTCTCGAACTAACTGTTTGGCAGTAGTCGGGGCAGTGTAATCTGAAACCGGGTATGCCTCTGTCCAACGGGAAAGAGCACAGACAACTACGAGAACATATTTGAATCCTCGACATCGTTCCATCTGGATATAATCCATCTGGAGGACTTCAAAAGGGTGATCAGGAGGCTGAAATCCACCCTGTTCTACGGGAATGCTTTTACCTGGGTTAAACTGACAACAGATCATACAGGTACGAACTTTTTGTTTAGCTGCTGCTCGTAAATGTTTGTTGAACCAAATGTGTTGAATGCTGTCTAGCATAGCTTTTTCTCCTAGATGTGCTGGACTATGTACAGTGTTAATAACGACTTGGACCATTGAATCAGGAAGGAACCACACAGATTTTTCCTTCGTCATCCATCCTTGATCCGTTTGGATCCCTCCTAATTCAGTCCATTTCTTTATTTCGTCTGGTGTAGCATGTGTCTGTATGTCGATTACGTCAAGAGCGGGATCCTTAACCATCATGCAATGTGTTGGTGTCGGGACTATTGTCTTTGTCATGTCGGATGTTTGAGTTTGAGCAGTCTGTTTAGCTGTTCTGTCAGCTAGATCATTGCCTTGAGAAATGATATCAGTAACTTTCGTATGAGCTTTACATTTCATAATTGATATTGCAGTGGGTAGATGTATTGCATCTAATAAGGCATGAATAAGGGGTCCGTGCTGAATGTGGGCACCGTGAGAAGTTAAATAACCTCTTTCTCGCCACAGCACGCCGAAGTCATGTACAACTCCGAATGCATAACGTGAATCAGTGTATATGTTGACTTTTTTATTTGTTGCTTGAATACAGGCTTGTGTCAGAGCGATGAGCTCTGCTGCTTGAGCGGACAAGGTATTTATGCAATTTGTTTCAATGATTTCAGTGTCTGTTGTGACTGCGTAAGCGGCCACTAGCTCTCCTGTACCTGTTCTCATACATGAACCATCTACATACAACGTCAGGTCTGGGTCTGACAATGGGACGTCTGTCAAATCTTGTCTGGGTTTCGTCGTGATAGTGATAACTTCAATACAATCATGTGCAAGTGGGTCTGTTCCATTTATAGGTAACAGTGTGGCAGGATTCAATGTACTACAACGTCTGATTTCTATATGTGGCTGAAACAATGTTAATTCGTAACCAGTAAGTCGTGCTATAGTCAAGTGTTGTGTTTGTGTGCGGTTCAAGAGAACCTCTACTGCATGTGGTACTTGTACTGTCAATGGATGTCCTAATACTATGGCATCGCTTTGTCTGATTGCTAAAGCTGTTGCTGCCACTGATTTCAGGCACGCAGGCAAAGCCTGAGCTACGGGATCTAATGTACTAGAAAAATAAGCACATGGTTTGTGTGATCCTGCTTGTTCCTGTGTGAGTACTGACAAGGCAGTACCTTCGCGTTCTGTAACGAAGAGTGTAAACTGTTTATTGTAACATGGTGTTGCTAAAACAGGTGCTTGGCATAAGGCTTTCTTTAGGCTTTCAAAAGCTTGTGTATGTTCCTGAGTCCAAGGGAGAACAGTCGATGTGGCTGCCTCCTGTGTTGTCAATTGAATGAGGGGTTTTGCTAGAAATGCATACTGAGGGATCCACTGCCTACAATATGAAGTGAGGCCTATGAAAGCCCGCACCTCCTTTTGTGTCTTGGGTATCGGCATATTTGCAATTAGCTGGATGCGATCTGGTGTAAGCTGCCTTCCCTCCTTGGACAGCGAGTGACCAAGGTAAACAACTCGCTGGACACAGAATTGCAGCTTAGAAGGGGACACCTTGTGCCCCTTTTCAGCCAAAAATTGTAATACCGTCAGTGAGGCTTTCTCACATTCAGGTTCGCTTCTAGCGGTGATCAGCAGATCATCGACATATTGAAGCAGGGCAGTGTTGACTGGCATGTAGATACTGTCGAGTTCTCGTTTCAGTGCTTGGCTATAAATGCTGGGGCTTTCTGTAAATCCTTGAGGTGCGCGTGTGAATTTAAAGCTTCGTCCATTTAAACTAAATCCGAACAAGTATTGGCTTTCCGGATCTATTGGGACGCTGAAGAAGGCATTCTTGAGATCAATTACAGTAAAGAATGTTGCTTCGGAATCAATGGCTGTCAGTAATGAAGAAATGTCTGGGACTACGGGGTATTGTGGTACTATGCATTTATTTAATTCGCGCAGATCAATAACCAATCGATATACTGGCGGGGCTGTTGGATCGGTTCGTTTAAGAATCGGAATTACCGGGGAATTACATACATTGGAGTCAGTTTCCACAACCACTCCTTGGGTAATAAGCTCGTCAATGATTTGTAGTAAAGCCACTACAGCATCTGGTGGTAACTTGTATTGTCGCATTCGTGGAAGTACCACGCCTGCTTTTAATGTGACTCGATATGGTGTAATGTTCATGCAACCAACATCTGTAGGGCCTTGTGCCCATAAATGTGTCGGTAAAGTCTGTAGTCGGTGATCCATGTCTCGGGACACGTAGTGCCCTTTGAAATCACGTAAAAACAATCTTACTCCTTCCGGAGAACAACATATAATAGCTCCTAGAGCTTTCAAAGTTTTTATGCCTAACAAGTTTTCTGGACATGATTTAGTAAGTAATAAATCTGTAGTTCGTGTCAAGGGACCAATCGTAAGTGGAAGAGGCTGTGTTACTTCGTTAATGATAGGTTTTCCTGAAAAACCAAGGGAAATATTCTGTGAGCCGGAGAGGGGTGCCCCTGGAACTTCACTACGTTTTATTGTTGTTCGGCTTGCCCCTGTATCAAGTAAGAATTTTCTGTCTTGACCTAACAGTTCACTGTGTACATAAGGTCCTTCTTGATCTACAGGGACCTCAATAAGGGGTAAGCCAACTTCCCTCTCTAGGCTGTTTCATGAGTATCGTTGATAATCAGGATAGTCATACTGTGCGGTCTGATACATCTGTCGGGTCGTTGTTTGTGTGGCAGCAATAGGCTGCGGTGGTGGAGCTGGCATAGACTGTTGCGGAGCTGGCATGGACTGTGCATGCTGCGGAGTTCCTTGTTCATTCTGATCCTGTCTAAGTGGCCTTGGTCTTTCTTTTGTGTTACCTATGGCGATATTATGTTTTAAAACGGGACAATCGTGTACATAATGACCTGGCTGTTTACAATAGTTGCACGTCCCTTTAACAGGACCTGTTGAAACACTGGACTGTGTTATACCCTTCTTATGACCGTCAACTGGCACTGTCTGGGAAACTAGCATTTTCATTTTCGTGTCTTTCATGCGTCTATGTTCATGTTCTTGTTCTTCTCTAATTCTATTGTGATGGTACTGTAGCATTTGTAACATTTGTGACGGAGTGTTACCTTGCCAGGTACTCTCGAACTTCAATACTCTATTCTTAACTTGGGGCAAGGCATTTTCAACCAATTTTGTCACAAACAGATGTGGATACGACTCGCTACTTGCTTTTATTCCACTATTTATACCAAAACATTTCTCAAATCGGGAATAGAAATCACTAGTGTCTTCATCTGATTTTTGTTTACAGGCTGAGATTGCACCCCAGTCTTCCTTTTTCGTAGTTAATAATCGTGGCAGTACCTGTACTAGTAGACCTGGTAGTGCTTTGATCTTGTCCCCGAGCCCTGAACCTGGACCTCGAGCTTTTTCTTCGTTTTCTAATGCTGTCCAATCTATCTTCTGGTCTCCCACCTCCCAATCCTTTTCCTTGAGTTTTTCGTAAATGCCCGCAGGCAATAATACCTTCAATATTGTCATAATGTCGGGGTAGGTATATTCTCCCATGAGTAACATATCTTTAATTTCACGGTGGAAACCCGCTGGGTCTTTGTCATGACTGGGTACCACTTTCTTCATTTCTAATAGTTCTATTTTGGATATGGGTGTGTATACAAACACACGTTTAAACTCATTGTCATCACCCTTTATCGGGTGCACTTCGCGTAAGGGATTCTGTCTATCCATGTAATACGTCGTTCTTTCCTTGATGGGCAGTGAGACATGTTCAGGACATACAAAAAGGATGTACTGCTTTCTGGATTCTAGTATTTCTTTAATTAACTTAGTACCGGAACCTCTCCATTTATTCGTGAGTAATTCAGTCAATATATCAGGTAAGGGACCAGGATCGGAGTGTTGGCTTTTATATAATATAAGGAGTTGTTGAATCATATAGATACCAGCTAAACGCTGTTCATCTGGGGCGAGGTTCAAAAACGTATGTACTAGTGTATCATCACCATATTTTCCAGGACTATCAACCCAGTGAACGGCTGACCTGGCTAATTCTTGTTCGTCCATAGAATCGAGTATATGATAACCCCTTCGTTCTCGGAGTAATTTGTCAGCGGTTTGGAATGAATGTTCGGAGGACCTTATATTTATTATAGGAGTTTGGAATTTTCTGTTATTATCTGGACGTATCGGACATATCGGATCAGTAAAGCATCTAGTATCATTGCAAGATCTTCCTCTACCTACATAGGCCATGGTTTCTAACTGTCCTGTGGGCAGTTCTAATTCTTCCTCGTCCTCAGTTTGTTCAGGTTCGTCTACTGCTAATCTTTCTTCGTGTATTCGTTCTATTTCTTTGCGGATCTTTCGGCTCATAGCTACTATACATGATCGTTTATCATGTCTCCCCTCTGATATATTCTTACCCCATGTGGTAAGAATCTGCATTTCTTCCGGATTTACCCCCGGTTGATCTTGATTTCTGATCACACAGTTTATGAGGAAACGTAACAGTTCCCCCTGTATTTCCACCTTTTGGTACTCCATGGCTCTGTTAATACTCTCAGGGTCTTGCCCTGATTGAACAAAATGATATATATTTTCTAAATGTGCAGTCATTCCTGGTAGCTTCCCTAAATATATTGCAGCTCGTCGGATACGTAATGATGCCAGCATCATTTCGTCCCCTTTTCCGGGCACAGGGTCATATCTACAGTCTATTAGAAGTTCCTTGAGCGTGTTGGGAGTTACTAGTTTGGGCGTACGTTGATGGGCTAATTCTTGAAAGGAAAGTTTATTTGTTCTCGGTGGCGTAGAAAAAATGCTTGATGTACCTCCGGTAGCACCACCTGGGGTGCTGGATGTGAAAGGATTCGTTGAACGGGATATAGCAACCATAGGTGTGGATGCGGATGTAGAAACAGATGTGCTTGCCGGAACTTGTGTCGGAGTTTGCTGTTGTAGAGGTACAGACGAAGGAGGGTCTTGGCGTTGAACCCCCTCGGCAGACGGTCTATGTGGCGCAGCATTAGCATACTCGGGAGCTGCGTCGTCTAAATAAGAGGAAAGAAAAACATCTTCTGCGGTTCTGGGATGCCCTTTGGGATGTGCTTTTATCGGAAACAATGGGGGTGGCAAGTCTCTTGGTATCTCCGGAGTAGCCTTAGGTAGTCCTTCGGCCAGAAGAGGATACATACCATTCACAAGGGCATTTCTTTGTCTGTCTGTTTGTTCTGACTTTACTCGAGTACCTTCTTCAATTAATACACTTTCTCGAACTTTATTTGAATTCTCCTTACTTTTCTCTTCCTGTCTACGTGCTTTTTCTGTACGTCTATACGATTCTTTACGCCATAATTCAATGGCATCTTTCTGTGACTGTCTAGCTTTCTTTTTCCATAATTCTTCCTCTACTTTCACGATGCAATCTGCATCCCAGGTCCCAGCTGCGGGCCACCTCTGACTTTCTGGTAATTCCTTGGTGTAGTCTACCCATAGATCAAGAAGTAATATGGCGTCTAGGCCATGTTTATGATACATGAAGTACCCTGGAGTGTCCCTAGGAGGAATGGGAACAGCTTCTTCGAGTACCCCTTTTCTAGTTGTGATCTGTCTTAATTTCGAAAAGAGCGGCATATTGAGAACTGATCTGATACCTAATTTTGAACACGTTTAATACCATAAAACACAATAATGAACAGTCATTCACACCACAATATACAGAACGTATTTAAAACATTTTAACATTTAACATTTAATGAATAAACAATGATGGTCTTTTAGGGAACTAGTCACTAAGCATAATACTCGATACTAACTAGGTAAATCTGAATTATATACTAGACATACTTGATATACTGCTAAACAATACAGATACACTGCTGAAACAGTGCAGACCGGATTTGTGTACCCAAACCCGTCTTGACCGGCACAACCTATGTGCACGTCAGAACGCCTCCCCGATAATGGTACTCACCGGGTAGCTCGGAACGGAAGGCCTCGGAACTGAACTGAACTTGAACCGGACTGGACTCGACTCGGAACTTCGGAAACTTCGGAAACTGGTGGGCCTCTGTATACCTCGGATCTTGCTCTCTCAGCTAGGCTCTGGTCGGGATACTTCGCACTTCTCACCGCCTCGTCTGGGTGTTGATCGCAGCCTCAGTTACCCCCGCTCGGCAGGAGGGAGATACAGGAAATCCTGTGGGTACGCGTTGTTGTCCGTCCAGCTGTGACAGGAGACCGGGCCTGCAACGCACCGCCGGCGCGTGAGATGAGAAAGTGTCCCTATTCGGGCACCATTTATGTGGTAAATAATTTAATTACCGGGACTTAATTTGATGCGGAAAATCTATAACAATGTCGTTTAAGACATTTTTTCACATCATAAGAACCTGAATTATACGTTGTTATGTATCTGATATTATTGCTGTTTTCCTCATCAGGTTTATCTTTAGGGACCAGTAGTTCTTCATGTTTGAATTTGGAGGCTTTATCGCGAGCTTGTGTGATGATACTGGGATTGTATCCCCTTTCCACAAACCTCTCATTCATGGTTTCACATTCCAGTTCAAAATTGTAATCAGAACTACAGTTCCTCCGCGCCCGGAGGAACTCCCCAAACGGGATGCTTTTAATAAGGGCTTTGGAATGTCCACTATCTGCGTGTAACAAAGTGTTTCCAGATGTTTTTTTACGATACAATTTGGTGGTTAATGTATCTCCTATTGGCTGAATCTGTAGATCAAGAAATTCAATACATGAATTGCTGATGGTCCCCTCGAATTTCAAGTTGAACTCATTGTCATTGAGTACTCTAATAAATTCCTGGGCAAGATCTTCACTACCCTCCCAAATGATAAAGAGATCATCAATATATCGCAACCATGTTTTCACATGGTTGCGATATGGACCGTACACCTTGGGCACCTGCTGCTCCCAGTACCCCATAAGCAGATTGGCATAACTGGGAGCAAAACAGGTGCCCATAGCAGTACCCTGTTTTTGTCTGTAAAAATTGTCATTGAAGACAAAGAAATTATTCTCCAAACAGAATCTAATCATTCGGAGTAGCATGTCTGTGTGTTGCAAAAAGGAAATAGAACGTGACGACAGGAATTGTTTACAAGCCTGTAAACCGTCCTCATGTCTAATGGACGTGTAAAGACTACACACGTCAAGTGTGATTAACAAGTAATCTTTTTGCCAAGTGATGTTGTTAATTTTCTTAAGAAAGTCCCTGGTATCTTTCAGGTAAGATGGAAGACCCTCTACGTAAGAACGCAGAAAATAATCAATGTACTTAGATGTTTTTTCCAAAAGTGATCCTATAGATGACACGATAGGTCTACCTGGGGGTTTCTTCATGTCTTTATGTACTTTAGGCAATAGGTAAAGTAGAGCTACTTTAGGTGTACGATTCAAAAGATAGGAATATTCATTCCATTCCAGGATCCCCTGAGTATGCCAATCCTTTAACATTTTATGATAAATGATATTGGACTCGTCTATTTTGCCTACATCCACTATCTCATAACATTCAATAGCTTCCAGCTGACGTAGCCCTTCCTGAAGGTAATCCTGTACATCCTGTATAACTACATTACCCCCTTTATCCGATTGCCGGATCACTATGTTTCTGTCAGTTTGTAGGGACTTTACTGCTAGTCTTTGTCGTTTACTAAGATTATCACACCGCCATCTCCTCTTTCTGGCTAAGGATTTAAGGTCTGCAATCATTAGAGTTTCAAATATATCTATGCCACTAGAGGGCAAAGTAGGATTGAAGTTAGATTTGGGTGAAAAGTCATTTGGACAACTGAGGTCAGTCTTAAAGCCCAATGAATGGGCGGTGATGGGAATAGGATCGATAGTGTCTTCAAATTCTAGTTCTTTTAAGGCAATAAGAGTATTAACCTCATTGATGGTGTCCTGCACTGGACTGATTTTAGTTAAGAGGTTCTGAGGGTAGGTGTTTTTCACTTTCAATTTGTGCCATTTATGTAACCCTAATTTCCTAGTGAAGTGATAAAGATCTACTCTTTCTTTAGGATACGAAAACAAAGCTGTAGGACAGAAAGACAAACCAAACTGGAGTACATCATACTCATCAGTACTTAAACAATGGCTAGAAAGATTTACCACATTCTGAAAATTCTTCATTTTCGATTTTTCTGCCCCCTTGTTTCCATTCCCATGGGGGTTGATGTGGTTCTTATTCCATCCGCCACGTCTGATTTGTTTGGCATTAAGGATTGTCCTCCTGCTCTTCTTCCTCTTCCTCTGCCTCGTCCTCTGTACCCCCTTCCTCTCCCCCGGCCACGATCTTTTTGCCAGCCCTGTTGGTTCTGGGTTTGGTTCATTAATCGGAATTCCTCCCAAAAATGTACTGGTCTGGGTAGGGTTTGTGCATTAGTCATTGTTCCATCATCTGAAACATCACTTTCACTGACATCACTTTTGTCGCTTTCATCTCTTACACTGACTGTAGTTGTAGTTGTGTCCTCTGTTATTTCTGTGTCCTTTCTTTTGATGTTATCAAATCCTTCCAGATTGATAGTCAATTTTGTCCCGTAAGAATTTCCTTTCTTTTTTAGCTATTATCTCTTCTTCATGTTTTTCAACACGTTTGTTGATCTCATTCATTCTCATTGTGAAATTCTCTGCGTTATCCTCTTTTTGTATTTCTTCCTTGAGGTCCGTAATTGCTTTCAACAAAGTTGCCCGTTCCTTCCAGGCAAATTTTATTAAAATGGACAGCATTCTGTTCGAACATTCCATTAGGTTGCTTGCCCATTCGTTAGCAAGTTCCGGATCAGGATCCTCATATGATGGTGCGATCAAAATGCGGAGCCCCCTCGGGACTCTTCCTTCTTCTTGGTATTTCTCCAAAGTTAAGGCTTCCCACCATTTCGATATTTCTTTTTTGATCAATTTCTCCAATTTAGAATACTTCTGATTTAGCGAGGTCGCACGCAGGAGGTTGAGAGCTAAGTCCATGTTCACTAAGGCGAGTGATCAGTTGCCTACTCAGGGGGTGGACTCTCTGCCGACCTCGCTAAATCAGAAGTATTCTAAATTGGAGAAATTGATCAAAAAAGAACGCATTAAATCATATCTACATCTCGGATCCATTTGAACGCTGCGCTAAGATAGAGGTGGTAGCAATTTATCTGCATCTCCACATGTTCTCTACAACAGTGAAACAAAGAGTATATATGTAAAGGTGAGCATTTTCCTTGTACGTAGAGTATGTATAACACTGCTATTACCCAGAGTAAGTCAGAACATCAACTACAATCATTTTCTCAACACAGACGCAGAAGTTCCTGAAAAATAATAACCGAGCAAGACTGGTTTTGTCAAAGTACATTTTTCTGAAATCAAATTATTAAGGTACTTTGTTGTCTACAAATCTTTTTCCCTTTCCTCTTTCTGACTACTATTGAATTTTAGTCAAGTTTCTGGTGAAGGGGCTATTCTTTTACCCACTCTAAAGATGTAAGCTATATACATACAGAGCCATTATTTGCTGGTTTTTGTTAAAATCGATGAGTTATCCTTGAATACAAATTATAGTATGAAGTCTTAAGAAATATTGCTTCAAAATATATTACCTGCCTTAAATGAAAATTATAATTATTATATCTATCCCCTTACAGATCCCCCTACATCATTTAGGGCTTGTTGCCCCTCCTGTTGGTGGCCCTGAGGAAGGTGTCCTGTCACCGAAACGCGCGTAGGCCCCTTTTCATCCAGAGGAGAGGTCTCCAGAGACGCGATAATATCTGATATAACTGATTTGTTGTTATATTGTCCTGGAGACTATGTCAAACAACCAAATGATTAGTGTTATATTTTAATATGAGTATGACTGATGTATGAGTGAGAGTATGATTTGTATTTTTATATGACTAGCCACGGGATCATGTGTTAGGGTGTTTTTTGGATATCGTTCAATGAGAATATATATGTGAATAAGCAATGATAATAATAGTGAAAAAAAATTTTTTAATGAATATTCATAAAATTCAAAAAAATACAAATAAAAACTGTTAATAAATACATGTTTCTTTTTGTTTAATTTTATCTTTTTGATGATGGCAGGTGAGAACTCTTTGTAGTCTCAAATAAAATTATATAGGTCCTGAAAGAGCTTTTCCCCTACTGTCTAGCTTTTCCCCCTTTCTCTTGGACCTCAAAGTACGTGTTAAGGGGGGCCTTGTGCTTAGATTTAGTAGATCACCGCACTACATGTTCCAAGGTGCACCAGTATTTCTCACATTGTACAAACGCAGTAAATACATATCTTTTAGCTGCATAGCGTCCATCACTGCAGGTGTTCTATTTTCCTCCTTTGTCATTGCTCTTTGGAATAAATTGACTGAGTGCAAATGTCCTTGAGTTGCAGCATATATATATCTCAGTGCGTGCCTAACCCTCCACTGCATCAGGCCTTTATCCATGCTCAGTAGGGTATTGGTCAAAGGGCCAGGCCTTGCATGGGTGGGTCACAGGCCTTGCAGGGGTGGGTCACTGCGCACAGCCTACAGCAGTGTGCAGTGGTGGGTTGGCCTTGTACTCAACCGGAAGCAAGTAGCAAATTCCAGAGACACTCTCGCATTACAAACTGTCCAGATATGCCTAACTATCTACCCCTTTGGAGGCTACCCCAAGAATCTCTTTTAAAGCAAATCTTTCGAAAATGTGTGAACAGATTTTCATTAAGAAATGAGAACCGTACTTTCTTAGTAAACTTGTAACTTCTTGCCAAATTAGGTGTAATTCCGTTAAGACATTTTTCTGTATCAGAGAGAAACGTTTGTTATGGGGAACTAACATGGGTGGCAAAACAATGTTTTGGGATCACTTTTTTTTCTTGTCCCCCACTTGATTTGGCACAATACTTTCCATTAAGCTGAGGCGTATGAACTTTGTTTTGGAAGGTTTTGGGAAAATTTGTCAAATGGCACAACAGTTATTAGTGAAACCAAAAAAGCTCTTTGTGCGAAAACTCTGAACTAACTACACAGTGCCACTGTGTAATATATATATATGTGTATGTATACATAGAACACAGAATACTCGAGCAATATGTTCAGATGTAGTACCACAAGTAGTCCAAAATCCAGCTTGCATTGGCAAAGCCAATAGTTCTGGCCTTTCGCATAACTGTAGTACCTTAAGTCAATACTAGACACCCCTCTCAAGTGAGAAGCAACAGCTTGAAGTCTTTAACATCAAAGGCTTTAAATGTACATAACAAAGCTGAGATTGTGTGACTTCAACATAAAAATATACATATACTCCTTTGCCACACTAATCACAGTGCTTATTTTCTATAGGACAAGCAAATATGCCAGAGCTGTTGTAGGATGAGTCGAGATTGCAAATTTCAATACATTTCTATTCAAGTTAAGTCAAGTAAAACTTTATTTGACATAAGTCCTAAAAGTCAGCAATAAAAATGTCCAGTACAAATAATTGTTCATAAAATATGAAAATATTCTCCTGGTCAGACCGTTGTTTTCCACGAAGTCGTAAAAACTAGGTGTAATAGTTACAAGGAATGCAGACCCTCATAATCATTGAAATAATGAGACATCATAAACCATTATTTCATCCTCTAAAAATATTAAAGAGGTAGCTTGAAAAAATATAACAGTACTATGAAAGATAAAGTGCAAATAAAGGGGGTGGCATTCTCATTATCACAGTGGGATCATCCCGAATCTCTTTCTAATTGCTATTGATTTTGTTATAAAATTAAGAACAGCAAAACATACTTCTATCATGGAGAGATTTTGTAACAATGTCAGGCCATCCACTATAGTTCTAAGTATGGAATTCCGTAAGAACAGCCTCAAAACCTGAAATTCTGGAGTCAGCATATAATTAGCAGAACAAGATAAAGTGACAATTGCTTTGTTTACTGGTATGATCACACCGACTGGGGGGTATGTTGTGTGACCAAATGCATTGAACAGGAAAAGCAATCTTAAAATGTAACATTGAGAACCTCAAGAGAGTTAGATAGCAGCGATGAACCAGGTGTGTTACCCAGCAACGGTATGGTTCTATGTTAACAGTTGTGGAGATCGTAACATATTTATTAATTGTGCCCATGGATTGGGCCTTCTGAAGCCTTAAATGTTTGAGCGATGGTTCAGAAACGCATTTTAAATTCGTCTTTGGTTTTTAAAGTTATCTGGGCAGGATTTGTGAACAGATCATTCCTACCTTTAGATTCAAAGGTTTCCTTCAGGTGGGTGAACCAGGGAATTCGGGCCACCTCATTCAAAGAAAGACAATTGGAAATGCAAGATTAGACCAACTCTGCCTCCGAGTTTGTCTTAATGCACAATAGTAAAGCAGCCATGCCCAGTGTGTCTTCTAAATCAGTAAGGCCCAATTCTTCATGGCATATCAATGTGGCACTCCCTAGGAACCCCACTATTAATATCCGCAAAAAACAATTTTCCACCAGTTGGAGAGGGGTCATGTTTGCAGACCCCCATAAACCCGCTCAATTTGCCATAACAGAAATACATTTGGCTTTATAAAGGTGGATTAATTCTTTGATGGGTTTCTGTCCCAGCCAGTAAGAAAATATAAAAATTGCCTCAATCTTCCTTTTATGAAGTTGAACTCTGGCAATTAAAAGTGTTTTCCAATAAAAGGTGGAACTAAAAAGAATAACAAAATAATTAAAATCATTTACTGTCTCTAAAATAGAGTTCCCCATCACACATTTTTTTGATTTAGTACTACGTCATAAAAATAGGCCTGAAGTGATTTATTCTGACATCTAGGTTAACTACATATATCGTAAAGGCCTCCAATAGAGTTTGCAATCCTGGGGCACCTTGATCACCAATGTTTTTAACACCCTCATCCCATTCATGGAAACGTTCAACCATCGTCCCCATTTTTAAAAAAGGTGATCACATGTCTCCAAAGTGCTATAAACCAATTTCTTTAATAGACAGTACGGTCACAATTATTGGTTAGAGCGATCTAAAAAGTCTGGCTGTATGGGCTCAAGAGTGTGATATTCTCTCTCCCTTCCAATTTGGGTTTCGTCCAGGGATGGGTTGGGTGGAGCAGTACCTAAATCTGAGCTTAATAGTCAGTGAGAGCATCTTTGACAAGTGCTACCCTCTGTACCTGGCCTTTATGGACCTTTCAACAGCATTCAACTCTGTTAACAGATCCGAATTGAGGTTGAGACTGTTGGATACGGGGGTGCACACCAGCGGCGTCACTAGGGTTGGTGTCACCCAGTGTGGTAACTCATGGTGACGTGCGGTCCGCACCCCCCTAGTGACGCCACTGCACCTTACTGTGTACCGTTTCTCCCAGGCTCCTTACCTGATCTGGAACCTTGCTCCTTGATGTCTGCTCAATGTCTGCTCTTATCCAGGCCTCCTCCTCTCTTCTCCTTCTTTTAGGTCAGTTGGCCTCAGTTTACCACTCCGAGCTTCTGCTGATCTCCGTGCAGAGCTCAGAGCAAAGCTCATGTCTAGGCCGACGTAACTTTGGGCTCTACTGGTGTGGAACTGCCGGCACTGCACGCAGTGGCCGCAGCCCCCCTGTCGGCGCAAGCTGCACCGGTCGAGCAACAGCTGATTCCGTACCAGCAGAGAGACCACGGGCCCGACCCTCTCCTGACAACTTCCATGCCTGCCTTGCCGCGCACACAATTTCTGCTGGCGAGGCACTCTGCTCTGTGCACCTTGTCGGATCTCCCAGGTCCTCCGACTGCCACAGTGGAAGATCACCTAGTAGTTGGCAGTCAGAGACTGGTGGCACCTCTAGGGTGAGCCGTGGCCGCAGACACAGGGACACAGAGCTCGGGTCGCCTGGTATAGAGCTCGTCTCTACCGACGTGCGATGAGGCGAATGAACCTGAACCGGAAAGACAAGTAAACACTGAGGCAATGCTGGTCGCCCCCCGCCAGGGTTTGGCTCGCTCTGTGCATGGGTGTGTGTTTCATTGCGCCTCTGTTGTCTGCCTGTCATTCACCCTGTCTGGGGGCTCCGCAGCCAGAGTCTCCACCTGACTGCTTTTCTGTCACCCCGTCTTTCTGGGAAGCAGATTGTCCGTGACCCTGTCTGCATCTCTGTGATCCTTCCACTGCCTTGTGTGTCTGTCTGCGAGTGTCTCCTAGTGTGGGCCTGTGGAACTGTCACTGTGTCTGCTTGCTTTGGTGTCACAGTGTCACCCCATGTGATGGTGTCACCCAGAACGGTCTGCACCCCCCACACCCCCTAGTGACGCCACTGGTGCACACTGATCTGGCAGCGAAAGTGTGTGAGAGCCCAAATGGAGAAATGTCCCCTGAATTTTGTCTTAAGAGTGGGGTGGGCTGAAGGCTGTATTCTGGCCCCTTTACTTTTTATTTTATATATCGATGGTCTCTGCTTGCATCTCAACCCTGGTGGATATGCCCAGAATTGCTGACACTCAGGTGCCAGCATTGCTCCATGCTGATGACGTTGTCCTAATCGCCCAGACCCCTAATGCGACCGCCAGAGAAAGGCTGTCAGAAACAGACTTTGGGGGCCCCTAGCAGAGGCCTGGGGACACATGTGGTGCCCCCCCCAAACATACATGCACTGATGCATGAATGTTTAAAAACATCCCTTTTTCTATTGCGGCTCATGCTGCGGACTTTTACCATGTCGCAGCACAAGCTGCAATAGAAAAAGGAATGTTTCCGATTGCCTAAAAGGCACTCGCATCCTAATCTGGTGTGTGAGACCTCTGACTACTTGTCGGGGGCCCCACTCCTGCTGCGATGGTGGTTGGAAACCCGTCCGACTGCCATCGTAATGAGGCCTTCAGTATCTGAAGTCATTATAGAGGTCCCGCTCGAGTCAGAGAGTCAGATGCTGAAGCCTGGAAACTCTTTTATGAAGCTTCAGTACTTTAAGTAATTACTAGGTGTCTCTCTCAAGTCAAATACAAATGTTCTGATTGCCTTCACAAAACTGAAAGTGTGTGGCTTCAGCAAAACAATTTGCATGCATACGTTTGATATGTGCTTGTTTTTGATAGGATAATGTTTTTGATAGGATAAACAAATATGCCAAAATGACTTATGATAGAGTCAATATGACAAGTTTTAATGCATTTCTAAATTTTTATCGGAGTGATGACACCCTAACATACATGGATACTAGCAGTCAATGATAAATATAGTTGTCTCAAATGTCTAACCCTCTAGGACTTTTTTTGATGGATGTGTACATGTGCACTTGTAGTCACTCAAAAAGAAGGTATCCAATGGCTGAAGTTGGCTGACCCTGTCTTATAGTGTGCACTCTGTGGGGAGGGTGAATAATCCAAGTGGCATTTGGCCAGGCCAATGGATAAACAGGATTCACTAGAAGCCCCCTATATGCATGTATTTCTATTATGATTTTTGGGGAAAACATAAGACGCACAAGACTTTAGGCTAGACCTAAAAATGCAGCTCTTAGAAAACAAGAGTGCTGATATTTACCAAAAGAGGTTTGTAACAATATCTCATTCCCCATAATGCTCTCCGACACCCTGTTCTGGACCACGGAGTTGAAACAATTGAATTAAAGGCATGGCTGAAGCTTGAGTTAGAAAGTTATGTTCTCACCTCCCTTCCATTTGCCAACTTTTTGCCCTTTCTGTTATTGGTCATGCAGGGTAATTACCTCCTTGCTGCAGACCAGAGCCACCAAAAAAAAGAGTGGGTCAGGTGCTTTTGGCTGTGATCAGCAGGTGTATTTTTCCTCTTCGCGATGAAGTATCAAAAGATTCGGCCCTGCCTTAAGATGCATTAAAACTGGGGGCGTGGCTAACCACCGAGCATGGCGGACGCATTCTAGCTGAACTCCGGGCCCTGTATCCTGCCATTAACTACGCCATTGCGAGGCCATCCAGCTGCCCAACCTGCCTGGCGTGCTGCCTGTGACCCCGGGTGACACTGTGGGTGCACGAAGAAATTTGTGGCTGGCAAAGATATCGGCGTTTGCCGAGGTGATGTCACCACTACAGCCCAATCCACGACGGCGGAGGCTGACGAGTTGCCGGCTCTGGCTGCAACTACGCCGAATGGACCAACCTAAGCATGGTACGGTCTTGCATGGCAGTGGCACGCACTGCACCCCCACGGTCGCTTTGGCTGATGGCCCGGTGGTGTATTTTATGCGGAGAGATGACTTTAGCCGAGGGATCCTGCCAGTGGCCACCGGGCTGGAGCCCCCCTTGCAGAGAGCTGCGGGGAAAATCCCACCCTGAATGGCCGTTCCTGTTACTTCGTTTGCAGCTACCGACTGGTCTTGGCTTGGTGAGCAATATGAGAAGGCTACATTTGTGGGACATACGCCGCGACTCTCCCTGGCCCTGGGGATTGACTGCCCACCTAACCCTGGGAGCAGCCTGGATGGCGTTTCACCTGGGGCGTGAAGCTGCACATTGGGGTGAAGCTGCCTGCGCTGTGAAGCCCACGAGCATGGCGGCAGCCGGAGCGGGTGTTGACCCACGACTGCTGGAGTGAGGAAACAAGCACTGCCCCTGCGCCTGGGGTGAGATTCCACACCGACACCTGGCCTCATCCAACTGAACTGCATGAGAAAGTGAGTAACGTGAACACTTAGGCCGCGCTGAGCCTCTGATCAGATATCGCCCATCTACACTGTGGCTTAGTGCCCGAACTGTGTAGTACCCTACTACCCACTGGTGGACCTGAGCTGCCGGAGACCCCTGCCAGCTGAGGATGGTGGTGAATGAGAGCAGAGATACCCCGAGAGCATGGGACCTAGCACTGAGGATCTCGTTGGGCATCCGACTGGCGTAAAAGGTACACTAAGCTAAACCACGGTGGGTGCGCAGTGGTAGAATAGCAGTGCTCAGGGCTCTGTGCTACGTGCTACTATTCCACTCACTGCTGGGCCCCAACATACCTGGAGATGGGTCGTACTAGAGGGAAACAACCTGAACCCCTCACCTCTGGGGGACCTGACCACAATGAGCAGGACGATGCAGCCCATGCCCCTGGTCTGGACTGCATTCCGCCGACAGCTCTTGAAAGCCCCACAGATAAACTGGACTTAATATTGCGAGAAGTTCGCGATTTCAGGAAGGTGATTGAACAACAGGCTTCACGCTCTTAAAAGCTGATCATGATAAAATGGCTGAGACTGTGAAGAATAATAAATTGCTTCTTTCCGAGGTGCCACCACAGCATAAGGCTTTTGCAGCACAGATTGAACAACTACGGCGTCAACTATCGAGCCTAGAGCACTGAGTGGATGACGCCGAAGGGTGGGCTCGGCGCAATAACGTGAGAATAGTGGGAATGCCGGAACGCAGTGAAGGATCCAACACAACCCAATTCATAAAACAATGGCTGAGGAACACAATTGCGCCGGAGGGCCTCACCGATTTCTTCAGTGTGGAAAGGGCGCACAGAATCCCGTCACGACCCCGATCACTGGTGCACCGCATAGGCCAATTATAGAGCGCATACTCAATCACAAAGATCGAGACACTTTACTACGATCCGCCAGAGAAAGAGCTCCAAAACAATTTGAGAATAAACAGATCTCACTTTATCCGGATTTCACACTAGCGGTGCAGCGACAAAGAGCCTTATTCCAAGAGGTTAAAAAGATGCTCAGAGTCCATAATTTGAAATATGCCCTCGTATTCCCAGCCCGACTAAAAGTTATATATGAGCAGAAATCTCACTTCTTTGACAGCCCAGAGTAGGCCGCGAAGTGGATTGAGGTCACATTATCACCGTGTGCATCACAAAGTTCATCTCAACTCACCAGGCAGAAACCGCAGAAACCACAGAAGTCAGGGCGCGGCAAGTCCAACCGAAGGACGACGTTCCGTCCAGACACAAAGGCAAGCCCATTGAGGGAGCAAATCATCGAAGGCCAGAAATCAGCAATACTAACGGCAGCAGCACTGGAAGACCAAGACGCAATCTCAATGGCTGACTCAATCAAATCCTCTGCGGACACTAATTTACAATCGGACTCTGAGAGTATTGTGGCTCTCTTTCCTTCTATTACTCCACAGATGGTGAATGACTATTTGGGATGATATACTTGGTCTGTGAATGCAGAGGCCTGGGGCTCCATTTGAAGGTAGACCATATGCTACATAATGTGCATACTGACCTAGCAGTGTTATTTCATGGTATTAGATAGGGCCCAAGCTCGACCATCTATTAACTGTTCAGTTTGGTGCACCCATCCACTCACAGCAGACCATGGTTTCCACCTCCCCCATTGCAACTGCACAACCTTATAACTTGTTTGAGGTTCAATTTGTTCTTACAGTTTGGTCCTCTGTCGTTCTGAGGGCGAACCTTGTATGGGTATTGTTAGGGGTTGTAATTAGACAGACTCGCTCATAGGTAACTCCTCTAGCTGTCAAACGTGCCAGATAGGGACAAGTCCAAAACCACAACACATACAAACAAATGGCTACAACAGGAAACTATACGATCACAACCTGGAATGTTCGGGGAATGGGCTCTGTACATAAAAGGCATGGGATATATGCCAAATTAAATAGGAGGAAGGCCCACATTGTACTAATGCAAGAGACGCATCTTACTAACTCTGAAGCTACTAAGTTAAGAAAAAGTGGAGGGGACAGCTATTTTGTACATCCTATTCTGCATTTGTGAGTGGGGCAGCCATATAGATCAGGAACGGCACTCCTTTTACTGTTCTAGATCAAAGAATAGATACTAACGGCAGATGTGTATTGCTCCATGGCACACTGGACGGGGAACATTTAGTGATTGGTAGTATATACGCCCCTAACACAGAACAGAATACATTTTTAGGGACCCTTAACACGGTCATAGCTGACTGGGGAGGATACCCCTGAATCCTGGGAGGGGACTACAACGCAGTATTGAACATTGAATTAGACCGCTCCCACCCACCACTACACTGGACCAGCAGTAAGAAACAAGTGGGGGACTTACAGGGCTGGGCGAAGGGCGGGAATTGTTTGATGTGTGGTGCATACAAAACCCGACTTGCCGGGAATACTCGTTTTATTTCCCCTGCATATGTTACATACATGAATCGATAGGGTGTTTTGTTCCTTACCCATAATTGCAAAATTTGGCCACACTACTTATCTTGGGAAAACACTTTCAGATCGCAATCTGCTGGATGTAACGCTCTCCTGGGGGGAAATTCCCACACCAGTGCCAACATGGAAATTGCAGCCCCTGCTTCTAGAAGACCCTGTATTCTGCACCACTCTCTCCACTGCTATATCCAATTATTTCACCGTAAATACAGACAGTGCAAGTTCATGGCAGATGGACAAGACATCATTAGAGGGGTAGCCATTAGCACAAGAGTGGTTCCCCGTCTCACGCTAGATAGAGAGCTGCGGGAACTAGAAGGGCAATTAAGCAGACTTGAACAGGCAGCAACCTCAGATGGCACAAACAAGGTGGCCCTGCGAGAAGCTCATATCAAGAATGCGAACTCCTAGAACAGCTACTGATTATTGACTATCGCACCTACACACAAAGACAACAGGTGGAGGCAGATAGGGCGGGTCTCCTCCTGGCTAGGATTATAAGGGATGCACCATCCTCTACCGCCATCCAATAGATTACCACATTGGAGGGAACCACAGTCAACCCACAAATGGACATAAACAGGCCTCTATGAGATATTATGAAACACTGTACGCACCACCAAGAGAGCTTAGGGTGGATACATTTATAACTTTCCTCAATGGGCTAAAACTCCCCCAGCTACCGGAAGCACATAAAAAAGGGCTGGCAGAAACCATTACAAAAGCTGAAATTAAACTAGCAATTAAAGATCTCCCAAGAAAAAACCACGGGACTGGATGGGCTACTGGTAGAGTTTTATGAGATGTTCTCAGCATTATTAGTTCCCTAGCTAGAACGATTATACCAGGTTGCCCTGTACACAAGATCCCTTCCTCCCACTACTAGGCATGCGCTTGTTACATCTCTCCCAAGGCCCGGCAGGAACCCTATGGACATGTCAGGATACAGTCCCCTTTCATTATTGAATACTGATTATAAAATTTTGAGCAAAGTATTAGCTCGTAGACTACTTCACCATTTACCGCAGTTGATACACATAGACCAATACGGCTTTGTGCCAGGCCGTAGCACCTCCCTCAACATCAGACGATTGCATCAGGTACTAACTTCCACATCGGTGGACAGCCTCTCAAGCCTAAGGCAAGCGTTTGACACACTGAATTGGAGTTATATGCTATGAGCCCTTTCACAATTTGGGATACCACAAGAGTACGTGAGATGGGTTACCTTATTATACACGGAACCCTTGGCACGTGCCCCCACCGGAGCCCACATTTAACAGGCCTACCCGGTAGCACGGGGGCACACCTAAGGGCTGCCTACTATCCCCCCTGTTGTTTGTATTAGCGCTCGAACCTTTAGATATTAGGATACGTACGGTTGCAGCAGAAAGGGGTATTCAGATAGGAAATATTACCCATGCCCTCTCCGCCTATGCGGATGACATTATTCTTCACCTCAACAACCTACAGGATGACCATAAACCCATCCTAACAGTGTTTCACCAATTCCAAGTTCTCTCAGGCCTAGCCATCAACGAGTTCAAGTAGTACGCCTACTATTTCCATGATATGGCGCAGCTAGAACCAGTTCACTTTGGCCTCTGGACATTCCATGTTGCGCCCGTCACATTCAAATACCTTGTCATACAAATTTATAGGGATGCACGGGATCTGCTGGGCGGTAAATTGGCCCGTGCCGTTAAAACACTCAAAACCCAAATCACATTCTGGTCCTCCCTGTCGTTGTCCGTGGCGGGAAGAGTGGCTATCTCCAAAACGTTCATGCTCCCTAGACTGGTTTTTACTAATTTACCAGTAATGATTCTCTCACACACTTTTAAAACTTTAAATACACTTTTATTGGAATTAATATGGGGTACGGGTCGCAGGAGATTTGGACTCTCAAAAATCCAGCTGAGTACAGATCAGGGGGGCCTAGGTGTCCCGGATTTTAAGGCATATTGTTATGTGAGCCAACTTCAGTGGCTCTCCTACTGGATTGCAGGACACAATCTGCAGGAGATAGGGATGACGCAATAAACTTGGGAAAGGGGAGCCCTCCATACCCTGTTATTACCGAGAGGAAGGCCCCTGACAGCGGCTCCTCCACTATTAAAGGTGGCCCTCTCATACTGGAAAAAAGCTCTCCAATACACTAATGGTTTCCTTCCCAATGCCCCTAATGTTCCATTGTTAGGAATCCCCACACAGTGCGGAATAGTCACCACTAGATGCATTTCCAAATGGTCGCACGAGGAAGTGTAGGATGCTATTAACCGACAACACGTTAATGGACCACGAGAATTTTGTTAGGGAACAAGGAGTCCCGAATTCCCTATACATCCTACACGCTAGCATTAGCAGATACGTTAATGGTACTTGGGCACCAGAAGGTAGGGAGCCTCCGACGCATGACTTAGCACACACTATACCTCAATCAGGCGTTTGTTAAGTGTGACTACTCACCTATAAGGGTCTCAAGGCACTCGGGGTGGGGTGTGCAGGTTCCAGTCCATCAAGGAGGGGGGCCGTCAAAGAGCCAGGTTTTGAGGTTTCTTACGAAGATGTGAAGTGATATCTGGCTGAGGTGGAGCAGAAGGGCGTTCCAGACTTTGGCCGTGAGGTAGGAGAAGGAGCGGCCTCCCGATCTGGTTTTACTGGTGCGTGGGACCACGGCGTAGGAGAGGTTGGCTGATCGTAGGGTCCTTTGGGGTGTGTGGAATTTGAGTCGGCTGTTCAGGTATGCTGGTCTGGGGTCGTGGAGGACCTTGTGTGCGTGGGTGAGCATCTTGAAAGTGACTCTTGCCTCGATGGGGAGACAGTGGAATGTGCGCAGGTGCTGGAAGGTGTGGCAGTGTTTTGGCAGGTTGAGGACCAGTCTTACGGCGGCATTCTGGATGTTCTGTAGCTTGCGGGTGAGGTTTTTGTTTATTCCGGTGTGGAGTGCGTTGCCGTAATCGACTCTGCTGGTGACCAGGGTGTCAGTGACGGTCTTTCTGTGTTCGAGGGGGATCCATTTGAAGGTCTTACGTAGGAGGCGGAGGGTGTGGACGCAGGAGGCCGAGACTGAGTTGATCTGGTGGTCCATTTTTAGCTCGGAGTCCAGGATGATTCCCAGGTGCATGTGTGGTCCGTGAGGGTGGGCGTGTTTCCGAGGGCGGGGGCAATGGAGGGCGCTTAACCAGGTGGCTGTACAGAGGTATCCACTCCCATGCAGCAATTCCACTCCAAGCGCTCAGAGATAAAAGGAACGGGGATTTAGGCCAAGAAATAACAGACAAATAATGGGAACAAATGCTGGAACACCCCAAGAAAGTATCCCGCAATCCCAAATTTGAAATTATTCAATATATGGTGTTACATAGGGCTTATTTGACTCTGCGCCGATTAAGCAAGATGTTTCCGGAAATGGTTGACCAATGTCCGCGGTGCCACATACAAAACGCTGATTTATTACACATGCTATGGGCATGCCCACGACTGGTTTTCTTCTGGGCAAATGTGCTTAAAATACTACATGGGGGCGGCACCTGTAGCGGGTGGGAGACACAGTAGAATACTGCATTTTAGGATTATGCAATAGACGCAAGAAGCAAGGGGTACAATACCGGTTCGCAAACCTGGCCTTGATTCTGGCAAAATAGTCAATTATGAAGCGATGGAAATCTGCACTGCCCCCTGCGGCTCTAGCCTGGCACAGTGAAGTAGTCAGATGGGGCAGGGCTGAAATTATGGAAATTAGGAGGGAGGAAAATAGGGCCTACGAAAGAATCCAATTTCTTTGGAGTGGGATGCCATGTTGGAACTGTTTGATTTCCGCTGAACCGTCTTGCACTGTGACTGTAATTTAATTAGTTTTCCTATCAAATTCATGAGCGTAATCGAATAACAGACCCCTTTTGAAACAAACAATTATGTACGCTTAGAAACTTGGTACCTGGGACTATCTGCCTGAGAAAGACTTGCCTGCCGATTGATGGCCTATGTTAATAATGTAGTGAGTCTGGGATACGGAGGGGGGTGGGATTTTTAAATTAATCTGTTTAGGGAGGCGGGAGGTTATTCCTTTGTTGGCATAGGATTATTACCATTGTTTAGACATAATCACCGCACCAGTATGTTACCATGTGTTATCACTGCCACTGTCAAGTATACACCTGTTGTTGGAACTCTGCAAGCGGTAATGATTCTTCGGTAACTGAGATATGATGCTTTTATATGATCCTGGTAATGTAACATTCAATGCCGTCTTGGTTTGTTATTTTTGAAATTCAATAAAAGTTTTTTTTTTAAATGCATTAAAGCCAATGGACTCTGTAAATTGCAATGTAACATGCCACCCCGCAGTGCACCACAATCCAGCAGAAGATTGTTGGCTCATTTTAATAGATGGCATCTGACTATTTGCTGGTGTCCAGGAAGCAGAAAAGCAGAGTTCACAAAGTGGTGTTTATGTAAACTGGCTGCCAGGAGTAAGAGCGCTCTTTCCACTCTACTGGAACTCCACAGCGAACTTGAGTGGCAGAGTTGTCTGAAAGAGAAACGCCTGCTCCTAGGGACCCCTGGATAATGCGGTTACCATCCCCACTGGAGATCCCAAGAGGAGCAGTAATAAGGCACCTGACAGGCACCGGTGCGGTAATGCCGCGTGGTTTACCTGGGTCAAACGCCCCAGGTCATACATGTAAGAGTTTGTTTCTGGCAAAAGCAAACAGATTGCGAACTGGCATGTGGAAATGAGTGAGGCACTTGGATAGGCATCTGCAGGGGATCGATGCATAGTGTGGCCAGTGTTACTGAAGCCTGCGGTATGGCTGATCCAGTATTACCACCCTTTGATTCCAGTCCGCTCACAATGAGTGTGTGACTTTGATAAAAAGTCATTGCAGATAGATAACAATGCGACAGAAAGTATCACATCATTTGGCTCAAATCACGTAATGTGTTAGTACAGTCCTCTCTAGTGCTCAAAATTAGTTGAAGACATATTCTAAAACGTACATACTAAATAAATGTATACATTTCTTAACAATAAATAACTCCTCTTTTATTCCGTGGTGCATGCCATCTATTTATTAAAACCTGTCTCATGCAGCTGTGCGTCAAGTTTAGTTTGCATCTACACAGTGGGGTTTCTGTAAGAACCCCTTTGCAACAAGTACCTGCCAGAAAAGGCATGTATGTTATTACATTTATCGTGAAAGATGTTCCACTCTGGAAGACATTTTATATGTAGGGCGTTTCTTTCCCAGCAAAGGCTAAGTATGAAAGCTCTTCCCCAAACTCTCAGGGTCGTGATGTCATTAGAGCTATTAATTAACACCACTTGTGCGGCATTCTCGCCGGTTTGATTCCTTAGTGTGGTGAAACAGAGGTGAAATGTGATCGGTCAACACGTGGAAAGAGTCACACCGCGCAGTGGAATTTCATAGGCGACATTCCTGGTAACGTTTCATCTCTCGAGGCACTTACTATAGTTTCTGTTGACGTCTGCAGATTACACAACAGGTGAAGGGTTATGTGTCAAACACTTCAAATTCTTAGTTATGTAGAATTTACAACGGCCTCAGAATCTTTAGTGCCATGTGTTAGGGATAGGAGTAAATTCTGGAAGGTTATCACAAATTAAAAAAAAAAAATCCTTTGTAGGAGGGTCAAACAATATTTATTCATACAAGCTCCTACTTCATGATAGTAAATAATTACATTTGAATCCTGTTAGTGGCGGACTATCTCTTATACAAATGAATTACAAAGATCATAACGTAGAACTCAGGTTATCAGAATCTCTTCAAAATCCTTACTAAGTAGGGACCCTACATACATCTGAACACTACCCTGAAAAGAACTGCTGATGCGGTCTGCGTAGTAGGATTGCAGAGCCTGGCGGTCACCGCCTCACTACAGCCCCATCAGATGCAGGCAGTATTGTCGAGGAGTTCTGGTTCTGTCCAATAGAAAGCGGAGAAATCCTGCCGAGAGGGGCGGCAGAACCACTGTACATTGTTACTACGGCCTCATTACAATGCCAGGCTCGCTGCTGCCAGTCTCTGCAGCATTAGAATACCAGCTGCACCCACGTCCATTACTGCCAGGTTCAGCGCCAGCTTCCCTTTCAGTGAGACAAGAGTGGGCCAGATGGCAACAACACTTCATAGTTCACACAAACACAGACACGCTTACACAGACAGAGAGTTTTGGGGCTGCTGGTACCAAATGTGGAGCAGCGGTGCACATTGTGTGTGTGTTTTGGGATTTTGTTTATGTGATTGCTTTTGGTTACTAGGGTGTGTCGTCTGTTTATGACAGAGACTAAGCACCAGTATGTTGGATTCAATGTGTGTGATGAGGTGTGTGACGGCAAGTGAAATGAAAGCGCGCGATTGCCCGGGTCCGTCGCGCACAAGTGCATGTCTGATGGCAACGGTGTGATGTTGTGATGGCGTTGTGGTATCCAATGCTCCGAGTGTGTGTGTGTGAAAGAGAGCCTTAGTGTGGTGGCATGGTGAGCGGGCTTGTGCATGTATTATGTGTTTATGATCCAATGCTCAGTGTGCCATACCACATTGCGCTAGGTATGTACACATCAGAAGACAGGTTCACAGTGCTCCAGTGAAACATACACTGTGTGCTAGCCTCCCAGAGAAGCCCAGATACATTCATATTTCCATGCCAGTATCTTGGCCAGTTAGAGATGCATCGCAATGCCTCGTTGCTCGTGGACTCAACGTTTTAACAGAGGTTTAAGAGTGAGTGCTTTAAATGCGGCGCAGCCCCCAGCCCCACTCACCACTGTCAATGCCATGTAGATATATTGAACGAAAGACAGCGGTGGTGCAGATGGGTACCTGCAACTCACCACCACCCTCACTAGCTGTTACATAATATAGCTCTATAAAAATGCATTGCATTACACAAATGTTTGGAATGGTAAAATTGCATGAAAATTATGCTTGGGCGAGGGAAAGAACGCGAATCAGGCGATAAAACAGCAAACTAACGGTCACATTACGGAACTGTAAAAAGTTAAAAATAAAACATTTTGGATTGACCCAAGCTAGATATCTGAGGCTATCTGTTAAACATTACTTGCTGCGAGGGAGAACAAAGTGGGCTCAGTCCTGAGTGCGGATGGGATACAAGTCACTTCTTGGTGGCATTAGGAGGTCTCCAGAGTAACACAGGCCAGAAACATCTTCCGCCTCGATTCCACATTCAAGGAGATCACAGAATCCCAAAGCGACCACGACCACTATGCCAGCAATGCCTACTCCGAGAGCCATAATATGCCAATGGATAGCTCGGATTTTCCGGGGATAGCATTATGCCAAATAGGGCCACCATAATGCTGAAGAGACGCACAATATGATAATGAGGGTTACAATAGGCCAAATTAACAATAATCTGAGATATGGCCGTCATTATGAACCTGAAAGACAGGGTATGACTGTGATTGACCATGGGAGTAACAGTATACCAACATTTACCTCAGTTTGCTTGGTTCCATTGTGCCACGGATGGCATCTATGCCAATGATGTCCTGACTATGCGAGGGCCAGCATTATCTGAGGTATGACCACCATTATACACGAAAAAAGTACTTAAACACACTACTGGGACCGGTACTCCGAACGCATAGGTCCTCACAGAAACATACGCACATACGCACACAAACATGCACGCACACGCACACTGTGCTAGATCTCCTCAGTTCTTCATTGATGGAGAGCTACAGGCTGTGCTCTCTACCTCCTTAAGATTGAGGAGGGATAGTACCACCACTCAGGGGGCAGAGAGAAGAAGGAACACACACATTGGCCTGGAGCACTTCTGATTAGTGTCTTAGGAGGTATGAATCCCTTACATTTCAGGTTGGAGTTTCCTCTAACTTGTCTGCTGAATCATCTCTGCTGCATGCACATTATATATAAGTCACTGACCAATGTCGCATGCTGTATCAGTTGGGGCTGCAGGGCACACTTGAGGAGGAGCAAGCAGCCAATACGAAAGGCAGGTACAGGTGCAAATATTTTTGCCTGAATTTTGTAGAGCGTGCAACTACCCAGCAAGGGCATCCTGACACTAAAGCAAAAACATTTAGAGGCCGTAGGACTTTAATATGTGCAGTGAAGAGCCACGTTTTGAGTTGCTGGTTGAAGGCTAAGTGAGGGGCTGTAGACCTTAGAGTTAGAGGGAGGAAGTTCTTTTGATTGGCAGCTAGAGAAGGGAACAAACATCCGCCTACATGCATCCGGCGAATCCTAAGACCACTGAGGAGCATGTTCTGGCCAGAATGTAGAGAGCATGTCACAGTGTAGGAAGTAATCACTGTACCTGTATGTGGAAAGAAGGGTTCCCCTAGTTTCTTTTAGGTTCAAGAGGAGGGGAAAGAGCACATGTGAAAAAGAACAACCTCTTGTCTAACCTATTTTAATTGTCAATGAAAGTTATTCATACATTTGGTAATCCCCAGAGCCACAATACATTTCCAGGACAACTGACTCTTGAATCTACTTATTAGTTTTTATTTTTATTTTTATGACAAATCATTCATATAATTTCATTTGACACATAGTTTATATACAAAAATAGATATTTCCATACAAATATTTTTCCAATTATATTGGGTGACAACAATTTATAAGAATAAGAAAAACACATAAAGACAAAAACAATTTTTTAGTTCAGATAATTGAATTTGGAAAAACAATTAGAAAGAACTTTAACCCCTTCAGCGCGGCGCGGATTTCCGTGCCACGCTGAAGGTTCCGTGCGCGGGCGGGTCCATGACGGAACGGTTATGTCATGCGCACAGCGCAACCGACGTGCATGACGAAACCGTTCCGTCATGCGCGTCGAACGGGTTAAGAGAGAAACCCCATGAAAACATACCATCACACTGTCATTCTCACCTGTCACTCTACCCTTACATACTATCAAACATACCACAAAAAGGTTTCTTTTTGTAAAATAAAAAACCACTACTGGTGTGAGATCCTATTAGAGTTATAATCCAAGGAATGGTAAGATTCTTGTGAACAACACAAAGGATTTTGGTCAAAGCATTAACACATAGTTCTACTCTAGGTCTCCCAGATATGTGGTCGCTGGTCGGTCTACGCACGTTTCGGAGACTATATGCGAATTTCACATCTCCTTCTTCAGGACCAATAAATTTCTAAGAATTTCTTTGTAGTCTGTGCGGTGATAAGGAGGGGGTCTCTCTAGAAAAAATATAATCAGAAATGTATATATGAATGCAGACCTGGGGAAAGGTAATGAAGTCATTTAAAATGTTTTTCTCTTTATTTATTGGTGCTCCAAGTAGATTAGAGCTCCTGCAGCCCAAAAAAGGCGAAGATTACTTGCATCATTTAGTTATTTCCGTAGGAATATTTCAAAGAATAAAAAAGGATAGTACCCAATAGTTTAAATAGTCCAAATGTGCTCTCACCAGGGGGAATACCATGTGAAAAGCTAGTGTTTTAAGTATAGTGCTTTAGTGAGAAAAACACCCATAACTTCTAAAGATGTAGGATGTGCAGAGTCAAGAAGAAAGGGAGGAGGGGAGGGTATTCAGATAAAAATTACCTATATGTATTATACAGTGTAGAGTACTTTCTGGTTCAAAAGGAGCTGATCCGTTTTTCAACTTGCAGCATGATACCAAATGCTCATTAGTTTAGGCTCTGTTGCTAGAGATAGAAAAGTGGTTTAATATTCTGTCTATGATCCTAGTGTTTTTTTAAAAGACTGATATCAAAGAGGGCGACAAGTGGCATCTTACCCTATCATAGACTTGTTTGTACAAATACTGATATCTTTTAATCTGTTAGATGTTTGGTTCTTCTTCTTTTGTTATTTTTCTTTATATATTATGCAGTAGATAAAAGCCACGCTTTCTAGGGGGCTATCTAGATACCACCTGAAATAGACCATTTTAATAATGGGGTTATCAAAGGTTATATAGTGCAATAATGGTTAGATGTAGTGAGTTCTATTTTAGGTTTCGGTTGGTATCTTACCTAGATGGTTAAAGTACATAGTTCCACAGAGAGAAACAGAGATATAATTCTTCTTATCTTCCATAAGCTTTCTCAGTTAAGGCACTTCCGATGCTCAAAAATACATTCTATAAAGGGAAGATCAGATTCCTTAGCATTTAGGAATGGTGGTATTCAGTTGACAGCATATATACATATGTAGTCAGTATAGCATGTAGATGTCAATGAGTTGGATATCCCCAGATGTTCAGTATTGAAGTACACGTGATATTCATACAAGCAGTATAAAAATTGTTATATTTTATAGCAGAAAATGCAGAGCTACTGTCAAAATAATCCAGGCATTAGGTGATGATTTCTATATGTATATATAGACGAGTGAAGAGTAATTATTCCATGTGAGCTATAGATGCAGTGAGCGCTCTTAATACATTTCTTTGACATGGTTTACTTTCAATGGTATGTCATATTGATACTGAAAAATCTCTCAGTAATGATAATGGTGGGGCATTCTATTTTATATAGTTTAGTGTGGCGCTAAAGCCTACAGGATCAGACACAGCGGTACATATATACTATTGATGCTGGTTTTAGGGATGGTATTTACCATTGAAATCGTGCTGGGCTAGAGGCTCTAGTCTATTGAATAGGGGTCACTTCTCATTCTTCTTATTTAAGTCTAAATTCGCTTAGAGGGACTATTAAGTAAGGGATTCTACTGCTTATTTCGAAACGGGTGTGCTATTCTATGTAGCGGGCAGAGGTGGAAAAATGCCTCAGTTGTTACACATGGGTCGCTCGCACTGCCGGTTCTCTTACCTCGTAATTTTCAAAATGCTGGTGCCATTGTCGTTCTTCACAGACCGGAAAAGGCTAGGGGTCATAGTTTCCACGTCATTTATTCTGTGGAATGGGATCACGTGCCTATGCGTCGTAATTACGGGACGGCGGAGGATACACTAAACAACCGCCGAACAAAAATGAAAGTTGTTGCAATGGTCGCCATTTGTAAATGGTGCAGAAAAGCGATCTGTGTGTCTGTGTGATGCTAACAGGAGTGCCTTACATGTGTGTTGCAAATAGTTATTGTCTGTTATGTACCAAAAAAATGCGGTATAGTTCGATAAACTTTGATAAATAAATTTTTAACGTTCACATGTTTTAAATTTGACGGAATGCGCCAATGTATCTTATTTCGATTGTGCAAAATGAGAAATAGGAAAAGGGAAGTTTAGTTTAGAAATCTATAAATGTGTAATTAATCAAATGAGTTTCTCTATGCTTGTAGATACACTTATCACTACCAAGAGCAGGCACTATGTCATAATGCACTGCCGTGGTCGCCATCTTGGAATGGGAACACATCCCGATCATCCTCAATATGTATCGGGTATTACAACTAAGGCTCAAAGCTGTGCATATGCGATGTAATCGTTTTATTCAGGTAAGATTTCTTACTGATTAATTAAAAAGGGTGAGCAATGGTTTTTAGATTTGTAGTGTTGGTAGATATGTGTAGAGGTAAAACATAACACTATCAGGGAGCAGGATGGCGCCATAGAAGTTTTATATTGGTGTAAGGCTCCTCTTTAACTAGAGGTATATATCTACTGGGAGTGTTGCCAGATTTTGTATAGTGATAGAGTCATTGGTTATCTGCTATTGGATCGAAGAAAAGAGGGGAAGATATAACTTTACAAGTTAGGTTTTGGTCAGTGGAGTCGCATATGGTGCCTGAAGCATCCTATATGTGTCATCCTGTAACTAGCCAGATGATTTCCTCATTAAGGCCTTGATGAACAGTGTCCAGATGAAAAGTCCAAAAAGTTTCCCGTTGTTTCCTGGTTTTTATAGGATCTTTTCCTGGTATCACTTTGACCTTTTCTAGGATAAGCCATTTTGTTTCTGTTTCCTTGTGTTGATGGTCTTGGAAGTGCTTGACCAACAGTGCTTGTTGTTTACCAGTTCTTATGGCTGATTTGTGCTCTGAGAATCTCGTCCGAAATTCTCTCGAAGTTTCCCCTATGTAGCCAAGGCCACAAGGGCATAGAATCAGGTAAATTACATTGGTGCTCCTGCAGTTTGTCATTTGTTGTAATTTTCCTGATTTTTCCCCATATGTCCATGTTTGTGAGACTATGGCATGCTCACATGCATGGCAATTCCCACATCTGTGATTGCCTAAGGGCAATGATCTCCCGTCCATAGTTGCTTGTCTGTTCTTATTTTGTGGTTGGAACCTACTATGTACTAATTTATCTTTTAGGTTAGGGTTCCTTCTGATCGCAACTATTGGTTTTTGTATGGGGTTAGCATCTTCATTTGTGTTCAGAATTTTCCAATTTTTATCCAGTATTTGTTTGATTTTATAGTTTATACTGGAATGGTCTACCACACATACAAGTTTGTCTGTGGTTTCCTTCGGTCCATTATTGATTAGGGCATCTCTATTAAAATATTTGGCCCGTTTAAGTGACTGGCGTATCAGTCTCCTTGGATAGCCTCTAAGTAGGAGGCGTTCCTGGAGTTCCTTGGCATGTGTCATAAAGTCTGCGATGTTAGTGCAGTTTCTCCTGATTCTTAAAAATTCTCCAAAGGGAATGGAGTCTTTTTGACATAGTGGATGGTAACTACTATGTTCTAGAATGGTATTTTTGGCTGTCGGCTTTCTGAACAGGCTGACTTCCAAATGTCCTTGTATTCCTAGGATCCATATATCCAAGAACTCCACTTTGTCCGCAGAGTACTTGCCAGTAAACTTAAGATTGTTATCATTTAGATTTAGCCAGGAGATAAAATCCAAGAGATCAGATTCAGAGCCTGTCCAAATGAAGAATATATCGTCTATGAAACGATGCCATTGGGTTACGTTTTCATAGAAAGGTGCCAGCTCGTTGAATATATGCTTCCGCTCAAATTCCCCCATGAAGATGTTGGCTACACTTGGAGCACATGAAGCCCCCATACTTGTGCCTTTGATCTGATGGAACACATCCTGTTTGAATTCGAAGTAGTTATGTTGCAGAACAATCTTAAGACAGTCTAGGATAAACCTGTCAGGTCTCTCCCCAGGGGTCCTGGCCAAGAGGGCTGCCACCGCCTCAATAGCCAGGTCCTGGGGAATGTTGGTATATAGAGACTCTATGTCAAGAGTAACAAGTAATTGGGTTTGGCAATTGAAGGGTGTGTGCTCCAGTGTGGCGATCATGTGACCCGTGTCTTTAATATATGAAGTATATTGGGTTGTAAGGGGACACAGAAAGGCGTCAACATATTTTGACAGGGGTTCTGTACATGAATTTATGGATGATACTATAGGTCTAAGTGGCGGATCCAAAGTGTCTTTATGGATTTTTGGAACTCCATATAACGCTGGTGTTACTGTATTATTTCTGTTTAGAAAATCCAGTTCTTTTTGGCATATGCAGCCATCGACAAAAGCTTTAGTCGTTGTAGTGTCAATGAGAATTTTTAACTGGTCTAAGGCTCTCTTGTTAGATTGTTGGTAGTGTTCTGGTGTTTGTAACATGGAGTTGATTTTGTCGACATATTTAGCTGTATCCATCACCACAATGCCTCCTGCTTTATCACATGGTTTGATTGTGATATGTGAATTGTGCTGCAAGGTTTTTAAAGCTTCCCTTTCAGTAATAGTCAGATTAGGGTGTGGTTTGGGAATGAACCTAGTTGTTTTTTGGAGTTCTTAAATAACAGTCTTTTCAAAAATGTTGACTTCAGGGCCAACCATATCCAAGGTTGGCGTGAAAGTGGATGGAAGTCTACAGCCTGAGTAGTTAATCTCTTGTTCATTTATAGTGGTTGAGGAAAAATATTTTGCCAGTCTGATTTTTCGAAAAAAAGAGAAGATGTCATGATTGAGTCGAAACCGATTGAGCTGGGCACTTGGAACAAAAGAGAGTCCTCTGCTAAGGAGTTTGATCTCATCCGAGGAGAGATTGTGCTCAGATAAGTTGAAAATAGGTATCTGGTCACCATTATTAGATGGTATACTTAGGCCTTCCAATACTGCTGGTTCCTCGTACGCATGTACGGCTGTGGATGTTGAGGCTCTGTCGGTTGGTAAAAGTTTCTGTCTGGCCTCGAATATCTCATTCTGGCTCTCCCTCTGCCCCTGGATAAAAAAGGGGAATTGGACTGGGCTCTTTGATATTGGTTGGCAAAATGTCCTCTTTGGTTTCTTTCATTATAACTGGGTCCATTTCCTATCTCTTGACCTTCAAAGTCTGAGTCAGATGAGTTAGTGTCTGAGAATGTGACTATTTTCCCTCGTCTCACCGGTCGTGGGGTGTATTGATCTTGCTCTGATGGTCCTTCTTGATAGTAATTGCTAACCAGATATGGATATATCTTTTCTTGTGAGAACCACCTTATATCTTTTCTGAGCTTGTCAGTTTTTTTCTTTATGAGGTATTCCTCAAATTCCTGTAACTCTTGATTTATGTTGAGCAGCTTTGTTTTGGCGTCATCTAAAGCTGTACTTGCTTTTAGCTTCTCTTCTAGATCAACAATCTCCTGATTAATGATCAGGATCATTTCTCGTACCGTTTCGACAATAAGTAACATCCAATCTCTGGAGCATCGGTTAGCGATGTGTGACCAACGCTCCAGGAATTTTCGTACTTCCACAAATAATGCCGGTACGTTTCTTACTCTTAGGCCAGATGGTATCGTACCTGCTTTAAGGTATTCTAACATAAAAAAGGCATGGGACTCCATCCTTTTTGCTTTTTTTCTTAGGTTTAGCAATTTTGTCACTGTATGCAGAACATAGGGACCAGCTTTGTGCAGCTTTGTGACCAGCTTTGTGCAGCTTTGTGCAGCACTTTGTGTCAGTTATGTCCCCTATCTTGGACCCCAACGGTTCTATGTGCATGTCACAAGTACATGTATGTTCCCTCCAGTTCCAGTTTTGATGACGCAAACACATGTGCGTCCACCGTCAACATGTCCTCTGTCAGATCCGCCATGAATGGGCTGGATATTCGCTTCCTAAGTATGAAAGGCCACCGACTTTATATGGCTCAGTTACTCCATTTTTACAGTTCAGGCGAGTAGGCCCGATTCTGTCCTCAAGCCTTTCCCTGCTCTCTGCCTCTGACAGCTTCAGCTTGAGCTCGCATCTGTATCCATGAACTTTGTCCTACTCCCTGTGCGGCTAACGGTGCCTGCCTCGGCCAGTTTTGCCTGCCTGCCAAGAAACCGTATTTCACCTTCGAATTATCTACTTTGCTCCTCAGCCGATGCATTCCTGTCTAGTAGTTTAAGTAAACATTCTTCCAGCTACCGAGCAAAAGGGCCCGGCCTCGCTGTCTTCATGCAAGTAATTCATAGCCCTGTTACCATGGAAAGTTTCTGCCCCTTGCATCTCATATAGACACTTAGACGCTTGTACACGCACTCACAGTCAGTATAGAATAGATTTTGTCCGAGAGCCCTTCCCTTGTGGATAACACAGTTCTTTAAACATAGGATATTAGATATGATTTGGGATTAGGTTGACATAACCCCAGACTTTTGTCTCCACATGTAGAGCTAAATGTCAAGTCCCTTTCTCCCTCTAGTTGCACGTCTATCACACGTCATGCTGCTGCGCACGCATCTCTGCCAAGTATTTCTGCTGACATTGCGAAATCATCTCCAGGTATCCACCCACACATGACAGATTACCCATTATCATCAAGTGGACGCCCACATGGACGCCCACCTTCACGCCTACTTACACGCCCACATGCTCTTATCTCATTCTCTCTTGCTCTCTTGCTTACGTACAATTGAGAAATGTATATATACTGTACTCTGTGAATAATGTTTTGAGAATATTGAGAATACTTTTCAGCCCCGTCCAGATCCTTTTTGGTGATGGAAATATTCTCCCTTTGACTCGAGTTATTGGAATAAAGCCCTTTATGAATCTGATACCACAGACTCAGCCTCTTGCTTTATGCATGATCTTATTGATATCTGAAAAATTATGACAGCGTGATATTTTATTTACCACAGAATGGCGCCCGAACAGTTTAATCTCTTTCCCCACACGCCGGAGATGAAGGTCCAGTTTTGCCCCCTTCCATGGCCGTGATGGACTTCAAGCGCGCACGTCGCGGGTTTTCCCGCCAACTCCCTCAGGCCAATGAAGGGGACAGACTGCGACCAGGCATCCATACGAGGCGGTGAGGAACGCAGATTGTCTACCCAGAGCCCACCTGCGAGAGAGCTGTGTCCGAGGTATACAGAGGCCCACCAGGTTTTCGAAGTCCCGATGTCCAGAGGGTCCGATGTCCGCAGTCGTCGATTCCAGTCCATTCTCCGAGGCCTTCCGTTTCAAGGAGCTACCCGGTGAGTACCATCGCCGGGGAGGCGTGTTGACGCGCACATAGGTTGTGCCGGTCAAGACGGATTTGGGTACACAAATCCGGTCTGCACTGTTTAGCAGTGTATATGTACTGTTTAGCAGTATATCAAGTATTCCGAAGTATCTAGTTATTGTCAAGAATTCTGCTTGGTGATTAGTTATGCAGACTGTCATCATTGTTGGTCATTTTTAAAGGTTAAAATGTTTTATGTTCAATGTTTAATGTGTTAAAATGTCCTGCATATTGTGGTATGAATGATTGTTCATTATTGTGCCTTTTGTACCAAGTGTGTTCAAGACAAAGTGTTCAAGATTAAGTATCAGATCAGTTGTCAATATGCCGCTCTTTTCGAAGTTAAGACAGATCACTACTAGAAAAGGGGTACTTGAAGAAGCCGTTCCTATTCCTCCTAGGGACACTCCAGGGCACTTCATGTATCACAAACATGGCTTAGATGCCATACTATTTCTTGATTTATGGGTGGACTACACCAAAGAATTACCAGAAAGTCAGAGGTGGCCCGTAGCTGGGACCTGGGATGCAGAATGCATTATGAAAGTAGAAGAAGAGTTATGGAAAAGGAAGGCCAGACAGTAACAAAAATATGTCATTGAATTATGGCATAAGGAATTGCATAGACGCTCAGAGAAAGCGCTCAGAAAAATAGAGAAAAAGTAGGGAGGATTCAGACAAAGCCCGAGAAAGCGTATTAGTTGAGGAAGGTATCTGAGTAAAAGCAGAACAAGTAGACAGACAACGAAACACTCTTATGAAAGAGGAAATGTAGACCAGCTTGGAAGGATGCCATTGAGTTTTTGGCGCAAGGAGTGACATAGAAGGACAGAGTAAGTGTTTCACGAAGCAGAGAGAAGTGGACTGGTGTCTGGAAAAGCCAAGGATGAGATGTTACAGGAGGAATTAGAGCTGGTAAAATGAGCGTAGGCTGACAGAAAAAGAAATACTGACGTTGCTGGTATTTATCCCGTCCTTTCAGAGGACCTAGCAAGAGTGGCCCCAGTAGAAAGACCAGTTATAATACATATATTTATTACATAGTAGCCCAAAGGTTCTTGAGCCACCCACCAAATGAACAGCGCATAGCTGGTGTTTACATGGTCCAACATTTGACTACGTTGTCAATAGGAAATTGAGAGGGGTGCAGCTAGAGAAGGAGCAACTCCTGTGATTTGATGACACCCCTAATGTACAAAGTGTTAACGGAAAGATAATTAATGAGAAGTTTAGCTTGAAAAAAGAATTGTGGGTATTTCGAATTTGCAAATTGTTCATGAATACAGGTTTGTGTTCTTGATGGTCCAGTGAGCCAATGTGCTGGGTCAAGACGGTAAGATTATGACCCCCTGAGTGCAAATTGTATGTAAAAATAATTTTTCAATTGAGCGAATTATTGCAGTTTTTATGGAATTGAGTAGTCTTTTTGTCTTTGACAGCTTCAGAGTGAGGAGAAGGTGGGGGCTGTGTAGAGCAGAATGTGATACAGAAATCGGAGACAGATTCTGACCTTGTAGCCAGTGTAGGTGGGGGCCGGTGAGAGGAGCAGAACAGAGGCACTGCTTAGAAGGCTTCTCTGACATCGCATCTGTGTAATGCCTGCAGCTGGAGAGCCTTGGGGCCAGGAGTAGGAAAAACAAAAAAAAAAGATGGCTGGCAGCCCAGGCTCAGGCTGCGCTGAGGGGCTATTTTTAGCTTCTCTGATAAGACAGGGCAGCTGAGAAATGTAAGTCGAGAAAGATTCCCTTGTTCTATTCTGTGCAAAACAAGTGCCCCGAGGAAATGTCTATGGAGAAGATTTGTTTTATTTTTTAGCAATTGTTATATTGCTTCTGGCCAGAAAGTAAAATGTTGCTCTTGTTTGGAATTTTAAGGGCTATGTGCCTATATAAAAACGATTTTCAAATTCAGACATTTTTGAATTGTGGCCACAAGCTGCCACCAGTTGCATTGGATAAATGATCCAGTGGTTACGGGTCTGTGAGGAAAGATGTGAGATGCATCTTCGACTAGGACATGAGGGTACATTGTGTACAAAGAAGCATAGCACATTTTTATAAAAAAAAAAAAAAAAAAAAAAAAAAGAGACAGGTTCGTGTGTTCGTCATTTTTTGATTATTGTTGCTGATCCTGTGTGTCAGACTTGACGCGGTCATCATTGGGATGACCCACTGCCAGATGGGGTTGTATAGGGCAGGTAAATAAGTTATTGATTATAAGCCTGACAAATTAAGCAGGCCAGAATGTTGGCATCTGAGCTGTAGGTACTGTAATTGCGCATCGCTGCTCATTTATATATGTTAGTGTAATTGTCTATGCTTTCTGTGCCTGGTATACTGATGGCTTGGCATATGTATTTTATATATGTTTTGTTTTTGTGTTGTATTGACCAGTCTGTTTAGCGTTTAATACCAAGTTCTCCTGTGCAAGTACAGAGATAGTCGTGACGACGGCGATCTTTGCACAGCGCTTGGCTGGAACTTGTTCACAATTACTAAATTTCACAGACGTGATATTACCTTTATCATGCTGTCAAAATAGCAGACAACACGTTATCAGTGTATGTCTAATTGGTGTTGGAGATGAATGAAATAAAAGGAAAAATTATGCAAGACTAAAATATTTTTCACATGACTGCCTTTCTCTTATAGACAGGCAGCCTCGGTCATATGTTTCCAGATTGGACATTAAGGAACACTTATGATCTGTGCACTCGCATCTTAACTCTTGAAGGCCTGTTTTAAATAAGGACTGCCACCACAGAGTGACAAATGAGGCCCGGTATTTAGGGTAATGAGAAAATATCTGACAGAATTTCCTTTTTAAAGTTTGCTTTAGTAAGCTCATTCTTGTGAGTGGTGGCCCCAAAAGTTGACTTGTTTTTGAATTAGGCTATTTATTGTATAGGTGGAAATTATTGCACAATGACTGATTTCTTTAGCAGATAAATTATTAATTATCAACATTAACAACTGTTCTTAAACTTGGTTTTCCGAATATTTAGGTAATTTAGCATTCCTATTAGGGCCTCCTAGCATTAATATTGACTTCAGGTTGGTGTAGGTTCATGTAATAGGGACATTTGCATATGAGATGTCATTTGGCCAGCTTATGAGCTAACACAATGAGGTTTGTACATTAATTTGAAGGATTTCTCGCCATTTCAAATACACTGTGTATCTCCTATAATTTTGCTTACGCCCAGTAGCTACACACAGGGATTAATAGTGTTGACAAGACACAGGGTTTGATAGTGTTTGACAGCAGTGAAATCTGTTTCAGATTTCCTCCTGTCAAAAAGGGGGGGGAAGGAGGAGAATATTGGCTTTCTGCTGGCCCCTGAGGAGGTTCGCTTCCCGCTAGCCCCTTAAGAAATTAAGCCCCTTAGAAATTAGCCCCCTTAGAAATTAAGCCAAGGAAATAGGTATGGTGTTTTCCCCTTTTTCTCATGTTTTATTGTGATCTTTCAGGGGAATTAGTTGTGGGCACCGGAACGTATTCAATTGATTTCTGGTTTTTCACAGCCCAAGACACAAAAAGACTAAAGTCCTCAAGAACACACTGTGGCATTTGAAGAATTAAAGAGAGTTTTATGCCAAGCACCAGTTTTAGCAAACCCTGATTACAACAAATCGTTTATGTTTTTTGTGACAGAGCGGAATGGAACAGCACTATCTGTCCTAACACAAGATCATGCAGGAAAACACGAGCCCTGTGCTTATTTTTCTAGTACATTAGACCCAGTAGCACAGGCTTTGCCTGCGTGCCTAAAATCAGTTGCAGCAACGGCCTTAGCCATAAGACAAAGTGACTTGATAGTGCTGGGCCACCCTCTGACAGTACAAGTACCACACGCAGTAGAGGTTCTCTTGAACCGGACACAAACACGACACCTGACTGTAGCTAGACTGACAGGCTATGAGCCAACGTTATTTCAACCACACATAGAGATCAGACGATGCAACATACTGAATCCTGCTACCCTTTTGCCCTCCAGTACAGAAAGCGTTTCACCACACAACTGTGTTGAAGTAATACATACCGTGACTAAACCAAGACAAGACTTGACAGATGTTGCACTCCCAGACCCCGACCTAACACTATATGTTGACGGCTCATGCATGAGGACAGGGGCGGGAGAATTAGTGGCAGCATATGCAGTGACTGCTGATACTGTAATAATAGAGACTAAAAGAATAGACATATTGTCAGCACAAGCAGCAGAGCTCATCGCCCTGACACAAGCGTGCATAAGAGCTAAGCACCTGAGAGTAAACATTTACACCGATTCTCTGGCGAGAAAGAGGTTTCTTGACCTCTCATGGGGCCAAGATACAGCATGGCCCCCATATTCAAGCCCTACTGGAAGCAATACATTTACTAACAGCCATAGCTATCCTAAAAATGTAAAGCACATACTAGAGCCACAGATACCATTTCCCAAGGCAATGATCTGGCAGACCGAACTGCTAAACAGACAGCTCAGACCCCACTAGACATGACAAAGTTACAGGTTCAATAAGTGTCCAAAGCCATGACAGTTAGGGATCCTTCCAAGGATGTACAAGACATACAGACACATGCTACTATGGACGAATTAAAGAAATGGTCGGAACAAGGAGGGGTACTGACTGATCAGGGTTGGATGAATAAGGGCAAATCCACATGGTTTCTTCCTGATACCATGGTACAAGTGATTATAAATACCGCACATAGTCCTGCACACTTAGGAGAGAAAGCAATGATAGATAGCTTACAGAATATATGGTTCAACAAGCACCTGCGTGCAGCAGCGAAACAAAAGGTCAGAACATGTATGATCTGTTGCCAATTCAATGCAGGTAAAGGCATTCCGATGGAACAAGGTGGATTCCATCCACCTGACCACCCTTTTGAAGTGCTCCAAATGGATTATATCCAAATAAACAGATGTAGAGGTTACAAATATGTCCTGGTACTAATGAAGCAGGTGTCCCTTCTGTTAGGGTATACCTGGAAATTCCATTGTGTGCGACATCCGGAAGCAGCAGGCCTTGTAGAAAGACATAAACAGACATTAAAAATTTGCGCAGACAAAGGTGTAGATTAGATGGTAGCCCTGCCGGTTGCCCTCTTTTACATGCGAATGGTAGCTCATTCTAGAACAGGCTTATCTCCCTATGAAGTGGTCTTTGGTAGACCACCAAATATGTGGGGCACTCCAATGCCTAAAAGATTACTTATGTTGACAGTAACATGCTGACAGATTACCTGGCTTCCTTGATGTCTGCACTACTCTCTTGTTGTTCGCAGGTTGCTGCCGCCTTGCCTGACAACACCCAGGTCAAAGAATACTCCATCGCTCCTGGATGGAAGGCGCCAAAGTCAGTGCTCTGGACCACGGGGACGGCCGTTAAAGTCAAAAGGCGGAAAGGATGATTGCACCTTCACCACTCTTTTACAAAGGAAAAAAAACGTTGAACTTGGATTTTGGATTTTGAACAACATTTTCTAGAGGAGAATGCCCAGAAGTTTCCACAAAGCTAAATTGTGATCCAAGAAGTCAGAACCCGTTTGATCAATTAAGTCCACTAGGTGGTGAAGCGGTTGAACATGTATTCTGGCTCGCATAAGATCTTGGACAATAACATAAAGCAAAAATAAGAGAGCTAGATAAGAAGCAAATAGATGTATAGTGACTGTAATTTTTCAATCTCTTATGTACATCACGATAATATGTATCAGCTTAATACTACATGCTATTTTTCCTCCTATTGCCTCACTTTTACACTCCTCCACTAATGATACCATAAAGCACACATTTAGTGATCTGCCATCCTATGAGCTATCATATCGACTTGCCTTACGCAACAATACCTTTATTCAGATGCTGCACCATTCACATCAGACTAGCAATGCTACAGACTGCTGGGTCTGTGGCCGACTCCCCCCCTATCAGAACTATAAGGGAGTTTTTGCCCCTTTTTCTCTATCCGTTCACACACAATGGCTCCTGTGGAGCATGGTTTAGTTTGATTAATTCCCTAGATTCGAATTCCGCAGTTTATCAAGACAACTGGGTATGGGGAAACCTGAATTTAGTTTTTGCTTAAAGTCTGCTACCCTAACAAGGAGGGACTTCCCAAAAGAACAGGAACTGATCTAAGAAATGAAGTATATGGATTAGGTAATTTTACACTTAACCTCATGATCCTGAACGTTGAATCTGAAGCTACACCAATCTTGCCCGCCATGTCCGTATTCCCAGTAAAAGGGGAATTATGTATAAGAAAGAATGGCTCCATACACATGGGCCATAGTAAATGCACCACTGTAATAAAATTTAGTGATCAAGGCAAGTCTACATTTAGAGCTTCTCGTCATTCCTACTTTATATGTGGCCAGACCGCATATATACGCCTACCTCTAGATTGGGATGGTACCTGTTACATAGCATTCCTCCTACCACCTGTTTTCCTAGCTCCTCCTGATTATCATAGAAATACTCATTTAGTACACAATAGACAGCAGAGAGATCTCCCAATTGTCGATTACACTGAAGCAGCATGGGAAAAATACACAGATTTCAATAAAGGTTTCTTTCCCTATATAGGTACAGTTACCAATAGTAAGCTGATACGTAGATTAACCAGAACCCTTGAAGCAGTAGTGAACGAAACTATTTCCGCCTTAGGCAATTTAACAGAAGAGCAGTCTGCTATGCGGATTGTTGTGCTTCAAAATAGTCTTGTCCTTGACGTTATCCTGGCCGATAGGGGCGGAGCTTGTAGGGTCATCAAATCAAGCTGTTGCATTTTTCATACCAGAAAATTCGCCATCTGTATATAAAGCCATAACTCGCCTTCATAAGATTGTAAACCAGATACACCAGAACCCAGGCACTTGGACTTGGTCCAGTTGGTTTTGGAGTGTGATATCAGCCTGGGGATGGAGAGTTTTATCCTTCCTAGGTATTGGCCTTCTCATACTATTCAGTTGCTGTCTATGTCTACAATGTGGACCAGCGATCTGTGGTCTGTGTGCCACATCGTGTATTCCACCACCAAGATTTCATTCAAGATCACGGAAGAAGAAAGAAGAACAAATGATGCTATATGAACAGATCAATGGATTGATGAAGATTGATATCTCTTGAAGGGCAAGTAGGGGACAAGGAGGGAATGTGGAAATGTGGATTTTCCTGGTCAGTTATGTCCCCTATCTTGGACCCCAACGGTTCTATGTGCATGTCACAAGTACATGTATGTTCCCTCCAGTTCCAGTTTTGATGACGCAAACACATGTGCGTCCACCGTCAACATGTCCTCTGTCAGATCCGCCATAAATGGGCTGGATATTCGCTTCCTAAGTATGAAAGGCCACCGACTTTATATGGCTCAGTTACTCCATTTTTACAGTTCAGGCGAGTAGGCCCGATTCTGTCCTCAAGCCTTTCCCTGCTCTCTGCCTCTGACAGCTTCAGCTTGAGCTCGCATCTGTATCCATGAACTTTGTCCTACTCCCTGTGCGGCTAACGGTGCCTGCCTCGGCCAGTTTTGCCTGCCTGCCAAGAAACCGTATTTCACCTTCGAATTATCTACTTTGCTCCTCAGCCGATGCATTCCTGTCTAGTAGTTTAAGTAAACATTCTTCCAGCTACCGAGCAAAAGGGCCCGGCCTCGCTGTCTTCATGCAAGTAATTCATAGCCCTGTTACCATGGAAAGTTTCTGCCCCTTGCATCTCATATAGACACTTAGACGCTTGTACACGCACTCACAGTCAGTATAGAATAGATTTTGTCCGAGAGCCCTTCCCTTGTGGATAACACAGTTCTTTAAACATAGGATATTAGATATGATTTGGGATTAGGTTGACATAACCCCAGACTTTTGTCTCCACATGTAGAGCTAAATGTCAAGTCCCTTTCTCCCTCTAGTTGCACGTCTATCACACGTCATGCTGCTGCGCACGCATCTCTGCCAAGTATTTCTGCTGACATTGCGAAATCATCTCCAGGTATCCACCCGCACATGACAGATTACCCATTATCATCAAGTGGACGCCCACATGGACGCCCACCTTCACGCCTACTTACACGCCCACATGCTCTTATCTCATTCTCTCTTGCTCTCTTGCTTACGTACAATTGAGAAATGTATATATACTGTACTCTGTGAATAATGTTTTGAGAATATTGAGAATACTTTTCAGCCCCGTCCAGATCCTTTTTGGTGATGGAAATATTCTCCCTTTGACTCGAGTTATTGGAATAAAGCCCTTTATGAATCTGATACCACAGACTCAGCCTCTTGCTTTATGCATGATCTTATTGATATCTGAAAAATTATGACAGCGTGATATTTTATTTACCACAGGCTTTGAAGACAAGCTTTTTCTTGATCGAAAGCTAGTGGAGAGAAGATTTATGAGCGGAAACAGACTGACATGCAGGGAGATTAAAGAGGAGGTGGACAGCGGCATTATGAATCACTGGCAGGTGTGAGAAGAGGCATTGAGGAAGGCCAAGATAGATGGAGTTGCTGAAGTCCAATCAAGAGGAAATTAGTTTGTGCGATGGTTTTACAACACGTGTTTGGAAGCACTGGGAAGATTTTACAAAGGGCTCTGAGCAGTGAGAAAAATAAAGAGGAGATATATATGGTTGATTTAGTCAGCAAAGCTGAGGCCAGTATCGACGATAAAGCTCAGATGTTTTGCAGACGGAACGGGTGCAGCAAGCGTTCCAAGGTCCATCTGCCACCAGGGATTCAACAATATAGAGGTACATTTGTCAACTATCAGAATCCTCATTTGTTGCCATTGAGCTTAAGGCAACTGGTCTTCATCCATTTAGTGACCTCACTCATGCAACTAGAAAATCTGTCTTGGGTGGAAACACATTTTTCAGAAATAGAGATGACCATCTGATTATTGTCTTCATTAGAAACAATTTGTAAATCGATCTAATAGGCTCTAACTAGTGAACCAAGCGAAATGGAATGGGTATTAAATAGTTCAGGCTTAAGGAGGTATCTTGGGGAAACCTGTGGGGTTTGGGTTGTAAGCTGGCAGCATGATTGATTTAGTGCTATGTTGGGCCCAAATTCGCATTTTGAGCTATTAAGCTGGTTGTTAGTTTTCAGAAAATTGGAAGGACTTTTGTTGTCATGCATTTCTAGAATTCTGATAGGGATGGTAAAGAGAGAGATAGGATGGAAAGTGCTGAGCTCCAGCAGGTCACTTGTGGCCTTTAATAAAAGTGTGATGACTGTAGCATGTTTCCAAGACTCTGGCCTGGAATTGCAAAGAGAGGTTACAAAACTCTTGAAGGAGAGGATCAATTGAATCAGCTCCACAGTGAAAAAGTGGAGGGAACTCAAGGGGGGAGCCAGATTTTATAGAGCGGACAAACAAACTCACATTCTGAAGAGACATGAGAGGTAACTCTTTCAATTGGAGGACTGAGCCAGTAAGGTCCGACTTCGCAGAAGAGTTGGCCATGGGAAAAGCTGGGTTAGATTGAAAGCTTGCAGAGATTTTAGTAATTTATCATGGAAAAAAGTGAGAGATTTGTGCATGAAAAGCAACTGAGTACTAAAGTTATTCTCCGAGTTGGGGTGCAGAACTGATTTAACAATGGAGAAGATGGTTATGGGCTTGTTTGATGCATTGAGTAGTAGTTAATGATCCCCTTGTTGGTAGCAAGACGGGTTGCACTGTTTAAAATGGTGGTGCTCCCCCATTACTATATTTTTTTGTGACTCTGCCAGTGTGGATCCCTCAGGCCATGTTTTGTGAGCTAGATGCACTCGTGGTGACCTTCCTATGAGGTTGAAGTTGCAGAAGAGTGGCACTGACAACATTGCAACTCCCTGTAGGTGATGGAGTTCTAGAGGTCCCTGAATTTGAGGCGTATTAACTCACAACACAACTTCAGTGGCTCATCCAGTGGAAAACACTTGGTTGTCCCCAGAATGTGAGGTGGGACAATCTATCCCTGAGCTCCCACAACTATTCTGTACGTTTCTACGGATTGGTGAGCCCCTTGCTGAAGGTACTACCCAATTCCGCGTACTAAAAAGCTCTTGGAATAGGTGTTACAGAAAACCCACACACGGGTCCCATAATCTTTGGACATGTCGTTAGGCTTGAAAGCCATAGGAGCAATGTGAGTCGGTGATATATTCTGAGATGAGGTACTGCTCCCCTTTGAGGATGTTTGCATGGAGTTTAACTTCCTGCTTCATAGAGCAGTAACTGCAGTGATCAGGGCGCTGTGGGGAGTAGGCTTTTCAGAACCACCACACCATAGGACCTGTCAATATGTACTTATGTCCTCGGGCACCTTAAAAGATGTTACCTGCTTATAATGGGAGATCAGAAATGACTTGTTGCTATAATTGGATGCATTGTACATGCTGGGAGGAGAATCTTGGAGATTGAGACACTTAGGGTGATTGGATAAACATACTGGAACTGATGCCCAAAGTTTTGAGAAATGCACATTATATTTTAATTAATTACAATATTCTCCATAGAGCGTACTTTACCCCAGGAAGAGTGAATAAGTATTTTGACACAACCGAGGCGACATGCCCGAGGTGTGGAGTAGTTGGGGCCGAATCTTTACATATGTGCTGGGACTGCCCACAACTGGTGCCCTACAGTGAAGAAGTCACAACCACTGTGGCGGATATTTCCAAGATGAAGGTCCCCTAATCCTCTGCACATGGCTTACTAAGTTTGTTCCCACACACTGCTAAGACCAAGGTTACTAGTAGATTCCAAGACTTGGCCTTCATCCTGGCTAAACAGGAAATTGTGAGGCACAGGACGGCAGCTGGGGGGCCCATGGTTCATAGTTTGGCATCGAGAGCTGGAAAGATGGGCAGGATACAAAGTCAAGATCTTGTTTAGGGAGGCCAGGCGAGGACGAGGCTCATTGGATGTGACCAGGGTATAGGAAGCGCTGGTGGATTGTTGAAGGACTCAGATCCCCCATCCCAGGAGGCATCCTCCGGTAGCTCATAAACCCTGGAACCTTAGTGGAATTTTCCTGTCACACCTGTGGCCCTGCTTCATGAGCATTGCCCTACATAGACGACTCCCCGGCATTACCTTCTGCTGTACATCGAACATTGTTTGTTTTATTACATATTCATCACTGGGATAGGTCAAATTGGTCTTCCACAGAGAGCGTAACTTGGGGAGAGGGGAGTTTGGGGGATGTTGTGAGTGAAAGAAGATGACAGTGGATCTCAACTTAGTACTGCATATATTATGTGATGACACAATATTTGCACTGTTACTTCTGAAGAGTTTGTAAAACAATAAAAAAATTTTTTTTTTTTTTTTTAATGAAGTATTAGTTAATTGAATCTCTCCTGACCAGATGATGGTAGGTTTTTATTGCAGTTTCATATTGGATTTTTGCTTATGAGTCACAGGCCTTCCTCCAGTCCCTTTCTAAGGCTTTGCAGTTCTGCTTGACCTTACAAAGTCTGCATTATACCAAGGGAAAAATAGACGTTGACTGAGAGAATGAGATTCTTTGACAGGGGCGAGAGCATCAAGGGCTGAGGATATCCATGTATTAAAAATGGAGACCACACTAGCACGCCAATTAGATGGAGATGGAGAGGACTTAGTTAGAGCAGTGATGAATCCTACAAAATAGATGCTCACAAAGGCAGTTCAATAAGGCACGATTATTTTTTGTATTTGACCTTTTGGGGTTCTGATGTTCTACCACCGGGTAGTGCACTTCAAAGGGCATTGGAAAGTAGTCTTTCCAAGGGAGGGGTAATGGAGGAGAAGTGGTGAGGTTCCTGCAGTTAGAAAATGGGGGGTTAAGTGGGATACCTCAAATATGAGTGAGAATGTGCTGGGTAAAAACAGACCAAGATGGGACAGGCTGTCTTTAGAGTTTGTCTTGTTCCTATGCTTTCAATGAAAGTTGAGGTTCCCTAGTATAGTAAGGTATCTGTGGGGACAGCTGTTCTATCAGTTTGTTACTGAAGTTGGTTCTGGGACCTAGGATGTGGTATACATTGGCACCAAACCTGCAGAATGAGGATGACCCTTGGGTGGAGAAGACCAAGACTTCACTTGGGAATTCAGTATTTCAAGCGTGAATAGTGCACTGGAGGAAGGAGCAGTAAATCATGGCTAAGCTACCTCCAAGTTTAAGAAGTCTGATGAGTCACCAAATTAGATCAAATTGAGGGATAGAGAGGGTGATATCAAAGCTGGAAGATGTATTAAGTGAAATCTCCAAGATAAAGACCATATTGGGCTGATGGTAAAGCATGAACTGGTGAATTTACATGTTATGCTTATTAAGTGATCTAGAATTTAGTAGGACAGTTTTAAAGGTGATGCTATTTAAGCTAGGCATATCTGCACACAGATGTGTGGATTGTAGTCCAGCCAAACGAGTAGTGTCTGTCCCAGAGGGAAAAGGGGGGGGGGGAGTGATGGCTGCTGAGACAGGCAGCATGTCCGATAATGTAAGAGGGATGAGGGAGTGGGGATGGCACTGCTTACCCTGAAGTTGGTAGCAGAGAAGGTCCTCCTTCTGAAACCGGAGTATAGAACACTTTCTGTGTGGCTTGCCTTTGGTGTTCCACCAGTGGGCCCTATCCATCTGTACACTCATATCTTTCAAATAGCCTGCCCTAACCGAAGATCGCAGCTTGCAGAGAGCTGGTGTGTACACCAATGTGTTACACTATGATATTAAACACGGTAGGCAAAGTAAATACTTAACTGGAACCTAGTCACTCCTGAGCCCAGCGTTTGACTCACCAAAAACTGGGTGCAACATGCTCATTGTCTCACCCAATGCCCTGCCTGCTCTTTTCATTAATTGTGTCTTACAGTCTCTGCAAATGGGAGAATGAAGCGGGACACTGGGGATTATGCGCAGATTTTTAATTTTTTTTTTAAAGTTCTTGTATAGCGCATAGCTGCCCTAGCAACGGGGTGTCCCAGCACTCGCGAACGGGTGACCATGGAAAGTGATTGCTAGCCAGATGGAAAGACAGCCAAGTAATGTCTGTTTCTAAAATCTCAGGGAACAGGAGCGCAGCATGCACGCACATTGTGTGCTAGATGGATGAAAACAGCCAGGTTTTGATCTGTTTTCTGAATGCCCAGTGATCTTGTGTGCTGCGCGCCGTGATAGGTGAGAAAGCGGTACTATAAGTAGCTCAGCCAATGCCTAACTACTAAGTGCTTGGCCATCTAATCCTTTTACATGAATTTGCCTTTCTAACACAAATAAAAAACCATGTCAAAACATAAGAAGCATTTACAAAGGTTCCACCTTGCTCAACCTATTCCACAAAACATTGTCATTAACCAAGACATATCTGCCCTAGGTTTTGGAGAGAAGGCTGGCTAAGCATGTATACTAGTTCCGTTCAAATGTGTTAATTTCATAATAAATACATCCTTAAAACAGCATGAAAGATAAAAACATATAAAACAAGTTTCAGAAATTGCTTCTTATGTAAGCAGACATACAGTAACTTGCAATAACAAATCCTGTTGATATAAAACAATTGAAAACACAGATCATTTCAAGAAGCGATTAAACTCTCCTGAGATTCACAGGCATAAAACACCAGAGGCTTTAGCACCATAGTGGGCAAAATGAGTAGCTTTTTAAGCACACCACTTCAGAATTATTACAAAGTATTTTAGCACGTTAATACCCCTGCCACAACACACACAAAAAATAAACACATCGAATAGGTCATTATATGCCTGCAAAACACTACAGCACAGAGTTACTAAACAGCTGCCAGTGCCTTTCATCTAACAAACACACCCGGCCCAAAACCTTTGCCACAGAACATGCATATAGGGGCCCAGGCAGTGGTGGCTATTCCACAAGAGCAGAGGAGCGTCCCCCGACTGCTGCGAGCGCAGCAGGCAAAGACATAAATAAAATGACATAATTACCTATTATGGCCAGCCCGACTGTACTGTACTGCACTGTAGACAGCAATCCCTCGGCTGTGAAACAGCCTGTGTGGCACAGGTCCCTATCCTCAAATTGAGCGCTGGGCTAGCCTGCTCCCACCAATCCTGGAGCTGCTCTCACGCTGAGAGCAGCCACTGAGCAGGAAGGAGGTCCTTCCATTCATGCTTGTGGAACGCCAGGGAGAAGACCAGCATTTATTGTGAGTTTGGCACTAATGCGCCACACCATATTTCTTAATGGGCAGCCACCACTGGGCCTAAGGTCAGATTGCAAGATCCTCATAACCGTTAGACAGTTTCCTGTGTCCAGAGTTTGGCAAACCGGCCTAATCCAGTGCCTCCTTGACCGGGAGATGAACAACACATGGGCTATACTTTCTTTGCCCTTTTTACGGCTTTGGAAAGTCAAAAAGAGCTCAGATTGCAAGGACCGTTTTCCAGTAAACGACTTAAGGGGTAAAGAGCCAATCCTGAACTGTACATATGAATTCCTGTCTAAAGGGATGGCTAAGCAGTCTTCAAACAGAGGGCTGGACTTGAACTGCACACAGTTCACAGTAAGAGAACCTCTGGAGATGTTGTCAGACTCCTTCTGTACCACCCAATGCCAATACATTTTTAATTTGCTCTTTTGAGGGAAGTCGCTCGGGCAGTGGTTGCTTGCAATGGCTAGACAAACCTAGAGAAAGAAGCGTCTTTCTGATGTTTTTGCATCATTTGGTCTTATGGAATGTGTCCAATCTGATTACATCCTGAAACACCTCTGTAGAGTTGATAAGATCAAGGGTAGTTCTTAACCTCTACCAGAACAAGATTGGCCTGAGCCTCGCTTCATCAGCAATGCCTTTCCTACCCAGTTCCAAATCACGCGGGAAAGAATGGGTACTGTGGGGGAGGGACAGCAAACTGCGCTTAGATGTACTCATACCCATCAAGCTAGAAAATCCCCATAATTCTGCTCCATACAATGACGCTGCCAAGGCTTTGGAATCATACATCTGCTATGGAGGTGCTATAGATTTGCTACTTGCCAGACGGTGCTCCTTCAGTATAGCACCTGCTATGTGCTTGAGGTTTAAAGTAGCTTCATCTATGCGGTGTTTCCATGACATACCAGATGATAGTTTGATGCCTAAATACTCGAAGGCGTCTACCCTTTCAAGCTCCTCCCCCCCAGGTACATCTTCTCTATGTATGATTTATGCTGGCTTAACGTTTTACCGTGATCAGCCCATTCCACAAAACATTGGCATTATCCAAGACATATCTGCGCTAGGTTTAGAGAGAAAGCTGGATAAGAATGTATTCTAGTGTAAATTAGATATGATCTGTACGTGGTATATATGTTTACTTGCACTGGTTCCTCTATTCTCTGAGCCTGCATGAGCTTTAATCTATTCAATGTATGCACATTTGTGCCCTGACACCATCATGCAACGAGTGACGCATATATGACAGAAATTGCCACCCTTAAGCTAGGGCCAGAAGTACGCTAAGGTATCAAACTATGTACGGGCACAATTTGTGGAGAATTGCCACCATAATGTGGGGCTTATTATTTTACTTTGAGTAGGCAGTGGGCATCCTGCTTTGGAAGCACACACGCTGCCCATATTGTGCCAGAGCCTGTGGTTTACCATGGTCAAAATAGGAATCATACCATGTGCCCCCAAAAGTAGCCAGCATTCTACCAGGGTTGGCGTGGCACAACACTCACACAGTCCTCTCTTTTATATACACACTCGCACACAGACCTGCGCAGACACTTGTGCATACACCTCGACATGCATGCAAACACTCAATCAAACACACCGCATTTATAGTTCTGTTTAAAAATGTACCCTCTGCTTGGAGCTGGCTTTCCAGACTCCTGCTGCTGCAACCGGGTTGCCTTTTCTCCCTTCTTCAGCGGCAAGCTACAGCTCCTAATTGGCTCTTCTGGAGGAGTTGATGGGAGCACCTCAGGTGGCCACTGTAGGTAGCCAGTAAAGCCGTTGAAGAGAGTCTAGACATGTAGTGCTTGGGAGGGGCCAAGGAGCGAATGGGCCAAGCAGGAGTGCCTAGAAAGGAGGGAGGAATGGATCAAACATAGGTAGTCGGGGAGTGGGCAAGCAAGGGATACTTTTGAATTGGAGCATAGCAATACTGACAATAACAGGGTTTTTAGAAGGCCCTTTGGGTCATATTTACAACAGAATGGCGAAGCGTGGCGTTAAGGACAAATTGCCAACGCTATGCTTTGCCATTCTGAAAACACGCTGATGTGCCGTATTCACAAGAATGCTGTGCACCTCTGCGTTCCCTTTCCATTTCAGCAGCACCAATTAGACTTTTTGAGCACCCCCTGAGCAAGGACGCAAAAACTTTAATGGGACAATACTGGTACTTTTTGGTACTTTAAATTGGACAATATTTGCATAACTCCGTTGACTATTTTGCTTATATAGTAGTGACATTTATTAGTGTACTTGCAATAAACCCCAAAGGTTGAACTCCCCTCTTCCTGTCTCTTGAGCAGCTACAATACACACTTGGACAATGCACACACAAGGAACCTTTTAAATGCGCAGAAGTTGAATGAAAGATCCCCAGCTCTGCAATCGAAATATCGATTCCATTGCAGCACTCTGGTACCCTGGACCCAAATGAAGACACTCGTGGTTTAATGCAAGAAGGTGTGTTGGCAAACCTGTTAGTGTTTTTGAACACTGACTTGAGGTTCCGTGTGAGACGGGACGGCACTTTTTGAGTGGTGACGAATATGGACGAGTGTGGTATCTATGAACCGCAAATGACGAGTACAGTGGGTGTGCGAAGTTTCGCTATGCAGCCTTGTACGGTTCGTCTCATTTTTGTGTTCGTTCATTCGAACCCTCGGGTTCCATTTTAGATACAGCGTCCATTTTGTTTTCTTGCCCTCAAGTAGCCAGCGAACGGGCTTTTGTCCGCTTCGTGACCCTAGGACTGTCAAGATAGTATGAAGGACACGTGTTTCTTTGAGGTGACTTTTATGACGAGGGGAATGACACGAGTAAGGCAGATGGCCCCGCTCGAGGCTCATCTTGCCGCTCCGGTCTATTGTTTCAGTCACGCATACCTTAGACACGAGGTCTTTGATCCCTCTCTCGAGTTTCCTTTATTGCCTCTAGCATTCTTTTCTAACCTGTTGTGTATCCTCATCCTTTCCTCGCATTCTGTTTTCCGTCCTTCCTCTTAATGTGTTTATTGCGTAGGGGATATGTTTTTACAGTTGGGAACCGGCAAGACTGTTGTAATTATGTTCCGGCCTCCTGAAACACGAACGCGACCTTTTGTCCTTTTTTTTGAAGTTTATTGTGGGAACTGAGTTGTAACCTTTGTTCGCCATACTGCGCTATGGCAAAAACGTGTATAAAAGGAGCGACCCACTTCTATGAATTTGAAGCAGTCTCCGAGAACCTACACGCTGTGTACTTCTTGTGACTTCTGTATCCCTGCAGTAAATAAAACGCTGATCTCTGACGTCACCGGAAGTGTCCCGTGTCTCTGTGTTTTGTACGCCAGAACAGGTAACCCACGAAGGTTTCAGGTGTTGTCCCCTGGCACCGCTGGGTCTAAGAAAACCCAGTCCTTCAGTTGGCGCCCAACGTGGGGCGACATCAACGGTACCGGTCCAAAGCCCGACGATCGTGAGGAACTTCGTGTGAAATCTCCGAGGGAAGGTGCACCCCGCTTCATCGATCCAGTTGTCGAAATAAGTGGCCCGACGTCCTTTCCGCGAAGATCCCCGCCTCCTGACGGCTGCGACGGACCGATGCCCTGACTGTCGACCTGTTTGGTGCCTGGCGTAGTCCTTTGTACGGCGAGACGATAGACGGGCCTTCCTGGTGACGCCATTGCTCTTTCTCAGTTAAGTATTTGTGGGTCGCTCCCAGTGTTGCTTTGTTGGTTGCATGGTTCCATTGCATTTGTGGTTCTTAGTTGTTGGTTCTTAGTTGTTGGGTTTATTTGACGATTGCAATTGCCAAAAACCGAGGGTCTTGCATTTTTTTTGCGAGGACATCGTAATTCGATAGCCCTTGAAGTTTGTATACTCGGTTAGTGTGCATGATGCCTGGCCGTAGTACTTTGTTTGGGTTTCTCAAATGTTGCAGCATGGACTCCCGGCTGGAGGATTCCTGCCCGATACCTCCGGTTGGAACTCCGCTTTATGAGCTCTATAGTCGCCATGGCGTGGGTCCTATCGTATATAATGAATATTGGGTTCGCTATACTAAAAAGGATGGTGTCCTTAGTTGGCCACCTCATGGCAGTTTTGAGACTGCCATTTTAGATAACTTGGAAGCGAAATTGTTTAAAAAGAAAGCTAGGCCGGCCATGTTTGATTCCTTCCGGTTATGGCGGAAAGAGGCCAAGCAGAAAGAAATCAAACAGAACAAGAAACATAAACGAGAAGGTGTCATTACGGTGATGCGCAATGCAGAACAGTATCAGTTAGACAAAAACGAGAAGGAGCAAGAAGTTAGTGCTCGGCTTCACCATATGTCGGTGGACAAATGTTACCCGACGCTACCTTCTACGATCGATAAGACAGGAGAAGAATCGGTGGAAGATTCGCTTTTGTCTTATCTGATGAAATCGCCACCTCCTTATGCTCCTGATGTTATGGGTCTTGTTAATCCCCCTCTTCCTCAACCTGCTGCTTTGGCGGCTGCTGGTCAGCCCGCCGTTCCTCCTGTACTCCCGAATCCCCTTGGGCCACAGATCGTACATCCCCTTGGTCCGGTTTCTCTCCCTATTGCGCCTTTCCCAGTCCCTCCTCCGTCTGTTGTTCCCGCTACTCTTGCTGTTGCATCTACCTCTACTGTTTCTGCCCCTATGGCTGTTACACCTTCGTCTTCTTCCTCCTCCCCTTCTGTTCGTAGCCGTCTCTTGACTGCTGTTGCTTCTCTTTATTCTCCGTTCTTTGGGCCGATACTTGGCTCGACTCTTTCGGATGTTGCTCAAAGACGTAGTCAGCTTCCTGATGATAGGGAACGTGAATCATTGGTAAAAACGGCGCGCAGATGGATTCGCAACCCTGTTAGATACACCCCACGTGTGGTGTTCGAAACATTTTCTCAGTTCAATGCGCCCACGCAACGATTTGTGTTCGAAGAATTGTGTAAGTCATTAAAAGAGGAGTGGGATGATGATATGGCTGATGATATGCCACCTGAGGTTTCCGAGCTACAGCTCCGGTTTGCCACGGGTGTCATTGTAGGTGATAAAGTCCGCGAGGCTTTAGAACGTTTGTTATCCTTTCGATGTACAGTGCAACCACGCGCACTGTTTAAGGACGCGACCACGGAATGGATGGCACAACCTGGTCAGTATCCAATGCGAGAAGTTCCCCCAGTATGGATGCCAGGCGATGCTGCTGCTAACCCTCCTGTCCAACCGCATTTCCAGAGAGTGTGGATACACCTCCCTTGGAAGCGGTCGGAAGTTTTGCAAGTGAAACAATCCCTACCTGATCCTCGTAAGAACCCTGCGGGTTATTATAAGGAGCTGTCCCAATTGGTGGATGCTACAGTTATGAACCTAGCCGATATCGATATGTTGTTCGGTAATGTGGTGCCTCAGCCGGTTTGGGCGAAAATCCGTCATGAAAATCATGTAGCCGAGTTAGGCGGTGACTGGGCTGCCCTTACAGCGGCGGATGCCCGGCAGGTCGGTGGGGCTAAACCTGAACAGGTTATTGCGGCCTTGCCTCAGAGGATTATTACCCTCATGAAGACGCTTATGCCAGCGATGCGCGTCAATTGGGACAAACTATCAGCATGCAGGCAAAAGAAGGATGAAAGTGTGTCCGACTTCTTTACTAGGTTCGAAGAGGCGTTCCTTGATCATAGTGGTCAGGATATGGGTTCTGAGGGTGGTCAACGGTTGTTCGTTGACAAATTTGTGTCGAATTTGTTGCCCGATTTGAGCAACAAGCTGAAGAATTCTGAGAGTGCGTGGGCTGTTTCTACCACTGCCCAAATATTGGCTACGGCCCAATATTATGAGAATAGAGAAGAAGAGGAAAGTGAGCATGCAGAAAAGAAAACTAAGGATCTCAAAACTAAGGTCTTGTTGCAGCAAGCTTATCCTCCGCGTTCGAATTTTAGTGATGCGCAGCAGCCCAACAGATCGCAACCACAGTTTTCTAAACCACAGCAGCGCAATGCTTCGCCTGCGCCCCGCAATGTGCTGAGATATAATCAGTGCGCATATTGTCGTGGGGAAGGTCATTTTAAGTTCGATTGTCCGGTTTTACGTGATAGGGCTAATGGTGTGTCGGCTCGGGGAGGACGTGGTGGTCCTCCACAGACTTCTCGTGGTAGAGGTCGCGGAGTTACCCAGAACCAGACCGAACGTTTTTCGACGTTTTCGGATTCGCAGAATTGTTTCGATCGACGCGAATCATCGTCTGATCGGTCTGCACAGTATCATGTGGACGATCATTATGTTGAGTGTGATGTTGATGCGGATGGTATCTACTAGGACAGCCGTAGACAAAGGAGGGGAGAAGTATCAGTTCCGGTTGATCAGAAAGGGCCCTATGTTGCAGTAGCCACTTTGGGCGTTGTTGAGCCTTTTTTGTTGGACACTGGTGCAGCGAAAAGTTCCATCATGCATTCTAAACTCCCTGGCGCGCCTTTGTCTGGCTTAACGAATATCTCCGTTGGATTTTCTGGCGCCCCTGTTAGCAATCCGGTCTCCAGCCCTTTGCCCCTTACAATTGGGTCTCATGAGCTGGAAGCTCCTTTGATTTTGACTACTGGTTGTGGTGAGAATCTTTTGGGCTTAGATCTGTTGAAGAGGCTACATGCGACCCTGTACTGTTCTCCTACGGGTGTGGAGCTTACGTTGGGTAAGAACGTGATTTCCCCTATGTATTTGTCGATCGACAAACTCCCCCCGGAATTGAGGTCTCTTCCAGATTCCTTGTGGGCAACAGGTCCCAATGATGTGGGCCTGTTGGATATACCACCTTATATTGTCCAACTAAAAGTGGGTGCGCGTTTACCACGTATACCTCAGTATCGTATCTCCCTTGATGGCGAACGGGCACTGTTAGCGATCATTTACGATCTGATCGGCAAAGATGTTATCGAGGAGACACGAGGTAATGTGTGCAATAGTCCCGTGTTGCCTATTCTGAAACGAACGGATCCCTCCAAGCCTCCCGTGTATCGTTTAGTTATCGATTTGCGAGAGGTAAACAAAGTTGTTGTTCCACAGTTTCCTGTGGTACCAGACATTACAGCTTTACTGACTCTGATTCCAGCTACTGCATCATGGTTCTCGGTTATCGATCTGAAAAATGCGTTCTTCAGTATTCCGATTGCTGTAGAAAGCAGAGATTTGTTTGGTTTCTCATTAGGTGGGCGTAGCTTCAGATTCAAACGCGCTCCACAGGGCTACTGTGAGAGTCCATCAATCTACAGCCAAGCTCTTAAAAGTCAACTTGATGCGTTTGTGTTACCGGCTGGTGCAGCCTTGATTCAGTACGTTGATGATCTGTTAATTGCTGCTGACACTGAACAGCTCTGTACAGTCGCTACAGTGTCTTTGTTACAGCACCTTTGCGATTTGCATCATAAAGTGTCACCTTCCAAACTACAATATTGTTGTCAAGAAGTAACCTACCTCGGTCACTTATTGTCAAAGGCGGGAAGAAGGTTGACCCCTGAAAGAATTGCAGCAATTGCTCGAATGACTGTGCCGACAACTCAGAGAGATGTGCGTGCCTTTTTAGGGATCACGTCGTATTGCAGACAGTGGATCCCGAATTTTTCACTGTTAGCGAAACCATTGGTAGCTCTCACGTGCAAGGACGTTTCGACTCCTTTGCCTTGGACGGAGGAATGTCAGAAAAGTTTTTCTGAACTACGTGATGCACTGTGTTCGGCTCCTGTGTTAGGTACTCCTGATTACAGTAAGCCTTTCACATTATACGTCCATGAGAGAGATGGTTGTGCGTTGAGTGTCCTAACGCAACAATTTGGTGATAAGCAGCGTCCGTGTGCATATTTTTCCTCGACCTTAGACCCGGTAGCTAGAGCGTTGCCAAGTTGCTTGAGGGCGACGGCGGCAGCTGCGGCGTCTATTCGGCAGTCCGCAGGTTTGGTCATGGACAATATGCTCATAGTAATGGTTCCGCATGCAGTCGATACGCTCTTGAATCGGACAAAGACTCAACATCTAACGAGTGCACGGTTGTCTGGGTATGAGCTTACCCTTTTGGCAAGTCATATTCAGATTAAGCGCTGTAATGTACTGAATCCGGCGACATTGTTGCCGATTAATATAGAAGCAGATAATGTGCTGCCCCATGATTGTTATTTACGAACTGAGGAAGAAACAAAAGGTCGTGTGGACCTGAAAAACACTCCCTTGTTAAATCCCGATGGTACTTTGTATGTGGATGGGTCCTGCTTTAAGTTGCCGAATGGTGATGTGACGACTGCGTATGCTGTGGTGACATTGAGCACGGTTGTGGAAACTGCGAGATTGAACCAGAATTCAGCACAAGCGGCAGAATTAATTGCATTAACGAGAGCGTGTGTTCTGTCGAAAGGAAAGCGTGTGAATGTGTTTACCGACAGTCAGTATGCGTTTGGTGTTGCGCACAACTTTGGAAGATTGTGGAGAGAGAGAGGATTTATGACATCGCATGGTACGAAGATTCAACACGGACAACTAGTGAATGATCTTTTGGATGCACTTACATTGCCTAAACAAGTGGCGATCGTCAAATGTAGTGCGCACCGGAAAGTGACGGATGATGTTGGTCGTGGTAATGCATTTGCGGATGAGATTGCTAAAGAAACGGCTAAGAATCTTGTGACTCGAATGTATGTTACGAGTTCAGTGAGATGGCCGGAAGAGACTGGTATGTGTGAAAATACTGTCGAGAGTGTGAAAGAAATTCAGAATGGAGCTACTGAAGCTGAAAAGACCAAGTGGAAAGAAAGTGCAGGAAAATTGGATATGCATGGATGTTGGGTTGATCTGACGGAATGTCAGAGATGGATGCTTCCAGATGCATACGTGTTAGCTGTTGTGACGATGGCTCATGGGTTATCACATATCAGTGCGAAAGGAATATGCAAGTTCTTGTCCCCTGTGTGGAGGAATGATGGTATTGCTAAGTGTGCCGAACGAGTGGTTAAGAATTGTATGGTGTGTTTGATGCACAATCCTGGAAAAGGCACCCCCACTCCACCTGGTCATTTCGCTCCTCCTACCTGTCCCTTTGAGGTTATCCAGTTAGACTTCATCCATATGGAGAGATGCAATAATCTGAAGTATGTTTTGGTTGTGGTGTGTGCGTTCTCCAGATGGATCGAGGCCTATCCTCTTAAGGATAATACTGCCATGTCCACAGCGAAAATCTTGCTGAAGGAATACTTCCCTAGGTATGGAATGCCGCGGATTGTGTGGTCGGATAATGGAAGTGAGTTTGTGGGAAGTGTAATGCAGAGTGTGTGTAAGGGCCTTGGAATAAAGCAGAAATTCCACAGTGCCAACCATCCTCAGGCAGCGGGTTTGGTTGAAGGGTACAATGGTACCCTGAAGCTGAAACTCGCTAAGATCCAGGCTTCGACTGGTCTGTCATGGCCTGATGCCTTGCCTCTGGCTCTCCTATCGACCAGAGCAACTGTACACTGTCGAGTAGGGCTCAGCCCATATGAGATTGTGTTCGGTCGCCCTGCAAATATTTGGGGAGTCCCGAGACCTAGGGCTTTTGATAGTCTTGAATATCCAATGTTGATCGATTATTTGTATGATTTGACCACTAAACTACGATTAATTCATCAACAGGTCTTTGAAGCTCTACCGGCGCAGACAGAGGGTCCTGGACATCAGCTCCGGCCAGGTGACTGGGTAGTCACCCGAAATTTCGGTCGGAAGCGTAATTTGGAGCCAAGATTTGTTGGACCCCACTTAGTCTTGTTGACGACGAGGACAGCGGTTCGACTGGAGGGCCGGAAGAATTGGGTCCACGCCAGTCATACAAAGAAGGTACCGATCCCCTTACCAACTGACGGTTGGGTGAGAACTGGGATTTCGGCCGAAGAGACTGAGACTCCCTCGCGTTTCGTGCCGTTCAGCGACGCTCAACTTGTGGAGGATTCGTCATTGCCCTATCCACAAGTGGAGTCATCAGTAGCAGAAAACCCAAGGTCCGACTCGTCATCTGCTTCATTGAACACTGCTGCGCCATCTGAACAATTGTTCGTAGAACAAACTCAACCTGGAAGAAGTCGATACTTTCTTCGTTCAAGGACTTCAAGGACTAATAAACATTGATAGTATAGTGGTTTTGACGTTACGAATGTTATGAACAATTACATCCTTTCTTTTTAAGTTTTTCGTGTTTTCCACTGCTAAGAGACTTGTAATAAATTTGAACCTCTCCATCCGGGTTACCGTAGGGCCGTGCGAGTACTTCTTTCTGTTCAGCAGGTTTCTGACGCTAGGTTGGTTACTTTTGTCGATTCCTGGGAACTCCTGGGAATTGATAATCGCTGCTCAGAACAAAGTGCGTCAAGAACGTCACGGACGGTTTGTAGAGGATGGCATTCTTTAAGCTGGTGGAAGAAGAAAGGGTGTTGATACAGAGATCAGAGTTATGGAGGGTCGTGCGAACAAAATGTTTTCTGTTTCAGGTGTTTTTGTTATTCCTAACTGTATCTATGTTATTGGTGGGCGGAGTGTATTTTGGGGTATCGAAATTCTTGCTTTCTGTTTCGCCTACCTCCCCTCCTAACCTAAGTTCCCGCACTACTGTTTCCCCACATTCTTTTCATCCTTTGCCTCAACACGAACAGGTTAGACGTGCGGAATTCAGGAATAATTCTTTTGTCCAACTCCTACATCAGCATCAGTTAGTGGTGAATACTACAAATTGTTGGGTATGTGGTTTAATGCCACACACCATGGATAGGGGTATTCCATATTTGGTCCTTCCGTACAGTTCCCAGGGTTCAGCTCGAGCATTCCAAACCATGTTTCGCAGTGCACTAGACTCTTACCCTAGTCGAGAGCCACGATCTGTCAAGTCCGGTCCTGGTCCGTACCACAAGCCTCTGGCGATAGCCATAGCAGATCTGGACAGAGATATCTTCGATGTATCACTCATTCCAGACGAAGAAGTACAGGCTTATAAGGATCTGAGTGAGGCTGAGTATGGTACGTCAGTGGGGGATAGACAGTTGAAGAGCTCGTCCCCTATATGGATTGTACCGCACCTTGGTAATTTCTGTTTGCAAGGTTTGGGTCGAAATCCGAGAGCACAACTTGGGAACAGTGCTTGCACTGAGACGTATGTCCTACCGATGCTCTCTTCCCCTGTTTTTCTGACCGCCAAGGGCACCTATTTTGTGTGTTATGAGCGCGCATATACATGGTTACCCCGCGACTTCTCGGGTACCTGTTATATTGCGAATCTCTTACCTCCGACCTTCACAGTTGCTTCTGATTATCACAAAACCAGAGTCGTGAGAGGCGTAATCAGCAAAGAGGATACTGCTGGTCAAGAAGCAGGAGATTTCTTTAAGGGTTTCCTGCCGTTTTGGGGACCTATGGTTAATAGCAGGAACCTAAGACAGTTGACCCGTGTGGTGGAATCGACCGCTAATATTACTGCAAACGCCCTTGGTAATCTAACAGCGGAACTACAGGCGGATAGACTCATGACGTTGCAGAACCGTATGGTTCTAGACGTTGTCCTTGCAGATCGAGGGGGTGTGTGTAAAATTATCCATTCGAGTTGTTGCATTTTCATCCCTGACAATGCTCCGACTGTGTATCAAGCCATCTCACAGTTGCATAAGATTTCCGAGTCCATACACGTGGACGAAGGTAATTGGACGCTTCTAGGATGGTTTTGGGGCCTGATGTCAACTTGGGGTTGGAATATTCTGATGATTGTAGGGGCTGTTGTAGCGTTTCTGTTCACGTGTTGTCTTTGTGTTCAGTGTGGTCCTGCCTTATGTGGCCAATGTGCTGCGACGTGTATAAGGCGGCCATCTGCTACCAAGGAGACATTGATGGATAGAATGATGTTCCAGCAGCATCTGAACGATCTGATGAATATCGATATAGATTCTGATCTAGACTAGTGCTTGCCTACATGAGGGCAAAAGGAGCGTCTGAGGTTCCGTGTGAGACGGGACGGCACTTTTTGAGTGGTGACGAATATGGACGAGTGTGGTATCTATGAACCGCAAATGACGAGTACAGTGGGTGTGCGAAGTTTCGCTATGCAGCCTTGTACGGTTCGTCTCATTTTTGTGTTCGTTCATTCGAACCCTCGGGTTCCATTTTAGATACAGCGTCCATTTTGTTTTCTTGCCCTCAAGTAGCCAGCGAACGGGCTTTTGTCCGCTTCGTGACCCTAGGACTGTCAAGATAGTATGAAGGACACGTGTTTCTTTGAGGTGACTTTTATGACGAGGGGAATGACACGAGTAAGGCAGATGGCCCCGCTCGAGGCTCATCTTGCCGCTCCGGTCTATTGTTTCAGTCACGCATACCTTAGACACGAGGTCTTTGATCCCTCTCTCGAGTTTCCTTTATTGCCTCTAGCATTCTTTTCTAACCTGTTGTGTATCCTCATCCTTTCCTCGCATTCTGTTTTCCGTCCTTCCTCTTAATGTGTTTATTGCGGAGGGGATATGTTTTTACAGTTGGGAACCGGCAAGACTGTTGTAATTATGTTCCGGCCTCCTGAAACACGAACGCGACCTTTTGTCCTTTTTTTTGAAGTTTATTGTGGGAACTGAGTTGTAACCTTTGTTCGCCATACTGCGCTATGGCAAAAACGTGTATAAAAGGAGCGACCCACTTCTATGAATTTGAAGCAGTCTCCGAGAACCTACACGCTGTGTACTTCTTGTGACTTCTGTATCCCTGCAGTAAATAAAACGCTGATCTCTGACGTCACCGGAAGTGTCCCGTGTCTCTGTGTTTTGTACGCCAGAACAGGTAACCCACGAAGGTTTCAGGTGTTGTCCCCTGGCACTGCTGGGTCTAAGAAAACCCAGTCCTTCAGACTGCTCTGTCATTCCACCTAAATATTTTGGTTGCGACTGCTGTATTAACCAGTCGCATTGCAAATGCCTATTCGCAGGGAGTTGCAAATACACTTCCCTCGTAATTGTTTATGATGCAGGAATCCTTTGGTGTCTCACTAATAATGGCTGCAAAGGCAAGGATGGAGGCATATGAAGGACTGCTGATCTCAGTCCCTGCATTCACATTCACTGAATGGTAATTTTTTTTTCAAAACTGCACCTGTCCCTTAAAGAGACAATGCGTGAATAAAAAATAATAAAGTTGGCATTCCCTGAAGCCCAAATAATGCATTCACAAGTTGAATGTTTCCCCTATGGGTCAGTTTCCACTTTGCAAATGGGATCAACTTCCCCTTTGTGATTGGGATACAATCGTTCAGGGAGCGGATTTCAGATCAGTGGTTTGTAACTACAATTGTGGTATCTAACCACTGATACATTCTGTAGGAGGCTGGCATAGAATATGGTCACAGTTATGTAAGTGAAGCACCTTGTACTAATCCAGACAACCCTTATGGTGAATTTAGTGGTCTTAGAAAACCAAAGAAAGCTCTCTAAGTGGTACATGTGGAGAGCAGCCTGCAGGCTTATCTTGAAGTCGTGTTAAGCAGCTTGTTTTACCAGTTCTAATCATGTAGTATAGGTTAAAAGAAAAAGTGCCACACAGTGTATATTAAAAAATAGTTCTATTCATTGCACAACACTCACTCTCACATTGGTATATCTCCTACCCGGAGATATAAACACAAATACACAAGAATACTTCAACTGCAGTAGGTAAGTAAGCACAAAATACAGTGGTCTCCACGTGGAGACCAAACCACATATTAAGAAAGCAGAATGCAAACTGCGACCAAAGTCGGGACTTGGGCCAGGAGACTCAGAGAAGCTGAGGACACAAGGGACCAACCAACGTAAGTAGCCATGAACCCCCATGGAGGATGTGTGAACAATCGCGCTTCCAGTAGAAATCAATGGGGAAGTTGCTGTTGTAGTTTTTAAGAAGAAGGACCCTTCCCAGTGGACCCTTAAGAAACCCAGTGGAAGACACAAAGTTGGACAGTCACCGCACCTGTGGATACCCCAGGATCCAGGGATGCCGGGTGTATAGGTGGAAAGGGACATCGGAAACTGCTGTAGACCACAATGGAGGACTCCAGGAAAGATGCGACTGGAGAAGATAGTTCAAAAATCCTGTGGAATCCAAGGCTGGATTCTTGAAGAGGAGAAACTGTAAGCAGAGAGGACAGTGTCCATGCCATTCGGAGGTGACCAGAAGGCACGGAAGATAAATGCCCACCAATGACGGGCGGTTCAGGAGAGTTGTGGCTGTAGCTGTGAGGACCAGGCATTGCTGAGGAAGACGAGGAGCCATGAAGAAGCTGTCCCATGTTGAAAGTCGAGAACCAGGGGGTCAGTGTCTGGCAGGAGCACATCATGCTTTGGCTGCTGCAACATGCGTGGAACATGAAGATGGACCAATGTTGGGACCAGCAAGGTTCCAACAGACTCACCACAAGCGGGAGTCAGAGCAGGCCCAGAGCATGCTGGCGAGCCCACTGAAGCAGGAGAATTCCCTCAAGAGAACACACAGGCCGAAGGCACAGGAGTCGCAAGAGGACCTTGAGCAGCTCACCAAGAAGGAAGGCCCACAATGCAGAGGATGCAGTGAAGCCACTGTATTTGACAGGAAGAGATGCTGGAAGCTGGAGCTTCTTGTAGCCCAAAGATCTCTGGAGTGCAGTCAACAAGCCTTTGCAACGGCATGTCGACGCGGTGCACCAGGGTTATGTTCCAGCGGTTTCGACAGGGTATACTGGCTTCAAATTTGCAGAGAAGACAGGTCAGGCCTCAAAGGAAGTTGCAGAACCACCACCAGTGTTGCTGAGCCTTTCAAAGTCTGTGAGACGTCAAGAGAAGCAGACCTAGCAGCTTTGTTGCGGTGCCTGCAGATGCAGGGGAGTGACTCCTTCGCTCCAAGGGAGATTACTTCGGGTGTCCTTGTTGCCAACAGGTCTGTTGAAGATCCTGGAAGAAGCATACACACAGACGGTGAAGAAGACTTGCAGAACAGCAAGACCAGGAGCAGCAGGATTCTTCCTTGATGGAGTCTCGGTTCCAGGCAAAGTCCAGTGTCCAGATGGTTGAAGAGTAATGTGGTTTTCGGCTTTAGCCTTGCCCCACAGTGAATCTGAAGAGCCACCCAAAGGTAAGCCCTTAAGTGCCCTAGAGAAAGGGTTGGAATGACTCAGGGGTCCCTCCCAGTGGAGGAGCTGGACAGAGGAGAGGATACTCCCATGTCCTTTGTCCAGTTTTGCACCAGAGCAGGAGCCAAGGTCTCCCACAACTGGTTGCAACTGGAGAATGCAAGGAGGGCACCAAATGTGCCTTTCAATGTAGCCTGGTGGCACTGGAAAGCCACTCCCACCCCAGACCAATACAATAAGTCCTGTCTGAGAGGTGATCACACCTTCCTGTGCCTATTGTTCTACCTTCCCCTGCTCAAACTTGGCTCAGCAGTAGAAGTACAGAATTTTGTCCGTGGTCGGCAGCAGCAGTAGCTTGCTGTCAGACCCTGAAAGGCTGTAACCAGGAGTACGGGGGTACCCTAAGGGAACCTTCCAGTACATGGGATCATACTTCCAACACTGGAACCCGTGTTGGGGTATGATTCCAGGTGCGGTGCAGCAACTATATAGTTAGACATCTCATTTTCACTGATGTCCAGTATATGTATTAAAATGACTGACCACACTTTTAAAGCCTGGAGAATCAACTCTGGGGTTTGTCGGGGTGTCCTGCTCATATAGTGGCACCCTCACACTTACAACCAAGCACCCTGCCTTCGGGACTGAAAGGCCTACCAGAGGGATGACTCATAGGTAGTAAGTGTAGTGACCCTATATATAGGAAAACTTAGATCTGTCATGAGAGGTGCTAACACTCACACAGACTGCAACGGCAGGCCTGTAGTCACAGTCTGTGTGGTCTCTCAAGGGTGGCACAATACATGCTGCATCACATGGGAGACCCCTGGTGTGCCTATGCCCTGGGTACCTTAGTACCATATATTAGGGCCTTACAAGGGGACACCAGTAGTCAATTAAGGAGGTACAGAAGTACTTACCATGGTCAATTTAGGGAGAAAGGACAGTGGCGGGAGTCCTCATTTGCAGGATTCCACTCAGACTAGTAAAAAAAACAGCAAAATGTGGGGGTAATCATGAAAGCAGATCTTACTTTCCTACACATTCCTCTATGCTTCAGGGGGAGGAAGGACGCTCCAATATCCCACCAAATAGTAATCCTTCACAAAGAGCATGTAAAAGTAAGGAAGAAATTCCTAGCTCACTGTGTTCTTTCTACATTCCGATTACCTTTTTGCAGAGACTAACATTTGTATACCCCTGGCAAGACCACAAAGTGGTCCGAATCACATCAGGTTCCTGGTCGCCATTTTTGAAGTGCACAATATTAGGGTGTCGAGTGTAGTTACACCTATATGGGATGTGTTTTGGTGAGATGTGTGAGATTTGGAAGCGTGCTGTAATTTCATTGTAGCAAACTATTAGCTGCACATGAGCTTAAGGTTATAGTGAAAAATGTGGGAAAAGTCTGATTTCCATTCCAGTATCTACCCTTTTTTGTAATAAATTTTGGATCCACGTTATTATTTATTTATTTATTTAAAACACTTGTAGAGCACAACTGTCACCTGGCAGGTATCCTGGCGCTGAAGCTCACTCCTTAGGAAGGAAAGAGACGGGAGGCTAATTAGGGAGTTAGCAGTGAACGGGATTGGGGAAGAGCCAGGTTTTGATTCGCTTTCTGAAGGGCAGGAGTTTTGGAATTTGGCGAATGTCGACCGGCAAACTGTTCCAAAGTTTGGCGGCGGCCACTTTGAAGGATCTTTCCCCGGTCCTTACCTTGTTAAATCTGGGTACCAACACAAGGCAGGCTGAGGTGGATCGGAGAGTTCTGGTGGGGGTGTACCAGGAAAACAATTTTTGTAGGGATCAGGGGCCCGTTCCGTGTAGTGCCTTGAAGACAAGGCAGAGTGCTTTAAAAGCAATTCGCTGCTTCAAAGGGAGCCAATGTAGTTCGGCTAAGGCTGCTGTGGCCGAGAATCTTCTGGTCCAACCAAGGGCCAGTTTGGCTGCAGCCGACTGGACTCTTTGGAGTCTGTCCAGTAGAACAGCTGGGGACTCGAGCAAAAGAGCATTACAATAGTCAAGGCGACTAAGGATAGTGCACCTGACTATTAGTGCTCGGGCCTGGGCGGGGAGTAGTTGCATGATTTTACGTAAAGAACGCAGTAGGGCCGAGCAAGTAGAGACTGTTTTAGTTACCTGCGTTTCCATGCTGAGGTTGTTGTTTAGCATAACACCCAGATTGCGGACACTAGTGACCGGCTGTGGTTTTTCTGGGTTTTCCGGGGGCCAGAATTCTGTAGGAAATAGGCGAGGAATCCGGCTCCCAGAGCAGAACAGGACCTCGGTCTTGGAGGAATTGAATTGCAGGGAATTCATATGCAGCCAGCCGGCTGTGTCTCTTAAGCAATCATGGAACGATTCCATGGGGATTGAATCCTCCCCCACCCAGGAGAGGATGAGCTGGGTGTCGTCCGCGTAGTTTACCATTTTCAATCTGTGGGATTTGATTAACGTGATCAGTGGTTTTAGATAAATGTTAAAAAGGATCGGGCTAATGGACAAGCCCTGGGGTACACCGTGAGGTACTGGGGAAAAAGCGGATTGAAAAGGGGGGAGGGACACAGCCTGTTTCCTATCTCTCAAGTATGAGTGGAACCATAGCAGGGCGGTGCCGTCGACCCCTGCCTCTCTGAGCCTCTTCAGCAGAATCATATGGTTAACCGTATCGAATGCGGCAGACAGGTCCAATAAGATCAAGGCTACTGCGTGGCCCCTGTCTGCACGCATCCGAAGTTCTTCCATGGCTGTAAGCACCGCCGTTTCGGTGCCATGGGCTGGGCGAAAACCGAATTGGAAGTCGTCCAAGATGTGATTCTGCTCAAGATGTGTCGAAAGACAGGAGCTAACCCAGCGTTCCACCACTTTCGCTGGAAAGGGTAGGAGCGATATAGGTCGAAAATTGGATAGACACTCGGGGTTCAAGGAGGGTTTTTTTAGCAGCGGGGTGATGAGTGCTTGCTTCCAGGGAGTGGGGACAAATCCACAGCCCAGAGATTGGTTACAGATCCTGCGGAGGGTGTGGAATAGTTCAGTTCCGCACGCTTTCCAGGTTTTAGGGGGCAATGGGTCGAGGGGGGACCCAGAAGTGATTCCGTGTGCCAGTCTCTCGAAATCTGCTTCGGGGATAGGGGGGAGAGCCTGTAGGCATTCCCTTGATAGGTGTCCTGGGCTCGGCGGCTCAAGGTTGGTAATAGCCGCTCCGGGGGAGTTTAGATTATCTTGAAAAGGGGAAATTGCAAGATTCTGAATGATTGTCTCAATTTTGTTCATGAAAAACTGTGCGAGATTATCGCAGAGGGTCTGAGAAGGGGGGATAGTTTTCTTGGCACAGTCGGGGTGGATAAGGTTATCAAGGATCTGGAAGATGCTTTTGGAGCTATTTGCTGCGTTGACTATAGTGGAGAAGTAATAGGTGGATTTGCTCTCTGCGATGGCTGATTTGTATTCAAGGAGCTTGTTTTTCCAGCTAATTTTGTTTGATTCGCAGTAGCCTTGTCTCCACTTCCTCTCGGCCTGTTTGCAGGCTGATTTGAGGGTTTTCAGGGAGTCGTTATACCATGGGGCTGGTGCTCTGCTTTTAGGTTTGTATCTTTTTAGTGGAGCAATAGAGTCCGTGGTGGATACTATCCTAGTGCAAAAGGCTCTGTAGTTGTCTTCAACCGGGTTGATTGGGGAGAAGCTATCTTCTACGTTGAAGACGGTGGTGGTGGAACTCAGTTTTTCCAGAGCTTTCCAGTCCCTATAATTAAATTCGGATGGTGCGCTATTATTCAGCTTTCTAGTTTTTGTGGTGGTAATGTAGAATTTGATAAGAGCATGATCTGTCCAGCTCATGGGCAGAATGTCGTTCAAATGTGTTAAACCATGACTGGAAAAGATGAGGTCAAGTCGGTGGCCTGCTGAGTGGTAGGATGCTTAACCAGTTGGTAGAGTCCCACGCTTTCGCAGGAGAGCAGGAGGTTTTCTAGACCGGTGTCTAGGCTCCCGTTTGGCCAGAGGTTGAAGTCCCCTAGAATGATTAACTTATTATGGGAGGTTGCCATGTTCGTGAAGGTGGTCAGTAGCGCTTGCTGTTGTTGGAAGGTGAAAGACCCTGGAGGTCGGTAGCAAATAATTGCCGTGAAGATGCCTCCGGAGTGGCAGTTTATGGAAAGGCCGAAGAGCTCAGTCCCGGCAACTGAGTCCATGTCTATGGTATTAATGTGCCAGGAGGCTCTATATATCATGCGTACACCGCCACCACGGCCTTTGGGTCTGGGAAGGTGCAAAATTTTGAAGTCTTGAGGGCAAGCCCATGCTAATTCAATGTCGCAGTCTGCGTGAGTCTACGTTTCGGTTAGGAAGAGGACATCCAGGTGGTGGGATTCTATGAGGAGATGAATTTCGTTAGCATGCTTTGGCAGTGATCTGACATTCAGAAGGCCTCCCAGGAGCAGACCCTTATGAGTGAAGTCAAGCAGTGGAAAGGCGGTGTCATCAAAGATGAGCTTACCTTCGTGAGCGAATTCTCGCAGGTTAATCAGGGTTTCCCGCGTATAGCGTGGGGGCTGCGAGCAAATTTGTGCAGAGATGTCTGCGCTAGTCGCGTCCTCGTCGCGGACGAGCACAGACGAGCTTGCCTTAAGCGCGTCTTCGGCGCGCAAACAGCGCTCCCGCTGCGCTCGTCCGCTGCGCTTCCTCCAGTAGTACATTTTATAGTGAGGGAGAGGCGGGGGGGCGTGGCCAGAGAGGGGGCGTGGCCTCGCTGCACGCTGTCAATGGCGGCGATCAGGGGGCGTATGTCGACGTTTGGGAGGCGCTGCTTGCACTCAGCAGGCTCCCAGAGCGAGTAAAAAATGCTTTTGCCAGGTAGGCGAAATGATTCTAGACACAGTAGTAAAAGAACACTCAACTATTACAATTTTTTTAAAAATGCGGCAATTTACGATGTATGCTCCCGGCTTTCCGCCTCAGGAGTGAAGAATCAATCAAATCGCGCTCTCATTCAGCGCTATTTGAACTGGGCGGGGGGGGCGTGGCCAGAGAGGGGGCGTGGCCTCGCTGCACGCCGTCAATGGCGGCGATCAGGGGGCGTATGTCGGCGTTTGGGAGGCGCTGCTTGCTCTCAGCAGGCTCCCAGAGCGAGTAAAAAATGCTTTTGCCAGGTAGGCGAAATGATTCTAGACACAGTAGTAAAATAACAAAAATAACACTCAACTATTAAAATTTTTTAAAAATGCGGCAATTTACGATGTATGCTCCCGGCTTTCCGCCTCAGGAGTGAAGAATCAATCAAATCGCGCTCTCATTCAGCGCTATTTGAACTGGGCGGGAGGGCGTGGCCAGAGAGGGGGCGTGGCCTCGCTGCACGCCGTCAATGGCGGCGATCAGGGGGCGTATGTCGGCGTTTGGGAGGCGCTGCTTGCACTCAGCAGGCTCCCAGAGCGAGTAAAAAATGCTTTTGCCAGGTAGGCGAAATGATTCTAGACACAGTAGTAAAATAACACTCAACTATTAAAATTTTTAAAAATGCGGCAATTTACGATGTATGCTCCCGGCTTTCCGCCTCAGGGTCTTTACTCCCCTAACACACATGATGCACCACTGACAAGCATTCTCTTAGCAGTGAGTACATTCAATTATGTTTGAATTTGGTGGAATAGTCTTTGACCCAAATACGCTGTAATTTGATATCACTTGGGCACACCAATTTGCTCTGATAGTGCACGCTTTTCTATCACACTCACTTCAACAAGACTCACAATAAAAATCATGGTAAGCAGGTGGTCTCATGGCTGTGTCACAAGAACAGAATAAGGCTCTACATATCCCCTGTCTGTTTAGCTACTTTGTACCATGGTATTCTCAAGCTTTGGCAACACAAAACCGATCATATTTGTCTGCATATTTACACTTTGTTCGAAATGCCGAAACAGCGCATAGTGCTTTAAATCTCCATTCCCATGGGGCATGGCTATGCCGCTGACCAAGATGGCCACACAGTGATGGTGCTGTGGCCCCTGAACTCCCCATAACGTGGATTACGGCCTCCTATCATGCCATCCACTACCCTCGGTGACGAGGCAGACCCCACCACTCCAGGGCAGCACTGCCCCAGATGAATTTTTGTACGATTGGTGCGGCCGGAGAGGCAGTGTCATCCTGCGTGGCACCCAGCCGAGCCCCAGCCCAGGTGGCCCAGCGGTGACAGGGACCATTTGGCCATTCTGACTGCTGCGAAGGACCACCCCCCCGGCTTGCAGACCATACAGTGGTGCATCGGGGCCTGTGAGGGGGTGCAGGTCTTACCGCGCACCTACTGAACAGCGTCATACCCCGTCGGCAGCTATATCAGGCCACTGAGCATTCACCCTGCAGTGGAGCTTGCCCTTGCCTGTTGTGGCACTCCTGAGCCACTGGATGTGATGCACTGACCATCCTCACCCAGAATGGAGCAGTGCTGCCCTCCCTGTTCTCCATCCGGGGACTGACCAGCATCTTGCCTGCTGCCTGCCCGAGTGCCTCCATGCACTGCGGCATTTGCAGACTGCTGCCTCTCCCCTCTGCTTCACAGAGCTCTACTCTGCCTTAATGTCCAAAGGGAATTTTGTGCTAGGGCCCAAGAATGAGAGCTGGTGAGTTGTGCTGCTGTGTTACCCTGTCTCCTGCTCCTGACTACCCTGGTGTGCTGCAGCTCCCCAACCCTGGTTTGGGTCTTTCCACACAGCCCTTATGTGGGGTCTGCTAGCTGGTCTGGGGGTAGGAGCTTGATCAGCTGCAGCAACAACGTCCATACTGCGGTGGGGGCCAGCGACTGACTGTTTACTCCTCGCTACCTGCTGTGTGCTTGGTTGCTGGGTGGGCCCCGTGAGAGGCCTCCCTGTCCACACCTTTGCTGACACCTGGACCGGACTTCATGACACTTTGACCATTGGCTATACAGCCACCCACCTGACCAGTCTCCCTGCCATTGTTCATCAATGGTGGCCTCCATCACAGCTCCCGGTCACAATGACTTGCTTTGCTATGGTCTGCCTCCTGGGCCTCTCCTTCTCACAACCCAATGCCTGCACACTTACCTCCGGGATCTATATTGCTTGGGGTGCAGCAACCTGTGCCAGAAGAAACTGCCTTTTGTGCGGGATAAGTCGGAGGCACCGGGAGACATGGCTGGCAATGTGGCTGATCCCATTGGGCCGGAACAGCCGAATACCATGAGATCCGGTCTGAATGCCGCACCATGGATGCATGCTTTGAAACCCTTACAGGCAGGCAGGACAGTAAAGGGTAGTGCCCGAACTACCACCAGACCCGCCTGGATGTTGCTTTGGAGTATCTTCCTATGCTAGAAGACGGTGGGGTAAAAACCGTGAAGAGGCTTGACAGGATGGAATATCTCCTTAAAATCACTGCCATAAAAAAATGAAGATTTGGAAGACAGATCATGCCGCAACAACTTATGTATAGCAGCACTGGCAGGATATTTCATTTTGTGGAGTGCCTATTGACAGAGCCTTTTGCCCGGGATCACTTCACTTCTACCTGTGTGGGGGAATGGCCCACCGTTCACTCGGCCTTCACCTGGGTCCCCTCCATGTCCTATAATTGCCTGTGTACTAAATTTCAGAGACCGTGACATTGCACTTCGATTGGCCCGCAAGCAGGGCCAAATGCACTACCAGGGCTCCAAACTGTCCTTTTTCCGTACTTTATGATGATGGTTCAGGAGCACGATGACGTTTTTAGACACCAAGTCCTCACTCAAGAAGTTGGGCTTGCATTATGGTATGCTTTACCCTGCCTGCTTGTGTGTCAAAGTCGATTGTAAGGCACAATTCTTTGATACCCCCGCTGATGTACATGCCTTTTGCAAGCAATATACTGAAGACCACCTGCATGCCTGCTGCGACACTTCGAACGCTTCCTACCGGACTTACATGCTACAAACAGCTCTGATTTGTTTCCACCAGACTGATCTGTGTACTGAGGCCACTTGCCTGTCCCTTCACTGTCACTAACAATGGCCCGATGCATGGCAATAAGGGTCTTATTATGTTTTAGACTGCTGAACTCCTGATGGCTGTGTCTGTTTTCACTTATTATTAGCCTACAATCCTGACCCCATTGCTTCCTTCCTAGGGGATCGTAGTCCTCAGCGTTCCCATCCCCAGTGGTGTATACCAAGTTGCATATCTTTTGGTTTTGGTTGGTGGTATGTTGTTTGACCTTATGGGGATTCGCTGGGTGCTATGGGACATGGTGTGGCAGAGGGTGTGTTTCTCTCTTTAGAGTATGTTGTTTTGTTTGACTATGTGGAAGACCCTGCAACACTGAGTGTGTGCCGACTGTCATCTCATCGCCACACTACATATAGCACTATTGACCCGAGGGTCAAGTTACCATTTCAGTTCTCACTTGGAACATTCGGGCCATAAATAACCCCCATAAGAGTAAAAAAGTACTGCAGTATCTTACATGCCATAGTGTGAAAATAGTGTTCCAACAGGACACCCATCTCTCCCTTACGAGACACACACTTTATGCATCACCCTGGGGCTCACTTAAATATTTGTCCACCTATAGTACGTACGGATTCCCGTGGGTTCTGCATTTTAATACATCCTTCAGTCCCCTTCACCCCCAGGGATAGTTATGTTGATGAGGGTGGCAGATATGTCATGGCCACAGGTCTTTTGGCTGGTCACACTGTGCTACTGCTATGTATCTATGCACCAAATGTGGACTCCCTGGAATTTTTCCAGGAGCTACAGTCCTTACTGGGGCGTGTAAAAGCTGATCATATTGTACTGGTGGGTGATCTCAATCTTTTCTTGGACCCCCTCTTAGACTCCACAGCAGCGTCCTTGACTGGTAAGTTGAGGTCCCTCTGCATACTCCGTGAATTCTGTGACACCCATATCCTTCAGCACGCGATGCCCTGGCATATATACGCCCAATTTAGCCCCTCACAACACCTGGTCCCGCAGAGATTATTGGTTCCTCTCAGCAGCTGTACTGCCCTGGATTGACCAAATGACTGTCCTCCTACGCACTCTTTTGGACCATGCCCCGGTTCATGTGATGCAGATTGTGCCTATTGGCAACGGTGTGGAACGCTGTTAGTGCTTCCCCTGTAATGTTCTACATGATGAGATTTTCTGTGAAGAACTTCGATCCGCTATAGTTGAATACTTCAAACTCATTGTTGGATCTGTTAAAATGCAGGGTACCCTCTGAGAAGCCTTTAAGGCTTAGATCTGAGGGATTTGCATCTACAAACACGCTGGCATACTGCGGGATATACACAATGGCCTCTCGCGGGTTGAGGCTGCGCTGCGCAATCTCGATGACACAGACACACAGCGGCAGGACACTTCACAGCTCTTGCAATGTGGAATGCTCATTTATGATTTCCGTGAACTGGCTGAGCGCGAGGTGGCTCATATGGGGAAGCAGGCCAAGGGCAGGCATTATGGCGAGCAACCTGGTCGCACACTGACACGGCTGATCCACCCAACAAGGGGTAATGGTTACATTTCTGAGCTTCTGCTCAAAGATGGAGCGCGCACTACAGTTAGCAGTGCAGTCCTTGCGGAACTCCCCCAATACCACATCTGTCTCTACACCTCTTGGTGTGCTGGAGATGGTAGAGACCTGGTCAACTACTTATCAGAAGTTGCCATTGTTTAGCTTCCTGCCTCACAGCAACAGTTTTTTAGGGAGCCTATCACTGAGGAGGAGATGATCAGCGCTAATGACTCCCTGGATGGGGTGTTTTATAAAAAATATAAACATCTCTTTTCTCCACACCTGCTGTCCATGTTTGCTGAATCACTGGATGTCAGAGCCATGTCCCCTTCACTATGCAAAGCTGTTATCACCCTCCTTGTAAAACCTGGCAAGGACCCACTGCACGGGCAGTCTTACAGACCTCTTTCACTGTTAAATGTTATTATTAAGATCTTACCTAAGATACTCACAACCCAGCTCTCCTTCCTATTAGGAACAATTATTTTGCCTCTACAATCGGGGTTCGTCCCACACCTCTCATCCTCGCTCAATCTGCTAGCTCTGTTCTTGGTGCTGTATAGAATCTCCCCATACGTCCTAGCAGCAATGGCGCTTCTTGATGCAGAGAAGGCCTACAACTCCCTTGGGTGGCCTTTCCCACTTGCCACACTCCAAAAGCTGGCACTACTACACGGGCTCACCTCTCTAGTTTATGCTTATTTGTTCTAAACCAACTGCTAGAATTTGAGTCAAGGGTTCACTCACCGCACCATTGCCAATTGCAAGGGAAACTTGGGAGGGCTGCCCATTGTTACCACTGTTATTCATCATAACGATGGAACCCTTAGTCCGTTACCTGCAGGAGAAACACCGTCACGAGGCCTACAATTAGGAACAGGCCTCTTGCGCCTCTCATTATTTGCTGATGACTTCATGTTGTTTATGCGCCATCTCATGGACAACCTGGCCCCCTTATCCATGAAATCATAAGATTTGACCAGTTCTCAGGGATCCAAATAAACTGGAGAAAATCTAAACTATTCCCGCTAACCATAGCTACGGCACGTATGCAGTGCGAATATCCCTGGCAATGGTGCGAGGATACGGTTAAATACCTATGTCCAGGGGCGTGGCTAGGCGCCCGAAGAGGATGGCGGCGTTGGGGTAACAGCTCCGTCCATTCCAGAGCTCACCGGCGGTTCGTGCCTTTTCTACGAGCAACGAAGGGAAGCCTCCGTCACCGGAACATGTTGGGAATGTCCTGAGGGCATTTCTAAGGCTGCGGCAGTCTTATTTCCAATCCTGCTGCCTCTCTAACTCCCGGTCGCGGCTCTGCATCGGTCGCGACCGCCAATTTGTCAGGGGGGCGTGGCTAGGCGCCCGAGGAGGATGGCGGCGTCGGGGTAACAGCTCCGTCCATTCCAGAGCTCACCGGCGGTTCGCGCCTTTTCTACGAGCAACGAAGGGAAGCCTCTGTCACCAGAGGGAAGCCTCTGTCACCGGAACATGTCGGGAATGTCCTGAGGGCATTTCTAAGGCTGCGGCAGTCTTATTTCCAATCCTGCTGCCTCTCTAACTCCCGGTCGCGGCTCTGCATCGGCCGCGACCGCCATTTTGTCTGTATTTGCCTGTGATTTCCTTGGCAGCGAGGCTCCACCGCGCATCGACTTCCTAATTGCCTCGTTGAACCTGAAATGTCTCCAGTACCTCCAGCGGCACAGATGAAGCTGATCTACATCTCTAGGTGACTTTTATCAACTATTATGGTATTTTTCACGGACTTATTAATCATTTTTTGCTCTCCTCAAACCTGGCGGCCATTTTAAGACCACAGCTTGCGTCTCCTGGCTCTTTGATATTCATGACTCATTTTCTTTTATGGGCCTAACATATCTTCCTGTCGAATCTTTTTAAGCGCTTTCCTTTCATTCTCCACGTTTCCTGGATTCTGCAAAGCGCCTGTTTTTGTTTCTAACCTAGCAGTGTGTTCTTAGTGAGTTTGTACTTCACGAACCTATTGATGGCTGACTGCCCCAGCAAGGTCCAAAAACGCAACTACATTAAGAACTCCAAGCTTTTCACGGAATTGGCGCGTTTAGAAGCCTCTCATTCTCTCCCTACTAGTGAGTCGACGCCGAATATGGAAGCCTCCTCACAGCCTTCAATAAAAACGACTCCTAAGAGGTTAAAATAAGATCCACCTTCACCTCCTAAGTCCTCTTCGACCATTTCGATGGAGTTACTCCTTGAGGAGATACGGGCCCTGCACCCCTTCATGGAAGAAACCAATGCTAAGTTGCAAATTCTCACTGACAATTGGACTTTGATGGATGAAAGAATGTCATCGGTGGAACGTGATGTCTCCGCTCCTCAGGATTCTGCATCCAAGGTCACCCATATGCATGCTCAGATCTCCTCCCTCCAGAAACAGGTAGAGGAACTTGAAAACCAAAATTGGCGCAATAATCTCCGCCTCTACGGCCTGGTGGAAGGATGTGAGGGGAATGATCCCATCAATTTTTTCAAGTCTTTTCTTCCTAAGCTCTTACATTTGCCCGAGGAAACCTCACTAAATATTCAATGCGCCCATAGACTTGGACGAGCTTCCTCCTCTCTTTCCGCGCCAACGAAGCCTAGGGGTGTGATAATGTATTTTCGAGAATACACAGACTTGCTGAAAGGTCTCTCAGCAGCCAGAGCCTCTCCTCGTCTTACATGGTCGGGCTCCACTTTGTTCTTTGCACAGGATTACGCCAGAACCACTGCAAACCGTTGCAAGGCCTTTTTGGACATGAGACCTGACCTCCGCTCCATTGGTGCCAGATATGGTCTTTTCCATCCTTGTTTATTTAAAGTCACCTACAATAATAAGACTACGACATATGAGGACCCTACGCGCCTTCGGAGTTTCCTGAATTCCTGCGGCCAGGCTGCTATGGAGCTTTCTGGTCCTTCCTCTTCTTTCCCACCATGACTTTTTCTGAAATTGTACTATGATATTTCAATTTCTTACGTTTGCTGATTTTTCTAGTTCAACTGTTCTTAAACTTGCTTGATCTCTCGATGAGTTTATGCTTTCCATGGTTGCTCTTGTTATTGACGTTAGGATTCTTTGGTTTGTCCTATCCATTGCCTGTTTTTGTACCCTTGTTGTTTGCCGTCGTCTAACCTTCTTACCTTTCTTCCCTCACAGATCATTGTTTTTGCGTTCCGTCCTGTTCCTCTGGTTGGACGGTTCACTGACCCAGAGTGTCCTGCCTTCTCCAGTTGGCCCTACCTCCCTCCCCTCACCTCCACGTACGTCCTTGCTTGTCCCTGTTCCTGATTGTATCTTCCCTACGTTGCCCTCTGTAAGTATTCCTCATCCCTTTTTTTGACATGTCTATCCTTGTTTTGTATCTCCTAACTTTGATCTCCCCCCTCATATTTTCAGGTTTATTGGTGTCATTACCTTTCTTGCGGCCTTTTTCTTCTTTTCTCTTTCTTTCCTCCTCTCTTCTCATCGCTTATGGGTTCCTTTGGTCTTGCTTCTTTCTATTTATATATTTAATCTCCCTGTTATTTCACTTTTCCTTTGACTCATACTTACATCTCTCACCCTTTTGCCTTCTCTTCTCTTGTCCTGTTTGCTCATTTGTCTTTTTACGCATGTTCTTTTCTCTCTTTCATTGGACCTTACTAAATAATCTTTTTGGACTTCATTGTTTTTTCTTACCGATCTCAGTAACACCTTGGCTTTTTTCTATGTTTATGACAGTTCTTAGTCTTTTTTTTTCCTCTTTCTCTTGTCTGTTTCATTTCTTCCTTATTCTTATTTCTTTCTTCCTTTTTCCTACGCTCTTACTTTTTATGAGGCTCTCTCTAGTTGTTTTACTTCTTCCTTGCACTGTCCTTCCAATAATCCTTAATGTCGGTACGTATTGTTTCTTGGAACGTTAAAGGTCTTCACTCTCCTATTAAGAGGCAAAAAATTCTCTCTCACCTAGCCAAGT